>NC_136645.1:7983878-8584711 GCF_949748355.1 Melanostigma gelatinosum
GGCAGCATTATTCTCACAGCTGCCATTAACTGTAGTGGGCAGACGGCAGGGATTAGGCAGCTCTGATAGGGCTCTGACCAACAGAGGACCAGCATCCGCAGCAGCCCAGGAGGAAGCCTGGCATGCCCAGCCTCGACCCCAGCAGCATGGCCTGTTAGCCAAGGGTGTCCGCCTGCTCAGGAACATGGGGAACCAGGAGGCAAAGCAGAAGAAAGGAGGAGGAAGTAGTGGAGCAGCAGGAGATGTCTCCTGTGATGGCGACGCTGATGAGAGGGAAGTGGATAAAAAATCGAAAAAGACTCTCAATAAGATAAGTAAAGGAGGAGGAGGAGAACATAGTGGTAAGAAGAAATCAAAGTCTGAGTCGAAGGGTTCCGTGTTTTCCGGCATGAGGATCAGGAAGAGTATATCAAAGGCGAAAGGGTTGTCTAAGGATGACATGTTGGAAGATGGGAAGTCCGTGCACTTGGGCAAAGCAGGGCCGAAGCCCGCTGCAGAGGCAAGCCTGTCAGCTGATGAGATGGGCATGCAATCAGATCTCGACGGGGATCTATGTTATTTGACTCCAGACAGCCAACAGTCTATGGATGAGATTGGCCGAAAGACGAGCTCGGGGTCGGATGCTGACCTTTACAGTTTTCACTCAGCTGAAAATGAAGACCTGCTCTCTGACATCCAGCAGACCATAAGAGACCAATGTGTGGCCAGTGACAGGCTGGAAATGATGACTGGCTGCTTATCCGGAGGGTCAACCTCTGAGCAGGTAACGTCTCACCAGCTATTTAATCTGGATCAGGAAGTTTTCTCACCCCCTGTTGGTGCTAAATGTGTACCTCAAGAAGTAAGTGAAGGCTGTAAGAATTTAGAGAACGAAAGCTGTTCTTCTGGTCCAGGGTCCCCAAGTGAAGGTGGTCTAACATCTTCAGCTCCGGATAGCAGTGGCAGCCTTCTTCCAAAGACTAACAGCTCGTACAGCTTCCCTGACACTACACCCACCAGCACCTCGTACGAGAGTGCTGAGGAACACCAGGATGACCTAGAGAGTCCCGTTCTGCACCCACAGAGGCCTCAAGGTAATCGGGCACCACAGAGCAGCAATGCATGTGCGCAAAGTGTCCACTTGGATCCCATGGTGGCGGGGGCGGTGCCGATGGGGTCTCACAAGAGTGCGAGCAGCATGGACCTGTCTCTGGAGAGGGAGGAAGAGGAAACTGGGAGATGGGACTTCCTGTCCCTGAAAAGGAAGAAGAGTAGTTTGTCTTTTAGTCAGCTAACAACAGACAGCCCCAGTGTTTCTCAGCCAAGACGGACTTCCTCCACCACCTCCCCCTCAACTGTCAAACTCTACCCTCCAGTCCACCCCTCCTATGTTAAGACCACCACCAGGCAGCTCACCTCTCCAATTGGCTCCCCCATTACCAGCCCCAACGTCCCCAGAAAAACGGACGTTGCTGTTGCTTCAGTGGAATCTACCCAGGGGTTCAGGAGGCACAAGCAGCGGTCTTGCTCCATTGCCGGGCCCCTCGGTGAGTCTGCAGACTGGTTCACAGAGCTGGATAAGTTAAGAGGGAGGCAGGGTGGCAGGGCCAAATTTCCAGAGCAGGAGACACCAGAGAAGAGTCACACAGGTGGGACGTACTGGATACTGGGCTCGAGGAGAGCACAATATGGACGGCGGACCACCACTACCACAGCACCCTACCTGGATGTCTTCTCTGGTGAGTCACATATAACACAGGTAACTGAGCTGCTGCCACACATGACGCTAAATTAATCAGACAGATATGAAGTGCTGGAAATAACCAAATCATAAATAAGCAACACATCTTGGCCACCGGTGCACTGATTCTGGATGGCATTGTAATGCCAGTAGGTTGGATGGTGCTATCAAATTGTATGACCTACAGATGTGCCTGATTTGGTTGTTAAAGAGCACAATAATTAATGGTAGCTTCTTGTTGAGGTAAAAGAGAGGAGATAAATTGTTTGGGGGTGTCTTCATTGGATGGTGTGAACCAGGAGGTAGTCAGAAAATGGGAATTAATAGAACAAGGAGGTGTGTCTCAGAAGAAGTGATAAATATAGTATATTATTATATAATATTAATGAATTAGTTCACATCATGTTTGCGTCACAGCCCTACAATTTAAAACAACCTGAATCTATGTACTATTAGCTGAGGTTCATATAAAGTGTTTGTATGGATTTAGATGGCAATAATTAATTTTCCAATAAAAAGACCAAAACCAACAATATGTTTGTCCCTCTCTTGATACTTTCCCATTTCCTGTTTGTGGTACTCTGCTTTAAGCCCATTTGTTCCAACTGAAGAGGTAAATCTTTTTTTTAAAAGGCAGAAATATGTTTTTTATAAATTGTTTTTTTTTTAGAAACACTAAGTGGTTTCCTAAAACAACAAGGCACTTTAGCGTTCAGCAAGTGAAGCTTAGACGGAAGTTAATAGTACATTTGTTGCAAACTATCTTCAGCCGCAGATTGGGTATGTGGGGAAAATAAAACCAAATCGTGTTTTGACCACGATGGGCTATAGTCGAATAACCTACATTGGGCTTAAATGAATACAAGCCGTATGTGTTAGTAGGGTCAATACATTGTTGGTTTTGGTCTTTTCATGTGATTTGACAAACTATAAAATATCACCAGTTCTAGCATTGTATCGTAAAAAACGTTTCTTATTGACTCCTCTGCTCTCATAGAAGCAACCTTTTACTGACCCAGCAATGCATCATGGCAAAACAAAGATTCCTGCCATTGACATCTTACAGTTTGTTTTTCCATTTATTCCTGTTGTTGCTGGGAATCCCAAATGGCCCCCATGTGACCCCTATTAGTTTGACTCCAATCTCCGTCCATATTGAGATTAGGTTATTATGCAGTGAAATGGTAATTGTATAGTTCTTAAAATTCGAGTGATAAATGATCACATTATTCAAACGATCACAGCAAGAACAGTAAAGTCATGATTTAAAAGTACAACAGCTCATGAAAATCATGATGCAACAGTGAGGGTTCTTTACTGAGGAGTGTCTTCAGAACAAACGCCCCCTTCTAATAAAACAATGCCACTCTGTCCTCCTTTCTGTTGTGGTGCACTTCAAGAGCTCAGCTGCTCTCCACTGTCTGAGCCTGTGCTCATAAATCAGACAGAATGACAACACTGCCGCCCACCCAGGGCGATGCCACACACACACAGTGGACTATTGGATGCTAAACCCATGTGACAGTTTATCTGCATGACAAAAATGAGTCATGATATGAGGTCCATTCTCATTTTGTCAGGTGAATTTATTATAGCCAAGCAATGGAGGTCCTTTGTATTTTGACCATGGGGCCGATCTGTGATTTCAAAATGAAAGGACATATGCTGCTCTGTTGTTCACAAAGACTCTGGTTATTTCACTAAGTCAGCCCTGCATGTTACATGACTTTGGCAAGTTTTTCAGGTCACATTGGGCCCTGAGGAGGGAGTGGGACAATCAAAGAAGTGTAAAAAAACAACTGGCCACAGATTAATAAAACTAATTCTATATGTGCATGCTGAACTGAACTGATTTGAATCATATTAAATTAGTCTGCGTCAGACATTTTATGAGATGCAATCAGTTTTCTGCATTAGCTCTCATTAGTGTTTGACGACAAAGTGCTCAAAATCAATGTCCACAGGACCACGAGTCATAGGACTGTTGATGTCTCCTGAATCACATGGTTTAACATGAACAACTGACTACACAGTGTGTCATGGTTGGACTATGAAGCAACAGAGCTGTGTTTTTCCTCAGGTCACATCGTTAATATTTGGTCCAAGCTTTAATAATTACTTCTGCTCCTGCCATCAGCAAGAAACAGGATTCTTCATTCAGGGATGATGAGAAATGTATCACAGCTCAGACTCACTTTGCTTTCTTACTCTGCCTCCATGACAAAAGTCTTTATTCTTTGTCTGATTACCAAGACGGAGACAATCTGTGTTTTTTCAAGTGTATTATCTTGAAATGTAGAATTAAAGGGCTGTACAACCGCACCACAATGTTAGGCATTGTGTTTTTCTCTTTCTGATACCGAATTCTCTGCACAACACAGTTAACACCATATCTCCTGTCATCCTCATTTAAATGGTTTGAATAGAGTTTGCACATTCACGTGTTTAATTATCACATCTGAAACTGAGACATCGCTTTTCCACTCTTTCATCCGAGAGACATAAGGTGTCGAGTTGAATGCTTCAGCTCGCCTACTTATGACACGTTAAACATAAGTAGAATCAGGATTTATTTGTTTCAACAACAGAAAATGGAGCTCTTTATTCTTCAGGCCGGTCTCACTCTTGCGCTTCACTGCCTTTCTGTTCTCAGGTCGCACTCTGTTGGACTGGCTGTGTATGCATGGTGGAGATGGGTCTGCAGAAGAGGAGGCGAAGGAACTGTGTCACCGAATGTTGGTCCAGGGTCTGCTGCACCCCTTCAGTGATGGCACAGCAGAGCTCCATGGTGACAGCACTGCGTCAGCAGTGCTTAATGTAAGACCTCCATCTTCACTGCCTGCCATCATGGCTGTTTTACAAAATGATGACATGAGCTGCCCTGCATCAGCAACTCGATATATATTAGTGTTAAAAGTACAAAGATCACAATGTCACCCTTTCAGAGGCCAACACCGAGGCACCACTGCTCTAATTTAGATTAAACTAACATGTTATGATGCATTCTATTGTGCATTTTTTTAATACTTTTTTGGTTACTCTGCTACTTTTCTGCTACTTTGCTAATTGGTGTGTCTTGCTGCTGTAACATCTAAAGTCCCCCTGGGGATAAATAAAGTACATATCTATCTATCTGTTGTTCGTGATTGTCCATTCAGGACTGTGGCTGAATTACAAAGTGATTCAACATCAGGCGACAAGTTCTTGGTCTAAAAAGTGCAGCCAAAGCGGAAATCGTCACTTCCGGTTGCAAAATAACAAGATGGCCAAAATGCTGAAGTGGTTGACATTTGCTCATCAGATTATGTACTCAAAGAATGCAGCACAAAATAATTTGCTGTATTACTGTGATTCATCACTGTGATTCATGTGAACTTCATGTTGGTGTACTGTAGGTTTGAGTTAACATATGATTCATGTGCAAATCACATTTCATGTGTCGTAGGCTCTTAGTGTTATTTTTTATGTTGAGTACCAAAACCTGTGAGCAGATTAGTGTTGCACACTGCTCCTCCCCCCCCACATATGCATGAAGCATTGTGTACATACGAGCATGTACAATTATGTTCATGCATAAAGGTTCAGCATACATACCTAAACTTAAACAACTAAACATGCATGCTCTAAAGCTGTTATATATGAAATATAGTCATCGTTCTGCTTGCCTAGTGTGCAGTCGCAATAGGATGCAAACCCAGAGCACTTTCTTTTAATGTTCAACTCTGCCACATGTGCACTCATACAGTATATACAAAAGCACAGCCCCAGACACCCATACATGTTCAGGCATTTCCTCACATGGCTGGATTAATAGCAGTCCCTCTTACACTCACTCAGTCTCACACACACACACACACACACGTGTGCTTGCGTAGATCATCTGCTGACCATGTTATGTAACAACTCCACGTGCCTTGGGCTCAGGCTGCTCTTCTTCAGCTAAAAGCTCACCATGTCAGCGTAGGACAGGATTGCACTGCTGCCCCCCCCACCCCCTTTTTTGTTTTTTGTTTTTTGTCCTCACTCTCTGCCTGCGAGGCCTTCCCTGGAGTCTTGCATTCTTCAGCTTGATCAGAAGTAGCCTTTGCTGTTGCCATTCAGAGTACGGATCCCATTGTTATTGTTTCGTTTGTTACAGCTAATCGCTCTTTTAAAATATATCATCACAGTCAGTCTTTGCTCCTCTGCAACCGTTTCACTTAAACCCCTTTGATACCCCAGTCTTTTAGATTTGTTTTCCTTTGACAGTTAAATTCCATCTTGGTATGAATCACTTCCTGCGTCACCTCTGTCCTCTCTTTCTCCATATTGCTATTCTTTTATTTCCATCTTTATCTCTCAACTCCAATTTGTCTTCCAATTTGCTACCTAAATATGGCCTTGTATCCAATTCCACTGCTTTGCTGGAGTAAACAAATGTATGAGTGGTGGGTTTCTTGTTCTGCATACCGCTTGAAATGAAATACTCCATCAACTTCTTTCTGTCCAAAAGTGGGGTTTGGGGAGGATGAGTATCTAAGAACTCTGTATAAAACAAGTCATCTCTCTCACTTGGCATTGCTAAGTGGATAAATACTAATGAGTGGCTCCCCATCAATCTAGTGTGTGTGTGTGTGGTTGTGTTTTACCTGTGTTGTAGGGACATACATCTGTTAACAGTCACATTGTGGGGACTCATCTTCCTTATGAGGACGGAATGCACGTCCCTATAACATAACCTAAACCTACGTTACCCTAAAATGTAATGAGCTAAGGTTAGTACAAAGGTTATGATTTAGCTGTTAGGGTAAGTCTCCAGGAAATTTAAGTCAATGTAATGTCCCCAAAGTCGTGAAAACAAGCCTGTCTGTGTGTGTGATTTTCTGGCTGTAGATCAGGTTACCATAATCCAGCTAATGGGTTTTGTCCTGAGAAAGAACACCGTCTCAGGACAAAAGGAGGAGACGGTTCATTTTGAAAGCCAGAAATCCCACAAAGTACAAATCATTGATTAGTGTACCTACATGATGCTCTGAATCTATAAGAAGAGGAGAATGAGTCTGTGTGCTACATTGACTATGAAAAGGAAAAAATCGTTATGGTTCTACTGCGGCTTATTATCCTGAAGTGTTTCCACACTTGAAGCGTGCAGAAAAAGCTACCCCTTGACTCATATTCCCAGTGGATGTTGTTCAACTCTAATCATGCTGCATGTGTTCACACTGTATGATAGACACAGTGGGTAGTAGCCCTCAATGGGAGCAAGTAGTTTTGAGCACAAATATTTCTCCTTGGATTGTAAAGCTTGTTTTCTAAACCTTTGCAGGAGGAGCAGCTGTACACCTGGGCTTCTGTAGGCCTGCCAGTGTCTTCTCACTTGTGGGAACTCTATGGGGGGCGAACCACAGCCAGAGAACAAAGCTTGAGATCGCCTTTGCATCAATCATCAGCCAAGACATTCGGAGCTCTACACTCTCAGGTTGGTTAAATCCTCGATGCATCTTAACGTACTTAACAGTAGGATTGCCCGCTCAGCATTATGCTGGCTTTGATATGGTATCTTGGTTGAACTACCAACATCGGAGAGCATCGGCGTGTTT
The DNA here is from genome assembly GCF_949748355.1 of Melanostigma gelatinosum. NCBI lineage: Eukaryota > Metazoa > Chordata > Actinopteri > Perciformes > Zoarcidae > Melanostigma > Melanostigma gelatinosum. The sequence continues at coordinate 7,991,178 of NC_136645.1, forward strand.
TATAACCCGTCACATAAGTTCAGTATGATAACCAAATAGTTTTGTTTTGTTCCGTTTGTTTTTGTTAACTTTTGTTTGTACCTTCTATTTCCATTTTTTTAATTCTACTCAAATTAAAACACGCAGATGCAAAGTGCAAAAACCTTAAAAATGTCTCAACTGTTATTTTTACAAAAAACTGTGTTTAAAATGCATCTGATGAATACATCTTTCTGCAAGACTGTCTTAAAGATGTATTCCATGCAGTGGAGTGTTTGTTTTACAGTTATTATTAAAAAGGAGACTAGTATTTGATTTAGTCTTAAAAAATATATAATTTTGATAGAAATAAAACGCTCAACACACTAATACAAACTAAAGAAAAGGGCTCTCCATACTGTACAGAACACCCAGTGGGTCATGCTGTTATAAGTTTGAGACTTGGATAGAATCCGAGATGCGCTTCCTTTTCCGCCTCCTCCTCAAATTAGCATGGCAAATGCACCAAACTGTCTAAAGTGATTTGAATATTTTTTTCAATTAATTTTAATTTAGAATAGTAGTTTGAGTGAAGAGCAGAAAAAAGGGACATTGAGAAATGCCTACTTTGAAATACAATCCATTGTGCCCGTACAGGATTATCAGGCATTGAAGAATGTAATTGTTAAGGTTTTTATTTCAACCTGCAACCTGTCAAAATGTTGAGGAATACAGTAAACCTCAGTCTCTGGACTGTGAACTGTTCTTTGTCCACCAGAGGTCAGGCTTGTCTTTAAAGACTTGTGAGACTGTCGCAGTGACCCTCCCTGTTTCCAGGAAGAGTTAATAAATTAGGAAGGCTATACTGACTGAATGTTCTCCTTAAGATTCAACGATGTGACCACAACTGGGGAATGTGTGCTAGCAGACACAAGCCCTCCCCATGTGAGGCCCAACGAGACTCACTGTCTCTGGGGTCAATTCTCTCGGTATCCCCCCATCCCTGCTCTAACCAGTCTGGAGCCAGAGGTCTGATGGAGTCTAGACATAATGGACTTTCTTGACCCTCCATTAGCTCACAGCTCTGTCACTGAACTCCCTCAGCTGTGGCTGTTTTACTGTTTATAGAATGTAATTGAATGACAATATGGCCGAGATTTAACGGCACATTTTTATGTTTGCTTTTTAACGTTTAGAGTACAAGATAGGCTGGACTACCTGCTTTTAAAGAAGGTGTCGTGTAGCAAAAGCCCCGACCCATCGGCCTTATTTTTCTTCAGTTCCCCATTGTGAACCTTTTAATGTATGTATGCTAGGTTAAAATCTTTGTTTTTGTTCACTGACAGACAGAATCCAGCAGGTTGAAGTCAGGTCAGTCATCATCAGAGGATGAAAGCTGCCTCATCCCTCAGCTGGAGAGGACCGTCGATGACCTGCGGATTAAGATTGCTGTGTTGCAGGGCCAGCAGGCCTCCTTGGCAAAGGGCAGCGGTGATAATATTGGAGCTCAGGGCGCTTCCCACCACAAGGCCTCACAGATGAGAGGAGGAAGACTGGAAAAGATGAGCCAGGATGTGTCCGTCCAGACTTCACCTGTGGAGGAGGGGTTTAAGTTTGACGTGCCTTTCATCGGAGGATCGGGCAGCGTGGCGTCTTCCGTTTCATCCTCCATCCCCAAATCTACAGAGAGCTTTGTCTGCATGTGCCAACAGAGGCAACCGAGCAGCGCCCATCAAGCTCCACCGCCACCACCTTTACCAGGGGGTGTTGCTCCTCCTCCACCACCACCTCCCCCACCCTTACCCGGGTTTGGACCTTGTCCACCGCCGCCGCCTCCTCCCCCACCTCCTCCACCACCAGGTTTTGGACCTCCACCACCTCCTCCACCACCAGGTTTTGGACCTACACCACCTCCTCCACCGCCGGGTATGGGCCCTCCTCCCCCACCCCCTCCGCCTGGAATGGGCCCTCCTCCCCCACCCCCACCCCCAGGCTTTGGGCCTCCACCACCACCAGGCCCCATGCCCTCCATGATGGTCCAGGAAGCTGCCCCTGCCAAGGCTGCGATAGAGCCCCCCAAGCCAATGAAGCCACTCTACTGGACACGGATACAGCTGAATGCTAAAAAGTAAGGATATGCTGTAGATATGGATCATTTGCACATGGGTATTTTCTGAACAGTATGGAGGAAGCTTGTCCACTTAAGATAAAGATCGTCACGTGCTCTGACGGCAGTAGAGATGCTAACCTTGTGGAAAATGAAAGTGATGCAGTCCAGACATTGTGGTCAGCAGTGAATTTACTTGAACCAGGTTTTCTTTCCTTAATAAGGCTTGGAAAATTGTAGCTGAATAAACATCTAGAAATAGACGACTTGATTCACTCGCAAGTGAGGAACTTGATGCGGAATCCTAAATATATTGTGTTGGCTGACTGATTTGACAAATGGATTTGTGTGAGTGGATTTTATGCTGCAAAATCAATCAAGAACTGTGCAAAATGCATTTAGTGGTGAAATAAAAACATGAGTTACTATACAAGTGGACTTGGCTGTACTTTTTCAAACGATACATGGCAGATTAAACCTCGTCCTGTCATTGCTCTTATAATAATTCCACTTTCCTCCTATCTTCAGGCCCATTGGCTCACTGGTGTGGGATACAATCGATGAACCGAGTGTGGACTTTAAAGAATTTGTGGAACTTTTCTCCAAAAGTGCTGTTAAGGAGAAGAAAAAGCCAATTTCAGATACAATCAGCAAGTCCAAGGCCAAGCAGGTAAAGTGTGTTTTATGTTTGTGTGTTTGTATATCCCCCTGGGTCACTAAATATGGTTTCTCTTCAGGGCTTTCCCCATCTTCACTCTCGCTCCTCTGATGACCCGTTCCTTTCCATTTCTCCTCTGTCGTTCTTTGAGTGACAGGAGGAACTGCTTCAGCCAGACAGTTATTATGTGGCGTGAGCTCTGGCTCCCACCCGACTCCCCCGTGACCATCCAGTGGCACCGAGCCAATGTCTCGCGTGCGGTGAGGAAACCTCACGACGGTGATGACTGTTGGGAGAGAGGGAGGGAGGGAGTGAGGGTGGGGAGAAGAAGGAAAAAAGGAGGGAGGGAGGGAGAACCCTGGGAGCTGTATTTCATGATGTGGTTCCTCCCATTGTGCTTTCTGTATGACTTAGTTTAATAGTCAGACTGTTTGCCTCCCAAATGCCCTTCATGCCAATCCATCAATCTACAAGTCAAACATTTGATCTACGATTTAAAGCTGCTTTGGTCAGGATTTTTATGTTCATGCACTATTTGCTTTGTCTAAATCACATATGATGTTGCACCAGGGACGAGCTTTTCACCCTTCTAATTAAGACCCAGTAGGATCACCAGACAGTTGCTGAGATGAAATATTGGTCTCAAGAGTGGACGTTAGTGGGAAGTCTTCTTAGTTTATGGGAAGTGACGAAGTGAAACTCAACACCAAATTATAAAAACTAAAAAAGGTTCCGATTGAGGGAAAGTTTGACAGACAAATGTTAAACTCAGCTTCCCCATAATAATAATGTCCAATTGAGTCGTCTCTGAAGCCATATAACATAATTCCTTTATTTTTTTTCTAAACATCCAAAGCTGTATTTGTTGATGCCACATGGTCCAGCCCAGGTGTGTAAAAGTTGGACCTTTCATCATGGGTTTTATTGTCAACTGGGTCAATTATTGCATTTATTTTGCCTGCAGCTTTCAAATGTGTTGAGCTTTCAAATGTGTTGCTTTCAGGAGTTTGTTTGGGGGCAATCACGATCCACTGGTTTAATCCTGAACAATTTTCTTGGATTTTATACGTTTATTAAATGTTTTTTTTGTATAAAATCTGAATCTATAAATGTAGCAGAGTAGAAAGAACAATATTTCAGCGAAGTAAAAGAATACAAGGACCTTCCAAATGTAGCCTACTTAAGTAGAGTAATTGAGTAAAAGTACTTTGTTACTTTCCACCACTGACTTTGACAAAAAGAAACTGTATATCGGAGTCCTGCTGAGCCCGAGCCTCTGTGTATTATTTCAATACTTTCATGGGTTCACTTGATTGTTCAGGAGAATTATTTGATCTTCAAGCTGTGAAGATAAATGCAGCATATGCTGGAACATCAGCCACAAGCGTGTTTCATGAGGAATATGGGAAGTAACTGCAGTAGCTTAGTTTAAGCCACTATGTATCGCAAACAAGAGGGGGAAAAAACTCACCTTGAAGCTTTGATCCAATAGAGCACAAAGTCAACACCAATGGGGAAAAGGTAGATAAGCTAAAGGAGTTCGCCCTTCACAAGAAAATCCTTCTTTCATACAGGGATTCCTTTTCAAACACTCTTCAGAAATAGCCGTCATCAAGCATGTTGGCACTCCAGGGGATGTCGGATGGTTTCTTTAACATCTGAGAAAGGCTTGCTCATGGAGGGAATTGACTTCTGTACAGAGCAGTGCGACAGCTGAGAGTCTAGATATAAGAGATGACGCAAATGAGTTTCCCACTCTCTATTCAAATACTTTCCTTAATGAGATGTCGTGATTGATGGCGCTCAGAGTAAGTCTGCTAAATAGCGAGGGACGAGAGACAAATTGAGGTGGGTGTGGGTTGAATTCCCCCGGTCCTCGCTCCATGATGCTGCCATGGAGGTTCTCCAACACAATAGTGCTGAAAATGTTAAAGTCAATAATGGGGGGAAGAATAAAAACATAGGCAGAGCTGTGACGGATCCCAATTCGGAGCCAACCTTTGACATTTCCATCTCGCGAGGACCGTCCCCAGGCCTCAGGACCATCGATCCCATCGCCTACTTGCAGCTCTTCCCGTCCCCCTGTGTGCTGTGAGTTCCACTGTCTTGCTGATGAGAATCCTCCTCTTCAGAGCTACCACTAGAGAGCAGCTTTGACGTCAGTGGAAAGGCCTCTGCTGACATCAGTGTCGAATGTGAAATGCTGTCATTGACCTGCTGTCTATCTGCAAAGGAGTTTAGAAGAAGAGCTCTGTTACAGTATACGCTGCTGGCCCTTTCAGACAGAGGTGCAATGTAGCCATGCTGCTGGATTATGTGAGATGAATCTGTTTGAGATTGATGATTTTTGTTTTATGGCATTCGGGGTCAATTTAGCAGCATTGATCTTTGAGATGCAAAATGTGTTTTCACTTCTGATAGAATGAATGCTTAGTGCAGCTTAGGTCTCCTTTAGACTTTTTGCATCCGGCATGAATGAGGGTTTCTTATAATCATAGTCAATAGAGGATATGAATGAGGGCTGCAGCTAATGATATTTTAATTATTGACTAATCTTGTGATTACTCTCTAATTGAATCTATGAATTGTTTGGTTGATAAATTCTTAGAACATAGTGATGAATCCTCTTTTGTCTGAGCAGCAGTCCAAAGCCCAAAGATTTCTGATCACAAAAGTCTAAAATCCTCACAGTTAAGATGCTGAAGCTCGGGAATGTTCCACTGCTCAGGTTTTAGAATGTCAGGTGATAAAACAGTCCCACCGTATATTTAAAATGCATTTAAAGGTGTTAAGCATCACTCAATAAAAAGTATTATTCATAGTTTTAGTTCAACTTAAGCTTGATCACAAAGTTAAATGCCAAGAAGTAATTTATACTTCATAATTACTTTTTGTACAACTGGAAACTTGCACACTGTTTTGTACCTCAGTGATTTGTTTCTTGTTTCATATTGGCCAACGTTGAAATGATAAATTAATCAAAAGATCAACATACAGTACAATTAATGTGACTTAAAGGATTTCTTTAAACAAAAATCCGAGACACATGTATGTCATGAGATGTCATGTTTAGGGCTGTTTCGTTGTCCTCCAAAAAAAGCCATTGATGAAAAATAATTTCTATAACCGTAGTGGTTCACGGATCCAGCTGTTTCATTAAGAAATAATACTACTGATACATTGCAAGGGCATTTTTAGATTCATGTAAAAAGTGTAAAGTGATATCAGGCAGCTCTGTAAATCACTGAACTGTTTAATGTCATTTTAACCTGTTTGTACATTTAGAAGAGTCAGGTCAGCTGATACATGATGACTTGTTATTTCACTGCCATTAAACGGCTACCCTACACCATCGATCGGTCTCACCGTGGAAGTCATTCAGCATCATACCTCGCACGGCCTGTCCCTCGAAGCTGTGGCTGAGCCGGGAGAACGGAGACAGTTGGGGACTGGTGATATAACTTCCTGTGTGTTTGAGAGGTCTGTGGTCTGTGTGATCTGGTTTAGATGGAAAGCGTTCTGTCTGGATCACAGTCGGCTATGCTTTCCTGTCCCGTCCCTTCACCGCTCTGCTACCCGGCGCACACTTCTGCTTACACGGGCCAGCGGTGGTTCATAATGGCCCCCTTTGGATGCAGTTTTTCATGCTTGATAACAGCACTGGCTTGATATTTAACTGCTGGCTGTATGACAAGTTTAAGCTATTTATATTCAGCTAACATTTGTTAATATTGCAGGTTTGATCTTTGGATATGATAGTTTTCACGTCAAAAATAAAATCCCTCCATTGTGCAATTCCATGAAATACAATGTAATCCAAACCATAGGGATTCTCTGGAAATGTAATCAGTCGCAGGACTTCATGATCATTTTCTATTTCTTTTCATATGTATGACTGAAAGATGATGGATGAAATTGTTAATCATCATAATTCAGCTTGACAGCATTTTAATTTCACGGTTTCCAGGTGAATGGTCTTAATTTGTCTTCCCATAGAAGGAAACTGATGAAGGGGAGTGATGTTCCTGTCTTTTTTTTAAATTAAATGTGTTGTCTGCATGCGTGTGTGTGTGTGCATCATGTCATGATACATGTTGTATTATCATCCCTGTTCTCTTTGGTCTTTGTCTCGTCAACTCTTAGGTGATGAAGCTCTTGAACAACAAGCGTTCACAGGCTGTGGGTATTCTGATGTCCAGCATTCATCTTGATATGAAGGACATCCAGAACGGTAAGTCTTCCTCATGTGGTCAGATATCTGGATGAGTGACTCTTTGTTACACAGCACAGGTTACAATAAAATAATGGAATGATGTGTCTGCACACTGTAGGACTAGTTATGTGCTGCATGTTGCTACAGTATGCAGGTGGTATTGAAAGCAGCACTGTAAATGTGGCGCAAATGGAATATAGATCTGTAAGTACAGTCGATTTGTCGGTGATTCATTATTTTATTTTCCAACAATGTCCCAGACATATACAGTTGACATTGAGTTTACCTGTATTTTATACAGCAGAAACTCACACATCTGGGACGTAAATATGTAAAACGCAGGTGAAACAAAAAGTTGGATGAACTGTCTCTGATCCTTTTTTTAAAAAATAAAATAAAATTGCTGTCGGGAAGACCGCAGCAACCGAGAACATTTACAAAAAGTATTTTATTCCAAATGCCCAAATTTTGTTTCATAATTCGTAAACGGCATTCACATAGGGACCTCCTCCGTTATTGCCTTCTGTGCATGTTGTGCTATTTATCTGATTTAGTACTATTATGAGTATTATTGTTGTTGTTATGATTATTATTATTCCCAGCTGTGTAGGGGAGGTTATTACACAGGTTATTTCAATAAACAGGTTACTTCAATAAACAGTGGACGTGCTGAACACTGACATCAAACGCCACTCTTAAACCACAACATCTTTTATAATAATTTCTGTGTACAACATTAAAATGTCGGCCATAGTATTTCAGATAGTTTTGTTTGTTTTTTAGAGTACAGCTGTGCCAGTTTATTATTGAAAACATCTTCTTTTTTTTTAAGACGACTGGGAAGTGAGTAAGTGACTGTCGGCTGAAGTCATTGACGAAGCTTAAACCTCGCGTTAGTAGTTTGCTTGATCACAAGTCATAACGTTGCAAATGTTTTCCCTTTGTTGTTCTCCCCCTTTCTTTGCTCTCATTTTGCATAATCTCTCCCCGTCGAACATCTACGTCACGTTCCTCCGCGGCGCTCTGTCTTTCTCTGATGAGTTGTCACCATCTTGTCTCAGCTGCTTTGTTAAAGTGAAGTCATTCAGGAGATGTTGATGGGAACAGACCGTTTTCCTGTTTTAGTTACTCTCTGATTGCTCCGCAGTCTTCGCTCATCCATGTGTCTAAACACTCTTCCTCATCTCCCCATCCTTTTCAGTCATCCTACAATAGAGCCTTTATTACAGCTTCAACTCTTTATCTCAATGGCAGCTATAGATAGGTTGCATTAAAACAAATGTGCACCACAGAAACCATGATTGGTTTGTTTTATACACCAGCAGCAATAAACAGTTGGGCTGTTTTTGTCTGACTGCAATACCTTCAAAGCATTTTGTGGATTTTCACTCTTCTGGTTTAAATGTCAGTCGTTGGTGCATCCATCTCGGGTCAGAGTGGGAGGGCAAGCGAGGGCCTCTCTCATCAGCACCGTCATTCATCTCTTATGTTCGGACAGTTTTTGCCAAAGTGCATAATTAGCGTTGATTGGGAAACTTCAGTACATCATTGATTGATCAGAGTGAAGATATCTCTGCCTTGGACAAACAAAGTCGCCCTAGAAAGTGTTTTTTGTTTATGTTGTCATGCATTTTAATTGAAGTATTATTAGGCGGGAATATTTATATCCTTAAAATACTCATTATTTCACCAAAAGACTATTAGCAATGCCGCTGTTTTCCCTATTCCTGAAATGATCTCATGTTCCCTTGTGTCGTTAGAGGTTTCAGATGATTAAAGATGATCAAAAGAGAGATTCATTCATCCAAACTTTATAATTGTCCCTTTCAGTGCAGTGAATCAGATTTATTTCCTCTTTATTCCGTGATGATGAAGACGATGATTAGCAAATGCATCATGACTTGAATTTCTCCCACTCAAAGAAAAACAACTTCTGAATCATTGATTTAGATCGCGTCTGTTTTATGATGACCCGAGTAATCTAAACATTTTTCTTTTCTTCCCAGCTGTTATTTGGTGTTAGACTTGGCCGACACTGCATGTTTCATAAGACACTTCCGTGCGGTGTCTGCTTCCTGTGAGGCTTTGGAGCGCCAGTCACAGTATTAGATGGTGGTTGCCGGCGCCATGCTGGGGTTGAATGTGGTAGTCGGGGTAGACCCAGGCAGATGGGTCTGGCTTTTGGTCGTAAGGGGTCTGTGTGAGAGTGATGATACGGCTTTCACCCATGTCTGTTTAAAAAATTTAAATGAAAAAGCTGTCTCCAATCAAACCAGCCAGCCAGACTCTGGTTCTGATCGTAATGAAAACCAAATGGTAACAAGAGAAGAGTGCGAGAAGCAAAAACCGGGAGAGTCAAAGAGGAGGAAGTTATTTCTGTGGTGGCTTTGGAAGAGGAAAGAGTGTGCAGAGGTGAGAGGGTGACGGCAAAGAGCTGGGGGGATTTGCGCTTGTGGCACAAGAGAGATTAAGAAGGATGCAGGATTACATGAAGGGAGATAAAGCAATGTCAAAGCTGAAAACACCAGGCAGAACTGACTGCATCAGAACAACAAACTCCATGCTTTTCTTTTTCCCCCTAAAAATGCCTGACCTTTCTCTAATTTAGTTTTTCTGGTGATCGTCTTTATTCTTGTTTGCTTAAGTCAATGAAAAGCTTATAAGTCCAGTCACAGAGTCCAAGCGTAAGATGTGATGCAAAGTGAACGTTGTGCATTGAGTTCCTGTATCCCCTCTGACACGAGCTGTTCCCTCTGTACCTCAACGGCAAATGGGCAGATCAAAACAATGTCAGTAATTTGGACACCCACAGCACGGCGAAACACATATATAGGTGTGGAGCGCTTCGCACAGCAACACCTCAGCCTCAACACTGCAGACCCCCAGGCTCTGTTTGTCTTTAAACATTTACTTTCAAAGGATTAATGCTCGCGGGCGCCAGGTCCTCGCGCCGAGACAAAAAGGCGACACCAGGAATTCAAACACCGGAGTTCAAACACAGATCTTTGTACCTTTGACAGATTTCCAAGACCTCCGTATTTATGTTTTAGTTAGTTAGCGAGCGGCCCCTTCCACGCTATCGTGATGAGAGCCGATATCTGTGTAAGTCACAGCACATGACCCCTTATGTGCAGGGAGAATTTTGACCTTGTTTTGTGTCATATTCTGCTCCAGCAGAGCAGCAACACAGATTGGAAAAGTGTTCTGCCAATATTTGTGATCGTTTCTTCAGCCAAAGAAAATGTTATAATCTGAAGTGGAGGCGTGTTTTTGTGCTGCTTTGATTTCTGACTTGTTAGTGGTGATCCTCAGAGGCAGCATGTCATGACATGCTTCAGTGTTAACATTCACATTAACCACGTCGTCCTCTCCTTCCATCCACAGCTGTCCTAAATATGGACAACACTGTCGTTGATCTGGAGACTCTGCACGCCCTCTTTGAGAATGTGAGTATCACAACAGGCTGCAGCATTTCCCGGAGCTGGAGCTATGTCTTCGTGGTTACAACAGTAATAAACATTTTTTGACTTTGAGGAGAGGATGATCAAGGCTCATGTGGACAGAGGTTTCAGTGAAGTAATACACCCACGAAAAGACAATATCCCAAACTGAAATATGCTTCTGCACTTTCCTGCCAATGCAGAACAATATAAATACACAATGTTGAGCAACAAACACAGTGGAATTATACAAAGTCACACCACTGTCTCTTGACTGCAGCATTCAGTGTGGGAAAGGCTTAGTCTTTTCTTTCCCTCTGTGGTTTGCAGTATTATTTTGGAACAGTTAGCTTGTGACAAATGGAATGATTCATGGTTGCACATTTCATGCCATATATGAATAACAGGCAATCATTTTATTATAGAGTGAAACCTAAGAGGGCCAAACAAGCCGTGATGTCAACAAAATGGCAAAAAGAGTCATTCATCAGCTGTTAGTGTTTTATTTGGCACTTCCCTGAGGGTAAGCCGCAAAATACCAACTGCTATCCATCAAAAGATACATTGCAAAGATTATCAAAACTTAAACTGAAGAAGAATTGAATTGGTGTGTTTGTGCAAAAAACACATTGATTTATATAATAGTCAGTCAGAAATGTCACTTAACTTTGAACATATTTCTCCATGTGGACTTCCTTAGTTTTCCATGGAACATGGATGTTCCATGGAAAACTAAAGGAAATGTGTATTAGATACCAAAACAAACAGGTGAGCCATAAGCCGTACTGGTGTTTGTGCTGTTTGGCGACAGAGTCTGCTGGCCTGGAAGGGGACCAACGCGTTCACGTAGTAAACATGTTTTCTTCATGCTTTTGTAACGCCCCTGTGCAAAGGAAATGGTTGAGAAACTCCAGGATTTTGTGTCGCACAGCTCCTCTTGAAAGTGCTTAAAAAAAAAAAAAAAATGAAGAAAGAAACTACAGTGAGCTTCGCCAAGTGTAACCACCACATTGTATCGGGTAATATCAGCATAAAGAGAATTACGGAGCTGTCATCGCTACTAGCCAATAAATCTCCATAAAGGGCCATGAAGGGCTCCTTGTATACGGTAAATACATATTCATCAACCTTCACTGATCTTCCCTGCCCAGTGGAAACGGTTCAGGACCCGTTCGGGTCAGTAAATAATGGAACATGAAAACTGGCATGTTTTCCATATTTCAGCTGTAATGCAGTTTTAAGATGCTGTGAAATTCCTGTGAATTGTTTTTTGGCACAACTACACAGGAGAGGCCTGGACCTTTGGTTGCCAGAGGCATATTAATAATGTTGATCATGGGAATGAGACTGAGGCTTGAGACAAGCTGTAGTTATGAACCAATGTGTCATAACTGAGGATCAAAAGTCTTCTAACCTCTCCACTCACCCCGAGACTTCAAGCCCTCTCCCTCTCTCTCCTTCTCCCCCTTATGGCCTAAGGCTATGTTGAGTTGAGGAGCCAAATTGTTTCTCTTTTGTATTGCGAGACTCCATCCTGTCTGTGGGTCTCCAGCCCCCTAAACCACAGTTGGCAGCACAGTCAGCCTGTCTTGAGGAATGCGAGGGGCTTCTAATGGTTACACCCTCACTCACTGTGCTAGGAGTAAGATCACACACTGCTCTCCCTCACGCTTTTTTTTTTTTTTTTTTTTTTTTTTTTTTTTTTCTCCCTCTCACAAACAAACACGTTGACCCACACAAATGTGCACATACTGTACTGTGTGCACACAGGCAGGGACAGAGTCGCTCAGTCTATGAGACGAGGATTATGGCCGCTCCTGTTCTTTGAACAATGAGCCGACGCCATTAAAGGGGGTCACAGTGATAGTGGGACACCACTCCCTCCCCTCTAATATCACAAGCCATAATCTGGGTCCAGACTGTCTGAAGTTCAGACTCCTTTTCAGCTGGCGGTAGCTAAATGTCATGGAGGTCAGTTTGAGCAATAGTCCCTCCTACGAACTTTTACACGACAAATAATTGGCTCATACTGGTTTCTTTTTTTTAAGACAAAGCCTTGTGATGTCTAAATATATTTAACATGTTCACAACGTGATGGAATTTGTCATTTGGAGAATAGTCGCTGGCATCTCAATGTACAAATAATCTCATGAATGTTGTTCCATTGAAAATTGAGTGACATGAATGGTGATTAAGCCCTGGCTGGCGCTGTTGAGCCCTGCACTAGGAACCTGGCTAATGAATACCACGTGGCCGCCGCTAGAATTCTGGCATCACGAATATCATTCTACTGCCTTTTGCATTTGATATTCCACATGGGACTGTATTTCTCATGCTAACAGCCAGTGCAACATGCCCTAGCAATTCAAAGATCACACGCTAATGCCTACTTGTCCCCAATTATACCAAACACTGCTGGGCTCTGATGCTGCCCTTTGAAAAGGATCTGCTTTGTATTAAATATATTTACACTTGAAAACATCTCAAGAGAAGGAGAGCTTGCCCTCGTCGACAGAAGGCAGCGGTGTGTAGAATACTAATCGGGCCCTCGGTGCTTTTGATGCTGCCGTTTGATGTTTTCCAAGGATCCGTGCCGAGGCCAAAACCCGAGAGAGAAAGATGGAGAGACCAGACTGCTGAGACTCAGACTTTGGGGGTCTTTGGGCTCTGGAGAGACTGAGAGATAGTTTACATTCTCTTCCTGGGGATGGTTTTATTGTTTTACCCATCTGCGTCAGACACATTAACATCTATTGTCTTTGCATCTTGTGAAAAACAAAGGGGCATTTGGCCTTTTTTTCTTTCTTTTTCAGACCATCTTGTTTAAAACTGTGGTCCGAGGCCTGACAGCAGGACAATAGTCAGGAATGTCGTCTGAATGTCGCCTCTTTAACATTTATGAAACTTGTACTGGACAGCAGTCAGTTGAGTTTAAGAACAAAACGACTAAGTTTGTCTCGAGAAATGAAGAACTAAGCTGACTTAACAAATCCGCTGCAATTTTAGCTGCTCTAGAGCTTTTGATCACATTGCATGATCTTCATCAGCAGATGGAGTTGGTCAGTTGCCATGAAATTGTAGATGTTCAAATGTAAAAAATAAATTCTGAGCTCGTTAAGGACTTCTTGTCCATGTTGGCTCGAAAGTCAAGGTTCAACATTTATTTTTGATTCCGAAAACAGCTGTTGACAAAACATCATCCCCTCAATGTCCATTTAGTACTACAAGTGTCCTGGGGCTGTTAATCTTCATCAGCAGGAAACTAAGGTTTATCTACACAATCTATGCGTTTGATCTGCTTTGCGTGACACGAGAGACTCAGTTGTGAATCTGGTATAAAACTTCTGCGGAGATGCAAGTAAACACCTTTTGTGATCCTGCGAAATAGAGGTATTGTACATCAATCAAACTGATTGGCACTTATTATTGGCCCATTCATTTACATTGATAATGTTTGTTTCACGGATGCAGCGGTTTGTCATCGGCATGAGATTGATTTTCGTTCGCTTCCTCTACATTTCTTTTACTTCGTGTTTTACTAACGTATATAGTAGATACAAGTGTATATAAGAAACGCACACAAACAAAATGTGTCTGAAAGACAGCCGTGTATTTTCTCCTGTAGAAGTATGACATCATGTATTTCGACATGTTTATGGTATTCTGTCCTCAAAGTACATTTTGGTTTCCGTTGCCTATACAACATACATTACCCATCTTTACTTAATCTGCATTTTCATGTTACAGAGAGCTCAAAAAGACGAGATGGATGGCATTAAAAAGCATCTTAAATCATCCGAAGACAAGGAGGATGCCAAGCCACTGGACAAGCCGGAACAGTACGAGCCAAACCTACTGTACCTTCAGAACCAAATGCATTACATGAGAGCTGTGTCTTTAAATAGATGTGTTATGGTGACTGATCTTGTGCCTTCATCAGGTTTCTGTTCCAGTTATCCCAAATCCCCAACTTCTCTGAACGAGTGTTCTGCATCCTGTTTCAGTCAACTTTCCACGAATGTATCGCCTCAATCGTCCGCAAAATAGAAATCATTCAGAGAGTGTGCAAGGTGAGCCACTGGGCCTCTTCTCGTTGAATTTACTTTTCAGTCACTCTGTTTAACCTGCGTGTGTGTGTGTGTGTCAGACTCTCCAGAGTGGTCAGTGTGTATTGCAGGTGCTTGCCCTGGTGCTGGCTTTTGGCAACTTCATGAACGGAGGTAATCGGTCTCGAGGGCAGGCCGACGGCTTCACCTTGGACATTCTGCCAAAACTGAAGGACGTCAAGAGCAGCGTGAGTCTGTGTGTCACAGGGGTGAAAGCAAACATCACTCACGCCACAAGAGCATACACTCAATTAAGTACTAAGGGGACTACAAGTGTGTGTGTATCAAGTTTTGTAAAATATGTAAATGATCATTTGTGAGTTCCCACAGAGACTGCTTTATTGTGTAATTGACATTGTACTAGAAACTAAGTGGTGTGGGAAGATGGTGACTCTAAATTCTGATCTGCTCTCGGTTTTATAATTGTCCAGAAGTTTAAAGGGGACCTTCGTTGTTGCCAAACATAAGGACTGTAGCTGTGCAGATTTAGGGAGAGGCCTTTTTGTTTGCTGTTCTCATTCAATATCACAACGGGCTCAGCGTGCCCTTGGCACTGCCATATAAGGACACAGTGGTTTGTGTGTGACCGGGTAAGGTATCCATAAAGAACATCAAACCTTCCTCCAACTCTGAGTTATGAAAGCTATCCCAGCACAGTCACGTTTCTCCAATGCCGTGATTTATCCCCAACTTCTACAAACGCTGTCTCTATTCCCGTTTACCCTGCACAAATGAAAACGTCCTGCTCTGAGATGATTAAATTAATAAATAAAGGGGTTTGTTTATTTGGATCTTTTTCTTTCTTTCAGGATAACTCCCAGAGTCTTTTGTCCTACATTGTTGCTTACTATCTAAGGCACTTTGATGAGGTATGTTTTGGTTCCTGTTTATTTGAATCACTTTTCTGTTTTAGTCTGATTTGCTTAGAAATCCTTCCAGAGCTTTCTTTTCATCTCCTCTCTTGCCAGAGGATACCATGGCTTATCCTTTATCACATTATTTATTTTCTCTTTCCTCATTTACGGCAGAAACAAATCTCTCTCTCCTTCCTTGGCTCTCCCTTATAATTCCCTTTCTGTCTTTCACTCTTCATCTCTCGTTCTGCTTTGGTCTGGGTTCATTCAAACCTGCAGTCTGTTCATTGGCACAGCATCCAAAGGAGCGCTAGTCTAAATAATTAGGTTCTCCAGATGAGATGAACTCAGTACAGTGCTGCTTGCCAAAATCAACCTGCGTGACATGGCTCTAGCATTCACAATGGCCTCGTAGTAACTCTGAAGAGAATTGCAGTGTACTTTCTGCACCGAGCCTCATGGTCATTATCTGCTGTAGTCATATCTTCTCTGTTTGGACTTTTGATAACAACATTTTGGCCTCTGAAGACATTTATTTAAATCTTGCCTCATGTCTACAGTGTATACTAGAGAGGCCCTCTCCCATTTGAGGAAGATTGACTTTGACACTGGTGTGTGTGTGTTTTGTGCTTTACCAGGATGCTGGCAGAGAGACGTGTGTCTACTCTCTGCCCGAGCCCCAGGACCTTTTCCAGGCCTCCCAGATGAAGTTTGAGGACTTTGAAAGAGATCTGCGCAAGCTGAAGAAAGACCTCAATGGTATCGTCGTCAACTTACGTTCCACAAATTTCCACATCATTTAAACTGCATATTTACAACAAGCTAGTAAACCGATAGTAAAGTCGGCCATGCTTTTTCAGAAAATTAACGTTTAAGATACCATCACATGGAAATGTATGTAGCAATAGATTATGTATTAATCCATGCACAATGGAAAATAACCTGACCAGCTATGGTTATGTGCGGATCGTAGAGGCGAGAGATAGCATCTGTTTGTCGTACAGACGAGATAACCAGAAGCAGATGCGACTTGTCAGATGTAGACTCCTGTTGGACCTGGCATGCCTTTACTGTCCTCATGAAATAGAGATCAAAATATAGAGAGGGCAAGGTCAGGCAACATCCAGTGTGTGTGTGCACTATCAAAGGTTCAGCAGCTATTCACTGATCTGGAAGAGACTCTCCTGGAGCTCTGCATCGCCTCACCCTGAATGCTGCAAACCCCCAACACACAACAAGGAGAATTTCAGAATGCTCCTGCATGTCTCTGTGCATGCTGTGCACTCTGCCCCGGGCTGTCCTAAATATGATTCATGAATGGACTGATTTGGTTAAAGGCTGACTTTTTGACTCTTTAATTAATTCATGTTTTTTCTTTCATCAGACAGTTGTTCAATCAGTTCCTGAGTCTATACACATGGTTCATCTATTACACAACTTTCCATGACTATACAAGTGGGGGGGAACTAATATTTTTAGCGGGTTTCACAATCCAAGGAGTAAGTCAGAATGTCCATTGAACTATGATTAGGATAATGAAATCTATTCAATAAAGTAAAAAATAGTCATATGATGAGAGAAATGCTTTATGTAGGGCCTTCATGTGTTGGGTTTTGTTGTAATAACACACACAGTACATCATATAAAACTAGTAAACATACAAAAGAGGCTTATGAAAACAATCTGGTGAAGAATGAGTGATGTTATCAAGACGTCAGGAAAAAAGTGTGGAAATTGGATTATGCTTGACATGCCAAACTGATTGGTTGAGTGTAAAGAGTCCTAATGAATGAGGCAGTTAGGAAATACTCCCTTTCATTACTCTGTCTCAAGTCACTCAGCACTCGGAACACTTTCCAAGGACTGAAGTGCCTACAGGTGGTAAAAAAACCCAACATTATGTATCCGTGTGTTTGCGTGCGAGTATCTACATGTGCACGTGAGCTCGCAGCTCGATCGACAATTCCCCAAACCTGGTCTGTTCTCTATCATGCTTTATGGATCTTTGCTGCTAAACCAATCAGGTGCCTGATCCGTGTTGCCAAATATTGTTTTTCCTCTGCCATAATGATTCTTTAGGCTGTTCATTATTTGCATTTCATAAAGACAGAGTTGCCGGCAGGGGAAATGGACTTGCGTCTGCTGTGACCCCAGTGGCAGTGGTACATGCTGACCGTACATAAATACATCATCACATGCTGTACCTGCAGACCTCTTCATTCCCGAGCCAGCTGAGCGCTCTAACAGACGTGGGCTTCGATGAAAGTTCCCAGAGGGGGGTTCCGATAGGTAGGCGGTGCTGAAATGGCCTTGGCTGGCCCGGAGGACATCAGCAAGCAACACAGTGGAGGGAACTCGCTGTGTACCTTTTTTTTGGTTGAGGCACCATATGGTCTATGAATTACCACTAGCCCAGTCCCGACCTCCCCGTTCCCTGAAGCGCCTCATGGCCTCTCCACCTCCAAGGCACTTGAGCGGAGTTTGTGTATCCGTTATGATTGCAGATAGAGCGTGACGATAAGTTTCTCCCGGGAACAGAGCGCAGGCCTTCCTGGTTCCTGGGGGTGCCTTATTAGTCATTAAGGGTCATTATGTCTTTCCCGACACTTATTCAGCAGAAACTCGGTAGAGATTTATCAAAGCAGGCTCAGCCGGGGCGCACTGCACTGTGGAGTTTGTAATTACAAAACAAAAGCTGGATAACATATTGATGCGCTGAAAGACTAACCCCCCCCCCCCCCTGATCATCTCTTTGTGTTTCAGCATGCTCAGCTCAGACGGAGAAAGTTTGCAAATTGTCCTCTGAAGAGAACCTGCAACCCTTTCAGGGCAAGATGGAGGGATTTCTTAGCCAAGGTGAGCCTGTTGTTCAAATCCATTGAAGCTAATGGTTGATGAGCCTTTCACCTGTCTCATTGAAGGATATTCTGTTTTTGTTTTCTTTCAAACAAATCCCATGAAAAGACCAAAATCAACAATGAACTGATCCTACTAACAAGTGTTTAAGTGTTTAAGCCAGATGTATTGTATTGCTCTGTGCTGTAAACCTCCATTGTCGTCCAAAAACTATCAGTGAGCAACATCGTTGCTTTAAGTGACATATTCCTTCATTACCATGAACATTGGCCACTGTAGTTCAACGTATCCTCACACAGCGGTTTGTATGATTTTTATTTTTCCTACAACAGTTTAGCAACACGTGACAATTTCTGCTTGTTAGTCTTTTGAAAATAACCCATCTTCACAAGAAACAACTTGGTTAGGTTTAGATAAGGTTGTGGTTTTGGTTGAAATAACTACAGAAGTGGCGTTACTTTGGTACAGCAGTTACGTGACAAATAAATCAATGTTGACTTCTTGTTTCACATGCGGCAGAAACAGTGGTCTTCTGGCTCAAAGACCGGTTTTTGTTTGCCTCATCACCTTCTCCTCCCGCTCACCCTCTTTGGGTTTTTGCGTTCTTTATACTTATTCGTAATTACGTTGACAATATACAAATGTTTCTATTAACTCCTATTTGATGAACCTTTGCCAAAAACGTAATGTTTACATGAAACAAAGTTTAGGACTGAGCACCACAGCCTTGATACGGAAGTTGTGAATTATTGATAATCTGACGATAGCATTGTTAGTTTTGTTGAGATTCGTTGAGTATTCAAATATAGAGTATCGGCAGCCTTATCCTTACGATGGGGAGTCTGTTAAAGCATACGGTTTGCTCATCTGTGTTACCATCAGGAGTTAAAACCTAAAAAAGCAAATGATGTATTCCTCCTGATTCAGAAAGCATTCTGTGCTGGGGCACCCTTGGCATATGTAAGCTGAAAATGCATCTGTGGTGTGAGAGTTTGTGCAGCAGCTCATCAATCAGAATGCTGCAAGTCTTCTATGTCTGCAAACACGTTTCCAAATCTGTTTCATGCTTTTCTCTGGTTGAGACGCGCGCACACACACACACACACACATGGGTTTCCATAGGGACATCTGTGTATTGAATAACTATTGTTTCAAGTATGCTATCTGCCTTGGCGGGTTATGGGTGCTCGGTAGCTGGGTCTTTTATCTTGATTTTATAAAACAGCGTTTACCTTGCTCTGCCCTAAAGGCAGATTCAGGATGACCTAAGGTGAACCTGTCTTGCAGTCTGTTAAATGTACAGCGGAGAACAGAGCTGGATGCTTGAGGTACTGGAATAAAACAATTTGTTTGTTTTGCATCATTTTCACTTTTGATGTCGTGGTATGTTGTTGTTATATATTTATCCTTTTTTCCTGCCGTTTAAGATTTGTCCTCAGTTCTTGTCTTTTATTTTTCAACTCCGTCTACTTTTCTGCTCTAATAAGGTTTTTTTTTAAAATTATATCAGAGAGTAGAACCCCCCTGTTGCCTCCATGACCTATTCTCTCTGTAAACCGTGAGCTTCCTCTTTCACTGCCATTTTATTCCGACAAGTCTACAGGCATGCTAGTGGTTCTGTAAGGCTCTAGGCAAGGCTGTAGGCAAGGCTGTGCTTTGAGCTAAATGCTAAAGTCAACATGCTCATAATGACACTGCTGACATGCTGTTTGTCAGATATCATTTTTATCATGTTCACCACGTTAGTCCATCGTATAGCATTTGCTAATTGGCGCCAAACGCAACGAACAGTTGAGGATGATTGGAATTTTATTGGTTTATCAGGTATCTGACAGGCGGCAACTCCCGAATCTGAAGAGTGAAGTGAATGGGGAAGAACTTTAAACTTGCATTCTTTCTAATAGCCAGCAGGGGGGCGGCGACTCTGGTTGTAAAAAGAAGTCATTGTATAGAGGTCTATGAGAAAATTATTATTTGATTTGTTACCTCAGTAAACATTAGTTTGTGGTTTCAATCACGAGTTTCAAATCTTCATAAATAAAGCATGATGGTCATATTCAAACTGGACTATAAAGCAGGGTATGCTTTAGGGCGTGGCTTCTTTGGGATTGACGAGTCACCACCGCTGCGTTATCTGGTCTGTGAGTTGTTTGTTTTTGTCTTCAGTTTATGTAAGTTAATTGAAACTCTTTGTCGCCTAAAAAAAGGTCTTACTCTGTTGTACTCTCTCGTGTCACTTCTGGTTGCAAAAAAACAAGATGGCGTCGGCCAAAATGCCGAACTTCAAAACCTAGGTCCACAAACCAATTGGTGATGTCACAGTGATTACGTCCACTTCTTATAAGCAGTCTATGATATTTGGTCAAATTAGAAATTTCCCCTGATGTCTGCTTGGGGAAAAATCACGTATAGATCATCACGTATAGAGGAAAACCTGTGACTTGCTGTCGATGCTAGATGGAAAAACCTGGATCACTAAAGTTTTTAGGATTTATCCTCTGGGTTAGGGTTATTTCATGGCAATCCATCCTGTAGTTGCTGATATACTTCAGTCTGGACCCAAGGGGGCTGACAGATTGACCATAATTGCCACCAACAGCATTTTAAGATTTGAAGGAGGCTAACGGTTACATCTTTGTATTTGTATCTTATTCCAATAAAATCCACTGTCGTGTTTATACGTCATGTCCACCAGATGTCACACAGACATGCTTTTTTTCCCCACCATAATCTGACATCTATTGAGATATTGTGGTCTACTTCACAGGTGTACGACTTAGTTTGTTATGCGTGTTTTAACATAACAAGCCAAATGTCATTCCTTATGTAGCATTGGCTTTGACCTGGCTACATTCAGTTGGCTGTGACCAATCTATCTGAAGGAACTGGCTCACAGTCATCTCTCCAAACTGCTTTTTTATTCAGATGAGTATAATATATAGCATATGTTCTTCCGCAGTAATGCTCACTGTCCGTTTTAAAGAGAGTCTGCAGATGAAAGCATCTCTCCCCATTTCCACCCCTTTCTTTTCCTTTCTCTGTCTGAGAGAAATATGGGAGCTCTCTCTTTGATGCAAATGACGGGGTTTTTCCTCTGAGAGCAGAGTGTAAGCACCGTAACATGGACATGTGACTCAGAAGGCTCCAGACGGGATTCTTGGGGTTCCTCCACTGCGGCGGTGTAAAAAAGAACAGCCAAATGTCTTATTTTTGTTTTTTCTGTAATCTCTAAAAAGCCTGGGGTTAAACTGTTTCTGGCTCCACAGTTTAAACCACTTTTGTTTATTTTCTGACCATGAAACTAACCACAGAATAACAGTGGGAGCGGACTTGTTGGAGCTTGGCTGTTTGGTCTAGCTCGATTTTCCCCGCTCGCTTCACAAATTCTCATGCATGCAGGCCTTTGATGGAGTCACTGTGACTAGCAAGGGAGCACTGGCCATGTGATAATCTGTTTCTGATGGACATACAGATTAGTAAGACTGATGTCAAACCCTCCCTCCCTTTTCGACTGACTACTACTCTGCTGCTTATAGGCTGTCACCTCATGTAGGCAGATTAGGGTTAAAATCATGATATATATATACCATGTTATGGTAAAGTCACATATTAAGTAGACATAATCTGTATCTTGTCAAACCACATGAAGTGATAACAGAACTGACATTTTTAAATATCCCTTGAAATGTTGTCATCTGTTATTTTGTTGTAAATACAGCAGTGGTGGAAAGTAACTAAATATTACTGTACTGTACTTAAAGCTGGGGTAGGAATATTGTCAGCATGTTGTAATTCAAGTGGTCTGAGAGAGAACTTGACTCCTGCAGGGTCTCTTGTTTTCCTTTTCAGTCTTTAGAAAATCGAGCCCGATGCGAGAGACTTTGGCCAATCGTCATTTCGGAGAGAGGGCATTTCTATTGGCTGATCTTCAAAGGGACTTTGGTGAAACCCTGATTGATCGACAGAATGTCTTTTGGAAAAAGTTGCTATTCCAGCATTGGCAACAACTGCCTACACTGCAAAGCAAACCATCAAAGGAACACCGACTTATCAAAAAGAGAGAGGATATCAAAAATGACTATTAATATATTTAAGTATGTTTTGATTTTGATACTTTGGTGCTTTTTGTTAAGTAAGAGTTTGGATGCGGAGTATTTCTGCAATTTAGTTTTGCTGTTTTTACTAAACTACAAGATCTGAATTCTGAGTTAATCTATTTTACGTGATATTCAATTTTCTAGAAATGGATTTGACGTCACTCGTCGCAGAATCTTCCAGTTTAGAGTTGTATTTTAATCTTAAAACTGTTTTCCTCAAAGGACAATGCACAGTTCTGATACTGAGATGCTTCTAGCAAGCCCTGTTCATATTATCTATCAATTTGTCATCGTTCATTGATGAGCCGTCAGCAGAGAGAGACACGATCATGGTTTGCAGCGTCATTTAGCGCTGTGGAATGGTACAGTGCATGGGCTCAAAGGGTTTGTCTGAGATCTTTAGATGTGACTCTGGCTTCAATTACACGTAGCAGCCAGATATTCCGGGGATAAAAGCAGAACACAGATTTGTGCCAGGACAAATTCTCCGTCCCATCTACTGTCATGTCTGTCTTGGAACGCCATGAGGAGGCCATAGGTCATTTCAGATCATTTGACAGTTTAAGGCCGCATCGGTTTAAAGATAATTGACGTTGAGGGGATGGAGAATCTGTGTGGGAGAGAACTGAACCTTAGCTTTAAGATACAGACCAGCAAAATAAAAAAAAGAAACAGCTGGATTGACTCTACTACGATGTATTTAAAAATCAGCATGGGTCTGAAATTTGATAAGTAGTAACCTGCAGCATTTTCTTGACTGAGGCTGTCACATTTCGCTGCTGTTCTCTTATATCATCATTTATAACGCAGTCAAAATGATCCTGATGGCCCACCGAGATAAATGTTGTGGCCTGCTTGAAATATGTCCTAATGTGTACCATGTAGTCCAACTCCCAGCTTTCTCTCTCTTACTCGCTCACACCTCTTACACAAACACACACGCACACATATATATGTATATATGTATGTATGTATGTGTGTGTGTGTGTATATGTGTATGCATACACATACACAAAGAAGCACTTGTCCTGCGATCTGCAGCACTCATTTGTCAGTTGTGCAACAGCAGACAATCCAACACTTAATAAGCTGGTGGCACAGCACTGACCTTGGAGACGACTGTTGATTTAAGTCATGGTGACATGTGGAATCCTCCTATATACAAGTTGCATCGTGGGTCAAAGATGCACTTTCTGATGTAACAGGAAATCCTGAATGAGTTCTAATCTAATCCTGTATTTACTTCTGCTCTTTCCTTTTATCACAACGTGCCGTCCTTCACAGCCACAACCGAACTGGAGACGCAAGTGAAGCAGTTGGCAGACACTCAGAAGATGTAAGGTTTTTATCTTCTTTTTTCTTCTTTTTTCTCTCTTCAAACATTTTCCTGCAGCTTCTTCACCTAAAAAAAAAAGAAATAATTTGCAGTCACTTCGGTTCAATTTCATGGGTTTACATTAGATCTTTTCTCAAGTGTCAAAACGGTGATCACAGTTGCGCATTTGAAATCCAATCCAGTTCGAAGTGATCTACTCTCACAGTTTAAGTAATATAATCATGCTACTTTGTCAATATTTAGGATCTTCGGTTCCTACAGTTACATGGAAGGTGCAGGCCATCATGCCAGGCCCTCGGCAGACGGGAGGCCCCATGTGCGGTGTCTGTGTTGTTTATCTAAGCGGAGCGAGAGTAGACAGCCTTGGCTCCAGGCTTCTGTTACTGCTGGCTAGGAATGTGTTCCTATAGCACACTCCAAACAAAGAGACCCCAACCTGTCCTCTGTATTGATCCACTGCAAATGGTCTTCACATCTAACACTTGAACATGTGTCATCCCCTGCCATATGCATGCTTTCCTTTTGCCGGATCTGTCTTTGTCTCCTTGTTGAACATGTTTTTTTTTTCCCTTGCTCTCTTTCCTCACCCATGCTTAGAACAGTCTGTGCGTTTTATATGTACACACACTTAAATAGAAGCGTTTTCACACTAAGGAGAGGAGTGACAAAGCACTATATTAGATGTACAAGAGTTTTAATTTAGTCCTTGAAGTTAATCTGTCAGAAAAGAAACAGAATGAATATGCTGCTTTAGTGGCAGTAATTCCATTGTGTTTGCATTTTTCTTCTCTGAAATGCACAGTCATCATTGGTTTGTGTTTTTTTTAATGTAACTCTGAAATCTCTGAAAAAGCATATTATTCCAAGATTAACTTTAATATTTCGGATATTTGCTGAGCACGGCCAAGTTTCACAGCAGTTGTTGTACGTTTCTGTCTGTTTCACGTTGTAATCGTTTAGTCTTGAAGTAATATTTTTGTTCTCCGTCCTCAGCTTCTTGGAGTTGAGTGTGTCCTTCTCAGTTAAACCCAAGGCAGGAGAGAAAGAGGTCTCTCCCAACACTTTCTTCTCCATTTGGCACGAGTTTTCCACTGATTTCAAAGACCAGTGGAAGAAGCAGAATAAGCTGCTGTTACAGGAACGGTGAGAATCTGATGACGCGTTCCCTTTTTCAGAATGCAACATTATACTTTATACGGACACTGAAAGATCCGTTGAACCTATTGTCCTAAAATCAAATCCTGCTGAGGCATCAGTGGCTGTTCAGTCACTTTCTCTTCACGTGTCTTTGGGAAGGGTGCACCACTCTCTGACCCATTTGAAATGTTATTACAGATGCACCAATGTTACTTCCCCAAGCAAACGTTCCTGAATTATTCATAACTTTCAGTATATCGTGTTCACTGAAGATCCTATCGGACTCATTCAAATTCATGAAGGGAAAAGAGGTTAAATGACCCAAATCTTTGTCCTCACCCCAGTAATGAAAAGAACACATGCAGCATCCAGATAGCTTCCAGTGGTTTGATGAATACAAAGATACTGCTGCATATGTCAACAAAAAGCAAATTGGTCCATTATGCCAAATGAAGATTGAATTGTGATATGTATTTGTAAGAGAAGCAAAATGTCACAAGCTTTGCTTGTTCAGTAGGAAAGCCTAAAAAGCATTCGCTCTTTGCTCTTTGCTCGAGGCAATCTTCCCAATTCTCTCTCCTGGTTTTGGTTTTAGACTCCAGTGGAACTATAGATATGAATCCTTACCTGTTTGGACATGCAACTCTGGCACACACAGTACCCGAGTAATGAGTGAGCAAGATACATGTCTGTTAGCATGAATTGTTCCTCGCTCAATGTCAACATGCTGATAATTCGTCTTTTTAAAGCACAAATGAGTAGTGACACTGCTGGCTCTCTGCATGCAGTAGTAAACGATGTGAGTCATTTTAAAGTGGGAGCACTGGCACTTTGACAAACCGAGATCATTGCGTCCACATATACCAAAATTTCCAAATACCCCAATTACCGTAGTCTGGATGACCTAAGCTGTTTTTTTTTCCTAGTGCATCTTTCTTTTTTTTGTGGTGAAAATAGTGAATTTAAGCAGCAGTGTGAATGAATGTGTCCAGCTTTTGAAGTCTCCATCGGATAACTGATGGTTGTAATTGGTGTTTCTTTAGGGTCAAAAGGGCTGAAGAGCGCTTCAAACAGGCCAAGGAGAAGGCTTCCTACAATGTGAAACCCAAACATGCAACTGGAATCGTACGTCTTTGCACTTCTTGTCACAGTTGCTATATGGTTGCGTCTGTGCTTTAATTTGTTGATGTAGCTTCAGCAGTATTTTTTTTTTCTCTTGGTGTAAATTGCCTCCTCCTTCCAAACACTTGTCAGGGTGTTGAAGAAACAACACTCATGAGTGCCAGTGCTGCCAGCTATAAATAACTCGGGTCTGTTTTTTATTCCGCAGAAAGCAAAACTGGGTCAGAAGATCTGAAGCAGAGAATGGAAAATTATCATCACCCAGCCTATTACACAAGCACCGTCTGTACAATCTGACGTGACTCATTTTTACAGCATTTATTTGCTTCCGGTGTTTGTTTTCAATTGATTTAGACCTGTTAGTTTAAAAGTGGAATGAAAAATTACATTCACAGCCACCCTTTTATAGCACTCGCATAATTAAATGAAACATTGCCACCAAAAGACATCCTTAAGCTGAGATGATTAAATGTCGTTGCTAGAACATGCACAGTGTAGTCTGACATTTGTAGCAACACTATATCCAAGCTTACTCAGTATTTTATAAGCCATGTGTAGCCTATTTTCTTTTTTTTTAAACGAGATTCCTAAACTTAGTTTTAGTAAGGAAGAAGCACTTCCTCTTTATATCTCCATTAATGGTAAAAAGCACAGACTTTTATAACATTTCTACACGGTAGGCATGGATCACCTGCCAGACTGAAAGTGCCTTATCGCACAGTGGAGGGGTCAAATCAGTGCTGTCGATCAGAGCTTATTTTTGAGACGTATCGCCTGGAATTAAATGTTACATGTTAAGAAGAGAAATCAGTTTTACATCAGCTGAAACGTGACAACCGTACGCTTCTTAAGCGTTTCATCAAGTTTGCTTTAGAACCTTGTGATGATCATAGCAGCTCCTATATTGTAGTATAATATGTCGTTTCATCCAACAAGGACATGCATACCTAAGTGATATGATCCAATTTAGAGCTATTGTTTTACTCAGCAGTAATGTCAAAATGCTTTGTTTTAAGCAAAACCCTATGCAGTTAGTTGTGCTTGTGTGAGTCTGTGAACTCTCATATGGGGGCCATATGACCATGTTGTGTGTTCCGTTATGTTCATGTGCAATATCAACAATGTGTTTTGATTGAATACCCATGTCATGAAAAAATATATTTATTGAATATAATAAATGACAAACATTTTTTAATTTTTAAATCTGCTACTGCTGACTGTTTTCCATTCATCACTTGTCCATCTGTGATATTACGTGGTACAGAACTACATGCACTCGAAACACCACTGTTTTGTATGAAATAGATTTAATATACTTTTCCCATATATACTTGCACACATACATAAAATATATTTATATACTGTATATATTGCATTGCACCTCCATTACACATGCTGCAGTATGTTTTTCCTACTGGCTAGTATATTTGTGGCAAATGTACAGCATACAGCCAGGCTTGTGTCCAAGCAGGTGGATGCCACTGGTCATTGTGTTGCTTCATGTTTCTTGAAATCTTTTCATTAACATCAGCTTGTGCATCACTTGGGACATAACAGAAGTCAAGGAAACGATACAGGATAACGGATACAATACTTGTAAAACACATCTCCTACACAGGTTAAAACATGGTGGCAAACTGTGTAATTACTGTAGCTCCACCTGCATAAAAACATGTCATATTACATTAATAGCGGTCACACTATTTCTACGGTTTCTTTAAGACACTGAATTATCAGCAGTATCCTTTGTTTTGTAGTTTTAAAACTCCGAGGCACTTTCTCTCCTTTATTACAAAGGAATCGAATGACACATGTAGAAATAGTCGTGTAGATATGAACTGGAAATAACAGGGAGGAAAAACGTGCTTAATGTTTAAAACTCTGCTTCCTCATCAGTGTCTCTTGTGCAGCCACTTGAATCAATCTCAACAGCATCAGCTTGCCAACATGGCTGCTAGTCTCTGATTAAATCATCGATGAGCCTTTTTTTTTAGTAATATCAGTTCTGTGTTTCATGTCATTTTATTGTGGGACACAGTGCAGAATAGTTCAACTGTCAGCCAGCGCTTGCTTGGGTGAAGTTTGTGAATTCCTGCCTTGGACAGATCATGTGTCATTTCAATTTTAAAAGGCCTTCTTAGTCCTTCACAGTTTCCCATGGCCGCTCACATCTACAGACATGCAGCGACACTGTTTGACCCTCTGCACCTTACGGTGTCTGAAAGGGGGCTGCAGGTCTGGGCAGTCTAGCTGCACTGTGAGCTGTGTGATGCGGTGTGGCCTGCAGAAGGAGCAGGACTGGAACGGCTCCTGGGCCTTGTTGTGGTTTTTCCTTCCAGAACCTGAGGCTTGGCCTCGATTCTGGCCTTCACCCGAGTTGGGGCCCATATGGCGGGGAATGTAGAAGGAGTTGCACTGGCCGTAGCAAAAACGGTTGACCACAGTGCGGCTGCGGCAGCCCTCCTCGCTGATTGTCTGACGGAGGGGTTGGGTCTTGCACCAGTCTCTGCGAAGGTAGCGGCGCTCTGTCACCACCAAGGCCTCCCGGCTGGAGGATAGCACCTCTGGTTTCTGCTGCAATAGCCGGTGGTGACGTTCTGAGGACAGGTTCCCTTTGGTCTTGTGTGGGGACGGGATGGATCCCTGGGGCCGGTGCTTTTTGGTCTCTGCGGCGATGCAGAGCACCCCGGCTAGTATGACTGGGATAGTTATTCTCCACAGCATTCTGGAAAAACAGAGAGGCACATTACTATGCATGACATTCCTCAACGGATTAAAAACAAAAAAATTCTGAAGAATAAAACATCTGTTGAACAGAATTTAAAAATGAATCATTCAGGCACTATGTGATAATACATGACAAACGTTTTGACAAATTGCAAACATATCAGCCAATCATGTTTAAAATTGTGTCAATCTGTATTTGTGTTAAACCACCTTTGCAGTCCAGCCTTCAAGGCATCATTTGGGAAATGAATCCATCACCAGGTCCCCCGTTTGTCAGCATCTCTGTGTCATTACTTCTATTTGCTTTTCTCTCGGCTACGCAACTCTTCTAAAAATAAACAAAGCCCGGCCATCAAAGGATACACTTAAACACCCATTACGAGAAGGGGAAGTTGATTTTATTGGTCCCGTCGCCGGGTAAAATAATTAGTGCTTTGCTTACTTTAGTCATGAACTATGCCGCAGATATGTAAACAGGCATTAGGAAGGCCCATCTGCATGTTATTAGGGAAGAGTTGGGGAACTCTAGCGGATACCCTTTGGGAGTCCACTCTTCTATTCTTTGGTGATATATGATGTAGCAAACTGAACTGAGAATGACCCAGAGTGTCCATAATCACCATAATGTAAGAAGAAAGATCGCATGATTTCGACAAATGATTTCGCTGCCATTCAGGACGGAGTATCTGCCCGTGTGCGTGCTGTCAGAATTTGCGCCGGCACATTTTTGATCATCACTCGAGCATCTTTTCAGCAGATGTTGCTCTTGACAAGCGTTGCATGACATCAAGTCAGAAATCCTGACGGAGAACCAAACTGCCTCAAGGCCGTTGTCTGTTCCCATTCACAGACTCTTCTTTGCTGTACAAATTAGTATGTTCCCTTTCCTCCTTTCCTGGACCTGCAACTCACTCCGACATGGTACAAATCCCTTTATCATAATCCACTTAGTTTTTTGCCTCCTTTTTTCTGCCCTTGACCCTGAGGTCATGGCAGCTTTGTCCGAGCTGCATGAGCACTCGAGTCAGTATATCACTATCCCGGCAGCACCCAACGTAAGCTAGAGAGCAGCTGTTTGTCCATCTTGCAGAAATGGGGTTTGAATTCTAACCAGACATTTTGTGTAGGATATCAGGAGATATACATATCTTGGAGTTACATAGACACCTGACTTTGTAACACTTTCTTGTGCAAATCTGATCTCTTGTTTCTACACCAGAGAAACATTACAAACAAAACAAAAAGAGTAGTGCATTCCTGTCGTGCATTTTTTTAACTTTCATCGGGAGGAATGCATTAACATTAAACATTCGACATCGGGGAAACATTGTTCATCAACTTTGAGCACCAAGCATCATTGACGTAAACACAGAGTCCGCCTCCTCCCATCAGAGTGCTGTGGGCCTCTGGCCAAGTGCAGCTTGATGCCATGATGGAGCCAGGTGTCTATATATATATATATATATATATATATATATATATATATATATATATATATATATATATATATATATATACATATATATATACATATATATATATATATACATATACATATGTATATATGTATATGTATATGTATATATGTATATGTATATATGTATATGTATATATATATATATATATATATATATATATATATATATATATATATATATATATATATATATGTTTTTTTGCCAAACTTAAATATTGAAATCAAGACGGAAACTGCAGCTCACAGCTTTGTTTCTTCTGTAGGCCCACGTTTTACATGCTCACACAAGCTAGCGCCCACGCACGCCCATCCTCGGGTTAGAATAACTAAACCGCAGACTCCCACTGGGTCCTTCACCAACTACTGCATCATGGAGTCATGACCCCACTCCATCTTCCAGTGATCTACCCTCCATGTAAAACACGGTCTCATTTGTTAGCTGCTCCTTCTCATTCCTGCTGACTTGGTATTTATGCCTGGTCAGGGAACAGGCTCAGCTTTTGCGTGCAGCCTCTTGTTCTCTCTTTCCCTGTTCTCCCGCTGTCCATCGTTTAAAGAGGCACCCTTTAACGCTGGTGAGCTACAGTCGGTGATGCCCCGGGGACTTTTGAAGGATGACCTGACCGACTGTGTACATAGGGCGTGACGGATGGCCTATACAGCCAGCAGCAGCGCTCCCTCTCCACTCTCAAACTCTGCCTAAGTATGATAGTGTCGGCCCTGCTAAGCTACACTAATCAATCTCTGCTGCGAGACAAATTGCGGTTTTGGGGCAGGGATTCATGGGGTTCGGGGGGGAGCCCCTGAGGTGGTTAGTGGTTTGGGTTGGGAGATGGAAGGGGCTGGAGAGATGGTGGGGTTTAGGACAGATGACCGACTGGGAAACAAAACCAACCTCACTGTGCATAGTAGTCTTCATGCGTAGTATATGCCCTCCCCGTACAACTGTTTATCGCTCCACAAGTTGTTTGTCTATTCATTTCTTTCCCTTACTATCTGTCTCTCTCTGTCCATCTATCTGTCTGTCTCTCCTTGATGCACAGCACTAATCACCACAGAGTCCCGGAGACGGATGGAGACTGTGGTTATGTGAGTTAATGCTGAGGCAGAACTGAACCGGACCTTTGCTGAACACTAATATTGTCCACAAACACAGCTTTATATTTTAGCAGGACCACAAATACTTGGGAGATATGCTTCACTGAACTGTGGCAGACTTTGGTTCCAAAATTCAGACCTCGAATGAAATTACAAATACCAGAAACAAATACCAGAGAGACTGCAGTCTTTTTGAAAAACAACTATTATCATCAGTGGGAACTTATGTTTTGTTTTTCATACTGGAATTATAATACCATGGCAATGTTCTCTGACTGGATAACAATGGGTCTTTTTTTTTTCTTTTCGAAAGTTAAAGACAGACGAAAAATCTCCAGCCTAGATGAAACATACTCTGATATTTCAGATTGTCAGTTCTTAAACTATTGAAAAAAAAAGAAACAATAATCCATTCAAGACTTTCAAATTCGTGCACACAGATGTACTTCCACTAAACCATGTGAAACATCTTCCCAGCATGTCTTCAAAGGCAGGTTAAAACAAACAAAACCTGATGCCTCAATTATTGGTGCGTCAGAAAGTCTCATACACAGACTGGTAAGTGCAGTTAATTACAGTAGAACTGCATTTAATTCACCGTGCAGCTCAAACCTCAATCACATAAGGGTAGCTGAACACACGCACACACTCTCTCACACACACACACACACACACACACACACACGCGCACACAGGCTACGTGACCACACACATGTGCATACACACACACACACACAGACAGACCCAAACACATACACAGGATATAAAGAGGGAAAGAGAAGTAAATGAAATGTTTTCACTTGGAGCCAATTACAAAGAGGAACCATGTCATTATCTGCATTTGCGGATTCTATTTTCCCAAACTACGCTCGTCTGTTGGCTCATTAACAGTTGAGTGGGGGGGGGTCGTTTGGGGGCTTTTTCTCTCTAAATGTGTCTAATGCCAATATTGCCAGGAGGCTGCTTTAGGCCGTTTGGGCAGCCATTTGTCACCACAATCCATCTTGATAATCACTAGCAGCCCATATATAATGCTTTCCCAAACTAAGTACTGGCAAGAATGTAAGGGAACTCCTTCGCCTCTGCAACATTAAGTGCTTTAGTGGAGGATGAGAGGCAATTAGAGATGCTATGATAGTACATGGTTTCACATTTCAGATCAGGAGGACACCACTTAGCTGCAGTGATTAACACCACCTTCCATTTGCACTTAAAGTTTGTTTAAACCCCTTAACATACCCTAAGCTTTGCCATGTAGTTTTCCCTTAAGTAGCTTTAAAGGTGCTCAGTTAGAAATTTAGAGCATATCTAGTGCCTCCACGCAACTCTCGATGTGGTGACGACTGACCTGGCAGCTAGCAGCTAATGGTGCTAACATTGCAAACAACGGCAACACTGCTGACCAAGCTAACAGTGTTGACCCGGGGGTGGGCCCTATGCTGGGACCAAGCAGCAACCTTCTTGGCGCTTAGGTGGGTGCCATCTTAGGTTAGCTGTTAGCTGTGTCCTCTGCTGCGTAAACTCTTTGCCCACTTTTGGATTAGCTGGGAGTTACTTGTGTCGTCACTACCAAGATGCCGATCGCTGAAACCACCCTCAGCGGCTTCTACAGCCTATGGTCGAGACTGCGTTATCAGTGGTAACCGAGTGGTATAAGCGCAGTGCAGGGCGCCGGCCATTAGCTAGCCAATGGGGCATAACGGCCGGAGCTTTGATTACAACACACAGAGGGGTAGAGGGACTTCATTCTCAGCTCAGGTAGCCATTACTCCACCTTATCTTTACATAGCAAATAGTTCTTTGTTGCTATATTAATGCTCTTAGTCCTGTATGGCACCTTTAAGGCTGCTAAAATGGCCTCATATCATGCTGTCTGACAGAATCACATTTATATGTTGTACCAGCTTGATCTTTTTGATGCTATTTGTACAAAAGAAATATCATCTTTTATAGCTTTACCATTCCATCAAAAATAAATTGTTGTTCTGTGGGTTTGAACAATGTTTGGTTGCTCAGCATGAGATTGCAATGACTGGTGCACCAGCAGGCCACTGTTAAGGGTTTTAATAACACTTATTTTAAGCCATTTTTGCTCCCACACAAGGTGAAGAAAAATGCTTGATTTTAACAGAAAAAGAATCCCACAACTGGCCAAAATACAGCATTCCTTGCAATTGTAATCTGCTTTCCTCACTGTATTCTTAGTACCTGTTTCACGTGTTAAGAATGTGGTTAAGGCTTCCATCAAATACCAGTTTTACTGTATTTAGAGGCTTACAATTAAGTGTTTTCTGTTGCTAAAGAAAGTGTAATGTGTGCTAAATCCTCTTTGACATCAGAGCGGACTGTACAAGGTGGTGCAGTCACCAGAGCTGTAAGAAGGATCAGAAGGCATTCACCGCACGCATACGGTAGAAACACATGCACACGTGTTCACACACCAACTCGGATGTACATGAGTACACAGAAATACACAAATGATACATACAAAAGAGAATACACACCTGTACAAATGAACAGAGTAAAATAATATCGATTATTTTTTACACAGAACAAAAGTTCACTGTGTACATTAACATCATTATCTCTTAATTCTCCCTTTTTCATATTCACTGGAAAAACTAAACTGACTCTTAATCTCACTGTGATGCAAAGTACAACACACTGTCATCACTCACTAATTATCTCACTCACAACACTAATTCCCTGGAAGCTCCAGCCACTAATTATAGTAATTTAGAAGACACTTTTATCCAGAACACCTTGCAGTACCTCGAAGGCATATATTTTATTTCAATGGGTGGCCCCAGTGGGAATCAAACCCTCACTGCTGGCAGAAATACTAAATAGCTGTACAACTACTGCTGGTCGGATTACATGTTTCGGCGCTTAGTCATTCAGAGACTCACTGAGTCATATGAGTGATATGTTGAACCAGCACTCACTTATCTACACTTTTCTCAGTAAATCCAAGTGGTAGACAACAGTATCACTTGTATAGTCACTGTTTCTGCACATACACTGCAAAGACTGTCCATTATCAAAGCATTTATCATTGTATTTTGTATTTCCTGTTGATTCAGCCACAGAATCGGGGGTAATTTAAATGTTCACTTCATGGAATGACATGGCATTCATTTGTAACTGGTGCATACTCTTTGTTATAGTTGACATTTTAAAACACCCTCAGAAAGTTCTTGCAACGCTGTTGGAAGAGCTCTTTGACTGTTAAAGTGTTGGAGTTAAATAGGTGTCATAGCAGTGAAGCATAAAGTATGGTTTCTGTACCTCTCACCACAGGGTCGCAGCGGGACAGTAACGCGTCGAGGATGCAGTCAAGGGAGGATGTCCACCTTCAGTGGTCCTTGCGTCCGCTTCCAGGTTTCGGTTTCCATGGCAACATAATCTGTCGTATCCCGAGGCTTGTCCTTGCTCCTCTTTTTTTTCCCCCCTCTACCAACCAAAGTTTCTAAATCGTGGACTCGATCAATTTTCCATCCCCCTGGACAAGCCGTGTCTCTTTCTCACTTTTTCAGTCTCTTTTTTTTAGGCTTTTTGTTTTTCAGTTGTAGAGAGAAGCTCCAGATCTCCTGTCACAGAAAGCCTGTATCTTAGTGCCGTGGAGACTGTCTGTAGTCTGTCGTTGAGAGTGTTTGACTCACTGTAAAGCCTGCCTTAGTTTGAATCCCCACCACCCCCTTCCCTCCTCAAAACTGGGAGGGTTTATCCTATTGGTCATTGTGTGAATCAAACCAAGCTTTCTTTCATTTAAGTCTGTCTTTCCCTGTGTCTGTCTCCCTCTGCCTATTGATGTTTGTCTTTTATATCTTTTTTTGAAATCCATCCATCCATGATATATCAAACTTTCAAAATGACAGCTTTTCCTTTGTCTTCTTTTTGTTCCATTGTAAGTTTTATTTACCCATATCCCCATGATTGACATTTACATTTACATTTTTAGGAGAGGGATGGCATTTTGCCACCATGGACAATAAAGGACAAAATTGTGAAGAAACAATGATGTCCTTCAATACCCCTAAATTATCCTCGCTCATTGGCACCGTTACCACGTCACATTACAACCCATAATCCCCAATCCATAAATCACTCTATGTACCGAGACACATGAACAGAATGCTTTGAAAAAATGCCACAATTCACATTCCGAGTTGCAACTGAGACAATAATGTTTGTCTGTTTTGTGGCTCTTGCTAAGCTGACCACTGGGCACAGAGACTGAAAAGAACTGGCTGTCACTTCTGCCATCAAAGAGCTGAAACATCAACGGACCCTGCAAAACCTCAGATGGGTACAGTCTGAACAATAACCCCTTCAGCAGACCAGAGGATGATGACACTCTTGCATGACAAAACTTCATTTGTCTGCAGAGTACTGTGGTGCATTTTGCTGATCTGTGTTGAGGAGGAGCTGGTTGCTGAGAGGAGGCAGTTCCCTGCAGTAGGAAATACCTTAACACCCTCTAGTGGCCGAAACCAAAAGTGCATTATTCAACGACTTATTGGATTCTTCTAATCCTGCAGAATGAACGAATGAATGCTAAAGTTGCACTTTGTTTGATCAGGAAGTTTGAAGAAATCCAAACCCAGGACATTGTAACAGATAGAGGGCCAACTTTAATAATACAAATGAGTAAAAGTGTCTTTAAATATGGTATAAAAATAAATGCAGGAGAGAATAACAAAGAATTATGTTCTACAGGAGACAGGAGACAGTATTTTTGTAATTGTGAATGTGACTTTACAAGTGCAATGAAAACCAAATGTGCTAATTATTGTAATGCAATAAAATAATGCAAAGCAAAATATATGCACAATAAATAATCATAATAATAATAATTATAATATATATATATATGTATATATATTGTATATTCATTCTGCACAACACTTCCCATAGCGTGACAAAGTATCTGTGACCCCAGATCATGTAAAGTGATGACATTGGTTCGATTTATCAGTTTAAGCTGTCATTTTACTTTTTTCTTCTTCTTTTTTTTCTTTTCTCTCTGACATCATTTGTTTCAGCTGGAAGTGAGAGAGGGGCCTCCGATCCAGCAGTTACAATGGAAAGAACTGGAACACTGAATTTGTCATCCCGCCAGTCTGTCAGTGTTCTCACAAGTCCAGCAGTGCCTCCTTTCTAAGAATACTGGAAATATATCAGGTACTGTAAGAGGAGAGTGAAGAAGGAAAATCCTCTCCATGGACATGCAACATCCGGTGGACAACAGACGAACAGACGGTCCGGCTCATCGCCCGGCTGAGCCGAGAGCGGATGGACAGACAATGATGACGAAGAGATGAGATGGTCCCCCCTCTCAATGTCCCAGAGAGAGAGATGGCATTGATTTTAGCATGATGGCACATGACTGGTCAGCCTCTTGGATGCTCGTGGTTTCCCCTGTGATGGGACAAGAGAAGGAAGGCAGAACAGACGGGTGGAAAAGAGAATGAGGTCAATATGTAAATGAGTGAGAGAGAATAAATACGTGTATGTTCTGGTTGAATAACAATACGAGCAGCCATGCATTTGCATTGCATGCACTGTGCAAATTTAAGATTTGAGCTGAATGTAAATGTAACATTACATATAGTTCTACAGATCTAAAAACAGAAAAGATGCTAAAAAAAAAGTGTCTATCACAACATACCTACAGTAATTGGCAGTATCGCTGACAATACAACAGCTGACAATGTACCGTGTGTGTTTGTATTGGACATTACCTGGAAGCAAAATCCTTCAGAACAAGTTCTTACTTTTCTGTGGGGACAAAAAAAAGAGACGTTGAGTAAATTTACCGTGCAGAGGATTCAGGGTTCTATGTATAAATTATTCTGTAGAAAATAACGTACTCCGTCATTATAAAGCTATTACAAATAGTCATCTCCAATGTACTGCATTCAAATGGTATTGTATGAAAAAAATCGAACTGTCACAGCTAAATCTTCTTTGCCAGAATGGCAGGCAGTGGACGTGTAGGAGGCATGAGACAGAGCAGGTTTTGAACACATAAATACAAGTGTGCAATTCAGAATTATTCATCATGTTATGACAGCTTCTATGTCTCTGGTATTCATAATGGTTTCTTCAAACCCAAAAGGAGTTCTGATCAGCGACTCCCTCATCCACACCTGCAGCAGACTCTGTCAATAAAATGTTGTCTTCACTCTATCTGCTCCCCATTGCTATTGCTGGCAGGCAGGTGCCATTTAGTTTGACATTTAAGCAACTCTACCACATACATCGCTGTATTGAGGAATTGTATATCCACATCAGACACAGTACATTATTTGTAGGAGAACATTTACTTGATCCTGCTCATGATGTTCGAAACCATTATGATCTTCTGCCTCTTAGTGGTTAAAAAGATCTGTGTTACTGAGCAGAACTAAATCAACCCCGCACCTGTCGCAGGATACGTCACTAAAGGTTAGTGCAACAGCAACTATATTTACATGTGTGAATGGCAGGACACTGGGTGCTAGGAAGACAGGTTTCAGCATCACTAAAGAGTCAGTATATACCTGCATGTAGTTCTCTACATCTTATTGCTATTTTCAAACAAAGATTTTCATCCAATATTTTGAAGCATGTTTTTTTTCACCTTCTTCTTGGCCTGTAATAACTCCTGGTAGGCACTGGAGCGGATGAATCGGCTGTAGGAATCACTCTTCATCAACTTGTAGATGTGTTCCTGTTGTAGAAACGCATAACGTGAAAGTAATTTACAAAAGCGCAGGTGCAGGAGCACATCATGCTGAGTGGAATTGGATAAAATGCAATATTTCATTGACCACCGAAACAGAGTTGTGATTCATAAATTGCAACATAAGCTGTTGCTGTTGTGACAGTTGCAAAAAAATACAGTTTCAGATCACAAGCAACATTCCAGTCAGTTGTTCTCTGCTTATGTACAGAGCATGAACAGAAATTAGCTGTGGATATGATTTGACGTGTTTGTATCATCTGAACCTGTGCATCCTCAAAGGCGTAGCGTCCAGGATCTTTGACGTTCTGGGTGGTTTTGCCGTAGCTCTTGGAGTCCACGTTGATGGCACTGGGCGCTCCGGGGGCCAGAAACTCCTGCCAGATCTCCTGAACCCGGGTTGGAACTTCTCTGATGGGACGCTTCTTCAGTTCCTGGACCGCCAGCCAGAACCTACAGCCCAAAGGTAAACAATGCAGTAGCTCTGACCACAAATTAAAAGTGGCACAAGTAATAGTAAACCATGTAAATCAGCTTTTAGTCACACATTTTATATAATAATTAAATAATTCCTTTTAAGAGCATTGGACAGTTACAGCACGATACAGCAAGTTCAATTTCAAAAAGTTCGGGTTTACAGGGTTAATATGTCCATTAATAGCAGCATGTTTCAGGTTAGTGATACATCCGTTCAATAACAGGAGAGTTAAAATGATGCTCAACAGACTGAGATATTAAATTACAATTCAATTAAACTGACCACATTATGAGCTTTGGGCAGAAACAATGCAGGCATGTACCATCAGAGGGAGCAGGGGAGCTATGCTGCACAGTGGTTGCTCTATTCATATTAAGCTGTTTGCATGCATCTTTGATACTCTGCAATATTCCTGTTCCCATGAATAAACAAATTAACATAATATTCCTTCCCGCCTGTGTTATTCTAGAAACAGCTACTGTGGTGCATTCTCTCTTTAAACGCTGCACCCAGCAGCTCTCCCTGCTTCGATTCAACAATTTCACTGTATTACCTCTTATACCAGAAAGAAGCAATGACCCCAGTAATAACAATGATGGTTGTTAGCTTCCCACTATTATGTGTGCAGACAGTAAAAATCCATTGAAGTGAATCTTATTGATCATGTCTCTCACCAGTAGAGAACCACAGAAAACCAATGTTCAGCTATTCCAGTCAAACCACATGAGGACATGAGCGCTATGTTTGTGTGTATCATACAGTGAATGTGAACATTTCATATATGTGTGTGTGTGTGTGAAATCCTCCACAGTCTTTCATGTGTGCATTTATATGTGTGTGTGCTGTTGTGGCGACAAATATCTGTTCACACAGTCACATTGTGACGACACGTGTTGGAACAAAAATCTGGTCCCAAAAAGCAAACCGTTTCTTTTAGGCTGAAGACTTGGTTTGTGGTTGAGGGTACAATTTACAGAGGTTCAGGCAGCTGTGCCCTCACAGCTGCCTGAACTTGTGACTCAGCATGTGGCAATTACGGTTGAAGGCACAGTCCGTAATTCCGATTACAAAAAACATGACTGGATCCAGCTATCTTACCAGCTTTATTATTTAGGCACTTCACCTGAGTATATATCTACTTTGTGCTACTTTATACTGATTTCATTTCAGAGGCAAATGTACTTCTTACTATATTTATTTTACAGCTAAAGCCACTGCTTGCTTTGCAGATATTACATATATTATCATCTTATAAAATATGATGAATTGTTGTATATTCAATTCTAATAAGAAATCTGATGACGTAAAATATTGATTCGCACACCGTGGAGTAAAGAATGGCAGAATATTAAATATCAAATCAGCTGAGAAACAACATGCTTTGTTGTTGGGTGTGAGTCACACTCTCCAATTATGTATCTGATTATAATTCATATTAATGAAGTCAAAAATATTGATTGACGCTGTAAGGTTACGTCACGCCTCCAGGGGATTCATGGCAAGACAATGTTCTCATGAGTGTTTTGTGTTGGTGAGTACCTGAGATTCTCTGAGCTGAACTCAGACTCCAGGAACTTGAGGAACTGCTCTCTTCCCACTGGATCTTTGAGAACCTCATCGATGCCGAAAGCCCACCTCTTTACCCTCTGCTGGCCTGGCTCCTTACTGAAAAAGGACACACCAAAATGCAACACGTCTTTCCCAGAGGATGCACGTGTGCAACAAAACACACCTAAATATCTCAACTAATCTACGTAAAATGTATCTAGACATGTATCACCCACCTGGCTTCAAGCTCCCAGAGTGTGGCGTCGTCTGAGATCCAGGGGTTTGAAGGGTCTGGAGGCGTGAGGAAGGGGTCGTATTCGATGTACTGCTCTGTGTAGGCCAGCAAACTGTTTTTTTAAGGAAAAACATCAAAAGCATATGAATAACAGCAATGTGTATCACTGGTGGACATTTGGCGTAATAATAATAATATCTAGTTCTCACATCTGAGAAAATTGTGCTCCGTGATCATACCTTCCTGTGAGTGATTATGAATGAGTTTGTATATATATATATGTGAGTTGAATTCCTCATTCTTGCAGAACGCACCTCTCTTTTCACTGAAGGAAATGGCTATCTGGAATCGTCAGCGCTTGACGCCCACTGAAGGCATTGTTTGGGCCCAATCACTCTCTAAGGTCATCGGAGCGCTCAATTCAACGCCACGCTAGGCCGTTTAAAGGCTCAATAAACAGATCGATGGCAAAACGGAATAAAGACACAAAGTCCATCGCTCACCTCTCCGCCACTTTGGACATTTTCAGTCGATGCCTGTCTAATTGCAATTGCCAAAAGCTGATCTGAAACCACAACATGGAATAATTAGCATGCACCAGTCTCCATGAAGTCACAAGAACCGCACTATAAAAAAATGCAAATATTGTACTCTTAGTAGTTATGTACACGTCACATATTTGTGTAATATGACGAGAATTACAGATAAAATAAAACAAGAACTACAGTTGCAATTTCAGTGCTAGCATTGACTTTGAATGTTTAAATCCTCTTTTTTTCGGAGAGGTCTAACCTGTTCCTGCAGTTCTTCTTCTGTAGGCTGCTTGGCCTCTGGGGCGGGGGTGTGGGTTGGGCTGTGGGTACGGATATCATTCTGCAGCCCATACACAGACTGAGATGACAAAAAACACATATAAATTAAACTGAATATCAGTAATAGTAGCCTTATATCTACTGACAACCACACAAGGAACAATAAGTCTGTCTGTTCATGTATGTGTTCCAATGCTATCAACCCTGACCGTAACAGAAAGGTGTGTCAGTGGGGAGATGTGTCGTACCTTTCTGGTTTTGTGGGGGTTTTTCATTCTGGACGACTTCTTTATATCAACTTCTGTTGTGTTCACACATCCAGGCTGTGAGAAGAGTGAAGAGAAAATCATAAAATTCTGTTAATTCAGCGTAAATTGAATTATAAAACGTCAGCTGTTTATGCTTTGCCCTCTAGCATGACACCACAAATGGTAAAGGTACAATTTCGCCACCATTACATGAGTTGTTCGGTAATAAAATCCAATATGCTTCGCTGGACTGTGAAGCGATGCTCAGAAGTCTCCGGGACAGTGTGTCATATGCTGGTTAATTAAACATGAAATGTGCCAATTCTAGCGAAACAAGCAAAGCAGCGGTAAATCGTGTGCAAATTCTGGCTGATTGAACAAATGGTCTAATCTAAGTCTGTTCCAGAAGAACAGAACGAAGTAGCTTGACAGCGTCACTGTGAAATTTGAATTAATATTGATTATGTTGCTCCAAGGATGCATAAATTGAACTCATTTTCCAATTAAGCACGGAGCAGCGGCTTTCAGAGAAATACAGCATAGGAGACCCTGTAACCTCAGGGGGGAAATAAATGTTAATGCCAAGCAAGTGTGTCTGAACAAGGTAAAGAGCAGCAGTGACGCTGACGTGTTGTGACAGTTATTGATGTGGCATTTCATGTGTATGGCAGAGGAATAGACGACGGAGGATTTACAGTGTGTCCACCTCTTTTCTCTATTCACGTGCCGCTCATGTATGAATAACATGAACTGCATAATATTTTCAAAACCAATATTACTTTGTCGCACAGCTTGATGCAGGTGAGATATGTCGAATGGATTAATATAACCCAGAGAGCATAACGTGCATATTATATCAACAGAATGTCATTTTCATTCTGTGTGTGTGTTGATCAGTGTGAAATCATTTTTTCAAATATCGTTCTCTTTTGCAGAAACATTTCAGATGATATTGATAATGTCAGCAATTATAATGGTAACAGCAAAGGTGACGATGACGCGACAACATCTGCAATTTCACTCACCACTGGTCTGTGCACGTCCCAGAATGCTCTTTCCTGACTGTCGAGAATTTTCCTCTCAATTTTGTCTCTTTTCTTATCCACTCTGAGGAACAAAAAGGGAGTTCAGAACCGTTTTTTTACAGAGCATGTAGCTTATTCCAACACACATATGACGCATTTACTCCATCACATGTTTAATGTGCAGCTCATCTGTGAAGTTGTGTGCTGGTAATCACAGGGAAGTTGTAATAAACCACTAAATTCAATCATGTCAGAATGAGCGTGTAAGAGGACTCACTCAATGCATGTGTGGTTGTTATAGAAACCTACTTCGCTTGTGCTTCTGCTTGCATAAAAATGAACTCCCATTTCCTGGCGAAAGCTCTCTGTAGCCTTGCTAAGCTCTCCTGCAAGTGAAAGAAAGAACAATCGAGGTGGAAAAAAAGGCTTTTTTGGGCTGGGCTGATTATGTTTACTGTGCATGATGTGTACAGTGCACGGCTGGATACCATCTTTAATGTTCAAAAACAAGAACAAAAACATGTTCAAAAACAAATGTTCTGAGTGTCAGTATGAACAAAAAGGCAAGAGATAAAGCCTGAGAGCTGAACGCAGAACAGATATGTGAAGAGGGGAATGCAGGCGTTACAGGACCTCTCTCACTTACCGCTTCATAGTCTGCAAGCTCCAGACGTGCTTTGTTTTGCATTGTTCTTTTGCAGAGGTAAACAGCTGGGAGACGGAGGGAGACAGAGAGATGGGTGATACACAGAGAAAGGGAACTCAGCTTGGTTTTAACAGCCTCAAGTGGCCCTGCCTTTACTCATGTAATCCTCTCAACTGCACATTTAAACTGGCCTGCAAATCACAAAGGTCATTGGCTGTGCATGGTGTCTGAGCGCCTGTCACAGTGTGTGTTTGATTAGTTGTGTGTGTTTGTGCACGCCTGACTTTTGACGTCTTCCTGTACTGTCATCATCCCTTCATCCCTTTGTTAACTGACCATTATGTGGAAGCTTCGTTACGCCATTACAGTGCTTTCATTAAGGCGCATCGTTCATGTGAATCAGTTGCTACATCTGAGGC
Source organism: Melanostigma gelatinosum (assembly GCF_949748355.1). NCBI lineage: Eukaryota > Metazoa > Chordata > Actinopteri > Perciformes > Zoarcidae > Melanostigma > Melanostigma gelatinosum. Next base: position 8,034,502 of record NC_136645.1, read on the forward strand.
ACTCTAACTTCCCCGAACACTCACAGGATTATTCCCACAACGAGCATTGGCCCTTTTCCTCTCCCACAACTCAAACAACAGATGAAAGATCTGCAACGCTGCTGCTATATGCGCTCAAATCATTTTTGGCATTATTAAATGTTTATCTCCACTCGTCTGTAAACAATGAAGAGCTCGTCCCTGTATCAGTATTAAAACCTTCAGCTAAATGTGCACAACAGGTGCAAACACGTCCCTGGTTTCCTTCACTGTAATCAGTCTGTGTGATAGAGAGCCCACCGTTGGTGCATGCTAACTGCACTATAGCTGATTCTAACTGTGGGCCAAGCATATCAACTAAATGTGATTTAATGTTTCTGCAGTTGCATCATTTGCGTTTCGTCTTTTGACTCTTTGGTTACACCAGCCGTATCAACATATCTGGTGGACAAATGCGCGACACAAACAGTGTGCATCATTTGACTCTCTTCAGTACTGCACAATGTAAAAAGCAGGAATTAGACTCTAACAGAGCGGCTCGCTCACCATAGTCGGTGTTTTCTGGTTCCCAGCAGTTTGATGGCCAAAAGTATGGCGTCTGAAGGGAAAAACAGGTCATTAAGAAACAAAACGAAAGTAAATCTTTGACAGCGTACAGCTAACCACATGGTGTTTTGAGTCAAAGTCTGCATGTCTGTTATGCAAGGTGGGCATGCAGTCACAGCCCTGCATCTGTCACAAACAGATATTTTGTTGAATAATGGGTTCGGTGTAACGTCTAAAGCACATAAGCTCCTTTCAGCCAGCACAGTGACCAGACACCGGCATGAATCCTGACCCTCCTCGGTGGCACTGTATGCACTGGACTGGCATCAGATGAAAAGCGATTACTCGTAAAGAGCAAAGTAAAGCCTGCTATACCAACACAGCCTGGGGAATTTATTTACATTGGTTAGTTCTGAGCTCACACTTGGGGGAGCTCACTGGCTGCTAAATCACTAAAACTGTCAATCCCACTGTTAACATTCAGAGTAATGTGGGTTTTTTTCTTCTTTACTCATGAACCCGTAAGAATTATGAAGCACAGCAACTCCTAATCACTGTTTTGTCTCCAGCATATTACACAGAGGCACTTTAAAAGATGTGTCACGTGTAAAGTGAGGTTTGTACTTTGCAGCAAGGAAGGAGCTTTGAAATGTCAGGACGTATTTGTATTTTTAATTATCTCGGCCAGGAGATTATGTAATCGGTAGTGTGTGTGTGTGTGTGTGCATCACTGTGTCCGTCTCTCTGTCCACAACCTTGCACACTGCTAGACCCCATCAGCCTAATATCGTTTGTTTATTAATGATTGTATGCTGAAGGACGCTGACAATGATTCACACTTTTTGAAAACATATTTAATTGAATGTTGTTCGGAGAGCTAGTTAGCTGTTAGCATCTGGTGGGCAGTTGAGTCATGCGGTGTATGCCTAACAGGGCTTATACAGCTAACAGAACTAAACACACAGCAGGACTGACGGTCTCTGTTCAGAGGAAGCATGAAACAGTCAACTGAACTGGTGAACAGTGAAATGTCGCAGACAGCTGCATACATTACAATGAGAGAGCAGCTATGTATCTGTTGCGTTAGAAGTGCGAGTGAATAAAAAAAGATTTTGATCGCTTGCGGTCTAGATGGGGGGCAATTATGGTTTGTATTCATTTAATTCAACAAAATAGCTGTGGTTGTTGCAGAGAGCTGCAATTGTTCTAGTTCTCCATGAAAAATACATGGAAGAAATAACAATTGATCAGTCCTATGAATCTCCTGCAAACCGGTTAGACCAGTTTCGTCTTTTTAGGTCATTTTTAAACATTGCCATTGATTTCTAAAGTTTCATAGATAAGATCCATCAACACAAATACAAATCAGAGTATTACTGTTATTATTCTCACCTGAAACCTATAGAAAGTGCCATCATCTTTGAGAGTGAGGACGTGGTCTGAGATGGGGAAGAAGTAACCATGTGCAGCCATCAGAGTTCCTAGGTGAAGCGCTTCCACTGGGAGAAAACACAGAAATAAAGTCCAACTTACAACCCGATGTACTCTTGTTCTTCGTCTCAGTTTTCCCAGTAATATTGTACACCAGCATATACAACTTTACTTTCATTTACTGTACATAAAACACACATCTATCCATCTAGTACAAGCTTGTTTTGAGATTGTGTTGGAGTTCAACAACACTGTCAACTGTTGTGCAGACATCGTGGCCATTCTGTGCTCTGAAGGAACATTTCCGAAAGAAAACCTCTCTCAGAAATGTGTCTTTGTGCTCAACAAATCTAACCGGCTGCTGCCTTTAATTTAAGAAACTGAGATTAGAGTGGTATCAATCTCATCAACGAACTCTCCACCAGAAAACCAATAAGCATGATTTCCAACATGTCAAACGTTTGCTTGAAGGGTCAGGGTGATAAGGCCCTACTTTGAATTGATCTATCATCTTTAAATGCTCTTTAATCAGATTATACGGAGGCATTAAAAGATCATTAGAAGAAGACGTTCTGATTATCCTGCAATCAATAGTTACAGATCTTGAGCTGGCATGATGTTCTTTATTCACCCTTCAGCCCCAGGTAGGAATTCATTTATGACAAACTGATCAGAATAAACACCAGGACCTTATTAGAAGCTGCTAATCTGACAATAATAATATATTAATCAACCTCATTGATATAGCATTTACAAAAGGAAATAAAACTAGACAAGGCAGATAAAATGAGAACAAGGTTAATTAAAGGACATGAGCACAGAGGAAGTAAAGACAACGAAAGGATAAGACCTGTTGAATAGGAATAAAAACACGATAATCGTGTCTGACACTGCTTTGAAAGGATAGGCAGGTCTCCGATCCAACCAAACAGCACAGCAGGAGGTCCCGCTGAAGAGCCCACCATCAGCTGGAGAGGCGGAACTCATCAGTCGAATCACCTGGTGTTGTGCTTGGTTGGAGTGAAAACCTGCTTCCCTGCGGCGCTCCACGGCACATGGTTGACTCTCCCTGATTTAAAACCATCAGATAATGAAAACATGTAATCATCATCAACCGTGTGTCTCATCTGCCACCAGTTACTCCCTGCCACTCACTCCCTGCTGTTCTCAACCTGTGTCATGGTGTCAACGTCTATTATTCATGTTTAGGATAATGTCTCCACACTTTTCGGGGTAAAACTGGCTTTTTGTGGGTCATAATGAACAGCATAGGAAACTGTTTACATGTTGTTTTCATACAATAGTGTTCCTGTCTATTTCTGCGTGTTGATTGAAAGTTGGACGTGAAGCCCGGGGGAGTCTGGCAGTAAACTGTGATCTTAACTCACTAATAAGCTAACAGATGGAGGTTGAAATGCTTGACATTGTCTAAATAGGAAGAGTTATGAATGCTTTAACGGGAGCTTAATATATGCATGAATAAAATATCCATATCTCTGCTCTCTCGCTCTCTAAAACATACACACACACATCCATATATCCACACACACTGGGTGAATGCGTGTGTGGGATGAATATATATTGGCTTTTGCTTTAGCACAGATGTGACTGTGACAGCTTTGAGAGGTCAGGATGCTGATGTGTGTGTGTGTGTGTGTGCGTGTGTGTGAGACTAGGCTCCATTTATTAATAACTGATGACTCATAAGTTATTTAAACCTGTTTACTTATAAACACACCCCATCCTCCTTATCCACTGCACTATTTCTTACAGCAATAATATCCCACATGTATATAAAAATGATTGGATATTACATTTTTGTGTGTTATTAAGTCAGAAGAAAATAGAGTCTTCTATGTCAAAGCGCTACAGGGACTATAGGCGTGTGTACGTCATCTGCCTCTGTCCACGAAATACAGTTTATTGCAATACGAAGCTACCAGGCGGCAACCTGCCCTTTAACAAGCCGTCCGGATTTTAGTACGGTTGTGATGTCACTGTACAATATGTCTTGCTGTCACCTGTCCCTCGCTATCCCCGGTATGTGGTCTTTGTGCTCCCTTCTCTTTTTGCCAGTTCGTCATTGTTCTTTGTATCATACATACGTTCCAGCCATTGTTCGTAGGGTTTACTTCCTCCCAGTGTTTAGCGTTCTGGTTGTTTTTTGGATTTAGTTTCCTGCCTGCTTCTCAACTCTCACCCTTTAAATTTCATCACTACGTCATCAAGCTCTTCCTGCTTCCTCCTCATCAGTTCCTCTGCGTTTGGGTCCTAACCTGCACTTTCTGAGATATTGATATTTTACAGTATCTATTTTAGTAATAACATGATCTTATTGATACACCTGAAGGGATTCATTTTCAGACAGGAGCTGCAGACTGCTGGGATTGATCAGAATGATGATACAGCAAAGCTAATTCATATTGTAGTGACTGAGAGAACTAGCCCATTCACCCCTTTGAACCTCAGGCTGTTTTTGTCAAATATCACTTTATTTACAGGCTTATACTACTGTACTGTTACTGCAGGCATGACATACAGTTTATTGCTACAAATATTGTTCATGAATTGTTTTTCGTTGTCTCATGGGAGGAGTTTATTTTCAGATTGTCCCATCAAATTACCCATCATGCTTTGGGTGATGTAAACAGGAAGTAGAACATTCAGTCAGTTAGCTGTCACACTGAGCCCATGTTTTTTAAGCTTCATATTTACATTTTTGTGGAATATGCACCCTGGAGAGACCAGATCTGAAGTTAGTCTTTTGGATTGGATTTATGGACGTTTATCCGTGATGCATGAGGGAGCAAGTGAAGAGTAAGTAGAAAGAGTATGTCACACTGGTTTCAATTAAATGTGTTAAAAACCATATACTTTGTCCAGAACAGCAGCCCTTTTGTCAATTTTGAGATCCCTGATGTACAACAAAAATTTAGTATGTCTGTTGTGACCGCTTGAGGTTGTAGCTCATGTCAACCTGTGGCTCCTCATTCCCATTTAGCTTCTCAACGTTTCCCATCCCTTTGTGAGCTGCCTGAACTGCACAATAATGCACGCAAATAAAACAACTCTGGGCCAACCTTCACTTGGTAAGCACTTAATTCCAACGGTTCCCATGCCAGATAAACCAATTAGCTTTAGAAATACAATGAAACATGATTATTTGTAATGGCCTGAATTGAAATGATGGCAAAGAGTGCACGTGCATGTGTACATGTGCAAAACCTTCTGCCAAAATGTCCCAAAAGATATCAAACAATTCTGAGAGAATCTTTAGAGACAGGAATTTGCATCGGCTAATCAACTAGAATTAGAGACCACACAAATAAGAGGATAATGAGTTCATCTGGAGTGTGTCTGTATATTATCTGCGGCATTTATTTGGGGGAAAAAACCTCCCAGTCTCACTTTGATATATAACCTAATCTGCCTTTACATAATAAACATGCTGCTATCGTATTTCACTTTGCTGTTTTTGTCAACCCCGCCAGGAGTTTTTCTGTGCTGAAGTCACTTAGCTTTGGACAACACTCTGTTCACCACCGCAGGGCAATTGACAGCTTGTTTTGTGTCTGTTTGCAAAAAAAGAAATGCACTGATTTAAATAAAAAGGGGAAAGAAAAGAGAACATCTGCTTGTTCGCACCTATTTTCAGACCCTTCACAAAATGTCAGTTTATGTGCGTTATGTTTTGGAATACTATTTGGAAGAGCATTTTCACCATTGCAGGTGACACAAAATGTAACACAATAAATGTTAATTTGAATGAATGACATGGCCTCAGTGAACAGTGCAACACAAATCAACGTTCTTTGTCCAGTCCCCGCACACTAAGCAGAAGTGATTTGACAGGCTTTCTTGTTTCTTTGTGCTTGGTTTACTTCTGTTGTTTTTGTTTTGGCATATCAGGGGTGCAGCGCTACAGATACATTAATAATCTGCTGTCTGAGGCATGGGGCAAAGCATAATCTCTTGGGCAAATTTAAATAACTTTACTCGACCAAGTTTCTCGACGTAAATGAAAAGACAAAAAGTGAACTGCAGCACAGGAACAATCTGTGCACTCTGGAAGGTTCAATCAATGCAGAGATGTTTAATCATGATCCAACTGCTTCCTAGTGCTCTGAAAAATCACACACATAAATTAGAGCGCGCTGTTCTGACCTTTCTGATGCAAACGCACAATTGACACATTTCGGAAAAGACAGGCAGAACCTTGCATACAAATGAAACGACACACAGAGGAATTGTGAGTTGATGAGTCAGCTGAGTATCAGGAGCTGGCTGAACTATGAATACTGAGGCACACACCAGAGCAGACAAACGAATGGTATGTACACCCAAACACTCCAATGTCCAAATAAACACACCTACAGTACATACACAAACATTTTAAACGCTTATAAAAGTGTTTTCCACACTGTTAGCTGTATTTCTTTATCACCATAGTTAAAGCAAGCAAGCAGTTTTCATTTTTCACAACCTGCCCACTTTTGAGTCATTCACTTCCTGTCTAGCTCTACTTATCACATTGGAATGAAATAAGAATAATAAGACCTGTTGATTCTCAGGCAAGTTCTGGAGTAGGCTATAAAGAGTGTCGTTTTTCTATGATTCATGCGTGTTAATTCAAAATGGATTTAGGAGATAAAGATATCATCGGAAAGCGTAAGTAACACTGAGTCTTTAAATAATGTCTGCGTGTTCTCACGTCTGTAAGTTATGACAACTAGGAGTGTGATTTTTGACGCAAATTGCGGTGTTTGTGTGCTAAGGCTTTTAAAGTAATTGCCTTCATGGGATTGTGTGATCGCATCCATTACTGCAACTCAGTAGCCAAACCAGTATGCACCTGTCCCTTCCACCTCATGCAGTATCTTTGCCTATATGCACACCCGTTGCAGCTCAGCACCTGCCCTTTTACCTTGATCTTCAATGTCCAGATTCTTGATCATCCACTGTACAATTTCAGAACCTGAAATGAGAGAAAGCACAGGAATATGAATCACTGACCTCAAATATATTCTGTCTGCTGAAACACCGTTTTTGCATATAGATGCAAATGAAAGGGAAAACAATGACTCCCTTAACCCTGCCCACCTCCCCTCATCATCACAGTGCATACCAATTCCTCTCGCCTTGCACCATGTTTTGGGTATCCATTACCCAATTTTTTTTTCTGACACCCTCACCAAGCCAGCTCTCTTTGGATGTAGTCCATTAATATAAATGACCGGAGAGTTACAAAGGCACAATGAAGCAGCCATCGTGTGCATTAAGAACACAGTCTGCCTGACACAGCACCGACATTACAGTTGCAATTGTTTCATTTAATAAGGCAATGTATCACAGCGAACGTTTCAAACTGTCTCAAACAAAAATGAAGACGTTAACTGGGTGGAGTAATGTCTGAAGAGAGGAGAGGAGAATTGCCTACAAATGTATCCGCTGTGAAGACAAGACACTACATGTGTATTTATTTTAGATGAGTCTAGACTCTAGAGATTACTTGTCACTGTCATTTCTCACGTTTGAACATTAAACATTCATCTTCTCCATCTGAGAATGCAACGAATCATTTTCACGTCTCAGAAAAACACAACAGCATCCTCTGCCCCCTGGGCATTTTCACACCTCATCACAACATGTAACTTTTGGCACTTTGGCTAAATATATATTTCCCAAGCTATTATTACTGGCCGTCATGCTGACAGGTGAAAGTATGTTGAGGAGACGAGAGCCACAGAAGGCAGGGAAAAAGCTGTGAAAATGGAGACTTGAGGGAGTTCATGCCGTGAGATAGTCAGCCCTGTGGCTGTCTCTCTGTCCATCAAGCTATCTTTCTGTCTGTGTGTGTTTTTGTCTTCACGGCACCCCCTTTCTTTTTTTTCACGCCCCCAGAACCAGATGAGATTTTCCATGGATTAACACCATTAATACATCCCCATTTTCACACTATCAAAATTGACCCACTTTCTAGGAGAGAGCTTAAATGAGGCATGTAAGGTAATCCTCTAACAAGGCTGTTCTCCGAATTGATTAATATCGTGCCCATAGATTGGGCTGTGCGCGTGGGTTTGTGGGTGTGTGTGCGCGGGTGCAAGCATGTGTGTGCATCAGAATGTGCCAATAATACAAACGGATAAATGACACCAATGATGGCTAATATTGGATGTTTGCTGCAGCAAAAAGTAACCGCATATCAGCCAAGGGCATCATGCACAGCTCAACATCAACATATTAAATATAAATGATGTACAGAATGAAAGTAACAATAATATTTAGAGGTTGTAGAAATACTAGTAGTGGAACCATATGAGTTGAAGAAAAAGCACCTGTGAGATTAGTAAAATACACCAGCAAAATATGGAAAATAGACACATTTGCCGCAGTTATTGTGAAAAACAAAGGTTCAGATGCACCGCATCTGTAATGAAGTCAATTGAGAGCAAGTGCTGTTACTCCAACAGGTGAATAAATTGGCAAGTGGAAAATGTGTTTTTCTTTTATCCAGAATTGAGGCTGCAAAAAGTGGTGCAGAGGAAAAACACAATGCAGAAACCTTGGTTACATCCGCGGCTGTTGTGCTTGCCAGCTTGTCCGGGTGAACATGGGTGAAGTGGCAGTGTTCACAGAGAGGAAGCTGCAGAGAGACTTTGTCTTTGTTGCAGCTTTGATGGCGGTAGCATGAAGTCTGAGCATTACACTCTCTCGCTCCACAGCGAAGCTTTCTTGATAGATACTGCATGTATTTTTACTAAAATACACAGTAAAATGAATGATTATGATGTGTTTTTCAGACATAAAGATTAAGTGTAACTATAGTACTGTATTTAGGTCTAGGTGCAAAACAAATATGCCATCTGGGCAATCTTATCATGTTCCCACTGACGAAGCCAATGTAGCCGTTTGCTAGCTGTACTTGACTGTATATTATCTGACAAAAAGACGGAGCAGAGATGGATCTGAGCTGATGTTGCTTGGCCAGATGTAAAATAATTCATCAACACTGTGTAGAAAAGGAAACAAACCACAGAAAGAGTGCATCAGCTGCCCTTTAAGTGCCCAAAAGCATTCGTCATCGTTGCGCTGACGTCACTGAAGCTAACGTTAGCGATTTAAAATGACCTGTGTCTATATGTTGGTGCTCACTGTCAACCATCCAACCTCATCGTAGCCTCCCATGTCAAAAAGGGCCTGGACATGTCACTGGTTGTGAGAAGCCAAGCGTGGCTCAGCAGTGAGGGGGGGGGGGGGGGGGGGGGGGGGGGGCAGGTGAGGGTTCTGGCATTTGTTGGTTGCGTTGTTGTGCAAAAAGAAGGTCTTTGCACAATGTTCACAAACACAAATTTACATTATTGGATTATTTATGAATCCTTAATATTTAATTAGATGCTGATGCCGTTGCATTGTAAAGCTCTAACTTTTATAAGCCGATATAAGCTTTTCATTTGATTGCGTAATGCTGTTAATACTATAGGTTTATATGTCTGTATGTGCATGACAGTGATGATGGCCTCACTCCTCTTAGCTTTTGAATGTAGTGTTTAACTTGAATAATCTCTTTTGGAGTATCACTCCAGCATGGATTCTTATGTATTTGGTTGCACAGCTCGAAAATCCAATGTGATCCTCTTGACATTCTGGCACTGCTGGTGTGAAATGTAAAACGGACAACTCTCTAAATACTTTCAGTGTTTTGTTCGGCCAGAAACGAGTACTTGTCGGGTACTTAGTGGGTGGGAGCAAAGTGGAGGTGAGGAAGAGGAGAGGAGACGGGAGAAGAGCGCAACAGAGCAGAACAGAGCAGAACAGAGCAAAGATAAAAGCCTTACCTGAAAAAACACTGGGGATCTTGGTTAGAAAACTTTTCACTGTTCGGATGGGGATGCCATTTTTCTCATCCTGCATGCGTGCTATTACGTCCTCCATCTGGACAGCACAGAGACAGCGGGGGAGGAAAGGAGGGAAGAGTGAGAGAGGTTTCATCAACTTGCATTAGTGGGTGAAGGTTGTGTGTGTGTGAGCAAGACGGAAAGCGACAAACGGATACAAACAGGTTCCCGTGTGGTTCAACCATGTCTCCAGAGAGGGAGAGCAGGAAGTTGGTGACTAACAACCACTGCTGTCAGATTTCTGCCTCTCCTTTGACGAATCTCTCTGATTTGTGTCTGTCACATAACACCTCCAGTAAGCTGCTCTTGTTGAATTCTGCTGCAGCTATCGGATTTCGGAAGTCTAGCAATGAAGTTTCTTGTCATGATCCATCGCAGCACATTTGTTGCCCCGAAACAGCCAAACATCCGAACTTTACAGAGCAGAGAAGAAAAACTCGTAAAGCCACTCAAAAGGCATTTCAGACAGGAATGCTTTGTGTTCGGCATTTACTGAGTTACAAATTTGAACCAAAGAGTGCACCGAGGAACGACATGCACAGGCAAATAGACACACATGAAAAAACACACAAACATTTGCACACGCCACTGATGAGACAGAAATGCACTGGGAGTCGTCTCAAGGGCCTGGCATGGCAACACGAGGCAGCTTCGTTTCCAAGAAAACACAGAAGGGAGCAAAGCAGCGAGTAGAGCATGGCCCTGATTCGTCAGACGGATCGTCAGATGGATCTCCCCAAACTACCCCCTTGGTGTAAAAAGATATACATGGAAAATATGTGGACAGAGTTCGACGGCCTGGCAACAGATTAATATGTGCTCCGCAAACAGGCGTTGGGGTCAGGGTTATGTGTTGCTTCACATCCCTCCAAAGGATTTTCTGGAATGAGAGATATTCATTGAGGATGGTCAGTTTCTGCCAAGGTTTGTCTATTCAGCGACAAATACCACAACCAGCTGATGATAGACGTATCACTGAAAGACTATTCTGAAAAAGGGCAGTCGAGGGCATGAATTGTGATTTTCTTTTGATTCCTTTCATCAATCAAATGTTTCTTTCAACAACACATTTTACATGTATAACCTCACAGGGAAGAGAAAGAGCGAAAGGCGGAAATATGTCATTAAAGTAAAGAGATCATTAAATTTTTTCAAATCGTAAAAAAGATTGTTATTTTTGGTTGTTTTTTCAACCCTTGTCTACAAAAACAGACGGGGAAAGGTAACACAATTGGTTCTACTTGATACAAATGAAGGTTTTGTGTGGGTGAAAATGATTTTCTGTGGCCATATTGGTGAGAGAGGAACACTTTTGATGAAAAAGCTGTGTTTGATATGTAAATCTGTGTCTACTTGTGTTTGGCAGTTCATGAGTTCATGAGCTGGTGCTGAAGCATCGTGTTATAATGAAAGCTTGTAGCTCGTCAAATACCCTGGAGCTAAAAATCATCCCAGTTAGGGATTGGAACTTAATTGACAATGATGGAGTGCAGGCAAATACTGCAACTAAAGAGCTGCTGGAAGACGATTGGAGGCAAGACTGAGAGAGGCAGAAATGAAAAGAGAGAAAAAAGTACCCATTTTCAGATTGTTTCAATTTGTTCCTTTAATCTTTTTCTCCCACGTCCTGCGTGAGGCAGGTCAGTAGATCTGCCTCTACAAAGTATTTCCTCGGAGGTTCACCACTGTGAATCAGGTGGGCGCTTATGGCGCTATAAAATTAGAGTTCTGAAAACAAGTTAAATTTCTTATGCAATTTCAAGACCTCAATGGAAAAATCAATCCTAACTGCTTCTGGCAATGTCCTCTTCGAATTTCTGCTGCCATCTTGTTGTTTATTGGTGGATTTTTCTTATTCCCACACATATTTGATGTCTGTATTGTTCCCTACTGATACCATTGTCACACCAATGTTATACCAATGTCTTCACCAGCGGGAGTCTTAATGGACCACAATGCACTGCCGCCACAAAGATCATTTTTAATAAGGGGCACCGCTGCAATCATAGACGTTTACTACTTTGTTAAAAGTCGTTCTGGGAAATGTAAGAAGTCACTGACTGAATTAATGCCAGACAAGGCAGGTTGAAGGGAAAAGGATGAATATTTCAAAGAGGCTTTTAATATTTGATCACAACACAATGGAAGCTGTTACAGTTCCGAACATTTTGACATTAACAGTTTAAGTATCAGAGGGTGAGGTTTTTTTTTGGTGTTTCTCAACCAACACTAGTTAAAGTTAGAGGGTAAAGATGGGATTTTAATTCGAGTAAGAAACTCAACCGGGCCAAAATCAAACCATGAATACTACAAATACATCATTATATAATGCAGGTGTTCAAAGCTGTAGCACCTGAAACTGTGCCACAGAAAAACTAAAAATGAATAGTATTCAAGTGGCCTCATTTTCATGTGTCGCATGCCTCATTCCTTTTGTTGTTTTTAAACATATCCCTCCAAAAATTAATTTAAATTGTGTTCAGCTCATCCCCCGTGGAATAAGTGTGCCTTATAAACACCAGCTTTCCCTCTGTATCGATGCCTCACTGTGTTTCTCTGAGAGTTAGCTGGCACTACGAGACACAGAGCACACAAGGACAACAGCACCAATGATCAATACTTCACACACCCTCTCCCATCTCTGCAAACCCTCGCCGCCTACACATGGTTAAAATGCCACCAGCGTGAATAATCAGGATCTAAAGCTCTTGAAGTCGGGATGCTCTCTGCCTTTCGTGTTGTGAGGAAGAGAGGAAAGTCGTTTTCCCCCCCAGAGAGAGTGAGAGAGAGCAAGAGTCTCTCTCTCTGTCTCTGTCTTCGTCCCCCACCCATCCGCCCACCCTGAGCTGTCTGACTGCGTCTCTGCAGCCTCTTAACAGATAAGAGTGAGTGTTTTGGCTGCACAGTGTGAATCATTGAATAATGATGGCACAGGACTCTGTACATATGAAGCGACTAACAAAAGCTCCAGATATAAGCACATACTGAGCTTTAGCACACGGCTCCGAGCACTTCAAAGACTATCACTGGGGGCACTCAGGGTGCAATCAGAATGCTCTGAAGCACCATTTGGAGCAAAAAAGACATTTCAAACCGGGTTCTTAAATCAATGCTAGCATGTTAGAGTTCTTTCTCGCTGCTGTTAAGTGCACCACAAGTCCCTTATTTGATGGGCTGTTTCTAACAAAAGCAAGCCGATAAAAGGATTGGTTATTAGAAAGCTTCTATCTTGAGCACATCAGAAAGGCGGGTGGTTTTTAGGAGGACATTTCAGCTGTTTTATTGTGTGTTCACAGACAGCTCATTTGAAAGTGACCTTTATCAGTTACCTGGGCAGAAAATAGGTTGTTTTTCTTCCATGGTAATGATGGTGTTCGGCTGAAATGTGGTTACGTCCATGTGGATCAGTGTCGTGAAGCGTGAACCAAGTAAATATAATTTGTAAGAAAAGGCAAAAAATGGAACATGGTTTGGCTGAGCGATTTCTAAGAACTTGACTCTGAGAGCTTTTAGTTACTTAGGGTTCGATGACTGCGGTGTGTGTACGGTTGAGTGGTATATAGGAGATGATTAGACGACTGGAAGCAGGCTGTTCTCATTGACTGTTTATAGTTACCTACCCGGAGGGTCGGCGCTACGCTTCCGTAACAGCCGTATGAGCGCAGTGCAGAGCGGCGGCCATGAGCTAACCAGCGGGGCAACTGTACAACTAAGAACAAACTTTTTGTAAGACATCATACGAACAGTTGTAGGAGGATATGTTGCTTGAAGATACATGCTGTAAACTACTATGATCGCAAGATTTTAAGCTACTACATGTTAGCCATAGAGCATCAATTTCTTGAGTGCGTTGCACAACCCACAGGTTGTATTAAGTCGTTTCCTTCCTGAACAAATGATGTGATCGTTCTCTGGTGTTGACCTGGATTGAAGTGATGGGGAAAAATCCTCAGTACCTGATGAGCTCAATCTTATTTTTCAGCTTTAATTAGATGATAATTACCTACATACGCTTACAATCCGTGAAGACAGATGAGTGTTTATTAGAGACTGAGGGACCCATAAAGATGCATCAACAAATATAAACTTAGAAGCATGCACTAGTTTAGTCGACATACTGTAAAGGTGAGCTTATCCTCAATTACAATTTCTAAAATGAATCTACATTTGGTCTTCCTTAGACAACAGCATGTCTCATCATTCAATTGGAAACTCATCTAGAGTTCAGTCCAGGTACTCTCAGCCTGTGTAAATGTAAAAACCTCACAGATGTGCTGCTGAGGAAATTAAAAGCTCTCCTTTTATTTTTCTTCTCCTTCCCCTCTCTCTCTCTCTCTCTCTCTCTCTCTGTCTCTCTCTCTCTGTCTCTCTCTCTCTGTCTCTCTCTGTCTCTCTCTCTCTCTCTCTGTCTCTCTCTCTGTGTCTGTGTCTCTCTCTCTCTCTCTCTCTGTGTCTCTCGCTCTCTCTCTCTCTCTCTCTCTCTCTGTCTCTCTGTCTCTCTCTCTGTCTCTGTCTCTCTCTGTCTCTCTCTCTGTCTCTGTCTCTCTCTCTCTCTGTCTCTGTCTCTGTCTCGCTCTCTCTCTCTCTCTGTCTCTCTCTCGCTCTCTCTCTTGCTCTCATTGCCTGAGCTGCGATGGGTGAATGTCACTGCATCAGATGTTCTGGGGAGAGTGGTATTACCTTGACAATGTTATCTGAGGACAAGTATGTCGACATGAGGAGAACAGATATTATCCCCAACTCTGCGTCGCACAAATAAGCACTCGCATATCCCACACACACACAAGGACATATATTATGAAAGCTTATGCACCCAGAAGGTGGGGATTATTATATTTTAAAAAGTGCAGCAGCAAACTATGGTGAGCAATTCAGCTCAAGTCTGGCTGCCTGAGGCGGTGCGAGGGCTGCCTGAAGAGAACTTGTGGCGATATAGCGTGACAGCTCGACTAGATAAAACAGTCTGCGCCGTTGCTTGATCTCATTTCCTCCTGAACCGCAGTGCTTGGCTCCGTGAATGAGGCAGGACCTGCGGTGGAGGCTGAGAGATAATATTTCCCATTTTCTTTTGCCCTCAAACACCAGCAGTGGTTTACCTAAAAACACAATATGCTTTCCCGATTCCAGTTCAATTACTTTTAATAGGATCAAAACTATTTCAACACAAGCACTTAAAGGTTCACATTACAGCTGCATGAAAGCACAGTGCTGGGTTTTGCACCCAGTGGCGACCTAGATAGATTGAGGAAGAGAAATCTCAACACTTGATCAACTCAAACACCTGTTTCAAACAGCCTTATTAGATAATCACATCTTATGCTCTCGAAAGACAGAGCTCTGTCTTTCTCTCTCTCTCTCTCTTTCGTTCTCTACTAAAACAACAAAGTGTGTTATCACAATTATGCAGATGACACACAAATCTACATAACTATGTCACCAGGGGACTATAATCCCATACAAGGGCTGGGTAACTGCATTGAACAAACCAACAACTGGATGTGCCAGAATGTTCTTCAATTCAACGAAGATAAAACGGAAGTAATTGTTTTTGGTACCAATGACGAACAATTGAAAATCACCGCTCAGCTTCAGTCACTGATGTTAAAACCCACAAACCAAGCCAGAAATCTAGGTGTAGTTATGGATTCAGACCGCAACCTGAACAGTCATATCAAGACAATTACAAAATCAGCCTACTATCACCTGAAGAATATATCAAGGATTAGAGGACTTATGTCTCAACAGGATTTGGAAAAACTTGTCCACGCATTTATCTTCAGCAGACTGGACTACTGTAACGGTGTGTTTACAGGTCTCTGTAAAAAGTCCGTCAGAAACCTGCAGCTGATTCAGAACGCTGCAGCTCGAGTCCTCACTAAGACCAGGAGGGTGGATCACATCACTCCAGTTCTGATGTCTTTGCACTGGCTTCCTGTCCAACAAAGAATTGACTTTAAAATCCTGCTGTTGGTTTACAAAGCACTGAATGGTTTAGGGCCAAACTCCTTTAAATCGAGATTGAACAATTTTCTGTTTGCTGCTGCCTTTACTTGAACCATATTCAAGGATATTAATCAATTTCCTGCATTTTACTACTGTATTTTATTTCTTACACTGCTTTTTAGTGTTTTAAATGACTGTTTTTTAATGTTTCAATGAATGTTCTTACTTGTTTTTAAATCTCCTTTTCTTTTGCCTTGTGTTTTGATGCTTTTAATGGTTTTATGTGAAGCACTTTGAATTACCTTGTTGTCTAAATGTGCTATACAAATGAACTTGCCTTGCCTTACTTATAGAGAGACATTAAACAAACTTGACTAAACAAAATACGACCAAACACACAGCCAATATGCTGACCAAAGGCATTCTGTAATGGCCTTTGTGAGACGAGAGCACTTTGCACGGCCATTATGGAGCTTTTAAATTGTCAACAAAGCTTTTTTGTAATCAATCACATACAGTACAGCATTAAGAACACATCCCCACTGATGTAAAGCAGCCTTTGGACAACAACAAATCCTCACATCTATTTGAATTATTAAAGCGGAATAAATGTACATCACTGCAGAGTGTCAGACAAATCAATCGGTAATATTGCTTATGTGTAACATTTTAATAATTCCATCATTTTAGATGAACACAAAGTTATTGAGTTATTGAGCTCATGCTGACAAGGTTGTTGAATAGATGCCATGAATCCTAAGTCTCCGAGTTACCACAGCAACACCGTCTGCGACCACTATCACAAGGACATCTTTGGCAGCTCGCCATCGCTCATTCATAAGCGAAAGAGAGAAGGTGGTTGTGGGGGTAGCATGAGGGGGACAGTATGGAGATGAAGAGAAAGATAGATCATGTCTATAGGGGGAGGCATCATTGTTTCTACCCATTACATATGATTTACCTTAATATCAAAGTATACTTTGTTAATTTATGTTGTGTAGATGTGGTACATTATAGAAATATTTTTGTTGGTATGGTTCCACAATATTATTCTAGGCTGCAGGCAGCAGAGTGGAGTTTTATTGTTATTACCCCAGTGTTTCTTATTTCATGATCACTTGCAAAAATGTGTGATATTTAAGTTGCCCACTGTCTTTGCCTTGGGATAATTGTAGGCCCTATACTTGTCAGAGAAGTTGGGTCTGTTTTTTTTTTGTGTTGCCGTATTTGTGTTGGTTATTCTAAGACAACCTGCTGCCCACTTATCAGCAGGACTCCGACTAACAGTTATGTTCCTTATTGATTCATCTCCCAATTATTTTTTTGAGCAATCGATCAATTGTTTGGCCGATAAAATGTCAAACCACAATTTCCCACAGGTCAAGGAAACAGCTACAGGATCGATTCACACCTACGTAGAACAGAGAAAGCAGCAAATCTTCACATTTGAGAAACTGGACTTGGCAAATATTTGCTATTTTTACTTGATTAATAACTTTCATGCTGTTAATAGATCATCAAAATAGTAGGCGATTCATTTCCTGTCAATGGACTAATCGATAAAAGTCTCATTGTTTCAGTGCTACTAATCGCCCATAGGCCAGAGGGACTGGAGCAGGGGTCTCAAACTCATTTTCACTCCGGGCCACATCAGCATCATGGTCGCCCACAAAGGGCCGGTTGTAAATGTCACTACTCGTAACATATTGTTAAATAACTCTCTGCATTCACAGTTTAAAGTAGTCTTCAATGTGCTCACAATACATTTCCATGTTAAATGTACAGTAACCAGCCAAAGAGCTGCTTCTAACTGTTTAAGTATCTCATAATTTGACTTTCTATATCATAATTTTGACTTTCAATCTCATAATTTTGACTGTCAATCTCATAATTTTGACTGTCAATCTCATCTTTTTGACTTTCAATCTCATAATTTTGACTTTCAATCTCATCCTTTTGACTTCCTATCTCATCTTTTTTACTTTCTATCTCATAAATTTGACTTTCTATCTCAGAAATATGACTTTCTATCATAGTTATGACTTTCTATCTAATAACTTCGACTTTCTATCTCATAATTTCGACTATGGGGATATTTTTATTATTATTAGTCGAACTTCTGGATTCTGGATTGTGCCGTGCTGTTAAAGGTGCCCTGTGTTATGCACCAAAACGCATGTGATGTCTGACAAATGTAATGAAAGTCTTTTCCTCCTCATGAAACATTTATAAAGTCAATTTTTTAAAGCACCGAACGCAAGGTTTATCAAGCACCGAACTGCAGATGCTGTTAAATGGCTAATCACTGGTTGGCAGAAGCTGAATCGCAGCGTATAGAAATACAAGTTCAGTTTGGACAGAGTCATTGCCTTCTGTCCGGTCAGTGTTGTCACCTCGGCATCTGTTCCTCATGTACGATTCTGGCCTGCTGTGAATATATGACTGTTGTCCGTTCTCGTTCAACATCCGAAAGCCTCAGCACACCCATGAGAAGTGAAGGGTGAGGTGAATACAGTGCCAAGGGGACAATGGAAATGCTAAATATGCATCTATAAGTATTAAGGAAGAAACTCAAGACGGGGACAGAGAAAGTCATTTGAAATAGGATGAATCATGAATCAGGATAGTTCATGTAAAATGAGAGGCAATCAAAGCAAACAGAGCTTTTTTTTTTTTTTTTAAATAACCCTAAAAAAAAAAAAATTATTAAAAAGTTATTTAGTTGAAAAGACTCTTAAGATTCTAAGCAAGGAGGCAACAGATGGTCATGCTCTGGTTGCATTCATCAATACTCTTCTGTCTCTGTGTACACAATCAAGCTCCATTGAGCCATCCGTCAAATGGAGCATCTGTTTCTTCGGATGTCACTTCGCTGTTTCACACTTCAGGATGTTTTCTCAGTCTGCACATTTGTTCCTTCTGTCGTCCTTATTCTTCTTTATATGTCCTCTGTAATAACATCGCATCCCTGAAGGTACAGTATGAACAAACCTGAGGATACTTCTCTGACATTTGCAGCTTGCAGCCTTTTTCTTCCCAGTCAACTATAAAGATCCAGGATTTCTTTAGATCATAATTATTCCTATTTGACGCCTCCTCTCTCGCCTCACGCCTAATATCATTAATGCGTTTTATAATGTACCAGTTGGTGGTATACTGCTTTGTCCATTATTTCCACAATGGAAGAGTGTGATAAGAAAACCCTGATGCCATTGTTCATCACTGTTGGGCATAAGCAAGCTCAGATGGGCAGTGCCGGACAGATAGCTTTCTTACTACACACTTTGTTCTATTTGGATGATCACAAATGGATGTTGTCAACCATGATGCCTCCTCAGCTTTAAAATGCTCCTCTAGGTGTGACTGAGAGCCTTTTAATGGCCTGATTTGCTAATGGATGAAAGTGAGACTGATGTTTGCAGGCAAACAAGAAGATCTCTGATTTGGCGTGTGGTGTTATTGACTTAAGGTTACCAGAGGGGCATGTTGTGCTGTTTAATGCGTGCTTAAATATAGCAGCGTCTTTTTGTTGACGCTTTTTGTTAGGCTGAAAGCATAATAACGTGAATAATGCATTCGATTTGAACTAAATCAAATCTACTTGAATCAAACTGAATTCTGGATTGTGCCGTGCTGTTCAAGGTGCCCTGTGTTATGCACCAAAACGCATGTGATGTCTGACAAATGTAATGAAAGCCTTTTCCTCCTCATGAAACATTTATAAAGTCAATTTTTTAAAGTATTTTATTCCCAGAATATTTTATATCTACGTTTGCTCGCGAGCAGTCTTCTTCTTCAGTGACTTGGCCGAGAGATTTATATTACCAAGAACAAACAGCCAACATTCATGAAAGGTCACTCCTTACCTCATCACCAAATATTTAAACGTGATGCTGAAGCCATAAAAGTGAGCTAAATGCTGCAGCTGCGTGACGTACGGCTTGTCTGTAATTTATACAGAGACTAATTCTAGCGGATGGTCCGTATATTTCCGGGCTGAAAAGCAGAAGAAAAGAACAATCGCAGCCCCGTGAGTGGTGCCTTTTGTCTGACCAGGTGTAGGAAAAGGTTCATGTGGATGTCTGAGTGAAAGGGAGAACCATGGGTCATCTGTGGCAAATCCTTTTTGATGTCTGTCTCAAGCAAATTCAACCACAGACCACACGAAGCAAAGTAAAAAATCTGCTTTATTTTGCCGGGCTAATAATTATCAGTGTTCTTTTCATCATTATCTTTCCAGGACACTTCAGTACTGTAATATAGGCATTTTTCAGTACAATAATCCCTCTCTCTTTACACCCCCAATATCATTAAAAGCCTTTCATGGTGTACTACGTGGTTGGCAGCGCATAATCTTCTCCACCGTTCCCTCGCTGGAAGTCGAATAATCAAAACTCACTGGTAAAGCATTCCTGTGCAAAACAGAAGAAGCAGCAGTTGCAGTATTGTCATCTGGTTTGATGGATAGATGGCATTATCACTATTTCATTTAGAAAGCTTTCCAGATGGTTGCCAACAGATACACAATTCCCTTTTTCACGGGACTTTTTCGAACACACAGCGTCCTTCCTCCTCACGTCCCCAGAGAATCATTGTCCCTGGCGTATGGCTGCAGAAGGATGCTCAATATTTCTCCTGACTCCTCAACATCTCCCTTCCCAAGGGGGAAAAAAAGGGAGCGAGGCAAGCATTGAATCATGGATGAGCGGTAGTCAGCCAGCTAGGCCTGCTCCCTGGGAGAAAAGGAAAAACCACACTGGCATTCATCCTCGTTTGACATTGCTGCGGCTAATGCAGTTCTTGTTCCAAATTTGCCAGCCGGTAGGTTTCTGCCATCTCATGCTTTATGCAACAACAGCACATTTTAGAGACTCGTACAATTCCCGAAGGATATAGTGTGATGTTCCAATGCAAATTAAAGCTCTATGTGATTACTTTTTCATTGAAGAATATTAACATTCAATTTTTACCATCATAGCAGTTCACTCAGGAACCGGATGTGCTGTTAACGTTTGGCTTGACATCAGACCCTTGAGAACTTCTTGTGCTGATGGTTTACTGGTAGCTCCAAACAGAAAGTGCTGTCCTCTGTTTCCTTTCTGTTTTGTTTTTTTTTTACAATTGAAAGAAGTAGAAAAGAATGTTGGTGCGGTTTTGTATGCATTTCACAACCCACGGTGATCTGCAAGGATCAGGCTTGTTTATTGTCAAGTGGAAGAAAAATAAACTGCAGTTCGAATTTCTGACTTTCCGTCCAGGATGGTGCTATAGTGTCAAGAACTTTTAACACTGATATTTATACTGTTAGCGCTATAATAATTGTATCTATCTGACAAGTTAAGTCAAAAAAATAATTATTCACATTAAAGCTCTACTAATCAGCGATTGTCAAGCAGCAAAATCAGACTTATATTGATCAGGTGGACAGAAATACGACTCCAAATAAATGCAAGTGTCACTGAACATGTGATTAAGCAACCGTTTGCTGTTATGTTCACCACATTTTCTATACAGGTTAGGCACTGCCCCCAAGAAACCAACAAACACGGCTTTATATTGAATCCCGTAATCCTAAAATATTCTCTTTTAGATATTTGTTTCATCTCCCGTATCTGTATTTTGTGCAGCGTTTGTCTTGCAGTGTTATACATTATTAAATCAGCGTACTAGCAGCTGCGGCAGCAGAAAGTGGACAGACAACTACAGTAGTCGCGGCACAAGCAGTAGACTCGTAATATGAGTAGTGGTAGTGGTGTTTGCATTGGTGCGCAGCAGTAACAACAGGGACAGTAAGTGGTGGCACTCTAATCATGTGTGGGAAAAGATCTACTATAAATCTGCTTGTACTTTAATTTGACGCGGAACAAATATAATCGTGTGCTTTGTCTGATGCAGGTGACCTAAGGCACATGTATCCCACGCTCACACACGCTCATTTGTCCTGTATTACCTCGGTTTTCATTGTTGTCTTTGTTGTCTGTATTAATCTCATCACTATAGCAGTTTCTTGTTCCTGTTGGAGTTGCACTCCTGAGGCTGGACCTTCTTCACTTTTCTGTCTCTAGCTTACTCTGTTTTCTAGTCACAGATTTCTGGTTATTTCTACATCCACTATGATCTGGTGTTCCTGGCTGGTGGTGGGATAATGTTCCTAGGGCAAGGCCTCTCTCACTCTCATCTCCTTGGTGGGCGGGCAGTGGGCGCGATGACTAAGCCAAGGTTGGACATGTGCGAGAACATAATCCACTGAAAGCCAATATCCCTCCTGCCCACCTACCGTGATTTCATCACTCAAACAGCATGCAATCATTCATTTGTAGATAAACTAAAAAGAAGGCGACATTACTTTCAGATAAATTGGCAAAAATAGAACTTAATATCTAAATACTAAAGATGCCGAGAGGAGTATATGCAGACACTTAAAATAAACATGCTGTCATCTATTTATCAGCCATCCACAGACAATTACAATGAAAGAATCATAAAAGACACTTATTCGTGATTAGCAATCAGCAGACACGAAGGAGATTTGTACTTAGGAGCTTTTAATCATCATGCTTTTATTTTTGGTGGTTAAACAGTGCCGTCTGGACATGGAAATAACGTAGTGTTAAATGAAATCACCCCTATAGTTAATCCTTTATCAAGGCTGCTAGCAGTTTCCAAACTGTCTGGCATTGCACTTCAGGAGTCTTATCATTGGAGAGCATGTTTACTTGGATCAAACAGAGAGACGAGGACGAGAGGAAAACAAAGGGAGATCCAGGGAGGGATGCTGGGTGTGGAAACGGATGAACTGGGAATAAAAAATAATGGGAGGATGCAGTCTATTTTTAGGTTCAGAAAACATGAGAGGGAGGGGTCCTCACTCCTCTCTCCATCCCCTCATTTCCCACATTCCTCCCTGGCACGTGCAACAGGACGGCTCCGTGTGCCCTGAATACCAATAAGAGAGAAACAGCTGGATACTGGCAGGCTGACATTCTTCTGCCTTCTGCTGTCTGCAGAACCGAGACAAGACGAGGACTGGGTATCTGACAGGACGTGCACACTTCAGAGGACACAGCAGTCGGGATAGACAATAAACCGATAAGGGAAGACTGTTTGACGCAAGTGGCACTTGAACTACGGAGCAATAAAGGTGATGGACGATAGGCGTTGTTGAACCTCTCAAAACATATGTCACTTGTGGAGTGATTCAGACAGTCATCAGGTAGAATAGCATGGTGATTTTTCTGATACATAGATGGACTCCAGGCTAAATCAAAACTTAATCACCGCTACGGCTAAAAAGTAAATTGCCTCAATCCATGCAGTCATTCAGGACAAGACAACTGTTTGCAAAACTTCATGTGCATCCATGCTCACCCTGACATATCCATTCCCACCTGCTCCAATACCAGCTCTTCCATTTACACACGGCTCTGCTGACAGGCAAGGGAAGCCAATATCAACGAATCAAATCAGTCCGTTGCAAAGAATAGAGACCCGTCCTACCATATCCGAATGCATTGTTAAACCTGACCGTGTCTTTTTTCATTCTGCTCAAGCTTAGATCACATGTCGTTTGTCAAGCAAAGGCAGCAAGAAAGAAGAGGCAATGTTGCCAATATACAAGTCCAGGAGATCGGTGTTGGGGCTTTATTGGCAGATGGGAAACACTGTTAACAATGCCCAGCCTCTAATTTACAGGCCGAGCAGAGATGAGATAGAGGGCCTGATACACAGTATGTTCTCATTACAATTGTAAGTGTAGTGTCAAAAAGAGGAAACATACTATTTGAGAAAAAGGTTACATTAGTATTAGCACCAAAATGTCCATGAAGCGCAACTTAAAATCCTATTTCTGTAGATCTTCTGTGTTTTTAATGAATGTAGTTACAAGTGAAAGGTGATGGTAAAATATGCATAAGTTCAGCCACTATACTACAGGCAATGGGAGGAGAAAGATTCAGATATTTTATTCAGTAAAAGTAGGAACACTACAATGTAAATATCCTCTGTTACAATTGAAAGTCCTGCATTCAAAATCATACTCAAAAGTACCCGCATTAGAATATACATCATTTATTCAGTATTCATGATGGAGAATGGCCCACTTAAAAATCATAGATATATCAAATCACTGAATTATGATGAGTGATGCATTCAAGTGTACATCACTTTAATGTTGCAGCTGGTAAATAAAATAGAATATATGTTGTTATTGTAAATCTGTCATCAGCTCACCTCGCACAAGAAACAACAACATAAAAAACAGACAAGCAGGAACTAAATCAAACACATAGACAGAGTCATATGTCACATTAAAACTGTTAATATCAGTGTATGTGTCTTAAATCCTCAGTCATTTTACTGAGTTGAGAATATTGGCGGTACAAAGGGACTCTAAAGCTCCTCCCGGAGCTCAAGAACTGGCTGAAGAGAGGACGGGAGCTATCTGCCAGTACACGCCTCGCTTTCTGCCTCGTCCTCTCTGTAAAATAAATAAGTCAAGGGCTTTTTGGGTTGCAAACCATTTTGTTTGCCATTGACACATTTCTCGGTTGGCACATCTTGGGTCGACAGTTAAGGTGGCTTTATTAGGCAGGAAACACTCCATAGCTTTGTTCACTATAGTTTTAAAATGGAGCTAATTGTATTTATGCACTGCTGGCGTTTTGAAGTGTATCTGTATGAGGTACATATATGTAGTCGGTATATAATTTACAATGGATGACGGTCGGCAGTTTGGAGAAACAGACTGGAGTACCAGCACGGGGGCAAAGCAATTTACTGCTGTGGACGTAGCAGCGGCAAAACATGTTTTCGCCACCTAAAATGAAGGCTAACCTAAAAAAATGTTTGAATATTTTCCAACAGGGAATTGAACTGAAAGTAAAACTTATCAAAGCTATCTTCAAAGCCACTCCTTTAGCAAAAAAAGTATGGATAAGGTTCACTTTCATTTCAGTAATCGGAAAATATTCTAAATATAGCGCACACAGAAATGGATATTGACTCTTTCAGGTGGGTCTCTGTTTAATGGAGTGAAAATACATTTTGCTGCTGCATCCATCCACAGCAATGCATTACTTTGCTCCCATGCTGGTACTCGCTCCTGTCTGTTTCTCCACACTTGGGTTTTTGCCAACCGTCATCTTCTGTCTGGAACACACTGACTATGCATGAAAGCCCACTTTAAAACACCTGAACTATCCCTTTAATCCATAATAGTTTATCATAATATCATAGTTGAGTTAAATTTTGTATCAATAATCAAAATCTACAAGTAATTAAATACATTCAGTGCATTCAAAAGTGTAATATTTCACTCCGAGATGTAATGGAGTAGAACAAAGAAATAGAAATACTCAAGTTAAAGAGTCTCAGAATTGAACTTAAGTACAGTACTTCCTAGTTACAACACACACACACACACTCATGTTCTGTCACTTTGCGAGCCGAGTGTGTGCTGGACACATTGTTGAAGTGTTTGAGATAATAGCATTTGACAGACTGCTGGTGTGGTTGTCATGGGGATTCCAACAGAGCAGCCATCACAGTAGAAACAAACCGGACGGCAGGAGAAAGCACAACCATTCCAGACAGGAATCTCTCAATTAGCTGATCTGTGACGAGACACTATAACTGGGAGCATTTGAGAACCAAGACGAATAGAATAACGGTTGCCAAGATAAGGAGTTCTGCTGAAAGTAGTGGCACAGTGGTTTTGTTATAGATATTGGCCATATTATGCCTATAACCGCTCAGCTATAATCAGCTTCAGTCACTGATGTTAAAACCCACAAACCAAGCCAGAAATCTAGGTGTAGTTATGGATTCAGACCTCAACCTGAACAGCCATATCAAGACAATTACAAAATCAGCCTACTATCACCTGAAGAATATATCAAGGATTAGAGGACTTATGTCTCAACAGGATTTGGAAAAACTTGTCCACGCATTTATCTTCAGCAGACTGGACTACTGTAACGGTGTGTTTACAGGTCTCTGTAAAAAGTCCGTCAGAAAGCTGCAGCTGATTCAGAACGCTGCAGCTCGAGTCCTCACTAAGACCAGGAGGGTGGACCACATCACTCCAGTTCTGAGGTCTTTGCACTGGCTTCCTGTCCAACAAAGAATTGACTTTAAAATCCTGCTGTTGGTTTACAAAGCACTGAATGGTTTAGGGCCAAAAAGAAAGAGAGTGAAAATGCACATGTGCGTCAGGGTGAGTGAGAGAGAGACAAAGAGACAAAAAGCGATAAAAATGAAAAGGGCAAAGTGTGAACACCAGCGCGAGAGACGGACAGTGAGGGAAACTGGGATGAAAAAGTCTGAAGTCTTGAGACAGAGACGGAATGAGAGCGGGAGAGAAAGACAGACTGACAGAGAGAGACACACAGAGTTGCCAAAATATACCACAGAGGAGGGAGGTAATGCATGAAATACTCTCCAGAGAAGATGACAATATTTCTTATTTCTATTTACTCTTGAAAGCTCTTGACGGGCAAATATGACTTTAGCTTTGGCACTGATTTGAGATTAAATACACAAGGGTTGCTTTGGAGAACGGCATTCCTCCAATATTTCATTTTTCTTTGGCAGAATGCTTCAGTGAATTAGTTATTATTAATTTGAGCAGCAAAAAGTAATTTTTTTCAATTAGGAGAAATTAGGTGGTAGTGTTTTAGTTCGTGCTCCACATAATGGGTCTGATGTCTATTCAACTATTATTCTTCACAACCAAAATTGTATCTACATTCTGAAATAATGCACCAACACATGTTAAGATGTGTAGCGTACTCACTTCTAAAGTACCTCACAGTGTTAATGGTCTGGGCAGCACTCTAAAGACTGAAGCCACAACAGGAAGAAAGTACTGTAGACCTGTCGTAAAATAGAAAGGAATCACTTTCTATCGGCTCAATGCAACTGGATGTGAACATATTGGGACGGGATGCAACTGAAAAATGAGAAGCCAATAGGATATCGAGTATATAATGAACAGAGACACAATGACTAACGCGTCAAGACATAGAGACGGGCAGGCGAGTGGGAATTTATACATCGTCGACTTTAGTGTGGGGAAGAAACGGACCGTCATCAGAAACAAGCGGGGAGTGCATTAGAAGTAGAGATCCTATAAACAAGGACACATAGATGTATCCACAGAAACAAACCCAGTGTGTGTTAAACACGGAGAAATGCAGCAAATAAAACGGCCTCTGTCTGTCTCCTCGACATGTTACCCCGCTCTGTTTCCCTTTCGTCCTAATGGAGCATCTCTGTCCTCATTAAGACCATCAAACTGGAGTCATTCACAACTCTGGCCTGGGCGCTCCTGTACTCTTTTGCTCGATGTTGAGCGGGAATTAAATGACCGGACGGAGGCGAGGCCTGAGTCAGCCTCTATCTTAATGCCCAGGCTTCCTTAGACCCTTATAGAACCCTAACAGACAGGACTAAAGACTCCAGCTGTGGCAGCCTACACAGTGGGGAGAGCTTAGAGCAAAACAGGCCTGGTATCTTTTCCCTGTCTTCACAGAGCAGCCCAAACCATCACCCAGTGAAGTCCGCTATTCTAGTCACCTCACTGAAGATGAACAATTGATGATTTGATGCACTTTGTCTGCTACGGCTTTGTTCATATGCAGCTATGATTTGTGCTCGCTGGCAGCATTTAGTGCCAACGCAGGAAGTACTGTGCCATTTTGAGTTCAATAGCCAAATAAAGTCTATTGCTTTGAGATTGGAGATCCGGGTTTGGGTCCTGTCTTATAGGTAAATATTGAATTTTGTCATGTTTAACCATGATCATTCAGTAACTTCGGCCTAAAACGAACCATACTTTAAAGGGATAAGACTTTTTTAGAAATATGCATCTTTCTTTCTGTGAGCTTGATGAGCAGATTGATACCACTCTCATATCTGTACCTTCACTATGAAGCTGGAGCCAGCAGCCAGTTGGCCTATAAAGACTGCAAACAAAATCTGCCGAGCAGCATTTCTGATGCTCACTAATTAACACATTATACCTAATTTATTCAATCCGTACAAACACGTACAACGTGTTAATTAGAGAGCTTTGACGGTAGCTGGGCAGAACAGACCGACTTTTATATCTTGAAAGTGAATAAACATATTTCTTATCGGCAAGGCAAGTTCCTTTTACAGCACAATGCATCCACATCAGCAATTCAAAGTGATTTCCAAGAGAGCAGATAACAGAATCACAGAAAAATAACAGTACAAATAAAACAATTAAGTAGAACATGAAATGAAAAGATTAAAAAGGAAGAGTGCATTACATTAGCTCACAAAACATAGAAGGTAGAGTGCATTCGATCAGTTGGGTTTTAAGTCTTGGAAGTGTGCTCCAGAGACAAGCAGCATATCAGCTAAGAGCTGCGTCACCGTGTTTAAGTTCTGACAGTTCAAAGAGCTCAAGCAGTTGCATTCTGTACAAGCTGAAGCTGTCTGATGGTCGTGTTGGGAAGGCCTGTCGTCAACCCTGCTGATAATAAAAGCCTGAATGAGTTTTTCTCAATCGTGTTTTGACATGAAGCCTCCGAGTTTGGCTTTGTTTTTGAGATAGCAGAAAGCTGATTTAGTTATGGCTTCCACATGGTTTTAGTTTACTCCTGAGAAAATACTCAAACACAAAAAACACAAACTTTGATTGTATCTGGGCCACTTTTCTTGATATCTAACCATCTTTAGACCCTGATGATTGATGTTTAGATTCTGAACTGTTTTTCCAGAGTTTGATTGTCGATCATACTCAATTCTTGAGTTCCCCTCGCTTTGCTGCCAGTAATTCCAAATGTTGAGTTGTTAGTATTTCCATCTGCCTAGGAAGTTATGTTTTCGGTTCAGTTTGTTTGTTTATTTGTCGGCAGGATTATGGAAAACCATGGGCCCAATTTTCATGACACGTGGTGCAATGGTGTAGCATGGGCCAAGGAACCAATTACATTTTGGAGCAGATCGGAAATACGGACAGGTAAACAAATTCTTTTTTCACTTTTGTTAACATTGCAAGATTAGGAATGGCCTTAGTTAAGACTATATATTCTGTCTGATTTCATCAATATTACCTTTGAAAAACACGCAAACTCATTGCCAACCGTGAAGGCGGCTAGTTCACTTCTCAACAGTTGCAATCTTTCAGTTTGATGTTGTTTCCATGGTACTTTCTGTTTGTTCGTGACTGTCTTAACTTGTACTGGAGCAAAGTCATCCATAATATTTACCGTTTTTTAAATTAAAATGAGTCAGCAAATCATCTCCAGAGCCAGTTGACTTGAGGTCCTTGAAGGTGCATGCTGAAAGGGAGCACTCGTGTGATCAGTTATGGCTCTCAGTGCTCTGAGTGTGTGGGAACATAGACACATCATAGAAACAAAATGACATGGTCCTTGACATGCTGTGTTAGGCTTTAAGGTATCGAGTCGTGCATTTTGCTCCTCAGTGTACCTGTTCTTCGGCTTGTCCACCTGCAAGTTGAAATCCCTTGATATGATAAGACGATCAAAGTCTGTGCCAAACACTAAGTGTTTGAGAGGCCTGTAAATAGTTACTATCAAAATACCAGGAGAACACTTCGTGAGGTATTGACCTGATGTAAAGTCACCAAATTGACCAAAAGGATTGAATTGAAAAGGATTGTTGCGATTCCCTCTCCGCCGCTGTCTGTTCTGGCAGCAGTCATAAAAGTGAATTCAGAGGAGCTGGGTAGTAGTTGCGTTTGCTGGATGCAACCATGTCAGTTTAGAGTAACGTTTTTGTTTAAAGATCATGAATTCAAAATGACTCTCATGTTCAGAAGGGATAGCGTAACAGTAACTGTAGAGGGTTCAGCAGATTCATGTTCATGTGAAATGTATTTCACATTAGAAAAGTTCACAACTGTTCCTCTAAAACATTCGTATTGGTTTGCTTATTGACTAGTTGAGTATGTGAGAGCTGTAATAGGAAAAAATGTTTTTATTCTGCTCTCTGCTTAGTTCTCCTTAGACTGTTTCATTTGACATTGATAAGAAACACTTTAGACTCTTCTCCCGACTATTCATAGAGATATTCCACAACAGAGCACAGTGCCCTGACTTGAACGGAGACGTTTTATAAATAGACGCGTCGGCGAGACTGAGCGTGTCTGTGTAGTAGCTCTCGGAGTTGTCTGTGAGCGTCTGCGGGGAGTTTCTTCGTCTCTGTGAGAGTTGGTGTTATAGTCTTTGATAGTTAACATCATTGTTGGAGTGGCTTGAGAAATGGTGATGATTAGGACCTGTGGTTTGTCATGAGGTGGGGGCCTTGCATGAGTGTAATACCAGTATGATGTTCATGGATAACGTGAACTAGCTGGAGAGGTGCCAGTTCTCCTCCTGGGTATATGAGGAATAGCTGCCCACTGCTCCTAATACTAGGACGGGTTAAATGCAAAGGTTTAATTTCACTGCGTATGCTACGCTGTGTACATGTGTGACAATAAAAGAGAAGCTCTTATTACAACACACGATTCTCTGCTCAGGACGCATTACCCCACTATATCTTTACATAGCACATAGATTAATGCTCTAAAATGAATGCTCTGAGTTTCAAATGTAGCACCTTTAAAGAGTTCATTACAGGAATACAAAAGAAAGCTACAGTTTGACAGTAAATCATGTATGTTTTACAGGATTTGAATGTTTTGTCTGCTGAGACATAATTAAAGTAGAATTACATTTCCCCAAAAAACTGTATGAGAACAATTGCCACTTTAATGGCTCTGGCTTCCAGCCCGAGATAGTATATAGATCCAAACAAAGCTTGCTAATTGACAATAGCCACTAATATTGACTGATTGCTAAGCTATCAAAGAAAGAGTACAAGAAAGAGTACAGAAAAAAAGGCAGACAGAGAAGGTGGCAGAGTTTCTCTATCACCTTCTCTGTCTGCCTTTTTTTCTGTTTATTTTGTCACTTCATATTATCTCTTTGAAGACTAAAAAGTAGGACAGAGGAGAATGAACCACTCACAG
Source organism: Melanostigma gelatinosum (assembly GCF_949748355.1). NCBI lineage: Eukaryota > Metazoa > Chordata > Actinopteri > Perciformes > Zoarcidae > Melanostigma > Melanostigma gelatinosum. The sequence continues at coordinate 8,065,303 of NC_136645.1, forward strand.
GAAATGGACTGTAAGCATTCACAAATTGTTTATCAAGAAGGCCTCCAGTCAATTATGCTGTTTGTGTACTGTACATAATGTTATAGATTACAATGTGACAAGACGCAGCAAAGGTGGATTATCACAGCCCCCGTAGTATGATGCCAGCCCCTCCAATTGGCATTTAGGTATTGACGTCAGCAAAAAACAGGCAAAATGGGTTCGCTTAAAACACACAAAGCCATAAATGCCAATTGTATATCTGACAGTGTCTGCCAAACCCCCACACTCAACTGTGTATGCAAAAACCAACATTGATGTTTTCACACACAGGAAGAGAAATCGCCTGGCTGGCAAGCTGACATACAAAGAGCCCTACTTCACACACAAAGATGTCTCTCTGATCTGGCAATTACAGATCATCCCACCTCACCCCCCCCCCCCCTCTCTCCCTCTTTCTCTCGGTCTTCCTGATTTTCTGATTGCAGATTGAGGGAGAGAGGCACTACAAGAACCCTTCAATCTGGCTCTCATCTGAGAAAGAAATGTATTCAGTTCTCTCCGCTTCATGACTCACAAACAATGTAGGATGGTTGGGAATTTGTATCGATAACAGTGCAGGCAGATATGATTCATGTTTAACAGATGCAGATTATGCTTGGGTTGAGAAATGCTTTGCAATGACGGGATCTCTGCTGAATTTGTAGTATCGTATTGTAATTTGTATTAATAATGGCTGCAGTTCTGCATCACCTGACACTCCTGTATTACCGCTGCGTTGCAGTGATGTAGAGGGAGAAGAGGGAAAGTCTTGTTCCTGCTCAATAATCTCTTGTACACAGCCACTTAATCAATTGATGAAATCAATATTATGCACTAATACTGTTTGTTATTTGTTCGTGCATTACTTCATTCCTGAGTCACGCTGAGAGGATATGGTTCAAATCTCACGGTGCGGCATCAACACGCTTTTCACTGTCCTGTAGCTGAAAACGCAAAGAGAATGCTAATGTTGATCATCTTTGTGACTTGACCATTGACCACAATTATTCTCTCTGGCCTAATTATTCTGGTTGCACTATAGTTGCATGCAAAAGCTATTTCTGGCTGACAGCAGTTTAGAAGACGAAGAAGAAGACTTGTTTTGGTAGTTGCTACACAAACTGATGTTATAATCATGAAATCATGACGATGTTGAATGATGATGATTTGAAGCATATATTCATCAGTGACTCGCAAATTTTTTCTAATGCATGTAAAGAAACTACCGGTAAAAACATGTCTATAGCTTTACGTCTCAGGTCAAACAGCTACTAGAACGGTTGAACGTGACATAAATGTCCCAATAAATATACTTTATTTTGGATTGTTCTGTTATCTGACATTTGTTTGGGCGTATCACCTACAGTTAGCTTGTTAACATACTGTAAAGTGGTGCGAGAACAATAACAACCGCAGACTCATACACTTTACGCATCATCGTTATCTGCAGAAAAGACCAGCGACCAATTACTTCCAAGATGCGGCGTATTGACATTTATGTGAACAGAAATGAAAACAGTACTCTCCCATAGGAACTGAAGACAACAATAACAGTGTGACATATATTGCATGCGCTCATTGTGAAGAAACAGAACAGAAAAAAAGAAATATATATAGAATGAATGTCTCTACAAAGAGACAGAAGCCCAACTGGCTGCTCGAAGAACAAATACTGGGTAAGAAATGCCCGTCAGCAGCTCAGATGTAATTAAGAGTGGGCTGTCAGATACTACACCACAGAGGAAGAACAGTAGTTACGTTATGCTGCAAAAAAATTTATTTGTTTATTTTATCTTATGTAAAGTCCTAAAAATCTAATTTTTCTAGAAACATTAGGAATATTGTAGCATTTGGATCGATAACTTAACACATTTCAAGCCAAATAACTGGAGAAGAAAGGTTTTTGTTGCACTGAAAAGCTCTGCTAATTCGTCTGGGGTGGGAGAAGCAAGAGAATCATTTTCAATCAGGAAATAGCTCACATTTTCACTTTCGGAGGATGAAGTGAATGTAGAGAAAACGATACATACTATATCTATCTATAATTTAACTCTAATCATTCAAATATTACTGTGTTCCTTTTCCTCTTTCTTACCACTCACTAAATTACAATCAGCGCACACTGTCACAGACAACTTCTTGATAAAACAGGAGGAGTTCAGACATATCACTTGTAGTTAGGGTCACCAGCGACAAAGCCAGCTGTGTGTGTGTGTGTACATCTGTTTCGCAAAATGCGTCGGTTTAAATGCTGCGTGTGTACTTTTGCATTTGCATATTTGATAAATCTCGGGTATGTGCGTTAAAGCAAGGTGCCTGTGTGAATGCATCCTTGAGGAAAACAGACATATCTGCACAAATCTCCACAGCAAGCAGGTCAACACCTCAGCTCACGTATCTATTTTCACTAAGGCGTTAATGACAGGAGTGGAGGGGTGGACGAGAGAACGACAGAGTACAAGGATGGAGTCATGCTCCCAGTGGAAAGCCTATCAAACCAGAATCTGCGGTCCTTAACCATAAAGCTCCCTCTGCTCACATTGCGTAATCCTTCCACTACTATCGAGGTCGACAGGGATGATGTATGTTTGTAGGCCAACACCGGAAGTTGGCGTTGCACTGATTCCCTCGACCAAAAGACAATGGGATTTTTCAATTGGATTTTAGATTATTGCAAAAAAAAATAAGCTCGGTGGCAAACAAATGTTTTTGATGCTGACACGTTTTGTTCAGCAACATCTTCACAAATGAACCCCACTCATGATTTTTGAAGCGTGGATCCAATCGGCAGAAGTAAAAAGCTAACGTTAGGCTGTAAACAAACTACTCCACGGTTGCATGAGCGGGAGTATGAACACAACGAGGCTGTATAGTCGGCGTGATGACGTTTTGTCGTCTCATTTAGTCACTTGTAAGCAACCGGCTTTTTTGAGACTCATAAAAGCTTCAAGATTCACGTGAGGGGTATTTACTGATGTATTTTATATCGTAGAACAAAACATTAAAATATCTTAAACTTGTCTTAACCACAGACCTTATTTTAGTCAGCTAAACAAAAACAGATTTAAAGAAAAACACTGATTCGAGATGAGGGAAGCAGCAGTGCACAAATGCAAACTCATTTACTGGTTTTAGGACTCATTCCTACAGGACTCGATGCACTAGTAGCACGTTTTCAACTATCGAGTAGATGTGCTTAATATCACCATTTTATAAACGCATTTACTCTGTGTATTCATGATATTCTTGAAGATGTCTGAACAGCAAAACAGAACATAAAAGCATGTTTTCCACTTGAGATTTTAGGTTGTTTAGCGAGGCCGTGAGTGTGAGTTGCAACACCTCTGCCAAGTCATCTCCATCTGAAAAGCATTTGGGGCACCTGTTCATCCTGCTCTTCCAATTGCAGTTTTGAATTAAAGTCACTCCAGAAACACAATTTCATCCTCACTGCCTTCACCATGTTCTTTCATTCTGCAGTGTATCTAGGTCAGTCAGTGTACAGAGCCAAGCTGCGGCCATGTGTGGTCAAGTGTTGAGAAGTGAAGAACTGGATGATGTCGGAGTGCTTCATGACTAAGATAATAATCGGATCAAACATTTGAGAATAAACTGACCCTGAAGTCTGAAATGCTGCCTCCTAATTTTGAGGAAATAAAACAACTCTTAAATGTGGTATACCTGAAGTATAACGCTGCTAAGTCAACACACAAGCTATTGATATTTTTCTCATTTGCATGCTTGGTTCTTCAGATCGTTCATGGCCTGATCGAAAAAGCCGGACTTTCAGATCAATAGCAGAAAACAGGAAGAGACATCACATGTAAATGAATAGGTGGGAAAGACCTCAAGTTAATATGTAATATACAGGATGCAACTAGCTTTCATGCCTTAGCATATTTTGATCCTGTTTCATATTAAAGGGGAGAAGCCCCGTGCAAAAACAGTGTTTTTCATTCACTGGTCAAGTTCCTATTTCGGGCTATTTTGCTGTAACATTGCTGTCGGGCTATAACATGTCTTCTTTGAGACTTGGAAAGAAGACATCCACAATCATCATTTTTCATATATCATATTATATTTAATATTTCTCAAAAGTAATGCAAAAAAAAATGGCTTACAGTCTTATTCACCTGTAGATTGTTGCAAAATCGATGGAATTCACAGTACATATCGTTAAGGTTGTTTTCTCAAAATGAATGTTTTTGTCACGCTACACACACTAAAGTTTCCAGGTGCATTCATAACTATATACTGAAGGTTTATAGAGGGGTTTTGTTCATACATCATTCAAAGTCTGATTTGTATGACATTTGTTTTCCTAAAAACACTCATTTGCATATTTAAACATACATTTTCTCAAAACTTGTAACTCATAAAATGTGTAATTGTCCCAATGTAAGAAATCAACTGGAGAAGTGTCTTGGTATCATTTATTGATGTTCCTTTTCTTTTTAAATTATTCCCCTGGGCTGTCTCCCCTAAAATGATATTTAATAAGAGGTATGGCTTCCTCCAACATTACAAGGGACGAGAAAACCAGTCACATTAATCAATCGCCATTGTCCTCACTGTTTGGCTTACTTATGAACAGGCTAGTTTATGGGCCAGTCGTCCTGCATTGGGGAAAATGAAAATTGTGACTTAGAAAATAAAAAGAATAACCTTTTCTGAAACATTTCTGCTTAGCAGCACTTCCAGCAAATCTTGTCCCACGCTGGCAGTAACATTGCCTAACACGCTGCGAGTGCTATAAAAGGCCGCCAAGCTATGATATCATGCTAAGCGAATCCCCTTCCTGGTGTGCAGATGCTGTCACAGATGGAATGGGAGCATTCGCTGAAGGGTGAAGAGGATGAAATGAAGAAATTCACTCAACGCTCGAGTCATCCACAAGTAAGATGAGAAAATTATCACTTCATTGGTGCATCTGAGAGTGAAGTAAAGCATTACATTGCCCATCAGGCAACGTCCATGCACGCACATACAGCTGTTGTTGCTCTGGTGTGACACTGTAGATATTTAATACATTTGCAGAACACCATAAGCTAGAATCCAGCCTCATTTGATTATAGAATAACGACACCTCGGAGGAGTGAATTAGGTATTTGATTTTATGTGCAAGACATGTAACACATACCGCGTGGTTCAAAAGGATGTCAGAAAATAAAACGCAAACTATAAGACAATAATTACACCACCAGGGAACAGAAGGCTCTCCTGATGGTAGCAAAAGCAATTTTCAGAACGGTTTATCTGCAGGTTAATCTTAAATGTAGCTATTTTTGTCAAGGGAGACCAAATGAGTGTTCGAGGAGCAGTGCACACACCCTCATATACATATATACTGTATATATATATACGTATATGGAACTACAATTGGGCCTCAAAGTAAACAACTGTTATCTTCGCAGCAAATTATTATTTTATTAACCCGTTTGATGTTTGGAGCAGTGCTGCATTAAGGTGTCTCAGCAGTGGGCCAGTTCACTCCCCTCCCTTTCTCTAATTCTCTAATGTAGTAATGGATTTAACAGGGAAATGATACACCACTAGCAGTGTAATGTGCAATAGTTAAAAAGCCTGTGGCTTCCTTTTGGTTCTGTTAATGGCAGTCAGTTAAAAATCCATCCGCCAACATGTTCGCAGTAAAAGCTGATGGTTTAACTGGAAAGTGTGTGTGTGTGTGTGTGTGAGACAGAGAGCATGATCTGAATCTACTTGCATGGTATACATGTTATGAGAAAAGAATTGCATGTTCTCTTCATGCGCTCATCAAGCACGGCGTAGCAATACAACCCTAAATCAACCGTGTCACAAGAACACTGTCTTGCCATTAGTAATAGCAATTTCCATTGCACAGCTCATCGTTAAGTAAATTGATGAAAGCGAGACACGCTCACACGCTCACACTCTCAGACACACACAAACACACGTGCAGGCTAAAAATAGCAGCGGCCTTACCTTTCTGTACACTATCATGTTGGGGGACTCATCCGCTACCCCGTTGGTCCCCTGCCCACCGCTGTTGGTCTGTGCCATGATCCAGTGAGTAAATCTGCCACAGGAAATGTCAGGTGCTCCTGTTGTGAACAGAATGGATATTTTGGTCCATCAGAAGAACAATGGGGCTTGAACGTGACTTGCCTTAACGTTGCCAAGAAGAGAGCAATTTACATAACTTGTGGCCTGGACTCGCATTTCAACATATTTTACATTTACACATGGAACAGATGTGCAGAGCTACATGTGTTCACAAGGTCTTGACAAGGACGTTTTTTTAAGCAAGGTATGGTTCCTAGTTCAATTTGAATTCGAAATGAATGGGGTAAAAGTTCAACTTAAACAGCCGTTGTTGGTACCATGTAGGACTATTATTATTTTCTCTATTACATTCATTGTGCACAAAAAAAAGATCATCTTTTACTGTTTGTTGATATCAGAGGATTCAGCTGCAATCCTCGAGTCCTACATGGCACCGTGCATCCTACGATTGCAGTGGCAAGATAAGGTGAGGTGATGACCCTGACACAGATAAATACAGTAAAAAAAAATAACAACAAAACACCGTCCCTGGAGGAGGTACAATGCAGCTTAGACACATCCATTCGGGTCGAGCAGCCCTAGTGAAAACGTGCAAGACTGCGCGAATGTAACAGATATGGTATGCACGTTACAGCTTCAGCATTCTTTCTTCCCCATACGACACCCACACGGCATCCTTGGGAGGTATAGTCTGCAACACTAAATAGCCCATAGCACGCAAACAGCGAAGTCATGAAACCTGCTCTTAACATGAGGCCGTCATCGCTACTATGCTGTGTTTTTCTCACCGCAAGCCGCTGCCCGTTCCAGCACATTGGACAGCTACCGCAAACCGCCCTCGCCTGGTATCGTCCCTCTTCTCAATCACGAACAGCGCGTAAATACACTGGCAACACGGCGACATCGGTCACCGGAGGAGAAAGAGGAGGAGGGGGGGGGGGGGGGGGGGGGGCTTACCTGAAAAAAAGACGTGCAGTCCTGAATCCTTGCAGAGGTGGAAACCGGGTCCTTCGCGTTCAGTATGTCAACTGGCAGACATAGGAATGCGAGGATTGTTCATTGGCAGCGTGAAGAGGCAGAAGGCACCGAGGCATTCGGTGGATACTTGGTGTGGCACAGCTCTCCGTCTCTATCTCTCCTCTCTCTCCTGCAAACGATGCTCAGAAGCACGGGCGCGCCACCTCGGAGCGCGAACGCGCATCGATGCATGACCAATCGCGTGTGAGGAATAAATTACATTTGGAGACATGCAGCTGTAGTTTTCCAAGTCAAAGTGTACCGCTATGCACTGCGGTCATATGCCGGTCCCAAAAGTTAGCTCATTGTGGAATGTGTTCGTACTTGCACTCTTTATCAAAGGTAAAGAGGGGACAACATTTAAGCACTGATTTTATTTTCCATTCTTTTCTGAACCAAGGGATATATGTAGATTACTGTTGGTGTCGCAGTTGAACGTAAAGGGATATTCAGCAGACAGTCAGTAAGGTGCCACGCTTTGAAGACACCTTGTATGAACTATTAACATATGAGTGTCTGATTGACAAACGTCACTATAGTTAATGCATGATGTCACTCACACTTCAGCAGTCTTGACATTGTTTCCTGAATGACCAAGTCATTTACATGTTCCTTATTCGTTCATCGACGCTTTGTGTTGCAACATCAAGTTTCTTTTTTGTTTTTTTTAGCAACAAAGTTTCAGTTTTAACTAAAACAATCAGAACATGGTCATTAACATAAATACTGAGCCACAGCTGCTGCTTTTTTTTCTAACAATATTTCAGCAGAATACTAATCCCAATGAAACCAGCTCAGCATTTATTTCAGAAAAAATGAATAGTAATGTATGCAGAGGAGTTAAAAATGAATTTTTCACCTGCATAAGATAAGGTATTTCAGTCAAAATCAGCACTTGCATTTTACAGCTATTTCTATGTAACTCACAGGAAAAACGGGAGAGTAATTTTTCCGGAGTTACAATTATTTTCCACTGAAGGAGTCATATTTAATCATTTTGGAGTGTAATTACTTCCAGTAGCCAGTAGAGTGTGAGTAAATATTCAGAATAAAATCTATTGGAGTAAAACAGCGTGACCACGCCCACAACGGTTCCTTAAGTTTCGTTTCTGCCGCCATGACACCTCTCGCTACACTGGAATGAGCTGACGTTTTATGGAACGGAAGGGCTGAAGTGAGGAACAGAAGACGGCATTTGAAATAACATGTCAGGTAAGGTCATTCGTTTTGGTTAACTTCATGTGTGTAAGGTACATTGTGTAGCAACATTGCAGCTAACCTAACGTTACTTCACTATTTGCATTGTCAGATATGAGCCGTAGCTTCTGATTGTTCGCGTTAGCAGATGCTAACGGTAGCTTCTAACGTTTTCACATAACTTAGTCACAGTCAAACGTTAGCTTCTAACGCATTAACATCAATTCGCAAAATATTTGGTGGTTTATGGACATATTAACGTCGACACACCTGGATTAAAGTCTCAATAAAGTAGTATTAGCTATCATCAGTAGCCAGCGGACTTCACTGAGCAGGTGCATGTGTGTTTTATTCTGTGTAGAGGGGCTGTCTTTTGCTGCAGTTAGTTGGTGCAACAGGTACATTTTACTGTGAAAATGGCTATGTAGAATTTGCAGTTTGTTGGCGTCAACACGTGTATTTTACTCAGAAAGGAGCTGTTAACGACCGTTTTAAGCTGCATTTGTTGGCGCTAACCTGTGTATTTTACTCTGAAAAGAGCTGTTAAAAACCGTTTTAAACGGACTGTTTCTAGCTGCGTTTGTGGGCGCTAACACGTGTATTTTACTCTGAAAAGAGCTGTTAACGACTGTTTTAAGCAACTGTTTCCGGCTGCGTTTGTTTGCGCTAACACGTGTATTTGACTCTGAAAAGAGCTGTTAACGACTGTTTTAAGCAACTGTTTCCGGCTGCGTTTGTTTGCGCTAACACGTGTATTTGACTCTGAAAAGAGCTGTTAATGACTGTTGGACTGTTTCTAGCTGCGTTTGTTGCCGCCAACACGTGTATTTGACTCTGAAAAGAGCTGTGTTGATGGACTGTGTTTCGCTGCAGTTCATCAGCACCCTGGTCGATGCAACATGTGTGTTATACTTTGAAAAAATGCACTTCACTCTGTTGACTGCTAAAACTAGCTGGGCTTGACATTGGCACGGGCCACTCGCGAAGTGCGGGTAGAATTCCGCAGCATAAGCTGATTGATCTGTTGCACTGTGGCATGCTAGAGACGGCCAAGTCGGAGACAACCAGGTGAAGTAGACATTGTTCAAGATGAGACAACTGGTTACATTTCTGATGATGTGTTCACGCCAAACGCAGTAGATTACATACAAAGTCTATGCACAGCCACTATGAGACTGGAGTGACGCGAATTGGCGATTCAAGCGAATGAACAGGTCCCTTTAGTACAGCGTAATAAAGACGTGCTTAAAATGTCCCTCGTTTTTATAATGAAATAGTTTACCCTTGTGGAGACCTACTATTAGTCCATGCATCATGTCTTTCTAATGTTGGCTTACTGTGGTATTACTAATGTTGGCAGTCAGCTGTTTCTGATAATGAAACTAATTTAATTGTTTTTGTCATGAAGGATGCAAGCTGTAAGAGTGAAGTACAGAGATCGTCAGAAGTACATTTGTTATGAGGGGCAACTAACCTTCAAATCATTTTTGGATTGTGGTGAGTGAAAAATATTGCACACACTAACCTGTGGAACAATACACTTGGGATGTCACTCTATGTTTTGCATACCTGAAAGTCTTTTCCCTGGAATAGCAAAGGTCTGCATGGAACACTGTCAGTTTTGGGATTACAATGTTCAAGTGAAGATGGCCTTCTGATTGCTGTCTGTTATGTTTTTCTGCAAATACACAACCGATTCATCACTAAGCTTGTCCCTTGGTATTTTGTCTTCACAGTTGCCAAGAAATTTGACCTTCCAACCTTGGACTTAAAAGTCTATGATGAATCAAAGACCGAAGTTGATGAGGAGGTGTTTGAGTTTCTACTAAAGAAACAAGACATTGGTGTGCTGGAGATTTGTCTACCCCAAGACCCAAATCTTGAGGGTTAGTTACTTATTAGCTTATAACTTCATATTTATCTGTACGGCTTGGTCAATCTAACATGTTTTGAATATGCAAGACAATTTAATATATCTGAGTTGGGGTTTTTTAAAATCTTATTTAGATATTTTGAAATCATCTCTGCTCACCCTTTCCACAATTTCTGGAACTGTTGTGGGCATGATACAATGTGAAATATTTGCATTCCTCTAATAATGGATGTGTGCACTTATATTGTCTTATAGTCACATTGTTAATCACATTAGTTCAATGTTAATATGATTTCTAGATTCTTTGAGCTCCCCTTCATGCTCCTCCTTTGCAAGCTTCAGTGGAGACAATGAGAGGGACTCGGACGACACCACTATATTGCAGCATAGTCCTGCTACAAGACAAAGAGATGAGGGAAGTCATCTAGCTCAGGTAAGCTCTGCAGTTTCCCTTGCATCCTTTCTGAAGGTTTAAAAAAAATGCCAAGGTTGAATGGTAAATGGCTGAATAACTGAAGTTGTAAAATTGTGGCCATTCTGTTTGATAATACTTGATGTCATTATTGTTTTAAACGTTTCATTGTGTTCATTTTTGTTCTTCCCACTTAGATGATTGAAGACATCCTGAAGAACAAACCTGGAGGAGAGAGGATCATGAATGAGTATGCCCGAACAAAAAGCCTAACGGATGCCAGAAGACGTGATATGGTCAAGATATTGGTCGCACATATGACAAGTGAACATGGGTATGTTGTCATGTTGTTATTATTACATACCTGCACTCCTAATACACATGTGTGTCTTGAATTGACACAGTACAACACCCCTCTTTTAGCAGGTGGAATTTACACATCAATACTTTTGATTGGAGCACATATAGTAAAGTCTGTGTGTTTGTGTGTAGGACAAGTCCTTCAAGGCGCGTTAAAGAGGACTACGCAAGGGGCATCACTACCTTGTACCCATACCTGGCCGATCCTAGGAGCAAGTTAGGCTATGTAAGTACATTAAAACGTCTAACTTATTTACTTTTCACTTGCTTGGAATGTAAATATTTCAACTGCTGTTTTACAGATGGGTAGTGTTTTTATTTCAAATAAAGATCTGTAAACATTACTGCATGGCAACAAGGGCTGTCACTTTTTGAACATTTGTTTGAATGTAATTAACATTCAAACTCTAATGACTCATTTGAATAAAAAATGTACAGTCTATATCCACAGCTGACTGTTTAACGTAGTTTACTTTGTCACCCAACAGAGGGCGCTCTAACGTATTGCGTGTCATTTCATATTTGTTCGAGTGTTATTTTTGGAAAAGGTGACAGCCCTAATGGCCACCATCTCTGCCTTCCCCGTAAGTTGAACTCTGGCGGTGTTAAAGCTCAGTTTACTTTCGCACCGCAAGGGTTAGCCCATTAACAAGACACAACACTAACCGTGTAATACAATAACCTCTGTTTTTCAAAATAACTGTCATTAGAAAGAAAGGCCTCATCACAATACTAGGAAATATGATAGTTTTTGGGGAAAGATTAAACTATTTCAACTTGTTCAATCAAACTGAATAACCCTTTTTACTTTAGGAGCATTATTACAATGCAGAAGATGGGAGTGGGTATCTGGCATGGAGACTGAAATTTGTTCAGAAGGAAGCATCGGAGGGAAAAAAGAAGACCTGCAGTCAGTCACAAACACTAACTGGTATGTGTGAAGTCTAATTCATAATGCATGATGAGGGAATAATCATATAATGTATATATATATATATATATATATATATATATATATATATATATATATATATATATATATATATCCTATTTTTCTTCTGGAGACGTAAGTGCCTGCATGGCCATCCTTGCAGAGTTTTCCAAGCCTTATTTCTTATATCTTAGGACATAATATCATATACTAACCCAGTAATTGATAAAAGTGCCACCACTATTACAGGTGGTCCAAAAGCAGAAAGAGACTCATTCAGAGTGGAAAACGGGCTAACCACAGAAAGCCTGTGCTGCGAGGCCATTGCGCTTATGAAGCATACAGCTGATGAAGCAACTGTGAAGGAGAAGATGAAGCAGACCTTTACCTATCGCCAAGACATGGTTCATGACCCAGTGAAGTCCTCTGAACTATTCACAGCGTTTCCAAGATTCCTGGACATGGCAGGACTGGTATGTGAACGTTCTACTGCCACTGTCATGACAATATTATTTCTGTTCTACAATAGCCTGGGTAGGGTTGTAAGATCTGTCATGACCATGGTGCTACACCATAATGTTTACTGTTCTGTTTTGACCAATTCTATCTTGTCTGCAGATTGACCAAGACTTTGGTCTGATGTTTGGGGATGCTGCTACTACAAAGTTCCTGGAGAGATGGCCTACTATCTACAAACAGAAAGTCCTCGAACAAAGCCGTGGCCTCACACAGACAGCCGATCTTCAAGACCTGGTTCAAAATGCTGAATGCACAACAGACGTGGAAAATGGTATGCTAAAAGTTAAGGATCATAGTTATGGAAGAGAGAATAGTTTTTGAATGAAAAATGGATTGACTGTTCGCTTGTAGTAAATGCTTGTTTATGAATTTTTACTTCCAGGATGGGACAGTGACATGTCATCCATTTTGGTTCTTGTCCACCTTCTACCACCATCACCACATGGCCGCAAGAGACCAGGAAAACTCTCAGCCAGACAAGCCAGTGACCGTCTTGTGAAATTCATTAAGGTGAGGTTACAGTTCAATTAAACTGGAAAATCGTCACTGTTCTGTCCCCTTTTCTAAACCTTTCAATCCTCTTTTTAAGATTATGGTCAATTAAGACATTTCCTTAAACTGACTAATTTTATAGCTGACTAATTCATTATTTTTTCTGTCACAGACTGGGATGAGCATCCAGGGGCATCTGGACGGCATCGTGGAAAGCCTTCAACCATACCTGCTAGCTGTGGGGACCCAGAAGAGTCTGATTCACAAATACTTCATTGTGATTGACAAGCATGCAATACCTTGTAAGTCACCAGACACACTTGCCTGTTTTGATGAGCTTTTCAAAGCTCATTTTGTCTTTGGTACTTCGTACAACCAGGATCTGGTAAATGTGTACAACTTCTTGCAAACCACGATCTTTGAAATCGATGTTGATACCACTAAGGTGAATCCAAGGGTTGCAGAGTTGAGGGCTCGGATGCTGCATTGAGTTGATACGAAGATGTTTTGTTTTATTTGCAAAATCCCCCAGGCAAACACCAATTCCCTGACAAAACACTTGAAGTTGATCCACGGACTTTGTTCAGGAAAGACCCTTCGTCTTAAATGTGGTCAGGCTGGTTGTTCACTAGTTTATGGCACTTTTTCTGGGTTTCGAAAGCATCTAAATAAAGCACATGAACCTTGTTCTGATCCTGGTGAAGGCCCATCTACATCTGAAGATTTAGCAGCAAGTAATTTTGATGACTTGCCAGCAAGAAGTTCACCTTCTGACTCAGTCCTTCTCAAAAGGAGTCTTGTAGACAGCTGCGCTGCAACAGTAGCCGAACTTAAAGTGGCAGGCGTAAGTGAAACAACTGTTAACTCTTTGGTAATTTCGATGGAAGAGATTGTTGACGATATCCATAATCAAGCAAAAGAATCTGTGAAGAAGTGTCTATCTTTACAGGAGCCTATCAAAAGCGACATTGAGAGCAAAATTGATCAGTGTTTCGAAAAAATGGAAAATCCCTATGGTGTATTAAATTCTGAGAGTAAAAGAAGGCAGTATTTTACAGAGAAGTGGGGAAGGGTAGACTTAGTTGAATATGTTCTTGGTACAAGATTTGATACCCTACGCAATCGCACCACTGGAACTTATGATCAGGTTGTTGTCACTGATAAATTAGTTTACATCCCTATTTTGAAAACTTTACAATTTATTTATCAACATCCTAACATAAAAGAGATGATGCAGACTTCAAGTTCAGGAGAAAATCTTCATGACTTGTGCGATGGAGATCTTTTCAAGAGTCATGATCTATTTTCAAAACAGAAGCATGCCATTCTGATTCAGCTTTTTTATGATGATTTTGAAACTGCAAATCCTTTAGGCTCAAAACGGGGAATACATAAATTAGGTGCACTCTATTTCACCTTGCGGAATTTTTCTCCCAAGTACAACTCAAATCTGCTTAATATTCATTTGGTCGCTTTATTTCATGCCCAAGATGTTAAAACATATGGCTTTTCTAAAATACTTGATCCACTTATGCAGGATATTAAAATACTTGAGAAGGATGGAATTCGGGTCCCCTTGTATGATCAGCCAGTGTATGGAACTATTGTCCAAGTTACAGGTGACAACCTTGGTCTTCACAGTTTGTTTGGTTTTGTTGAATCATTCAGTGCCAGATATTGTTGCCGCTTCTGTCTTGCTGAGAAAGAAGACTTTCAGACTGAGTTTAATGAAGATTCACCCAAGATAGTTTTGCGAACTCGCGCACTTCATGCGGAACATTGCCAAATGATGGAGACAAATCCCACTCTTCCCTATGTGATGGGCGTTAAACGTTCTTGCATTCTAAATTCCTTGCAATATTTCAATACATGTGAAAACTTCTCTGTCGATATTATGCACGATATCTTGGAGGGAGTGGCACAATATGAAATGAAACTTCTATTACTGCACTTGAAAGATAAGTACACAACATTAAAAGAAATAGACTGTAGAATTAGGAGTTTTAACTATGGCTATATGGAGCAAAACAACAAACCTCCTACAGTTAAGTTAAGGGAGGACTCAAATGACTTGGGGTTGAATGCAATCCAATCCTGGTGTTTACTTCGCAATCTACCACTTATCTTTGGAGACTTGGTTTGTCCAAATGATCAACACTGGTATTTGCTACTGCTTTTGCTTCAAATTGTAAACATTGTATTTTCACCAAAGTTATCAAAGGGTATTACTATTTTTTTGAAACACTTAATCGTGGAACACCACAGGTTGTTCAAGCATTTGTTTCCAAACAAAAGGCTGCTACCAAAACATCATTTTATGGTGCATTACCCTATGTGTATTCTTAAAATTGGACCACTTTTGCATAGTTGGTGCATGCGCTATGAAGCAAAGCATCATTTCTTTAAGAAACAATTAAAAAGCTTCAAAAATATCACTAAAACTTTGGCCAAGAAACACCAAAATCAAATAGCATACAGGTGGCAGACATTTGATCCCAATGAAGTGATAATTGGTCCAGGTAATATGGTAGCTTTAAATGTGCTAGACTGGGGCTATGAGATAGCTGAGACTATTCAGGTACCAATTGACACCAAGGTTTTAAATATTAGATGGGCCAAACACCATGGAAATATGTATCGGACGGGTTTAGTCGTTTGTCTGAAGGTTCATTGTGAGATGCCAGTTTTTCACAAAATCCACCATGTAGTTCTGAAAGATGAGAGGTTATTGTTTGTTACATTTGCCCTGCAAACAGTGTGTCTTGATGAGCATTTTAATGCATATAAAGTTGTGTGCACAAAAGACGGACCTCATGTAGTTGATGTGAAAGAGATTTTCTGTTATAAAGCATTTGATGTACAAATGTCATACAGGTGTGATGATGCAAGTTTGTTTATTGTGCCATACTGTTTCCTATGATGTCATAGTGAAAAGGCCAAAGTGTTCCAAAGGTCCAAAATGTATTCTGTAAAATATGTATGGATACATTGCACATTTGTAATACAAAATAATAAATTGTGCTTTGGTAAATACTGATATCTGATTTATTTAACTTGTTGGGTTTAATGATAACCTTCCAGAGTAAGTTCTCTCAGGTTTTAATCATAATTTAGTTCTCTATGGAGTGTAATTTAGTTCTATATGGAGTGGAATATAGTTCTATATGGAGTGGAATATAGTTCTATATGGAGTGGAATGTAGTTCTATATGGAGTGGAATATAGTTCTATATGGAGTGGAATGTAGTTCTATATGGAGTGGAATGTAGTTCTATGTGGAGTGGAATGTAGTTCTATATGGAGTGGAATGTAGTTCTATGTGGAGTGGAATGTAGTTCTATGTGGAGTGGAATAGTTCTAAGTTGAGTAAAATGGCAGTAGAGTTGTTTTCATTTTATGCTACATAGAGTAAATTATCATCATCTAGAGTTAAATACAAACACTGAATAGAGTAAAAAATACTCTGAATCATTAACTCTGAGGCAAGAGTAGATTTTACTCTATATAGACTGGGACCAAATGTTGTATTTTATTGAGTAAAATTTTATTCAATTTGAGTAAAATTTACTCCGACAAATTTACTGTGTGACTGCACTGACTGCACAATGTTAGAAATGAGCGATGAGATTCAATGCTGTAGATGTAAATAGATAGATACATGAACAGAAAATCTCTTAATTTGCTGCAATCCGTGACTTTGAGGTATGCAGCAGTCCAGGCGTGAAAGATGAGAGATGTGCCCCTCCTCCCATGTACTGTATACATATCTGTATGTTTGTTTGTCTTCCACTTTGCTCTCTTTCACTCTCTGCAAGATGAACCTGAACATTCAGTCATTTTCCCTCTGAGCGGCAACGTCATAATTACAATAATGTACAACCATAATGGATGAGTTTATAACAGCTTTGTGAAGATAATAGGTTTCAACACCAAGCACAAACACATTTTTCCACCTTGGGGGATAGTGAGTCAACTGATGTCCATGTTTCATCTCATCTTTGCATTATTTTCTTGTTATCTTATCATCTGTTATGATAATCATCTGTTTATGTGCTGTAGCTTTTCCAAAGTCATTTAATTCATCCATAAAAACATGCACCGAGATGCTGCTTCCATAGTAAGCACATTACTCTCAAATCTTAAATGAATTGGGAAATGACTGAGAAAGTTCCTTTTATTCAGCTGAACAACAACATAAATGTTAATTTAGTTCTTAACCATTTTCATTCTGACTTGACTGACTAACTTGTGTCTGATTAGTGATTCAGGAAAAGTATCAGTTTGTGCTTCAGGATACAAATGCAGCCTGTGTGAGACTGGCAGAATCTCCCAGAGTTCAGTTCTTGGCCCTTTATTATTTAACATACCTTTAGGCCAACTCCTGTATTCCTGCACATTACTCAAAATTCATGACTACAACTGGAATACAAGACTCAAGGTCAGAGTTAGAAATGTTGTTATAATGGAATCAGATTTGAGCCTCAGCAACCAAATCAAGACAGTAATTGCAACATCTTGCATCAGATCTACAAATATATTGGAAGATTCATATCCAAATTTAGAGAAACTCGTTCATGCCTTCATCTTAGCAGGTTGGACTTTGGCAACGGTCGCTTGTTTGGTTTTCCCAACAGATCCCTGCAGACCCTTTCAAGAATCAGGATGCTGCTGCAAGAACCATTCTTAAATCGTTACACTGGTTTCCTGTTAATTATATATGATTTTAAAGTGCAGGTGTTGAGGGCCAAAATACATCTCTGCTATGTTTGAAGGACCCAGTAGGCCCCATATCTTTCAGAAACAGTTAGCTAGAAGTGCCTTGAGTCAAAACGAAACACCACATTGGATTTAAACACTGTACTGTAGACACAATGAACCAATTTTAGCCATTGCCAAATCTAAACTGTGGACTTCCTTATTTTCTTGTGCCTTGGATTGGTTATATTCTCTGCTGCCCTTTCATTTCCCTCATTAAACGGGCACATTTATTAGCGCTCTGTATTATTACTGCACAGTGTACAGTCACTTTTATTTCTTCTTTTACCAATATTTTGTGTGTTTTGTAAGTTATTTTCATTCTATTACAATACATTTTAGCATCCATTTCATTATATTTTAACACTGTTGTTTTAGCATCTGTGTTGTTGTCAGTCCTTTCTCTATGTTGGTCAAAATAAAGTATAATAAAGAAACACAAATAAGAATGTCCTCAGTGCTGGTCACATACTACTACTATATCTTGCATCTAAAATATTTTTGTACATATTCTTAAATTTAACATATCTGGGAAATAAAGACTATTCTCCAGTGGTTAGTAGTCCTAAAGGTGCACTGTCAGATTATAATAACTGTTTGGATGTAATGGCCTAGTTTTTGTAGCCGATTAAAGTTTTGCTCTAAACGGTATTCATTTTAATAACTTTACTGTTATAAATTCTTAACAGTGGTTTCCATTGGACAAACTGGGTCCATGTGTTTCGGAAAACTTGACTAAAGAAGACTCAAATCCCCACAATGCACCGCTCCATACTTCATCGTCGAACAAAAACGCGGAAACAAAAGAAATACCCAGTTTGTCACAACAAATAAGACCGGTTAGGCATAAAGTGAGCATAGCTGTAGCTGACAGCTGTCAAAGTTAACACTGTAGCTTCACTTAATCTATCTGAAGGACTTGCCATGGCTCTAAAAAGAATAAAGAAAGTAAGTATCCGTCTGATTTTCGTTAATGTACAGAAAAGGTTGGGGCGATGCGGGGAAACGACGCTATAGCGTTAGCCAGTCAGCTAACGTTAGCTTAATAGCATCTGTATGCTAACCTAACGTCGTGAAAGCTTTAACGAGAGGTAACGTTACGGGTTTCACTACCAGCAAGTCCGATATTTATGTCACTGCCGAAGACACTACCCAGAAGCCAGTTAGCTAACATTAAGTTAAGCAGTATAACTTAAACGAGCTAACTTCCAGCTAACTACGAGCTAAAGTTGGCCTAGCAAACAAGCAGTGTCAACGCCCTGTACGTTTGTGTTGTTGGCTACTTTTCAATATGATTTAATTACCCGACATTTTAGTTAGCTATCTGTTCGCTAACGTTCGTTAGTCACAGACGGTGAGCTTTTTTGTTATTTAAAACAATGCACGGTCGTTACAGTGCGACGGAAGCTGTCAAACTCTTTAATTGTTGTTTTGTTCATTTGTACAGGAGTTACAAGACTTGGGGAAGGACCCTCCAGCTTCATGTTCAGCTGGACCCGTAGGGGATGACTGTAAGTATAAGATTATATTAACCTGCCATTTTCTCAAGTGTAATGCTGTAATCTGCCACTGTCATTCTTGTTTGTACTGTGGGGACTGTGTTGCAGTGTTACTGATTTGTGGGTATAAAGCCTTGGTCCTAAAACATATTCACACATATTGTGTTGTCATCTTTGTTTTCTTTTAGTGTTTCACTGGCAAGCTACCATCACGGGACCGGTGAGCTGTTTCTGGATTAGTTTCCTAGATTTTATTTAAAAACCAAGCTTCTTCTGGATCTTTAGACAATAGTGTTTTATGTTGACTTTACAGCCCTTTCTGTTCTGTATTGAAAGCACAGACTGGCACACTCTATCCCAGTGTTAGTCTCTAAAGCTCGTGGTGTTTCTTAGACAATAGGAAAAAGGGGAAATGCCATACTTTAAACATGGGAAAATAGTATTTTTTCCCACACAGTACTAGGCATAATTTAACATACATTTTCCTCTTCTTTTTAGAATGACAGCCCGTATCATGGAGGAGTGTTCTTCCTTTCTGTCCATTTCCCCACCGACTATCCCTTTAAACCACCAAAGGTAAGATTATTAAATTTAGAGATTTAGTAGCTCAGAACTACATCACCTCAGAAGGGAATGTGATCTATTAATGCTTTGTTTGTTGTTTTCATAGCTTTCCTTTACAACGAAAATTTACCACCCAAACATCAACAGCAATGGTAGCATCTGCCTTGACATCTTGAGGTCGCAGTGGTCGCCTGCTCTTACTGTATCAAAAGGTAACTAATATCTTCCTTTCCTCATGTAAAGGTCAGGAATATCACAATAATGTCAAAGTTGCGCTGTGATTTAGTGCCATATATGTTGAAGAAGATTAGTAGTTGTATAAACATCTCTATGAAGTCAGCAATTGAATGTAAAATAACATAAAGAAAGTTCAATTAAATAATATCTCAACTATAGAAATAGTCATTTTTCAAATTGAACTGGATTAATTATAAATAATAATATATCAATGTTCATCTCATTTAAAGTACAATATGGGTAAATAAAGTACTTCAATTTCGAAAAAATAATTGAACTGAATTGTCTTCGCCCTGCAGCTTTAAATTCAGTTAATTCAGGTGTGAAGTGATGTCAACCAAAACAGCCATGATATTCGTGAATAGCCGTGAATGAAGGTGGCATGGATCGATCATATTGGGCTCCTAGATTTTGGATCTATAACCGATTTGAAACTTTGAAAATAGTGAGATTGGGTGTTTTGTACTGTATAATTGGAGGCGCAAATGGGGATGTTGAGATATGTGATGATATGTAATGACTAAAAACACACTTTTTGTCAAGAAACTAAACTAACAGAATTTTGATATAAAGGTGCATGAAATCAAAGCTTCACCACTTGTATTTAAATTGGTTTATGGAGAATGAATGAAGAAGTTGGAAGTCCCTTTTAATCGAATTGAAACGTGTGTGCATACTAATTTTTGGTCTTTTTCTTCCAGTTTTATTATCCATATGCTCCTTGCTATGTGACCCAAATCCAGATGATCCACTAGTCCCAGACATTGCGCACATCTACAAATCAGACCGACCGAGGTGAGTACAAAAGCCAGCGCATTTGTAATTTGGGAATACTTTCATCAGTCAACTAATCTTGAGAAACTCAATCGACTTCTTTTTTCTCTTTTAGGTACAACCAAGTAGCCAAAGAATGGACTGAGAGGTATGCGATGTGAGGAATTTCAGCAACAATGACGCATCCCTGAACACCTGAAATGATGACAGTACTGTTTCAACTGCTCATCCACACTGGTTCTAGTTGTGGTGTTTTATTCGCTTGAAGCACTTTCTCTACTTGGACTTTACTTGACTTAACTGTTTTTACGGTTTCTGTTTTTTTGCTCCTTTAAATTTGCGTCATTATTATAATTTGTTGTTGTGGTGGTGAGATGGCCTGATTATACTTTTCTTTTAAGAGATTTATATTGTACCAGACCTGACTGGATTTATTTTTCATTATTTTGCATTAAAGACATTAATCGATCAGTGAGTTGCAACTTGTTTCTTGTCAATACACATGAGTAAACTGGAACTGTGACCCTTCTTGTTGTGGCATAAAGTGTTTGATTCAGTGTACAGTACGGTATATTTCTATCATCCACAAATCAGTCTGCCCCTTGTTCTACTATTCACATGGCCACTAGGTGGTAGCCTTTACTGTTTACCGCCTTTTACATCAGGACGTTTCTCTCCTGGACAACTTAATATTCATATTTGTCTTTCATTCAATTCAGGCCCATTTGCTAATGGGTTATTCATGTGGATAGTGGCCATTATAGTACCAAGCTTTAGCAATTCAAATTAGACGACTCATCATCTGGTTTCTGCTGGTGAGGTTGGTGTACCCACAGTAATTGAGCAGCTTATGATCCTATTGATGTCTACAATACAGTGCAAACATGCTGATATTAATGTAAATACGGGCATACACATTTAATTTCTGCAGTGCTTTGTTAATGTGACTTAATCAGACGACTAGGTTTTGTGGGGACTTGTCCTAGTAGAACACAAATGTGTTCCTCACCTTTTTGGAGATTCCTGATAATGTTAATAAAGCATTTACGTGACTGCCTTATCATTGATGGATTTATTTGCACGTCCAAATGTGCTAGAAGTGGACTGAGAGAGCCTTGGTAGCGCAGCACTGTGGTTACTTTGCTTTCTAATGAAAGCTCCCAGCTGTCCAGATAGTCTGGAGGCCGACATGAATAGGAAGTGTGACTCACGTGAGTCGTATTTACATATGAAGAATAACGGTGATGGTAGAACATCACGAGCCCCTGGCCTGACATGTTCCTGTTGTGGAGGTCAAGTCACAAAAACAGCAAACCAAAATATTAGACAATGACATAATACGGTGTGTAGGGAATTACCAATAAAAACGAGCTAAGCTAACACCATAAAAATGTCAAATTTAACATGGAAAATTGCATTTATCAAGGCCACTGGAAACTGTCAATCATTTCCACACCACAGCATGAGAATAAGCCTGGAATTATATGAGACGTGAAAACCTTTTATTGTTTACATGACTGACCTGGTTCTGTATTACTTCATCAAAATCAGCACATAAACAGCACCTTTTCACTGTGGTCCCTGATTTAATGTTGGCTTGTTCCCCATTTGTTTTAGTTTCTCTTTCCTGTGTTGCTTCCGTTTCCCCAATCTCAGCATGTGTAGTGTTTCCTCTATTAACCAATACATTGCGTGCATGGGGTCTTATTATAAACTGCCAGCCTGAGTGGAAAATGATCAAGCCTGCCATGGTTTATTTTCATATGGTATAGAATGGACTAGTTACAATATTTAGCTCATAATAACTGTGATTCAATTTGCTATAATCTCTGAGCGGTTTCACTTAAATGAGACTTAAAAGTTGTGTCCCACAGTCGGTAAAACAAATTATATCTCGTGAATTTCTCACAAATGCTAAAGTTTGAAGACTTCACTTGAAGCCTGGAGGAGGAAGATGGTTTTTTTAAGTGTTTCTGGGAGGAGCCCGGCTTCTTTTTTTTTTTTTGCAGGGTGACACGTGAAACTTTCTCGAGGAGTTGGTCGGTATGTTTGCTGTGTCCTGAACGCGCTGCGTTAAGTCGGCGGACAACCTATAGCTCAGTGGACCAGTGTGCTCCTGACTATTTTTAGAAGTCCGCCTGTAAATGGGGGTAAAACGAAGGAGCCTGAAGAAACTGTAGAGGAAGGTCTCAACTGCGCTACAATGAGCCCGCACAGCACCACAAAGTGACGGAATTAAAAAAAAAAGAAAAAGAAAAAGTTAACAGAAGTTCAACTGCTTCGGTACAGCTCGACTTCACGTTGAATACAAAACGCAGTGGCCACTGGAGAAGTTGCTGAGCAGCGCCATGGCTGCCCAGTGCGACGTTCTGAGCGGATACTTGCAGCAGTCGGACCAGGGCTCCAACAGCGAGCGCAGCACCGACTCTCCTCTCCCGGGATCAGAGGAGGACCTGAGCGGACTCCATCCGCTGCCAGACCCGGAGTGGACCGAGGAGAGGTTTCGGGTGGACCGTAAGAAGTTGGAAGTCATGTTATTAGGTAAATTAAATTAACTAACTACAAAGTTAGTGGTAAATGTAAGCGTTTTCATTGGATAATGCGGTTTTAGGTTATATCCTGTCCCGTTGTTTCCGAGAAGCTGCACACTTCAGCCGCCCTCTTACGGCCCCCTTTGTTTATGTTCGACTCATGCAATTACCCTTTCTCAACACAACTACCAGCCTACTTTTGGTAAGTTAAAATGTTGGCACTCCTTTGCGTGGTCAGGAAACTGGAGCGTGTCGTGTGCGTGATCTGAAACGAATCAATTAAGACAATTAGGGGCCAATTAGCTTTCGGCTTTCAATTAGTGTTATAAAAGTAGATTACATATTGACCGTGGAAGGAAGTTGGTAGTGTTACGCTGATTTGAGAGTACAAGTTGTCCAAAACTTAAGTTTGAACAGAAAGTTGAAGAGGTCAAAGACAAAAGACCAAAAAAAAGGATCAATGCTGTGCTTATGGAGGTAGTAACATGCCCCGACCACAGGCTGTCGCTGCACAAACTCCCATAGCGTGCATTTATTTGTTTGTAGACTAAAGTGATATTGACCTGAACATGGAGTTTGCTTACTTTTCTGTAAAATAAAAAAAGGCTATATACACGTACAGTTGCAACAGTTTTCATTAGGAAATTAAATTTTCATGACTTCTGCCTCAAAACTTAATGCAAGATTCCTTTCGAAAAAAAAAAGTAATCTTATTTGTTCTATACTATCATGTTGAGTTTTACTGCGTGTGTGGTAATATATTTTACTCACTGTGTGATCTCTCTTCTAATCACATGCAAGTGATGGTGAACATTAAACAAGCGATGACAGACTCATCAGGACAGGACAGTTGGAATGTCCCTGGAGACTCTTTATCACACATTTCTAAACGCAAGAGTGTGGAATATTAGGATTCTTTGTGATTTCCAAGAAGGCAGAGACTCAGCCAAACAAGTCATAATTACTGTAATTAAAACGAGCTTGATTTAGCTTTCGGATGAGTAAAGCTTTTGGTTTTCTCACTATAACTTGGTGGAAGCTGTTCGTCTGTCATGTTTGAGTTGTAGTTTCAAATTTGTGACTACTTTTTGGAGTAATCCTCAGTGAGCGTCTGGTCTTGAAGTAAGTTTATCCTAAACACTCAGACGCATGCACACACAGACATAGTTCCCCTTGAGAATGTCCCGTTTGCTGCCTCGCTGCTCTGTACATTCCTCAAAGCTCCATGTCATCCCCAACTCTTCCAGGAAAACAACTTAACCAGAGGCCGGCCCTAAAACTGAGTGTCCCGGACAAACCGTGCGCCACGTCCTAAAAGTGTTTCTACGTCTGTTTGTGCTATGTTTAATCTATCCAGTCTCGTCTTTACAGTTTAGTTAGTGCGGTCTCGTATCGCTGCCAACATCTTGTTTCACAACTGCTGCATCATGACATCACGGGTGACATTGCTCATGTTGACGTTGCAGCGAGGTTGTGGAAAAGAAACCGGCCGCTGTGTTCATCTGTCTCCTAGTTTTTCTGGTCAGTTGTAGGTTCAGGTTTTAAATGCCTCAGTATCTCAACTGTGAAACTGCTTTAACCTTTAACCTCTGGCCTCTGGCCTTCAGGGAGAATCCAGGATGTCTGGTTGTGTTATATGAAGCTGCACAGTCTTAGCATCTGACGAGTTTTGCACACGAGGACCAAAAGCTACAGTTGTAGTCTGGATTTGTTTCAGTAGATGTAAATTCAAACCCCAGTATTAGGCTCTTTTAGTCTCCTCAAGTTGGGTCAGATCTCTGGAACATCTGGCCGTGTTTTGATTGGACGAGCTGCAGACGTTGGCGTGGTACATCATGTTCTGAAGGCCAGAATCTGGACTCTAATGAAATCATTTTATGGGAACTCCCGTTTATGTTTACTCTGCGTTTTATTGTTTGTGACGGTATCTCTGAATTCTCTTTCCTGGAAAATTAAGACCGGCAAAGAGCCACAGGTCGACACACGCTGAGATCACTTCCCAAACAACAATAGCTCCGCATCTCATATTTTTATCAGATCCAGATAATGTTTCTGCACTAGTTTACACTTACTTACAAATGATTATGTCAGTGGTTCATTTTGACCTGCTGTGAGGTGCACTTGCTTGTGTACAGTATGCTAAACATGAATTCACTCTCTCGCTTACGGATAACACATTCCTGCACCTCATAAGAGGTTTTGAGAGAAAGACGGAGACATTGATTTTTGCCAAAATACCAAAGATATTCAGTTAATAAAATAAATATTATAAAGCAGAAACACAACAAAAAATCCTCACATTGGAGTAGGTGGAAGCAAATAAGAATATTTGGCATATCTGCTAAAGAAATAGTTAGAAATGTATTTATTATCAATATAGTCTTTAATAACGTTTCTGTTGTTCGACTCATCGATTGAACTTAACGTTGCGGTTCCAATTTAAAACAGTATTTAGGAAAATGTTACGACTCATAATTGGGTGATCAATTCCTGAATACTTCAATCAATTCCCTTTGCTCTCTCTGTGTTGACCTTGTTTAGATACGAAGCTAGCTGATTGCTATGATTATGGATTATGGTGTGATGCAGGTTAACAAACAGAGAAATGAGCCTGAAACGTGTTTGTTTGTGAGATTACATGCTTTTGTCGTCGACCTCTTGGCTAAGAGTTTGGTTGATTTCAAGTTTTACAATGAATCACGAACTTCTACTGTCGGGCAATCAAATCGCTCCACTGATTGCAGATGCTCACTGGTTTTATGTGATGTGTTGCCTCTAGAAGGCTCCTCCGATCTGCTCCTTCTGGATGTAATGTACAATCTTCTGAAAGGTTTCAGGAAGTTGTCGCATCTGTACCAACAATAACCAAGGACAAGGAGCAGAAGACTGACAACTAAATACATAAATGTAAATTGTATTTATGGATACATTTCATTTATAAATGTTATGTATACTTGTGTCTGAAACAGAAACATGCATTAATGTTCCTTTACTTTCTGCATCCTTTTACTATTTAATGAGTTTTTATCTATTTGTTTCATCCATCTCACCCTCAGCATTTTATTCAGTAATTGGTAAATTGATTTGGCAGACAGCTCACTGTAGTTTTTAAGGTATGGCCAGAGAAATCTGATCTCCTGTAAGTGCATTCACTCCAATGCATGTGAAGTCTAATGGCAATTATATGAGCGTTTAGTCAGGAATCTTAAAATGTTTTTGCTAATCATAATGATAATTTCTAAGAATAAGGGTTCATGGTGGGACATCAGACTGGTGAGGAACCATACAGTCAGGGGTTGTATACATTTTGAATAATAAAAATGACCCAGAAGCACTTTATGCCCGTTTTTAAAATATGTTAGTCACTCACCAGCATGTCTCCACACCGAACAAAATCTCAGCGTACACAAATTTGGATCCGCGGTATTTTACGCTCGCACTCTGGCACCGTTCGCATCAGGAGAAAATGGAAATTGTTAACTTCTTAGCAATTACAGATTGCAATTACTGTCCCTGGCATTGGCAGGAACGCAGGTTGCTGGGCTTGGATCAGTAAATAGTGTAAAGTGACAACAAAATCTCACCGTGCCAGCCATCTGGGTTCAACTGTTGTACCGTTGGCACCCCAGAATAGAACTCCCAAGTTAATGAGTTGGATGCCTCGACACAGGCCTGAAAGCTTGAAAGATAGTTTTATGTGTTTGGGGAGCAGTGGAAGAGAACTTGGGTACCTTTTCTTTTTTTTTTTTACATTCATTAGGAAGTTAAGAGGCATGGGGCAAGTGTGGGAAAGACGTAACATTTTCTTCAAACGGAGTGCGT
This sequence comes from Melanostigma gelatinosum, assembly GCF_949748355.1. Classification (NCBI taxonomy): domain Eukaryota; kingdom Metazoa; phylum Chordata; class Actinopteri; order Perciformes; family Zoarcidae; genus Melanostigma; species Melanostigma gelatinosum. Next base: position 8,092,351 of record NC_136645.1, read on the forward strand.
TTACTCTCCATGTGCAACCAGGTGTTCCACATTTCTTCTTTTAAGCACACATCGTCACTGATGTATTCAGCTGTGTACGGGTCAATTTGAGGTTCCCCAGCTCAGACTGGTAATGATGAGAGTTTAGTGGTGTTTGTGACTGAGCATGGCCACAACTTAACATGTTTTCTGAGCAACAACAGCCTGCAATTAGGCGAAGTGAATCATTTTCTTCACTGAACTAATTTGCGTTCCTGCTCCCAAATTGCAGACTATTATTGGGTGGCTTTGTCTCGGAACGTAAAAAAAAAACTGTTGTTGCATTTTTATGGTAACGAGAAAGTACAAGGTCTTCGCAGGTATTCTCGGTATGCAGTTATCAGTATAGGTGCTGCTGCTTCACCGAATGTCCTCTGTGTAGAGGACGCGCTGAAGACGTGTGTTGAAATGTTTCTCACACACAACTTCATTTGTAGGACACAAAAGAACATGAATATATTCATTTGGAGGCCAGTGGAAACTCTTCCACTGAGAAGGGAAAATTGCCCTCCGATGAAAATGTAATTATTATAATTTTCTGTATTTTCCCTTTTTATTGTGTGGAGAATTATTTCTCTGGCTTCTATACCCACATAATGAGGTGAGTATGTGTGAGGGCCTCATCATCCTCTTCCTCCTGGGTGCTGAGTAAGGCTCAAAGACAGGAAGTGAGTGTCTTGTGGGGAATGTGCTGCAGGCTTTCTCTCCTCTCTCCCTCTCGGCCTCCTTCTCTTGAGCACTCAAACACTGCTCTGTTGTTCCAGCTTCCATCAGATCCACTGTGAAGTTGTTGCTCTCTATCCTAAAATCACCTTTGTCGGGATAATCGTGGATATTGTCATGAGGGACTTTGGTCGGTATCATGGGAGAAAAGTGAAAATTAGAGCCTGATTTAAAAAATAAAAATGTATATATATATATCTCATGTAAGAAAAAATACTCTTGGTCATGTAATTTTTTTTAAATTAATTTATCTGTTTATTCATGCAGAGAGAACTTATTTAATAAGTTAAAATGTTTTTCACAAAAAAATTGTTTTGATAAAAAAAAAACATTTGTGTCGCAATCAAGATATTTGCTTATCAACTAAATGTAAGGTGAAGCAAATTCAGTATTAGAGTTTTAAGCGTATTTTCATGATTATCGGGATAATACAGTAAATTGCAATTTTGCATCGAATTTGCATATTGTAGCATATCTATTCATCATCTCCATAATTGATAATTAGGCACAATTCTTAAGTTGCACTGATTCACAGGTGCAGTACTCTTTTTCATGTAATGGCATTAGATTAGTCTGATGTGAAAGTAGAAGCAGGAAACTTTGAGAGCAAACCTTACACAGATCACCTTTCAGGAAAAACGCAGTGACGAGTGGAAAACAATAGACTGAGCTGGAGAGGAAAGTCCTTTCTGAAAATTGTGTTTTCCCTCAGATGAGGTTGACATCTGTCATTTGGAGATATTGTAACGTTTAAACCAGATTATATATGGATTCTGTACGAAATGTGTGTGAGGGTTGTGAATGAGCCAAAGCAGCAGTTCATATGCTGTAACTGTGGACCACAATAAGAGTATTTGCCACTGTCGAGACTAAAAGAATCATCAATCATTCATCAAAGGAGCGCTGCATTCGCTTCAGTCAGTAACAGGTTGTGCCTAATTAGCCTTGCACATAGTTTAGTCGAATTGAACTTTGACCTTTTGAAATCGTGACACTCCAGATCGACTGGTTGTTCAGGAAGTATTGATCGGATATGTTCTTGTTTATCTGTCACAATGGCGGGTACTGCATGGCTTTAATTTAGTGCAAGGACAAAGATAAAAGGAAAATACGTGTTGGGTTAAGGAGGTGTATCATTTTCAACTTTAGGAATTCCGAAATTAGCTTGCTAGCCGTGTTAGCTTTAGCAATTCATGCTTAAAAACTCTTGTCATGTTGTTTCCAACATTACTTTTCTCACTGCTGCACCTTATGAGAAGGACTGCCATATCTGTCCGATGGAAACCCATCTTTCTCCAAAGTGTCAACTTCTCATGAAACAGGAAAACAGCCTGGTATACGCACTTAATCCTTCAGGTTAGCTGAAAATGTAACAAAGCACCGAATACGAAGACGCGTAGTTTTCACTTGACAGCAATATATCCTACTACCTTTGAGAAAATCTCTCTTGGTCTGTGTCTGTATTTAAACGTTTTCCAGGAGGAAGCTGTATGGGAAGCAAACGCACATCAGAATATTCAGTCGCTAATTTAAATGGTTCAGTTGATTCAACTGCTGGATTTTGCGCTTCATTGTGCGTTGCTCAGTTGCCTCCTTGCCACCTTCCCTCTCTCTCGCTCCTTTTCTCTCTGATTTTACTGAGACATGCTGATACAATTAAACAATTCTATTTGACTTTGCTTACGCGTTGAATTCCTTCATCCTGGGCATGATGAAGCTTTCAGGAGCTGTAATATAATTGAGCTTCAGTCGGTGGAAAAACCTGTAATTCATTACTCAAGAAAATAAAACCAGGAGTCCTATTTCAGCCATCCGAGTGGAGCTGGAGTGCTGTGACCCATTTCTGGGCTTCTGGAACTGTAAATGGGCTGAAATGAATACCTGTTTTTCTACGTCCCTCAAAGCTCTTTTTCTTCAACCCTTTTCAAAGTGCAGATTTACATTCTGTCTGGTTTGCGGTTGCTATTTTGGAAACGTTTCTTGGGGGGGGGGCACCCTTGACTTATCCCGCACGCGTTCAAAAACACACACGCACACACCAACCACCCGGCCCTTAACCACTCCCCCCAAGAGCTTTCAGTGTTTATCTTTGGAGAACCTCGGGTTTTGGTTTGTTGTTCTCTCTCCTCATTCAACATCCAGTACAATCTGCCTTTTCTCCACTTGCCTTGATTGGAGAGAAAGCATTTTTACAAGAGTACCTTATTGATTGAATCCTGGCAGCCGCCAGAATATTCTCCTCTTGAGCAAAAGAGAAAGGGAGGAAAATAAGAATAGAGTCCAAGGGCAGGGATTTCCTATAAGGCCCTAACTGAATTATGTTCGTTTCCTCGGAGCTGTTCTGTTTAGCATAAACGACTCTGATTGGACATATCGGTGGAGAGGTTGAGTCATCAACTAGAGCAGGGGTCTTCAATGTTTTTCAGGCAAAGGACCCCCAAACTGATAGAGAGATGGAGCAGGGACCCCCTGCTATATATTGTGTTTTATATTAAACTGGCCCTAGTGGCATGTATGAACATACCTCTTTATTATGCATTCAATACTAAGCTATTCAAATAATACACAGGTTCATATATTCATGTTTTTATTTTAAACATGTGCAAGGTACAGTGAGTAGGGTGGGTGAACTATTAAAATAATGGACACATTTATGTTTGGAAAAAAAAAAAAAAATTTAATTTTTATTAAATATAAAAAAAATATGAAAAATTGTCTAATCAGCCATAAATGTCACGACCACCTGCAGTACCTCCGCGGACCCCCCAGGGGTCTCCGACCCCCTGTTGAAGACCTCTGAACTAGAGTAATCGAGGAAATAATTTCACATCACTAGCATCCTGCACAGATTCCTCGTGTCTTTCAATGGAGGCGAGTATGACCTTTTGGTTGAAATGCAGGTGAATGTGAAATGCCAATGATTTCCCCGGAGCCACAATGTAATGCCTACAGGGCGACTCTCGGCCTGTCAAGCGAGACTGACTCCCTTTGCTCCGTGGGGGATCTGACTCGGTAGATACCAGGCACCAGGAATGCACAACGTTGCGTAATCACTTGGCAGCATTCACACACGAGAGATAACAGAGGAGACGATAACCCAAACATGTTACCAGCAGCAGCCTCATGCCAGTCTACGTCTTATTTCCTGGACTGGACGATCTTACTGAAAAGATGCTGCTGTGTAAATATAATAGTCTGTTAATGTGAGGTCATAATGGACTGTTTATAGGGAAAAACATGATTTAAAGTCTGTTTCCAATTATTTTTAGACCTTCTTGCCCGCGTGACCTCTGGGTCGGTGAGTCTTGTGTCTCTTACCTGCTGTCGTCTTTGTCGGCAGGAAAGTACGGCAACGTGTGGCACTTAGTGCATTTATTTGATGGCACAGTTGCTTGGCAACCCTGCAGGAGAGAGGAGCCGCTTTGAGCATAGCGTGTGACTTCTGCTCGGTACAGAACTCAGCTGACGGGTGTGACTGCGGTGGGTATTTCTTTACCAGAGCTGGAGAAGTGATGGCGGTTTTCAAAGCAAGTTATATTCCTGAAGATTTCAGCTCTGGTTGTTTTGGTGACTCAGCGCTACTGTGTGCGGTTTAATGCCACAGCAACCGCTCTTAGTTCAGCCAAACAAACTCCTATTGTTTTTATTAAGAAGTCTAGCCTGTTGAGGAGCAACTATTGGGTCAACAAATGATCTCACATGATGCTTTATCCCAAAAAGCAGGATTTGTAGCAGAAGGCATATTTGTTAGTCACAAAATATTAATAACCTCCCAATTTTCTTTTTACGTATAGATAAAGAAGTCGATGTTGAAAGCTCGGGAGGCTTCTCTGGCGGTGTTGACGTAAATATCACATAAAGCAAACAGCCGATTCTGCTGTAATTGTAAACTCGGTGATTAGATACCACCGAGGAGCAGTTTAAGTGTTTCTCCGGCGCTGTAGTCTTTTGTTTTGGCGCCAACTCGTCTCACGTACGCCAAAGTAGCTCGCAGGGAAACTTAAGTGTTGGCTTTTGTCTACATTCTTTTAGATGTCGAGCTTATTACTGCCAACTGCGTGTCAACTGCAACGTGATACACTCGTAGATACATTGTGTCTTTGAAGTGAGGTGTTTAGGCTTGATTGATGAGAACAGCCCCCCCCCCCCCCCCCCCAGTCACTCCGTAGCAACCCACTGAATGCTATTGATTGTAGTGGATACACAGTTTCTCTTTATGGTCTAAACCTCTTATTTACCTGTCAAATAGCCTTTATTGCTAATATTACTGTGTGTGTGTGTGAGGGAGAGAAGTGGGTGGTATAAAGCTGTATACTGTGAGACAATTTAGATATGTCACCTGTCAGATTTCACTGCACCATTTACACAAAGGAAGCTGTTCCTTTTATAATATCTCTGTCTGGTTGACAGGCAATGTTGCAGGCAAATCACTGAGTCAGAACAATCAGCAATGTTTCAATGCAGTGGAGTAATTTATCAGGTATTTAATCACTTGATTAGACAAAGTTGGACTTTCCCAGCTAGGGATTTCATCAAAACCCTCAATTGAACTTCCAGGAAATATGTTATATTGTGAATATAACATTACGTATACCTTTATCGACAGAAGTTCTATCCATTTTACTCACCCTGAATGAGTGATGCAACTATGTGTTGAAACTGATTCAGCTGTTGGTGCGTAAAATGGTCTTTCTGACTTTTACATTTGACATTAACGCTACATTTTGGCTGTAATATCTGGTATTACAAAATCTGAGACGGATTATTTAGTAACCGCACATGTTTTCTCTTAATGTTCTGAATCTAGGTTGAAATATAATGATCCCGCCTTAGTCGGGCCTGAAGGAGGGCTGCACAATTCATGGAAATTGTATCAATTGCAATATGGACTACTGCAACTTTCAAATGGCAGGAGGCACAGCGTTCGTTAAACGGGAAATGTTTGTCAAAATACAATTTTTCGATTAAATCTCGTGCTGCAGAGAAGTCTTGGCCTTCACATGACATTCTAAGAAACTTAAGAAAGCAACTTTGATTGGTACAGATCACCACAGAAATCAAATGATGTCAAAGTTATCATTCCCTCCAGTAACGCAGTTCAAATTGCAGTCAAAATAATCACAATTAGATATTTCTTTGCTAAATTGTTCAGCCCTAGCATGGAGACATCCCCTGTGTACGCTACAGTAGAAAGCGCGCGTTAACGTATTATTCAGCATGGGTGCACCCAATGAGTTCATTGCGTTGCGTGTGTGCTCTTGTTTAGCTTCGGCTCCCGGAGGCCTTCTCACGAGCTGCTTGTTGAATCAGCTGAGAGCTGCTGCGGCACACCGGAGGGAAGGACATTGGAGAGCTGGTGTGAAAACATCGTGCGCGCCCGCTCTTTCCGTAAAATATGGGAAATGTAGTTCTTTCACACTCACAACAGCTCACAAGTTTGGCTCCAATAGTCATCTGCCTCATTTTAGTAAAGGCCTGTGAGCAGATGGTGGACTGAGATGTCAAACCTTTCCTGGATTAGACTTGTCATTTTGTTATGAAATCCTATCCTGGTGAAATAGCAGTTGTATAACTCATTTTAATGCTTTCGTAGACTTTTCTGTGAATGTCCCGAGTTTCACCTTAAGTCCTCTTGTGATTATTGCCAGTGCAGAGGATTTTGTGTAAGCAGCTCTGCAAATTTAGAGATTTAGCCGTTGCCTTCAGGGGCTCTCCTTGCTTTGCGTAACTTAAAAAGCTCCTGTCTTTATAGAAATCCTTTGACTTCGTGGACTTTGCTTAATAATTCTGGCATGTCACAAATGTTGGGTTAACCAGGTGTACAAACTTCCCCCTTTTATTATATGGTGGTAAATGAATGGATATTGGCTTAAATCTGAGCTATAAGGTATTTGCCCTCTTGTTCGCGGAAAGCCATTGAGGATTTGTCCACCTTTCCATTAAACCTGGCTAGCGTAGGACTGAAACTAGCTAATAGTGAAAACCTTCATGTCAAGATGTCTCTGTTTGGTTTGTTATGGCCCGCGTTTCGATTGATTGTTTGATTGTTGTGTGTGGATTGAAGCCATAACTGTAAAAGTCAACACTGTTTACATTCCTTCAGTGTCAAAACAGCCGAATTCGTCTCCCCACAAAATAATGGATACCAGACCCGAGTCCTGTATGCCTTTCACTGCATCTTCTCTCAGTCCTTCACGTGCAGTGGCAGTGATTACAGACATAATGTAATTAGATGGAGAGAACAACAGGGCGTGGATCTGATTAACTGTAACCATCGTGTTTACTTTGTCAAATCAATGGACAATCCACATAACTGCTTTAAATTCATTACTTGCTCCATATTTTCTTTTAAACGCCCGAGGACAAGATTGATTGCAACATTCGATGTGTGCTCGGGGGTCTTGTCTCGTTTTTCAGCTGTGATGCTTTTACAATCTGCTGTGCTGGAAGGGAGGAGCGCTGTGTTGTCCTCGTGTAACAAGGGCCAAGGAAACGCCATTAGACCATTCTAGCAGTTGAGAAACAACTGAAACAAAGTCTCCTTGATGTAACTCAGAGCTGAAAAATAATATGTTAAATTAGGGATGTTCTTTTCAACGCTTGTCCGATCAGTCTTAAGGAAGTCATTTAAAATGTTTTTTTTTCAGATGGCAGACAAAGTAATGGTAAATAATAATTGGTTATTAAAGTAACGAGGCATGAGCGACACATTTGTGTGGTAAAATGCCTGCCAATTATTTGAGAAAGGGGATCACGACAAATGTGAAAGAGCCAATGTTGTTGGCAAATCAAATCTACAAGACAATAGATTGTGAATTTGAGAGCCACCATATTTTGATTTGGTGGTTTCCTGCATGGAAAAGGTTGCCCTTCAGCAGCTGACCTACAAGTCTCAGATGTTGATCTTCAACGCAACAATAACTGAAAACAAATTGTTCAGCAGCGATCACAAACTGTCTGTTGACAAAGAAACAGCGGTAGTTGTTGGTGAATGTTGGGAGCAGCTCAATTCAATCTCACGCCACCGATTTAGCATTGCACTCCTTGCACCCACGATTGTCAATAAAAGAAAAAAAAAATCAACAATCAATGTAGCAGAACCAGAGATGTCGTCTTTTTTATTTCATGTGTTCTTTCTTCACAAAACCTGGTGCCTACACTACCCACAATGCAATTCAACGCCCAACACGGAGGGCCTTGAGCAGCTAGCCCGAAGCAGAGAGGAGGAGCGGCCTGCAGAGGTCTGGCGAGCTCGCTTCTTTTCAACTCTGCGCAACTTAAAATTTTTTAATTTGTATTCTTCCGATGTTTACCATTTCATGTCAATCGGAGAAATACGCTGATTTTAACAGTTATTCCTGTAGCTCATCCTACAACAAGCGCGCTGTGACCATCTCATTCATGCTTGTCACCATAGTTATGGCTCTCACAGGATGATTGACGGCCCCGTTCTTAATCCCACCTACAAAGCTCTCATTTGCTCAGTTGTTTTTCCATCCAGGAATACACTCAACCTTCTATTCAGAGGTCTTGAACCGGACTCGTGCTCGTGGTAATGAAGAAAGTCTGTCTGCTCTAAGAAGCCCCTCCCACGTTTATTTTAAGCCTGTAGCACAGTGCAGTTTTCGAATAAGTCAGATAAGTGGTGGGTAGGATGAGACTATCAGAGTTCATAGGTCACCCTGCTGCACCCCTCCTGCCTCTGCTCCGGGTTCTCCCACGGCCGGTTTACACACCACACATGTGCCGACAGGATGTTTTGCTCTCAGCACATGGTTCCTGCTTTCACTCAAGTTCCGTATCACATTCCTCTCGGCTCAAGTGCCAAAAATGTTGTTGCAGTTGTTTGTGTCGGTCTTTGGTTGTTTCAAGGTAAAAAAAACAAAAACATTGTATGTCATGTTTTTTGTCTCCTGAATCATGCCATAAGGCCTCGTTTGACTCTGACATCCGAGTTTTGACATAAGGGTTGAATGTGTTGAAATGTAATATTGCTGACTTAGTACCAGCAAACATGTTTTAATAGTTTGTGTGATGTTTTATTTCATCGGTTGGCTTCATAGGCTGATTGGAGTAAAAAGGAAAAAGCTGCCATTTGATACGTTCACATGTGTATGATTCTCTCCTGCATCTCCCACACTGATGTTGAATTATATATTTACAGAAGATGTGCAAAAGATCTGCACGTTCAGTAATGCGTCTTTTGAATGTGTTTAGGAGAAGAGGAGATTGCATGTAACCCTTTGCACTTTAGTGTTTCTATGGAAATACTTTTTGATGTCTAATTCAAAATGTCATTCGTCAGTTTTTGGGTGCAGCTGAAATGTAATTTACTGAACTATAAATATAGTTATCACGCCGATGCTAGCTGCACAGGGCTTGTTGTCTAATTACCGGCCCTGGTTGCTGAGCCTCACAGAAGCCTTAGCTCCACAAAGTCACATCTGCCACTTCGCCCGACAGCATCCTCACAACCCGGCCAGACACGCAGCACAGGTTGCTCTTTCTCTTTCCCTCTCGGTAAATGTTTTCTCTGTGAATAATACCAGACCGCTGTTACATATCCAGTAAGTTTACAAATCAGTGACAGTTCAAGTATGTCGGGATGTTCTGTATGATCAGAAGAATCCAAAGTTCAACAGCATTACTGAGGAGAGTATTATGACTTGTTTGTAAGTGGCATTTTAATTGGTTTACCATGTTTTTTTTAATCTGACTCCTTAATTGGCCACTTAAAGAGACTTTTGGTGTTCTTGTATCAACTAAACAAAATTAAATCACAGAGAAAAACGAGCACTACTAGACAGTTTCAGTAGACAGAGAACGGTCTGTTAGATGTTGCTGCGCTCCTCTTTGTTTGTCTTAGTTCTTACAGGAAACGCTCGCAGGAACGTGGTTCTTTCGTAAACTTGGAGCGCTTCAGGCCACCAGCCGGAGCCGTTCTTAGTCATTCTACCTCAAAGCTGAACGTTATCTAAACTAAATATTGGATCTAAACACTTCTACTTACTGTCATCGAGATAAACAAATCTATTTCCTTTTGCGTAAATGCAGAGCAGCTTGTTTTATCATCAGCCAAGGCTCACAGTCAACTTTCATCAATGTGGGTTAATCTGTGGAGAACTTTTTTTAGTTGTTTATTCTACACGTGTCTGTCCTCTTCCCACAGCTCAAATTCCCAATCTTAAAAAGTTAAAACATTTTCTCAACAGGTATTTAAATACAATCACATGAGATAAAGAGATAACGAGTTTGTTATAGCTGTGACCAACAAGTCTAAAATATTTCTAGTATAAATTACTATTAAAACCAAACTGTAGATTCATTTTCTCTTGAATTACACACGAAGAAACGTTTGAACTGTAGCCCTAACTGTTTTTAATTTCAAAGCTTGTTAAATCGGTGTTGACGGCGAGCTGCATGCCATTACTATCTCCACTATTTATGTGCAGAATCTGGCTGTAAGCAGAGTGCATCACTGTGAGCACCAGCCGCTCTGTAAGATGACTAACTTGAAACACGGGATAGTGGTTTGGGGTTATAGGTGGTGGTGGGAGTGTTTCCTTCATTTCTGTGACCGCTTTATGAAAACTGACTCTAAAATGCTGCGTTAGCCTACATTGGCCATCAGTTTCTAATCTATATCCTTCTTAGATTTCCTTTTGTTATTATTCTTGAGTGACAAGCCAAAGAGTAGCCAGAATACATCTGTTATCGGTGTGATCGGGTGATGTACACCAATTTCATCTGAAAACGACTTAAACCTTTGAGCCAAGGGTCTGTCTGTCTCCATGGCTTGATAAACTGCGGCCTGTACGTGTTTACTGGGCAGCCTGCGTTAAGTACAAGCATGTGTTCGATGCTCGTGATGTATCACCGAAGGCCATAATGACAGGTCTGGTGGAAAATGAAATTGTGTTTGGTGAGGGTTTTCATTTTCTCTTTTTCTGTGCTTTGAAATGTGGTGTTGATGGGTGACATCATAACAATGCCTTTCACACCCAGGTTTCACTTCTTACTGTGTGCACTTACTGTGTGCACTACAATTTACACGACACATCCAACTATTCATATAAGCATTGTGATCTGCAGATGACACATAGCATTTATGCCTGAACTGTCAAACCTGCAAATAAGCCAACAAATTCCACGAGAAAAAATGCATGTAAATGTTAGGAAGATATTCCCGAATGCTTTTCATTTATAACTTTTATTCAGGCATTCAGGAATTTCAATCTTACGTTTGCAGATTTGCTTTTTAGACAGTTTTGAGACTAGCTTTACGCCAATCCGAACAAAAATCAACATGTATCACTCAGCCCTTTGGGGAAAGCGCGTGATCATCTGCTGATGCCATTCCACCATTTCTGCATTGAATCGTTCTGAGTCGTTTCTTTTTTTCATATAATCAGCAATTTGTTATTTCTTATGTCCCTTATTATAAGTGGGGGGCTTGCGCTGGTTCTTCAGTTGGCACTATATTTATTTATTTATTTATTTATTTATTTATTTATTTATTTATTTATTTATTTATTTATTTATTTATTTATTTATTTATTTATTTATTTATTTATTTATTTATTTATTTATTTATTTATTTTCAGGTGGACCTGAAAGTTGCCCATAAGAGTTCTCACGCCTTTCATTCTCAATCAGAAATGTAAATGTGTGTGCTAGATTACATACATGCAACAAATAAACACACACTCACTGTGACACAATTACATTATAGAATAATAAATGCATGTTACTTATTGCTGGTTGTTAAAAAAAGAAGAAAAAGAAACTGCTCATTGAGAGACTACATGCTCTTACTTTGAAATGACATCATGGGCTATCCCAAAATGGCCGAGTGATGCAAGTGCATTTTTGTTGAGCCTTCAGCGCACAAGTTGTAAATGTTCAAAAGATTCACAAATGATTTTATTTGTAAATTATTTGAATGCGTTCATAGATTTTTTTTTTTTTGATTTTTTTTTTTTAATTTGTTTGTATTTGTAAATCTGCTTTATATTTGCAAAATATTTTTTGTGAGTTCAATCTTTTCTTGTATTTGTGGAAGGTCTGTTATATTTACATATTGCACTCGATGTATTCACACAAATAACATCGAGACAAATCTATCTCCGTGAGACGGCAACAGATCCCTCTCAAGAACGCCGTCTGTCAGGCGTCATGAAACCTTCCCTGTACCAGATGACAGCGGAACATGAGAATCCTCCTTGGAGAGCATCAACAGAGCAGCCACAGCTCAAAGGACTTGCAGATGTGTTTGAGGGACTACAGGCCCGATTTGTTTTGGTGGTTGGACCTCTGGTTCTATCCAGCTCACTGCATCAGCTGAGGGACTTTCTTGGCCTTTTCACATGAAAATGACTTTTAAAGTACCGGGACTCTCCTAAGTGCCTATTTTGTTTAGAGAACGGGCAGTTAAGTTTAAAAGTCTTTAGGTGCTGTTAGTCCCCAGCGGCGGAAGCGTACAGTGTGCTGACAGACGAGTTTCCAAAGTGTGAAAGTCCTTTTTTTAAGAAGTGCGAAATGGACACCAGTTGACCCAAGTGTGGGATAAAATACTTCATTAACGCCTACTTCAAAATATTTTCACTGTAGCCATCAATTTGTCACACAGAAGCTGTATCCAATCTCCAGGATTATAGAAAATGACTCAACATTTTTCTTGCATTCTGCCAAACAAAACATCCAAAGAAATGGAGATCCACCAAAAGCACTGCTCTGTGTGAACATACCGGATAGTCTGTGTGATTTTTGGCCGTGTTAAGGTTATGTTGTGTGAAAAAAAAAGAAGAGCTGAGCTGTGTTCGTGTGGTTTTATGAATTCATTTTTCTCTTTCTCTGTCTCACTCTAGCTGCCTCTGAGGGGAGAGTCAACGGCGGTGAGGATTTCTTTCAGAAGGTGAGTCGTGTGCACTTGGATGGTGTTTGCTTTGTCTTCAGGTTGCGTTTCAAGGCCAGCGAGCTGCGCTTCCTCTTGGTTTAGAGAGCAGATGTCAGGTGCTCCTCCAGTCACTCGTAACTGCAGATCAAAACAAACCGAAACAACGGCGCGACAATGACGTTGAATCACTCCGGGGCTCTGATCCTGTAGCACAGCTGACACAACACTGGGCCTTTCTCACTTGCATGATGTACCATAATACACCAGATCATCTCCTCGTGTTTGAAATGAAAGAGACTTCATTTTTTCTTTGTCACTGATTTTAATTAGTTAATGCTCTTAAGGCTTCGTTACATCCAATGAAACAAGGATTCTCCTCAGTGATCTTGAATAGTCTTGAAACTTGCTCACATCGTGTGTCTGGTGCTCATTGATCAGTCAAGTGTGTGAGACCATGTGAGGTAATACAGTTCCTTCACTAATGGTCTTTCATAGAAGGTCCAGCTACAAGGACGAGTTTTTTTTTCAAGCACATGTTCTATTAAAGCAATCAAAACAATCATTTTGTTAATTAATGGCGAAACAGTGACTTATTCTTTTTATTCCTTAAAGTAATTGTGAGCAGGGCTGGACTCTATAAACGATGTATAACACTGATCATGATGGAAAATGTCCTCAATAAGACGATCATTAACTTTGAAATGCTGTTGATCCGTTACATTGCTTGACAGCATACTAGCAACCAATCGCGTCACAGAAAATAATTTATTTCTTAACTTTCATATTGCACAGACAAGATTGAAGATTGTTGGTTTTTTTTCTTTGTATGATTTGAAAAGAGTCTCGGTGTCAGATCAGCTCCTGGTTGTTTTCAGATTCACTGTAATACAACAGATGTAAAATGTTGCCTTGTTGCCCAACCCTGATCCTCACACAGTTCATTTCTCCTTGTGAAGCATCATTATGAGGGAAAGCAGCGATTACCAGCGTTAGTTGAGACGGTGAATCTACGACCTGGCAAACAAATGACCTCGATCCGCTCTTATTTGTTGAATTTGAACCTCAAGTATTTGGGGGAAAGTCTGTGTGCTGTATCAAAATGAATCAAGACTCATCACATGGTGCTGAAAACTGACAGCAAACACATTTTCAACGAAGTTAACTGCTAATTGGATTTTGACAGCTGGTATCTCAATTATGTGGCGCACTTTAATGCATTCAGTCTTGTTTTGAAATCCAGTTTCCTGAATATGTTTAAACTCCCTCCATAGTATGTTAATGGCCTGTAATGAAATAAATGATGGACATCGGTTTGTTTTAGCATTTCTTTTGTCTATTTTCCATATTTGGTTTTGGAGGTTAGAGAGCTGAGCTAACTGTCAAAGAAGGAGGCAATTTAACTGTCCCTGAAGCAAGTAATGCAAACCAGGCGCCTTCAGATCCTCCTCCCAGGAATCTACACAAGGACTCTAGATATTCTCTAAATCTGTCTCCACCTCTTTTGGTTTGGATATAGCTGTAGTGTTTAAGATATCCAGTGAAGGTGTGTACATCGCTCCACACAGCTATTCTGACTAAATCCTGCTGTCGGTGTATTGGCTCTGCCGGTCAAGTATTTTTATTTTTATTTTTTTTAAAGCCTCTGGCCGGAATTCTGTCACAGCTCGTTCAAAGAAACGGTGGTTACTAGCGGTTAAATTGTCAATTAGAAAATGAGTGTGCAGCTGTTTGGGTTGGCAGGCCGGCGAAGAGCAGCGACGGAGGAGTGCTAAGGACATGTTTTCATTGTAGAATTTCCATTTGGATAACTCTGTATAGTCTCCCTTTGATGGCGTGATCGCCATACATGCCCAAATAAAGTCAGGAAAATAAACACCGAGTGTGACTGTGGAATGGTATTGTTGAAAGAAAATGGATGGGGTGTGTGAAATACCTTGAAGTTGATGAAAATGGAAACTCTTAGTTGGGCTGTATCCTTGCCCGTCCAACACACCCATCCACCACACACACACACACTCAGTGAGACTAATAAAGTACATGCGTAGCAACTCTCTCATGTAAGGCAATTTTTTGACACAAATTCGCTTTGGGAATGAGATTTGGCAGCGAGATTTAGAGTTCAGTCGCTGACGAGAGCAACATAAAACGGTCAACCCCCGCGCTTTCTCCTCGGGCTGGTCGATCAGACCCTCTTACTCACTGTCTGCTGGACTTCCTCTGGAGTCCAGAGCAACATTTTGTAATCACCCCCTCCATGTCGTCAGTGAGAAAGTTAAGAGGATAGCAGATGAAGTAGGACCACAGGAGGGTGCCACAGCTGGAAAATGAGCCTCGTGCAAAAGTCCCCGCAGCTCACATGGGGGAATCTCGCCGGCTTCATGTTCCTCTTTCTCTTCAGGCGTTGTTTTGGTCTCCTATCTCGCATTTCTGCTCCTCCTCTTCCCTCCTGTTATTTTTTCATCTTTGTATTTCATTTCACTCGTGTGTCATCAGTCTGGTTTTTCTGCAAATGACTTGCTTGAAGCGTGCGTCAGTGAACAGTTCCGTCACATGTTTTGGACTGAGAACTGTTGGGAGTGTCAGATCATGGCACAGACCACTAAGCTGTTTGCAGAGCTGTGCAGAAGTTGAGCCGCGGGACAGCAAAGAGCCGAGGAGCTCGGCTGGTGGAGATAGCCACAGAGGAGCTTGGAGTGGATTTGTAAGATGCTTTTGAACCACTTTGCAAGTTCATCCCTGATCCCCCTTCCATCACTCCTTCCCAGTAGTTGTGGCTCTGTAAATAATGCCAGGCGTGATGTATAAGTGTTAGTGCACTCAGATCTTAGGCCAGGCGTAATTTATTTAATTTGCTTTATAGCGCTGAAGCATCTTATATTTTGCTGCTCTGACACGGGACAAAATCGGAAAACCGAGGACTGTAAAGATGAAATATTTGGTTGCCATGAAATTGTGAGATGGTAAAATACAAATGTTACTACGAGTGCCACCAAAACGTATAGAACAACTGTGTAGTCTCGACACATTTCAACAGGAGATGTTTTTGCAGAAGAGCCTTTCTACTAATGCGTGTTGCTCTTTCATAACCATGCACATGTTAGCGTTAGCCCCGAGGTGTAATGGGGCTTTAGCTGCGCGTTAGCACTCGAGTTATTAACATGAACTCAGTTCTGACTGTTGTGTCTCGTGGGGACTGTTCAGTCCACGCTGTTCCCTCAGTTAGTCTCTTTACACCCTCCAACAGCCCTCTGTGTCCCCCTTCCAAACACACACACGCACACACTCGCACACCAGCTGAATCAACAGCTGCACCATCGCAGTGTGGGCCAGGGAACATGCCTCTGCCATGTTGATTGCTGCTGTGCTATGGACTATAGTATAGCGGCATAACGCACACACACACAGTCACGTGTGTTGAACACATGTGCGTCCTTTCAGGACATTTTCTTCATGATATCCTGTTTGATTTTACGTACAGCTCTGCGCTCGTCTGCATGCACCAGCTGCAAACCTCAAAGAAGCTGTCATGTCAAGGTTGTGCCGTGAAACTAATCGGAGCCGTAGCCATTTATGTATTTATTCATTTCAGAAAGGGCGGAGTGGCGGAGAATATGACCAAATGTATAGGTAACTTAATTTGTGCAAATATCTCCACCCATTTGAGAGGTATTTGCGAGTCCCTCCACAAAAATAAACGCCATCCACCCTTTAAAATGGTGTGTGGTCCGTCAGAAATCAGTCCCATCTGCACTACGCTGCCAAGAACAGCAGCACTGGACAGGAAACAGGTCTCTCTGAACAAGGCCCTCTTTAGAGAAAAAGTTGATGAGGCATATAGGCCATAAAGTTTGATAATTTTAGGAGAGCGTAATTGGAGTTGCTTCTGATATGTTACTTTTGTCCTACGCTGCATGTTTCCACATCCTGGCACTTTTTAATGACCTTTATTTGGATCACTCGTCTGGATCACTCGTCTGCCATTTGCCCCCACATTGCCGCTGTAATTTTAGCGGCCTCTGAGAGGTTGCGGGCGGCAGTGTTGAATTGCTTAAACGTGTGGATTTTGTCATGGAGGTGTTCAATTTAAAACCGGACGCGTATGTCGTGATCGCAGGAGACCAAGCCAAAACAATAATAATTGTGAACGTAGAAGTAGAGGAATTTCTTCATCACTGAGAACAGAATGTCCTTTAATATTGTGATGCATCCAGCTGTTTGTGTGAGCACGTGACTTCAGTTGATGGAGGAAAAGTTTGCATTCCGCTATAGGGTCTTTGTGATTTATTGCCCTTTTACCAGATGGCGGTGGGAGGGTGTCATGGTGTAGTTTAGAGTCCCTTGTGCCTCCAGCTAGTATGAAACCCAGTAACACAGAACTCGTCAGATTTTGGTTTTAGGCCTACATTTCATAGCATGTGTAATCATTCTGAGTGAATAAAATGGTAATAATAATATTATTGCGGCAGGAAGGATGGGAAGGAGGACTTTAATAATGGGGGATCATTAGCAGGTTGGAACTGTTTTTAGCTTAGTCACGCTAAATGATGCCACGGAAGACTCCAAAACAATAATAGTTGAGATCATATGGAGAGAAAAAACCTCCACAGAATGATACCAAAATTCCTTTTGGTTCTATGAGTCACTCGATAGAAACTGGGAGTAAACGCAGAGCCACAATCAGGAGAATGACTGGAAGCATGTTTCTCTGCTGCGAGATCATAATGATAATGCCCAAAGATGTACAACGTGGTCCAGCAGCTTAAGAGAGCAGAGGAAGAATGCAACAACTCTCCAACTGTTGTAAAAATGTGTTTTGCAATAATTGTATTGGCTTACGACCAGTTTAATAAGTTTTTCTGAGGACTGTGGAATCCTGTTTTTCTAAAGAACGGACAAACTCTTCTTTTTGGAGTAAGAGTACTTCCTTTTTTTAGCTTTGTTTACAACATTGAGAGCCGAAAATAATAACTTGCAGCTGGCTTTTAATGACTCGAATGGTGCTTAATAAAAGTTCAAACTGATTTTGGTTTATCTTGGTCTGCTACTGGCAGAACGGTTGGCAAAGCACCTCATTCTGTTGTGCGTCTAGGCCCGTCCATTTTTATATGTGATTATAGGGATGTTGTAGAAAATCAGCGAGGCTTGAAAGGGCTTCCAGTCAACCATCATGGACTCATGGAGTTTATAGCTGCAAAGTAAAAAGAGGCACACATCAGGCTTTTCAGAGCCGTCTCTCTTGGTTTACAGGTACGTGAGACTGGCAGTGGACACGCTGTCAGAATTAGTTGTAAAGGATGCCAAACAGACCGTACTAGAGAGCATATGGGAGAATTTAAGCACTTCCCTTTTTGGATTTGGGCACCAGTTCCCCTAGGAGTACAGGCAAATAGATAAGATTTGAAAATGTTTGCAGAAAAAAAAAAGAAACTTAATTAAGGCTGTGAATTGCTTTGCCAATAAACCCACCCTTCATTGGTAGCGCTGATGGCTCTTGATTCACTCTCGCTCTCCCATTTGTGGCTAATCGCTTAATGCACTGGACCACCAAGGAATATTAAGTGCTGCTAATGCAATGGATTGAAGCCGTCCTCAGGTGCCTGAAGCTTTAAAAACTTCAACTTCATATCTTCTCTTCTCCGCCTCGAAAAAAAACCCCAAAACCCCTTAAAGCAAACAAAAAGGCCCTTGTGAAAACAAGTACAGTGCACATGGAGGACAGAGCCATTAGGATGTAAGCCTGGCATGTTTTTGGAAGGTTTGATCGGTCTTTTTTCCCCTTGTTTTTTTCCCACTAACATCAACCACTCGTCATGGCAGACGGCCCTCAAGGGCTATGTTTGTGGATTTGTAGCCAGGAAGCCAAGCAAGGTGAGCTTCCTCGAGGTTGAAAAGAAGAGTAATAGATTTCCCCTGATTGGAACGCTGACAGCGTCTTGACCGGCTCCTTACTCTTGTTTTTTTTATCTTTCTACATGTGCTCCTGGTTACGATGACTAGACTAGACTTGTCAAAGGGCTCTCGCATAGATATTCTTCACGTGTACACAGTGGATATTCTTCTTTGTTTCGTACTTTGGTGGTGTTTGGGAGGGAGGATTTGGCTGTTGAGCAGAAACAAAGCAGTGTCTGGACACACATGAGCTGATATCATCAGACATATTTAAAACTGGACTCGCAGTTCCTTTGACTTTTCCCTGGCGTTCCATAACTCATGAATATGTTCTTATATTTTGTATTCGTGTCAGGCTTTTTTTTGTAACTGTTGGATGTTAATACTTGTTTCATGTTCTCTGAAGTCAGAAAATGAATGTTTCCAAGTAAAGGAGAAGCAGTGAACACACTTCAAGCTAAGCCCAAACCACATTAAGACACTGAAGAACAAAATGTCTACCAAGGTCCTGCAGTGTATAATGATGAACATACATGTATGTGTATCGGCTCATAACTTATTCTTCTGCCATCCTCTGCAAATTAATGTGTGTGCTGCTACAAAACTATATAATCATGATTGAAGAGTCAATGTTGTGTTTATTTCATTTTTCTATCTGCCCATACTGACGATATGTAATAAGTTAATGTCGGCCGTCCTTCATTCTGTTCCAGATCATGGATGAAACCCAAACGCAGATCGCCTGGCCGTCCAAACTGAAAATCGGAGCCAAGTCCAAAAAAGGTGACTATTTCTTTTCTCTTAGTAATCCCATACTCACAGAGTATTTGTCGAATGATGGACTTACAGAATCGATGAATCTGATGTCAAGTAAGGAGCTAACTTGCCGTACATCAAAGTCCATAAGCTCAGGCGTAAGTTTCCAAAGTCCTTTAAACGTATCTGATGCTCTCACGCCATTTCTAAGATGTGTAGCAACACCAACGAGAGCTAAACTAAACCAAATGTGTAAATGGCAGGTAACAACATAGTTGTGATAGTTTTCCAGCTGACATAAGTTAATGATTATGAGTCAGTGTTGTTTTAACCAGAAATCTGTTCTCAGGAAAGTCATTGGGCTCAGACGGACAAGCGGGAAGTATTTCAGGATTGCTCTAGCGATCATTATTTACAATTTAATAGAGAAGTTTGAAAAGATGAAACTTCATCTGCACTGAGGAATTTGTGATTTTGCTGTGGAAGAGGAGAAGGGGCGGGAGTCCCTCATTTATTGGCCGAATTGTTCTCGCACTCTGTTACCAATAAAACATTATCACGGTTATTTAAAGCTCTTCCGAGGGGGGGGGGGGGTTGAAGGAGTAGGTCTAGATGTGCCCGCTTAGTTGTCCTCAGGAGAATTGCCAGTGTGCGTCTTCAAGCCAGATGTGAAGTCTGATGACATTATGTAACTTCCTCACTCGCTGTACAGAAAGTAGTTGATTGAGTTCCATCAGAACATTCCCCCCCCCCCCTCTAGATACTTAATCAACTGTAAGCCCTGGCAAGTTATTCACATACAACCATCCATTCATCCCAGGTACAAGTTCATTCACAAACCCAACACCACCTGGGAAAGATGTTTTGTACCCGAATATTTAGAATTCTGCCCTTTTGATTTTGATTGTCTCTGTGTTGCGTAAACCGAGAGCAGCCGAGGGGAAGAACGTTGGCTCATCACTTACAGTTATCGTATGAGCGAATGCGTTTGTGGGAGAAGAGACATGTCGAGCTGACTGTGTGCTGTGGGGGGGGGGTGGGTGTATGTTTGTAGCCCCACCACATCAAAATGCCAGCTCCGCTATTTATTTCATCACCTGCGGCTGGCTGGCTGTCCCTGCCACCTGCACAGGTGTGATAAGGCCAGTCGTTAACCCCTGAGGGCAAGCCGTCACCAGCACTGTTGGTGATCACTGCAGGGCTGCCACTTCAGCACCGTGTGACAGAACGGTCAATACTGTGAGATTGCCTTCATGTTTTTACTCCTGAAAGTCTGATTTTAAGATTTTTATTTGTGTGTGAAAAATGTCTTAATACTAATCCTACTTGCTAGTTATGCGTGTCGACATATCCGCAGATGTTTTGAATGAGAAAGGCCAACCCAAAAGGACTTAATTCCCTTCATTTGTGTGGTATTTTTGAATGTAGTCTTCAGCTGGAAAAATGCTTTAGCTTTGCCAGCACGGAGCTCTGGGTCAGAAGGTTTCTTCTCCGTCAAGTGGAACTATGTAAAATCCGTGCGACATGAAAACATTCACTTTTTGCAGCTGCAAGTCTTCTCTTGTTTTTGTTTGCTTTTCCAGCTGTTCTGTGTGCCGAATTAAGACTTGAGGTGTTCATTTTTTATTCCACAATCAATTCCCCCCAAAAAAGAGCATACGGCACACTCAATTTCTAAAAATGCGGGGGTGTTCTACATCTCGACTGCAACACTCGTTTAGGCTGGCTAATGTTTGCCAGATGTGCAGAGCAGGTTAGTCACTGGAAGAGCTATACTCCCTCTGATGGTCACAGTTGGTGCCACAGGAGGAAGTGGAGGGATTTCTATTGTTCACAGCAACAGCTGTATGATGGGAAAATTTCCTGGAACCAGCTCGGAGACTGTGATAGGTCTCTAACCGCTCTTTCCGCTCTTTTTCCTTTTGTTGTCTTTGGTTTTGTTTTCCCATCTCAGACTGCCGCTCGCTCTTTGTTTAGTTCCTTCCCGCTTGTTACTCTTAAGATCTAGCATCTCTTCGAGTGTGTGTTGAGGTTGCCTGACCCCTGTGACTCTCTTAACAAGACCAGTGCTTGTTCACTGGCGCTCTCTGTTCCCCATCACTCCCAGCGCACATGAAACGGAGAGCACAACCTTTTTCAGATACCTCTATAAAACAGAACTTCATTGTAGCCAACTCGTATTTTGCAGCTCCGTGGAGAGCGTCTTGGTTTGGCCTTTGAGTTATTCATCATCAAAAGCATTCTTTAAATTGGGAACTTCCCTTGGCATCGCCAATTCTGACCATCGCTTTTTTTTTCTTCTTCTAGTTTAGGACTTTTCACTCCCAGCCTCCTTGAAAGTCTAAACATGTATCCGTCCGTATGACTTTGCGATATAAAATCTGCTTCAGTGAGTCGTGTCTGAAGACGATGCTGTAAGTGTGTGGATGGGGAGGGCTATTCCTGGAAGGGGGGCTTAGTCGACTTCCTGCTGCTCAGTACAGTTAACACATGGGGGCGATGGACCATGAGTGTGTAGTACATGCCTGTGTGTGTGTTCATGTGTTTTCACATTTGCGTTCTCCAGGGGTCCGGCATGCGGCAGAGCCAGATGTAGGCTTACCCAACCCTACACAGACACAAGCATTAGCTGTGAACGGTTTTGGTATTCGGTGTTTTGGTTATTTTCACTGAAGTATTTCGAGGCTCTGGAAGCACAGTTTACTCACGCTATTGGGACCTTTTTACGAGCGCGACCTTCTGTGTGCCCACTGAGCGTGTTTGTACAAGAATGTTAGGATGCGGCAGTTTCTGTTGCGGGATCGTATCGAGTCATTTTCTTTTGAGGAGACTGCTGTGTGCGACTGCTGATAGAGAGCACATGTAGACATGCTGAGTCATGTGCAACCATGAAAGACGCCGGAAAATGAGTTGCTGTATATTTTTGCAGTCACTGAAAGACAGAATGAGGTCCAGGGAAATGAGGCGACAAGCGTCACATGATTGTCTTTTCTGTTGAGGCTAAATTGCAGCGGAACAATTCTCTCCAGCGAATGGTGTTCCTGTCGACTCTACCGACTGACGGATTGTGCCTGAATATAATTTCCACGGAGCCCCCCCCGCCCCCCTGAGCCCCGCACGGTGTGGTTGCTTGCCGACTTAAATGAGACTCGGCAGATATCAAAGCAGCAATTGCTGTTGCAGAGCTTTTCTCCGACGCGCTCCAATGTGTTGACACAGCCAGACTGCTGTCATGTTTGGTTAAATGGATTTGACTTGTGTCCCACTCTCTCACATTCTATCTCGATACAACAAGGTGTTAGTGCTCTCGCACGCACGCACACACACACACACACACACACACACACACTGAACATGCATTAAACATGCTCTCTCGTCTCCCTTTCTCCCTGCAGATCCACACATCAAGGTGTGCGGGAAGAGGGAGAATGTGAGGGAAGCCAAAGACAGAATTATGTCCGTCCTTGACACAAAGGTACAGTAAACATCTTTATCACAGTGAAGATAGACTTTGTGTGTGTGTGTGTGTGTGTAATCATCTCCCCGTCTCCTCTTTCTCGCCTTTTTCGTGGTGTTCAGTTTGAACCGAATGTATTTCACCTCGGCTCTCCCGCTGGCAAAGTGACAGATTGCTCACAGCAGTGTGGTACAAACTTGGCACTAATCTCTCCAGATACTCTCATCCCGGAGCCTTGCAGTGGGTTGCATCGTGTGTGCGTGCTGGCTTTTATGTTGCCATGGCAACACAAGAAATAAAGTACCTGGGCGACTGCACTGTAGCACCCCCTGGGGGCAGGCCATCATCCGTGCACTTTGAACAGCCGAACGCAAGCGAACAATGATTGGCTTAGTTTATAGCATCTAATATGGCTTTGTCACGAAAAGGCCATTTCAGTCTGGCAGACAGTCATTTCGTGATGTGATTGGTTTCTTTAATGTGCTGCATGTTTTGTTGCTTTTATTTGCCTCTTTTTGAAATGACTGCAACATGTGAAAGTGTTTAAAAGAGGGGAAATTGTAAGTTTTGGGTATTGTGACTGCTGAGATGGAGTAAAGGGGACAGATGCCCAAAAAATGGGTGGGGCAGCATTCGGTGAAATAAAAGCCTTTCAAACACAAGAATAATAGCACGCACATTTCTCCACTCACTGAGCTGCTGCAAGAGTTATCAATCATCATTTCAATGCCTCTCTCTCTCGCTCTCTCTCTTCCTGCTCATTAGAGTAACAGGGTAACTCTGAAGATGGACGTCTCTCACACAGAGCACTCTCACGTTATTGGCAAAGGTGGCAACAACATCAAGAGGGTGATGGAGGAGACGGGTTGCCACATCCATTTCCCAGACTCCAACAGGAACAACCAGGCAGAGAAAAGCAACCAGGTGTGTGGGGCTACTACATAGATGTATACGGTGCTCTACTGTTCTCACTGAGGCATGAGAGATAGATGGAGGGAGCGAGCTGTTTACTGGTCTCCCCATCAAATATTTGACTCTAATCTCTTGAACCACAACATCGCACGATCGATGTTTTAGTGTAACTATATTGCATTCGGCTTCCCGGAGTGTTTGTCACCCTTCCACGATTTATTTTCTTCTGTAGTAGCTTAAGTAGTTCTAAGTGTTTTTATATCTGTGCATGCTGCCCACCCCAGGCTGGTCAGGTTGCAGAGAGTTGGTTCAGCTGGCTGTTTAGATTGGCCAGCCCAGAGGAAGCCGGCGTGTTTTGGCTGGACCCGGTGTAGAAGAGCAGCAGGATCCGGTTACAATTACCATTAAAATGTAGTATGAGGAGTTCAGCAGAGCAGCCAGTAAATTAACTTGTCAGGTGCTCTTGTCAATTTATTCTTAAAGGTCTACTTCACTGATTTCAACTTATCTCTGTGGATTTTGCATCGTAAATTGTGCCTGCAGTGTGTGGTTTTCATTTGGTAAAAACTGATTTGCTGCTCACAGCACTACCCAGCTGCTTGTGTGCATATGTATGTGTGTTTTGTTCATGTGGAAGTACTGGAGGCCAGAGATGAACCAGACTGACCGGCTTTATGTTTGATGAATCATTTTTAATATCACCTTTTTTTTTTTATCTCTACAAGTGTGAGCAGTTGCCTTTTGAAGGAGGGAAAATAATAAGAAAGAAATCGAATGAGATTATTTTTCACTTTTTAAAATATCGTAAGTTAAAGAAATGGTGTGCCCAGAACGAACAAGCCAAACACTCACCGCTAGATGCCAATAAATCCTACACGCTGCTCCTTTTAATCTGGCCTCTCCTCTTGGTGGTTGCTTTTTAAAAATAAAAAAAACAGTCACTTCAATTGTGGAGGCTGTTTTTTAATCACAATGTTAGATTTATTGCAACTGTAAAAACGTGGTTCAAGAATACAACACGTTAACTGGAAATATGCCACAAAAAGGGATCAGGTCTTAGTTTAGACTGAGGAAGCCTTTAAACTTTAGCTGTTTTCATTGTTTCTTCTGGATTTTCCTTTCGACGTTGAAATGAAGTGCAACTGTATGCAATGACCTGAGTCATTATTTGTCTTGGAATGGGTTTGAACTGGCTAGCTGATTTACATATGTTACTTTTTATTGTGAACAGGTGTCCATCGCAGGGCAGCCAGGAGGGGTGGAGGCAGCTCGGGTAAAAATAAGGGTAAGTAGGAATCCTTCATCGCCTGCTAGCCGTGGAAGCTCCTGTTGTTTGTATTTACACTCTACCCACATTATTTCCTCTTCCCCCTTCTTTTGGCCACACTCCCCCGGCAAATTGTGGACTGCTGTTTTTCGGAGTGCCCGTCTCCTGCTCTTACATTGAACCACTCCATCTGTGCACGATCATTAGCTAGCCTGACTAACCCCCTCTAGTCTTGCATAGCCAGACCAAAATGGATCGTGCAGATTGCGGGGAAGAGTGTAGCGTGAGATACACGGCCAATGGCAGGCTAAACCGCTGCTCTACATCCATCGCGGTCTGACATCCTGTTGTAGTTTACTTATTTGCTCCCAATTGCAATGCTCAAAACAGTTACTTCCTCAAACAAAACACCAGACTCAAGGAAGCCAAGTTCTCTGTCTAACCCTACCAATGGAGAGCTCCAGGGTTGCAGTAGGAAATTGTGCACTCCAGGCAGAGTTTCAGTGCTTCCTCTAAGCCACAAGCACCATTCCTAACCTCGACCACTTTCCTTGAACAATTTGTCGGCCCATCTCCAGCCCGTTTCCTAGCCTCTTCAACCACGGTTTAATTCTGACTGGAAGCCCGACCTCCAGCCTCAGCTTTGTGGGCTTCGGACCTCTGTGCTCGTGTGAAGTGTTACATCCCTGAACTTTTGCTTCATTTCAACACCGCAGCAATCGTCTACAGCGAACACGTTCCTCCACTATGGACTCACCAAAAACTAACAAGTGAAGTGTGTGTGATGGAGAGGGAGGCGGGAGAAGGTCATGCTGGACATATTTGTGCAGTGTGTATTGGCAAACGTACGCATACGCGTACCTCTCCGTGCTTAGTGGTTGTTTTCATAAGCAGCCAGCCGCAACCCAGATCACCTACTTGTTTTGCTATGGGTGAAAAAAATAAAGGATAATCAAACTTAACTGTAACAAGGTTGTAGAAAGAGGTTTAAAATATAAACTGGAGAGAACCACAGAGATTGTTCTGGCCTCCAAAGAACACACAGTCAGCAGATGACGAGGGAGGATCAAAAGACAGGTTTCCCTCTCTGTCAACTTGGCTTCTTCTGATCCTATGAGACCCAAAAAACCTTCTACGCAGTTCTATTCAACACTCAATAGTCACGACTAGACAGCCCTTCCACTCATAGCTTTAATTATGTTGGAGCTACATCACTGAACCTGGACGCAATTTCCTCAAATGCAGCAAGGAAAAGTAGCACATTTGAGAGATTTTCTTTTCATCTCATTAGTTTCCCTTTGTTCACTTTATCAGTACTGACAACTGCCAGAGAGTACAAATTGTCAATTTCTTTACAAATAACAGATATGCACAGTAGTTGCTCAACAAATACATGCTAACTTGTCCAGAGTGACTTTAAGTGAAGGGATTCTTTGTAAATGTTAGCAATCACCTTATTAGCCAAAGTGCCATTATTTTCAAATAGGAGGTGTGTAATTATGCACCAGCTTTGCTTGAAATGAATAGTTTGAACTTTTGCAAAATACACTTGTTTACTGTCTTACTGAGAGTTAGATGAGAAGATTGATACCAATCTCATTTTTGTCCATTTAATACGAAGCCGGAGTAAGGAGATTCTGAGCTTAGCTTAATTTAGCCTAGCATATCTTAGCTTAGCTTGGCATAAAGACGAGACAGCTAGACTGGCCTCTGTCTAAAGGTAAAATAAAACTGCCAGCACCAGCAAAGCTGACTAATTGTCATGTTATATCTAATTATATTATATCTAATTTAATTTAGGAGTGTAAAAAGACAAGCTGTTGTTTTAACTTAAGCTAATTGTCTCCTGACTCCAGTTTCATATTGAACTGACCAACATAAGAGTGGCATCGATAACTCAAATTTTAAAACTTTCCCAAAATCTCAAACCATTCCTTTAAATCAGTTTATAAAAAGAGGAATGAGAGGGGAATATTTGGTATTGATATTAAAACACCACATTGTAGAATGCAGGAGGGTTTATTCCAGTTATTGACCCCCTACTGTTGAGGTCGCCAGTGCATAACAACATTGCTGTGTTTTTGGTTCTGGGTGGCCTTTCGACCACATCCTCCCCCGTCTCTCCTGGAACCAGAAGTGGCTGAGGTTGTGCCTTCTCCCTGAGGTGCATGAGCAGTGAATGCCATGTCCCTTTAACGTACTACAGTGTAAGGTCTACTGTATTTCTGAGGCTCTCCTGGGTGGAGATTTGTTTGAGTCTGAAACAAGTCGGTTGTTGAGGTGATGGGTTCTCGAGGGATTTCTTGGACTTTTCTGAGGTGGAGCTGACAGGCAGGTGATGAAAGGTCTGGCTAGTTGCTGTACCTCGGAGATATTTTCATTTTTCTTCATCGCTCACCCTTATGTCAGGAGAACTGAGGCTTTTTTAACAGCGCTTTCAGTTTGAATTCATGTGAAACTCATATCTGCCAGGTAGGACTTTTTTTCTTTTCTGTTTTTTTTTTTAATAAAGCTGAGGTCAGCTCCACCATAAAAATCAGCCTATTCTTCATTCAACGCCCGACTCCTGCTGCTCTGCTTGTCCACTCTCGTGTTTCCCTCAGTGCTGACCTACATTTCTCAAGCCCTCTGAGAGCGAGTGCTGAAACGTGATATTCATGTAAGGCCAAGCGCATATGGGACTGATCAGGGAAGCATTTCTTTGGTCAGAGCAATTCATGCTGCTTGCCCTTCACTGGCAGCCAAAACCATAGTGGCACTCTGCCCAAGACTCAGTGTTTGGATAATACTGTGTGTGTGTATTCATTCTCGTCTTTGTGTGTGTGTGTGTGTGTGTGTGTGTAAATGTACATTCCCTTAAGTTTGTGTGTGGGTATGGGTGTGTGCCTTCGTGATTTCTCTCCCATGCATGCATAAGTATGTGTATGCATGAAGCCTTCCTGTCTGCATCTCTTTTGTTTCAGTGACTGGTTGTGATACAAATGACAAGAGCTGACGTCTGTGGCTGCCCCTGTGGTTTGATTCAATGATTTGAAATGAATGTATGTGAATGAGCAGGCCATCGACTAGGACTGCCCCTTCTTAGTCAACTCATCAGTTGTTTTGGTCTTAGTCGACTAAGATTTCTTTCTCGCTTTTTTCATGCTGGATGACTCATTTCCAAGAAACGTATGAGCACATCTCTGGTAAACACAAGATTTAAAGTGGTGCTTTTGTGTGATTTGTAAACGACTGCAGCCATAATGTTTAAATCTGTAGCATACTTCAAGTAACAAAGGGTGCCTCTCTTACTGCTGCCACTGCTGACCTCATTTTGATGAACTTGTCTGGATTTATTTAAGCCGACAGGTGATGTTTTGCCACCTTCTGCTCAACGGACTGTTATGTCTGTGTGTCAGTTTACATAATTCTACAGTGTGTAAAGAAATCACCCTTTTACTGTGTTATGTCCAAATGGTCTTCATCAGTCTGAATGACAGCACAAGCCGCTATACAGTGCCTATTCATGATTTTGTTCAGGAATGTTTAATTTCCCCGTTTTTCTGGCAGCAGCATAATGATAAGCTATCCAACGTGTCTTAACTGCAGTGTTTCAGGATGGGGGGGGTTTTCTCTCTGTCGTTTAACTTTCTGTTCCCTCCTCTCCCCTTCCGTCCCACCGTATTGCAGGAGCTGCTCCCCCTTGTGCTGTCTTTCGAGCTTCCCGCCATCATGCAGTCTGACCCCAGCTCGCCCACTGTGCAGCACATCTCGCAGACCTACAGCCTCACAGTCTCCTTCAAGCCCCCGACTCGCCTCTACAGGGCCACCGGCGTGGTCCGCGGCTCTCAGAATAACGCCAACGCCGTCAAGGTGAGGAGGGTCTCTTCATATTGGATCGTTGAGCGACTGATCAGTGCCCAAAATCCAAAGGCGTTCCATTTACAAACGCATGAAATAGAGAAAAGCAGCAAATCATATTTTAGCAGCTGGAATCTGCAGGTTTGCTTGATAAGCGACTTAAACGATTAATTAATCAAGTCAAAATTGTTGTCAAACTATTTTCTGTCAGTTGACTAATTGTTTCAGTGCTAAATTAGGTTCCATATAAGCTTCACCACGAATTGACCAACGGCAACAATATCAATTCTGTTGAGTTTGTATTTTCCCATTTTTTGCGATTTTACAAAGAGACCAAATCATAAAGTTTCAACTCCCCCCGCATCCAGCGTGTGTCCTGTTACAGTTGCTTGAATAACTAACCAAACCCTGAACTGTGCACTCCTCGTCAGTCATTCCAGTGTAACAATATTTGAGTTAATACCCTCATTCTTCTCCACCCGTTTACATGGCGAGCCGCAGACCAAGAAAAGGTTTCCAGAGTTGCACCATGTCAAGACCCACCGACGGTGTCAGCGTTCCTCACTTTTGTCGTTTTAAGTGCCTCATTACTTTCAGCACCACAGGGGCAGCCGAGTGCTGAGAGATATTTGGTCACTTGGACTGGACAGCTGCTGGTTAAGCGCTCCAGTAGGAGGGAGACTCTGGCAAGTCCACAAGCCTCTCTTGAGTTTTATTTCAAATAGATTTGGGAGTTTCTCACCGTGTCTCCACTCTGCAGCTTGTTTAGGCGTAAACGTACTGTATATTTTATGTACGCACGCAGATGCACTTCCTCAACTGGCATCTGAGTTGTGGCTCATCAAAGTCTGCCAAGAACTCCGTTCATCACCTCTGCCAAGTCATATCTACCGACTCACTTCTTTTTACTATAGAGCCTCTGTTAACAATATGGAGCTCGGTTCTGTTTGCCAGCGACTGCATTTGGCATATATTCATCCCTGCATTTATTTATTCATGTATGCTTGTGCACTTTTATTTGGTTTTGCATGCTAGTGTGCATTTGTGCCCCGTGTTGTGTGTACAGTTTATATGTGCACATGTATGTATGCAGAAGCACGGCCCCTGGATGTGTGTGGTAGGTCTGAGGGGTCAGTCGGGATTGGGAAGTATGCCAGATGAAGGCTAGAGGATTAGAGGAATATGTGTGCTATGTTATGTGGTGGTGTGAGACGCTAGGAGCACCTTCGAGGATTGCCAAAACCGCTGTGGATTGTTGTATGGTGCTGGCCGCAGTGTGTGGATTCTCGTCGCACGCTGGAAATGACTTCCTTTACTGGGCCAAGTGACGGTTTGCAGAGCCGGAAAGGAATGAGGCTGTTCAACAGGCCGGCAGATGCAGTGGAAAATATAACAGTTTCTATTGATTGTTAAGAACAAAAACTGGTGTTTTCTGTGGGAAATATGCAAAATGGCTCCACTGCTCCCCTCGTTGACAGATGAGTGGTCTGGCTATTGCTCTAAATTAAATATTGTTCCAGCTTTTTTGTCACATCTTTATGAGATTCAATTTTTACTGTTTGATGTTTTTGCGAGAAGTCAGTAAATTGTCCATTATACTCTTTTATTTTATTGTTGATCGATTTTTACACTCGTGGGGCATCTTCTCCTACAATTATCATGTGTCCATTATAAGTTGGAAAACTTTTATTTTATATTTAGCCTCACTATTATACTGTACACTGCTTAAACAAAAGTAATGGTACTGTCCAAAAGATAAGTTGATTAATACATTAGGCAATTGACAAACTATGTATCTGCAGCAATGATACTAGATTAATGGTTTGAATTATTTATCTATCAAGCACAGATGAAAAACATCTGCTTGTTCTCGCCTCTCAACTGTGTGGAGTTGCTGCTTTTCTCTGTTTTATATCATAACAAATTGAATGTTTGGGGGTTTTGGACTGTTGGTTGAGCAATATAAGCAATTTTAAGACATAGACTAAACAATCAACAAAAGAAACCGAAACTCTGATAGCATTGTTGATATACTGAGTATATTTTGAGTTGTGGACAAAACAAAACATTTGAGAAGCTCATCTTGGACTTTGGGAAACACTGACATTTTAGAGACCAAACAACTAATCAATCAATCATAAAAATAATGGACAGATTAATCTACAATGAAAATAGGGGTTAGTTGCAGCGCTATACCTTGATGACTTGGCATAGTGTCATAGTCTCTCACTGAATGTAGACTCTTATAAATGAAACGTGTATTTTTCTCTATATATTAATATAATTTGTCGTATTACCTGTTACATTACCTTCTCCTCCTTGATTCCACAGAGGGGCACAGCTCTGCTGTTGGAGCATTTGGCTGGGAGCCTGGCAAGCACCATCTCCGTCACCACCCACCTGGACATTGCACCCCAGCACCACCTCTTCATGAAGGGCCGCAACGGCAGCAACATCAAGCACATCACCCAGCGAACGGGAGCCCAGATCCACTTCCCTGACCCCAACAGCCCCCAAAAGAAATCCACAGTCTACATTCAGGGCACCATTGAATCGGTCTGCCTGGCACGGCAGTACCTCATGGTGTGTATATTTGACATGCGCTGGTTGAAAATAAATACTTTTAACTGCTACGCTTTGTTTTGGGGGTTAAGGGATGGCATTGGCAAGAGATAGATTCTTTACATATATAGATTCCACAGGCTGTGTGGTAGTCTTTAATGGATGTCATTGTTTCACGGACATCATATGGGATGTTTGAATGATTTGGGGTTTTGAGATGGGGTTTAAGAAGTAAACCATGATTGCCTTTTGGGTTTTGTAAAGCCTTGGGATAGATTTGCTTGGCTCTGCTCCTGCTGCTGAATCGTCCATTTATTCAACAATCTGTAGCCGACTCAAGGTTAGCCTGCGTGAGTTATAGCCACATACCTGCATGTGAGATGGACACAACACATTAGCGTCCGCTTGGCTGTAAAGGTAATGATCTGGTTTGCGTATACAGTCGATTTTGGTGGATTTAAACATCAGCCCAGACTGTAATTCAGAGGTCAGCACATTACTGTTTTTTGGACCAGGAGGAAGCGCCTCACATTTAAATTTAAAAATGCTCTGTGGTCATTCTTGCCTTGTTGCCTGTAACCACTGAGGCTACCCTGATCTGAATTACTCAGGAACATAATCAGATGTTTGTTTCAAAAATGTGTAAAAGTGATGGCTGTTTAATTACCGTTGGCTAGAAAGCTTCTGCTGAGCCGGTGCATATGAGACATCTCGGCCCGTAAACGGCTTCGAGCTCTCTGTTTGGAGATCCATAATGCGAGGTAATTCTGCCAGAGCCTTCTTTGTCTGCGGTCTCCCATTTGGCCCCAAAGACGTTGCAGTGGCTAAACATGACTTTCTCTAGGTCTGGACGCACAAGAGGTAGCCTCTCACTGTCTGTTTGCAGTGAGGCCGTAAAAACGGTTGATTCATGTGCGGAGAAGCATAGAAAGCAGACGATGGGGAGAGGTGGTTGAGAAAGAAGAGAAGGTGAAGAGGAGCAGAGCAGGACGTACAGCAGGGGAGAGAGAGGAGAGTCGGTTGTGTACTGTGTGATTTGTCCTCTTCCAGCCAGACTGTAGATTACAGCTCCAATCTCAGGCCCTGTCAGAGCCAGCCAGGCATCTATGCTGTGCTGCTAATTACACCCACTCACAATAGGAGCGCTGTCCAGCACTCAGCCCAAAATATAGATGTCTGTGGTGCTTGTGGTGGGGATCATGCAAAACAGATTGCTCTTTACGAAATTTCCCAAGCTCTGTGTGGGAGAAATCTAGCAGTGAATCTTGTATTCATTGGCATTCCGAACAATGTAGGTCTACAAATAATATAGTATAAAGGGAAATTTACTACTGTTTTGAGAAATAGCCTATAATATAGGAACATGGTTGTGTTACATTGCACTAGCCAGGCTCTGAGAGATATTAGTCTGCAGCTGACGTGATAAAACCAGTGTGTTGCTGATATACTTTTTCATTTTGTGTTTGCGCCACAGGGCTGCTTGCCTCTGGTGTTAATGTTTGACATTAAAGAGGACATTGAGGTGGAGCCCCAGTGTATCACAGCACTAATGGAGCAGCTGGATGTCTTCATCAGTATCAAACCGAAGCCAAAACAACCCAGCAAGGTATGACACCCGGCTTACGATCACGCAGCACCACGAGTTTCAGTGGGTTTCCAGCCATGGTAGCAGTAGGGCTCTCGGGATGGTGAGGTTGGGCAATCACTTTGATAACAGACAGAAATATCTCAACAATTAAAAGATGGATTACCATTTACATTTCGCACAGACATTCATGCTGCCCTGAGGATGCATTTCATTAACGTCCCCTCGACTTGTAATGTAGCGTCCGCATCAGTTCGAAATTTGAAAATGTCAAATATTAGTTTTTTCTTGAGGGACAATAATATTGCACCAATGCCGCATACAACAGCATTTACAACCTAAGCTAGTTTAGCATGCTTGTTTGTAGATGGGCTTTTAAAATGCATAAATACAAGAGATACCTGGAAAAACCAATGACCAATGCCCGTCAACCTCTACTGTACTTTGTATGTCGTGCAAATTATTATACCAGCAATGATGTTAGCATGTAGCTCAAAGCCTCACAGAGCAGCTAGCATGGATGTGGACTTGTTTAAGTTAAAACATCCTCTAATGAAAGGTGGTTTCTTAATCAGATAAGCAGTGCGTACAGGACCACATTTACTGAGCATTTCCAGTGGCATTAAAAAGTGTGTGTAATAGGGTGACCGTATTTTCAAACCCCAAAACTGGGACCCTTAAGTGTACCGCATGCACGTGCACATGTATGCGCTTATGCACACGCAATATGCGTGCTATTGTACACTGTTATCTGGCCATCTTAATATGATCTTTTGTGTCAGCATTGTGCAGAACGCAGCATTTTCTTTGCCAGGTATACTTCACGAAGGAATGAGCCTCCTGGAACTCTCCCGAAAAAACTGACTTTCTCTTCGGGCAGGACAGCTAACCGTTAGCGTACTGATGGGTTCTGTCGAGGTCTTTAATAATGAGTCTGAAAGAACATGATAAACTGTGCAAGCACTGAAAACAAGTATAACATTATTATTGTAGTGAAAACTGGAACAATTTGGGAGTGACTGTTGAAAACCGGAACATTTGAGTGTTTCACAGAAACGAGTACAATACCAGACAAATCAGGTCACTGTAGTGTATAAAATAAATGATTTGGATGCACTGCCCTATTTACATTTTGCACTTGGAACTGACATCTGTAATTGGTAGCATTAACATCTATTTTAAGGCATAATGTTATAGAATGACCACGATTAATGAAATTACTCAGCTCTAACAAACCTTTAAACTTCAGAAGTAAACATATCCTAACTTTTCACCGTGAGAAAAGCAAACTGCTGTCCCACTTGTTCATATGCTGTGTCGGGCAGAGAGGGAAAAAAGGACGACCAAGAAACAAATAAGCCACTGTTCCGCTGGAGAATTACACTCCGTCAAATGTCACAGCAGGACATTAAAGTCAATTATAGATCTCCATGTCACATTTCATTGCTGTTTGATGAAAT
Source organism: Melanostigma gelatinosum (assembly GCF_949748355.1). Lineage (NCBI taxonomy): Eukaryota > Metazoa > Chordata > Actinopteri > Perciformes > Zoarcidae > Melanostigma > Melanostigma gelatinosum. The sequence continues at coordinate 8,126,716 of NC_136645.1, forward strand.
TTAAAAGGAAAAACTGGAACCTCACACCAAGGGGAATCGAGCCGTACCAACACTGAGAAGAGTTCTGGCATAAATCTACGTCGGGTCACCGTGGGGAATCACAGCCTGCCGTGCATCTTTCACCTGATGGACTCAATCTGTCTATTATGCCGCTCAGCTATTCCATCTAAAAAATAACTGGCTTGTTTTCTTATTAAATTAGTGAAATACGTTGATCATTTCCATATTATATTGTGATTTACAAACTCTTACAGCGACTGTGCGCCTGTTTTTATATCCAACGCCAAGCTCTGATGTTACTCATGGTCTACTGTGGTACAACGTACTATTCCCAATCATATTTCAACACTTGGCCCGGTCCTGCCTGTCTCTTCGAGGTGCCCACGTCCCATCCCGAGCCAGGGCTCGGTGCCCAAACCCGACAGGCCTGTGGGGACTGATGTTGAGGTGCCGGTGTAAACACGGCCCCAGCCCAGATCCTCTTAAGAACCCTTCACTGAAACATTTTAACGAGGTGACAGCTGTAATCCAAAAAGGCCCGTAGGTGCTCCCGGCACTTTGGCAGACCGATAAGTGTGTGTGTCGGAGAGACTGATCATGATTGGAATTTATTTTTCAAAAGCTCAACTCTGGCAAAACGCAAAGATTTCTGCTCACTTACCGTTTTTATTTCATGTTTATTAAGGGCAGGGTTTCTGGTGATGTGGAAAACGTAGAAGTCATTTCTCCAATTGATTTCAAATATTTCCTGTTTTAAAGTTATCTGGTGTTGATTTAGTGCCTCGTAGTGTAATAGTTATTGAGTTACAGGCATTGCCTCATATTCTCTTCAATGCTATCAATGAGCGAGGTAGTGTATGTTATGCAATTGATTTAAAAAATGCTTGTCTCCATCTCTCTCCCACACTGCCTAAATGTTTATCCTTCCAATCTATCCTAATTCCCACTTCCTTCCTCCCCTTTATGTGTGTCTCCCCTCATCCTCCCTTTCACTCCCTATCTCTGGTGCAAACATTCCCTATCATACCCTCGCCTCCTCCCCTGCCTTTCCTCTTCTGTCTCTCTCTCACGCCTTTCCCCTCCCGTCCCTTTTGCCTCTCTCCTTCCCATTTTCCTCTTACCTCCTTGTCCAACCCACCTGTCTTTTTCTTTGCTCCATCACCTCTCAGTCCGTGATAGTCAAGAGCGTGGAGAGGAATGCGGTGAACATGTACGAAGCCCGGAAATTCCTCTTGGGTCTGGAGAGCAACGGGGTGTCGTCCTCCTCGCCCTCTGTGGCGTTGAATCCCGCCACCAACATCCCGTCCCTCATCTGCCCCGTTGGCCTGGACATCCTGGCTTCAGCTGGCCTGGGGCTGAGCAATCTGGGTATGACACTGTCCAACTTGTTTAGCGTGTACATACTTTTTCCACGTTGCGGGAGGGGAAAGACAAACTGGTGTGGAAAGATAAGTAGTGACCCTCTTCTTCCTTGCAGCAAATGCATCGAAGATGAAATGTCTTTGCAGAGGAGCTAATGCCCTCATACATCAATGTCATTCGCATCTGTACCAGTCGCACACGGCGAGGATTCTCCCCTATAGCAACACATCCATGGAAGCGATCGCTCAGCCAGATCTCCTCAAAGCCTGTTGTTAACTGAATCCCTGAGTGCAAGTGATTTTTCTAAATCCGATACAAAGATCTCCTCAGCATCCACATAAATCACAGCCAGTGAGTCATGGCAGCATCATCTGTATGCGCTTTACAGGAGGAGTTGTGTTTTTCCGCAGGACTGACCTCACCGTGATGGCATGAATATCATTCCAAGAAATGAGTCCCGCATGTACAAATCTCAGCCAACCATCAGAAAATAACATCAATTTCAAATTTAGTTGTGTCACTTTGAATGAGTTGTGAGTTTATGAATCATAGGATGATGAACGGTTATAACTGGCGTAGGAGTTTTTGTCTGCAGTGCTGACCTCAACATTAAGGCACGGAGTTCAGACTGAAAGAAGGTTTTTTTGTTTCCAAGGGTGACTTTTAAATGGATTTTAGTACGATTTTTTGTATTATAGGTTTGATGTCTAACTCAAGTTATGTTTTTTTGCTGTCATATGATTATATTGGACATATTGGACTTTGAGAACAGGGAAATGAGGACATGAGTAATGCATCAGTGGATATAGGAAAAGCAGAGAGTGGAATATGCTGACAGGAAGCAGCTCATGGCTGTAAGCACACGCCAGCAATAGATTTGTTGTTTTGTTTGGTGCATCTTTATCATCAAACGCTGACCCCAGCATATCTACATTATATTACTTTGAAAATTCCCTCCCATGTTTGAGAGGGGAGTATTATGACAATAGTTTAATAATATCCATAATCTGTTTATTTAATATCTGCGAGCATGTAAGGAGCATGTGAGGTGTTTTTTTTTAAGCTTTTTGTCTGATTTTGATGAAATAACTTTTCAAATGGCATTTTATTTTATGTCCTTCTGTTCCCAGAAAAAAAAATAGTCACACCAAAAAACAATGTGCCATAAAGTTCCGGTGCAGTAGAAACTCTGTCGCTGTCTCGTTTTAAACCCAGGGCCCGGGGGTGAAGCTGTGGACGGCCACATCCTGGCATTTAGTAATTGCTACATGCTTCTCTTCCTCAGATTACAGACCCGTCTGCCAGAAGAAGACTGGGCCTTATTCCTGGAGCCAAACTAGCCCCTTGTTAAAGCCACAGACCTGCTTCTTTCTGTTTTCATACGCTGCGTTTTGGTTTAAGACACCAAGCACCACATTGTTGGTGCTCTCAATAACATGGGTTTATTGGGTATGAGGACATACGAGATATGTACTTTAGCATTGACCTTGTAGAAATGTAAGAAATTCTTCCTCCTGTTTGCTGTCTGGTTGATGACAGTTTGAGGGAATACCAGTTGAATAGCTGGGAGACCAAGATTATTTTTTTGAATGCCGTAGTGCAACGTGTGATTAGCTTGAAAAATGCCTCGGTGCTTAGACAGGACCACCGCTGATCTATTCATCTCCTGTTCCCTCCGTTCTCTTCTGCTCAGGTTTCCTGGGAGCGACGGCGGCCCACTGCCTCTCCAACTCTGCTGCACCAAACGCTGTCCTCAACAGCTTAAATTCCTCCATGAGCCCTCTGCAGACCCCGAGCCCGAGCACCCCCACACCCACCGCGTCCCTCTGGCCCAGCTCACTCACCAGCACCCAAGGTATTTCTTTTGTACTGGCATGTGGTTTTCTAATACCCAGTCCAACATATGCATGTTTTAAAAAACAAAACAAAAAAAACATCATCATAAAAAAGACAATGTTTCTGCTGCATCGATTTTGATCCACGGTGAGTCCATATTTTTTGCCCATGGGTCTGAATACATCTTACTTGAAGTACCGGACTGAGGGGTGATTTCACAAAGAAGGGATTCCGACTGCTGATCGCACAGACAGTTGCGCGTCATTTGCAACGATTCACAAACGATATTGCGCGAATGATATTTCAGTTAAACCGAGGCTATAAAGTTTTGCAGATGAGTGCAATTTGCCCCTTTTCTGCATCTGATTGCAATTATCCATGTGGCAAAGTAAAAATTATGATTATTGCGATGAGGCTCATTTGCTGTGAAGGTGGCCGATTTTGAGCCAAATCTATATCACCTCATTTAAATATGTGCAAATGGCACAGGAGCATTGAGACACTATTTGCTTGGCAGTGCACTTAGGAGTGAATTTTACCCTTTGGGGGTGCTTTCAGAATTACTCTTTTTGGCACAAGTTTAGCGGCTGCAAAAGGTGCTTAATCCTTTTCTTTATTCGCCCTGAGTGTTTTTATATTCTAAGGTTTTGTATAAATAGGTAGATGGATTGACAAATAGACAGAAACCTACAGATCTAAAGGAAAGTTGTACACGTATCCCTTATGAGCAACTAAAAGTAAAGAATTGTGAATGCTACGTTCTTCACCACTTGTGTTTTCAGGCTTCTCATCTCAGCTGATGCTGCACCCCGCTGCCCAGGCCACATTGAGTAGCATCCTGCTGTCAAGTGTTCAGGGTTACACACAGAGCACGCCGTCCCCTCCGCCTGGCCTCGCTCCCATAGATAAACAGCCCAACGGGGTCCCTGACTGCAACAAGGGCCCCTGCACCCTCAATGGACATGTCAAGGTTGGCCCAGTAATACACTATGTGCTGCATTGTTTTGAGTTCACTTTGACTTTTCTGTTTATTAAATGTGTCTTTTATGTATGTGTGTGTGTGTGTGTGTGTGTGTGTGTGTGTGTGTATATATAGCATCCTGGCTCAGTCTATGGGAGGATGGGGACTGCATCACTTGCAGAAACGGTTTTGAGCCCAGCCCCATGTGACTCGGTCCAGGAGGCCGGTGGACACAATCCTTCAGAACCGCTGTCCAGCAAGTCCAGCCCAGATGAAGGTATTCCTCTTATGGAGAGAAACTCAACCGGCCTACAACTATATGTGGTGTTTTTCCATGTCTAAACTACAGTAATTGCTCTGAGTTTTATAACAAAAGGCAACTTGATTTGTTTCAGAAAAAAGGAGTGTTCTGAGAGCAAATCATACTTCTTCTGCCCACAGAGTCGTAAAGGATTTTGGATAATTTGCCCATGTGGCAAAGGGCCACATGCAGCCTGAAATGTATCCCCGTGACACCAAGAAACACGTAAAACATGTCAGTGTATGCAAACGTCCAGTGTAGTTTACACACAACCCCGTCCGCATCTGTTTTGAGTGTTTTCACAGACTGTATTAGGCCTTAAATAATGCACAGTCTCGTGAACGCATGTGCACTTTTTAGTGTAACTGCTAATTACCACTCATCCAAAATATCAAGCCTATCTTGTTCCATTCTACTGTCAACCCTTTTCTTTGGACAATTATTATTATTAGTCAATGTTCTTTAATAAAATATTACTTTCAACTCTCATAAGAAGTTCGTTAAAGTCTACTTATATTGGGAGTCTTGCCCTCTTGTGGGTCAGTTATGGTAACGACAAACTTAAAGTCTTGTGATTTATGTGTGATATTTTGGATCGGCACATTTTTTTGAGCAGTCAACGTTTTCAACTCTGCTGAACCTTGCAGACTTAACATAAATGTCCAATTTAAGCTTTTCCACTTGAAATAGATGTAACCCTTAAACCCACTTTTGAGAAAAATGCCTTGAATGAAGTTATTTCCATTTCTCTGTGCCGTCCTCCTAACCTCACACTCCCTCTGACTACGTTTATTGAGTTGGAACGGAGACGGATTAACTGCTAGTCTGCTCGTGGTTCAGAAAGGCCGTCGTTTCCTCCGTGTCTTGCGCTCGCGGTTTTCCCCTCAAACTTTCACTCTCACGCGTCTCGTTTTTCCCCCTGCTGTTTTCTGAGCTGGTCCTCCCCCCCAATCCGGTGCGTCCCGGTACGGTTTCCTCTCCCTCCCTTACCTCCTCCTGTGTCCCAGAATGTGTTTGGACTGGCTCGCCCAGCTCGACTCTACTCTGTGGCATGAGAGTGTGCAGGGGGATTGTTCAAACATTAAACCCCGGAGAGATTCATTAGATTGACTGACATCATATTATTTTTACGCTATACAGCACACCATGTGCATTCAGCATAAACTCACACACACACACATCCTGTTACACAGAGCAGGTTCCTGTCAGGCTGAAAGTGGAGTAGCTAGAGGGAAAGCCACTGTAATTACAGCTGCTGTGTTTTTAATTAATCCAGGATCCAACTGAGACTTGTCGCACTTCAACACATGCACACATACATACATATGCCCACCAAGTTACACACTTCTTTTACACTGAGTGACCAGTCACTGCATGACATACATTGAAAAATAACATGAAACATGAAGAGTTTCAGCAGTGGTTGTCATGATATTGTGTATTTTCTATGTAGAAGACAGAGGACTGCTGTAAACTCTGAGATTCCACATACGGACCGATTTTAACTGGAAAGTAAATTAAAAAAGATAATCAAATTTATGTTTTTGTATGGTTCCTTCAGGTTCTGACACGTTTGTGGAAGTGGGCATGCCCAGAAGCCCCTCGCACTCAGCCAATGGAAGTGAGCTGAAACAGATGCTGGCTTCATGTAAGACGTCATCGGGGAAGCGACAGGCTTTGGAGCTACTGCAGGGCACCAAGAACTCCCATCTACAGTATGTCTGAATCTACAGCTCGTGGTGCTACTGTTTAGCATGTCATAGCAAACACATTTTAATTTTAAAAGCCTGACAAAAACAGATTTTAACAGACAAAGTGAAGGAGACGGCCGTTTTGTCCCATATTGACTGTGTTACACACACTTACTCTGGACAGCATGGGTATTAGAATAATCAACTGTATCTTAATAATGAAAACGAGTATGAGCTGGGAACGTGAACAGCCTTCGTGATAACGTGAGGAGGCGATGAGATTAAGGACTAGAATTTCGTTCCACTCGTGATCATAACATTTCTGTGTAATCCCAACAGCTCTGACTGTCTTCTCTCGGACGCCGAGTCCAGCTCGTCAGACAGCCCCGTGGCCGATAAGAGGGCGCCCGGCAGCGAGCGGGCGGCTGAGAGGGCAGCGCAGCAGAACGAGAGGGAGCGAATCAGACTGGTACCACAAAGCTCCTTCGCCAACATACAGGTACATACACACAGAAAAAACGACACCGTTTTGGGGGTGTTCTTAAATTATAAAGGAATAAAACGGTCTTCTGTCTTTTCAGGCATTTGACTATGAACAGAAGAAGCTGTTGGCAACCAAAGGTGAGTTGTTATGTTCGTCTGATCAAATCATTTGGTGTCATTCGTGCCTTGCTTGAATACAGACTGCCACATAATCTAAAGCTCACAATAGTTACGTGTTCCCTGAAAAACTTCCTCCTTGCAAATGTGTATCCCTGTGGATGGAAATTCATAATCTTAAACTACATTGATTCTTTTTTTTGGATCCATAATTGTTCAAACGCACAAAACTCCACCTAAAACTGTAGTTAAGAATACAAGGCTTGCAACGATACCAACAATGTGAAATATGTGTGATAATAAAAAATACTGTAAAATTCAGCTGCTTAGGTGCTTTAAACAAGTAGATGTTTTACAACCAGTGAGAAAAACATCAAACTTTAAATCGGAGCATGGACAACATTTAACAGATAAAATAAATATACAGGCAAGATTTTAGATGTCTACAAGAAATATCATTTTGCGTTCATCTCTGTAAAAGTGTGTCACTGTCCGTCTGTATTCACACAGCTATGTTGAAGAAGCCCGTGGTGACTGAGGTGCGGACTCCTACCAACACCTGGAGTGGTCTGGGCTTCTCAAAGTCCATGCCAGCTGAGACCATCAAGGAGCTGCGGAGAGCCAATCACGTTGCATACAAGCCCAGCATGAGCACCACCTACGAGGTCCGACACACAGTGGCCAGTGTTGTCATCTTGGATCATTAACTTTACTGTCGTTACGTGTTTATTGTAGAAGATTTATTTTGTCTCACCGTGTACATTGTAGGTAGATGTTTCTGTTCCTTATATCCAGACGCTGTGTCAGAACTCTGTTAAATGTTTGGATTGTCTTTGTTTCTTTGCTTTCTGTCTCAGGACTCCCCGCTGTCCCTGTCTCGATCCAACAGCAGGGAAGTCATCGGCAACGGCAGTGACTCTGACAACTGGCGAGACAGGAACGGCATCGGTAACGGCCTGCCGATGCACGCCGAGTTCCCCTCCGTTGTCGGCAGCCCAAAGAGGAAGCAGAACAAATCTGGTTAGTTCGGCATGTTTTTGTCAAACGAGGACAAACCGAGCACTGATGCATTTTAAGCATTGCATTGGCAAGCTATGCAAGGACAATGACAATTTGTCAGCAGATCACTTGTTAGAGAGATGCTCCTCTGCAAAGAGTAACACAATATGGAATTACTTTTTTGGCATTGATGGTGAAATATATAATTTTTTTTAAAGTTCAGAGATGGCACTTTAGCTGACTTTACCGGTGTCTGCCTCTTAAACCAACCTCCTAAACAGGAGCTGTATTAGTCTCATCAAACTCAATTTGTAGCACATTGTTTTCTGGCTTTGTCTACATTTGTTGACTAATTAAAAACTTTATTCTAAATATTCTTCATCTTTCTGTGACGTAACGTCTGTGATAGCTGAAATGTGAATGAATTATTGCAGTTTTGTTGCTTTCTTCAAAATGATCAGTGTTTTTTTTTTGTTTTTTTTTCAATCCTATGATGGACAGCTGCAGAGCATTACCTCAGCAGCAGTAACTACATGGACTGCATCTCCTCCATAACCGGCAGCAACGGCTGCAGTCTGAACTCGTCTCTGAAAGGCTCAGAGCTGCCTGAGCTGTTCAGCACGCTGGGCTTAGGGAAGTACACGGATGTCTTCCAACAACAAGAGGTAGCGCGCACTCAACCAGTGTTTGGAAGGCCCCATGGGGGACAATTTTAACACTTGTAGAAGTTGCTGAATTGTGGTAATAGTGGCGTTAAATGGACTTGTTGCTGCTTCCAGATTGACCTCCAGACATTCCTGACTCTAACGGACCAGGACCTGAAGGAACTGGGCATCACCACCTTTGGAGCGCGCAGGAAAATGCTGCTCGCCATCTCAGGTACAAATGAAGAAGAGCATGTGTTTTTCACGTTTTGTCTTTCATGTCCTCCCTCGCCCCGGTCTTTCCCTGCAATCAACTGTCTGGCAAAACCGACATTGACCGATAAGACCAAACAATAACAATAGAGAAGCTACAGTAAAGATATCCCTGCCAACGACCACCTCAGTCTCAAGTTGGTTCTTTGCTGTGCTGATAATCCCCGATACCAGCTGGAGCCTCGTCCTGACAGCTCCCGCTGAAGGCAGTTCACACAAATTGGCTTATGTGTTTCATGAATGTTTCCTCTTTTGTCTGTTGCTGCCACAAGCCTGAGTGGAGCCCAGCTGTGCAGAGGGCAAAGAGTGAACTCCAACTGACAAGAGGTCATCAACACTGCCAACCTCTGGCTTTGAAAGCTACAGGTGGCCCTTATTATTGGCAGACTAGTAGAGAAGTACAAGAGAGTGAAGTTGCAACTAATTCTTTCTTGTAATTATACATGAAAAGATGTTCCAGTAATATGCACCAGCAGGAGTAAATGGGATGAAGGCACATTCTTCTCACATGAGTGTGTTGGTTTTTCTCCAGTTGCTCCAGCTGCCTCCCTGATGCTGAGGTAGCATCTGTCATGTTTTTTGCACTGGATGTAATGTGAATGTCGCACTTCATTACCGATGGTCATTTTTTTGCACGTTGTAATAGCTGGAGCCGTTAGGCTGCATACGTTAATCAAGCTCATGTTGGAGTCATGAGCTTCCTGTCATGGATATTCAGTAAAAGTTCCGAAACCTCAGAGCAGAGACGGGGTTGACGGTAAGAGCAGCAAGGGGAAACGGCGAGGCCAGTGCTGATTTTTAAGAAAGCGGAGCGATCCAAGGCCAGAATTGGTTTTATTGCCCGACGCCTCAGCCAAGTGAAGGTCAACTCTCATCTCCACTGACGGACTCTAGGGCTCCAAACCAGGAACATGCTCGTCTCTGTCTGTCTCTCTGTATTTTTGCTTCTCATTATAAAGAGATGGAATGTGAGGCTAGGTAATCCAGGTTCAGACTTCCTGCCGGTCTGCCAGTAGAAAGAGCTGCTGGAGCGAGCTGCCTGTCTCCAGTAATCAAACCGAAGGTTTATGCTGGCAGCGACAGAACGTGGTTATCATATGAATAACTCAGAGACGCCGTGACGTGACATTTTTATGAAAGCATTTTGTCCAAGCTGCTGTGTAAAGACCCAGATGGGTACAAAGAGGGCTTTTGTTGATCTGAGCAAACCTGTAGTGATCTGAATCCAATTAGCTCAATGGAGGCTAAATAGAAACGTTATGGGGAGACACCCAACGTGCATAGAGTAAAAGATTTAACGAATAAATATCACCACGAAAGAGCCCCAGTTTATTGAAAGTCTGCAGTACATTAGTGCTGCTGAAGTGGATATTTCTGGCTCAGTCTGAGAAAAACTAATTTTGAGAAAATGTCCTTTGAAGAAATGTCCTGTAAATTCCATACATTTTACTCCATACATTTTGACGGGTAAATGGAGTAGAACATTGTATAGATATCACCATGACACTTGCCAAGTTGATTACAATATTTTTTGTATTACGGGTTTTCTGAAATATCATGTTTAAATATGCAAATTAGGCATTATCTAATGCTAACTTTTGATGAATTTAGGATAAATCTGCAGACCCAAATTGAAAAAGTAGTTAAATAAACAGTTAAATGTGTATTTTGTATGTTTTCTATTCACTCGTCTGATGTTATGGAAGCAAAATAACCCAAAATCTCAAAATGACCAGCGCATGAAAAACGACGGTTTTGCCTGTGATGTCTACTTTCTCTTTTGTTGTCTGTATTTCTTTACTGAGATTCACTACGCCTCCCAAAAGCAACACTAGAAGTAGTTGAATCACCTTTGCTTCTGTTGATGTTCTGTGGTGCTTTTGTTTCAACACAGAACTAAACAAGAATCAGAGGAAACTATTTGAGCCACCCATCAGGTCCTCTTTCCTGGAAGGGGGAGCGAGCGGCCGCCTCTCCCGTCAGTTTCACGCCGACATAGCCAGCGTCAGTGGGCGATGGTAGGTGCCTCCAGACCTCCGGGCCATCCTAGAACCGTCCGTGATGGAGACCAGCCTCCAGTGTCATTCTGTGACTCAGCAGCCCTGGTTTAAGCTGAATGAAGACTGTTCAAATGTTGTTGTTGCCATATAGTATAAATATATATATTAAAAAAGCCATTGTTTTACCTGAAGTGCCAACAAGAAAGAAGGGATTTCTCTGAAACATAAGGTTCAGTGTTCACTCCTCATAGAGCCATTGAGTCTATCTGGAGCATTTATATATGAAGGTGTGTTGTTATGGTTCTGATGAAGGGTACTGTCCAGTATTTCTGTCCAATTTTCATTCAAGGGAACAGGCAGAATGATTACTACAATCATTTTACACATTGATACGACCTGCATTTGTACAATGCTGTTGTATCAGTGACATGCACTTTAATATTACTAGACTTTTGCCTGTGAGAGCCTAATTCATTAGATTAGAATAACTGTTTTTTTTTTGTTTTTTTTGTATTGACTAAAAGCACAGATGCATTTTGTACCAAACCAAATGTAAGCACTTACCAGTGAGTTTAGGGTGCCACCAAATGAAGTGCAAAATGTGTCAGCGCGTCAAAGTGGTGACTTAATCAACTTTAAGATATGCCAAAGGAGAGCATCCATGTGGCCTTTGACCTTTGGCTGCCTGAAGTGTTTTGATTGGTGGACATTCCTCCGAGGTCAGTGTTTGTGTCCAACCGTAGTCTGTCTGTATGTGTGTTTACTAGACCAAAAAAAATCTAATATTTTGTACTCTATGCATTATGATTTTATTTTTTATTTTGTATTACCATTTTAGGGGAATGGGTGGGATGTGTAACGGTAATCAGTTTACATTTGTATTTTTTTTTATACAGTCATGAATAAGTTTCTATGATTTCTGTAATTAGATTATGAGTATATTTTACTTTTTTCCCCTGCCTTTTAATCTGTGGAGCCGTAATGTGGCTGTGCCATGGGACAGTAGCAGAGACGTGAGGCAGTTGGGCAAAGCTTTAAAAAGGCCTCTCTCTGATTGTGTCAACAGGCATTTTTCTATGGTTCTCCTTCCCTGTTTGTTTATAGTACATGCTCTTTTGTCATCTGTTATTTGTCAGCGTTGGCCTCCCCGTGGCCCCTTCTGTGTGCCGAAAATCTCACAAAGTACTCCTCCTCGTATCCAGACCTCGAGTTGCTCTGATAGGACTGTGTGCCCTTTTTTGTCGTCTTATTAACTGGCTGTTCCATTTAGAGCAAGCAAGGATCTGACGGAGCAAGGCCATGCCTTTCTGTAGCGAAAAGTGCCAATGTACATAGCTAGTTTTTCAACAGGGAGATATTTCACTAAGAACACAAATATTTTTGGACTTACTCTCCAGTAGGGAGGTGCAACACACAAAGAACCAGTATATTCACAGCCAAATTGGTCTCATATGAGAATATCTTCAAGAGATAAAACAAAGTCATCAGAATGACTGAGATGTAAGATGAAAACAAATAGAAATCTGGAATTTTCTGGTATCAGTCGTGCAATCTAATATCCAGGAAACCTGGTTCAGCAGAGTTTAATGAAGGAACGGGATTATGCAGCAGCAGTGTTTATCATCAAAGCTTGCGTTTGTTCTGGACGCCTGGATTATGTTCGCTCATGTGTTTTGGAAAAGGAAAACATCCTTTTCAAACGGTTCATTAACTTCGGATATCTCAAATGTTATTTTGCGTGATATTCCTAAGATTTATCTGAGGATTTAGCCTCCAAACCGATGCATCGTCCAAAGTCTAGAGCACTTTGTATCAAGTGCAACTAAGTGCCTTTTTGTACATTTTTTGTTCCTTCTTTGCAGTACTAAGGATATATATAAGACTGACGATTCTTATCTTGGTCTAAATGAGAGTACAGTGTATATAATCTATTAGGTATGTAGAGGATGCTTTTGAGAAATTGTCACGGTCTAGTGCATGACTCGCCAAATTTTACTACGAACGCAAGTAACAGCAGTCCTCACATGGTCTCACACAGAGAAGTCAATCATTTGTCACTTCTCTTCGATTCGCAATGATTCCCTTTTAAGGCGATTTGTTGTTTATCATGTTCACATTTAACTACTTTCCAACCTCCCTCGCAGCTGATTTGAGCCATTCTCAATGCGGTTGTCGAGTAAATAACACTAAAGTAAATTATAATCTGACACGGTGGCCGACGCCAACCAGGTAATTGTCTTTTATCCCCTTGGAAGTCTTGAGGAAAGACACGAAGAGGGAGAACGCTCCTCTCGAAAGGGATTCTTTATCCCGAGAGGAAACCCGGGGCCGGGTCGCCCTCACTCATCATGGTACTACATTGGGACTGTTGAGCACTGATTCTCCCAGTGCTGTGACTCGTGTTCCCGCCTTGCAGACATTTGTTTTCATCCCTTACCTTGTTCGGATGCGTTTGCTCGGAGGGCAGCAGAGGTTCTTGTCTTATCAAGTGAATGTTTAAATAATATTGATGCATGTTATTGCAGATTTATTACGGATCAGTGAAGGGACTCAAGTCAAAACGTTTACTGCCAGCTTGTCTAGTCTTTTGCCCTCTGATAGAGTAGATTCACAGTTATGTCTTTAATTTGTTTGTATCAGTAACATTGTTGTTCCCAAAGGGATTTATTTGAAGGAGTCTTTGTACTGCAATCAAATGGTACATTTATAATAAATGTAAACCACTAAGGATAATACATAACTTTTGTACAACTTTTTCATCTTATGCAACCATTGTTTTTGTGTGAGAAAGGTACAACTCTGCACAAAGTTCCAGAGAAGAATTTGTGTATAAACATTGCCATGTGGCCAAAGCTCTGTTCAATGTGGCGTCTGTTGATGCTATTGTTCTTCTAATTGTATTGTAGTACAGATATAAACAGGACATTTTGGAGGAACTGTCAAGCAGGCAAAAAAGATGTTTGTTCAAATATTATGAAGGTAATAAATTTATGCAAACAAAGTCCCTTTTTTTTGTGGGTTTTTTTCTGCAGAACACAAGAATGTAGAGATATAATCGTCTTTAAGGCAGGAGGAGGATGGTAGCTCTAAGCCATCAGGAAGTCCAGGCTTTCAGTATCCATAAGATGCTGCAACCTTCCGACTCCCAGAATCTTCTCTAAGAGCAGATAAGCACAGAAAGTATTAAAATCGCTTCCGCCAGAGTTTCAATATATACATTATAATATAATACATGTATAATATATATATATATATATATATATATAAATATAAATATACCCATACAGAATAAAGCTTATAAATATTTTGTCACATACTACATTCACTTTATCTTCTGTGTTTGACAGCCCTGCAGCTAAAGGTAATCAAAAACACATTGTACAATGTACAGTATGTGTTTTTTAGGTTCTGCAGAGTATGTATACTGTACATACTCTGCAGGTTGAGAAATAACCCAGTCCCATGCCACGTGGTTACGGTGCCATGCATGCCTACATGAGGCCTAATCCGCACAGCCAGGATCTGCTTAATCCAACAGAATGAATCTGCTGCGACTAATGGAGATTCTGACAGAGACAATATATAGTGTAATGCTCGAGAACAAATTCATTTTAAGCTCAGTCTCAAGTCTGTGGCTCTTAATTTACTGCCCATCTGTCCTCTTGGACCATTAAATAAGTGGACTTTATATGTAAGATGTTATAAGATCTTTTTATTTTCTTGCACAATTATTTGATTCAGTTTCAAATGGAACAAAAAGGGTTCCTCTCTTTTTCATTATTTCTCAGGCATTATCCAGGTTCTATAATCTAGTTCCTGTGTGATGAATTGTTGGGTGAACAATTCAGATTTGAAAACCACCTGTCTTGAGTGAGGTCACAAACTGCACTGTCGCCTGGCTGTGCCACGTTTACGTTAAGCCCCGACAATGTCTCTTATTTAATATAAGCAGAGCAGCAAAATTGGAGAATGAGACCATCGACTGCAAAGAATAGACCACCACTTGGATTCATGCATTTTTCCTCCTAAATTCGCAGTGTAAATAAAAACCTCAAGGGGGCAGTGTTGCCCCTTAAAATGACTCACTTCTCCAATAAAACATGGACAATGGTTACCCAGCAACAGATTATTACATGTTTAGAGATTATTAAACAACACTGAAGACTACTGGTGGTTTATTTTGTATGCCCAAAAAAGACATTTTACTTATCACCTCTAATATATATGTTATCTGAATTTGGTTTTTTTAAATAGAGACTTTACACTCTTTTTCAAGCTGTATTTTGCCTGAGGTAAGGAGGGTGATTACATTTTCCATATTATTCATGTTCATATTTACTGCTCTAAACTTCTTCTACAGGCTTCTCCGTTTATGGCGGCAAATCCATGTTCCAATAATGAATAGAGAGAGGGCGGGAGAGCCTCTCATCCAACCCAAATGAGCCCTTAACAGAAGGTGCCAATGAGCTTTTTCTGTGGCAGCTTATGTCTCACTCACTCTCTCATCCTCTGTTATTGTTTTCCATAAAGAAAACCGAACGCCATGTTAATACCACAACACTGAAGGATGTAAATACTGGTATCCTGCGGTGCTCTGGGGTCATAGGAAGGACACTGCGCAATCTCTCCACTGGCTTCCTGTAGCATCTAGGATACACTTTAAAATTCTCACCATCACTTACAGAGCACTTCACGGTCAGGCTCCGGCTTATGTAGCTGATCTACTTCGCCCCTATTCACCCGCCCGCACTCTCAGGTCAAACGCTCTAGGTCTTCTGTCAGTCCCACGCACACGATTTAAGAGCCGTGGTGACCGAGCCTTTGAGGCAGTGGCCCCGAGGCTCTGGAATGCTCTGCCTGCAACTCTACGCCTCGCAGATTCTGTGGATACTTTTAAGAACCAGCTCAAAACCCACCTTTTTAGGCTGGCGTTTGTGTAAAAGTAAACCCATGTCCTAGACCTGCTCTTAAAATATGTTTTACATTTTTATTTTATTTTTTATTATTTTATTTTATTTTTAAATTTTCTCTGTGTATGTAATTTATTGACCCTAGGGTCACATTGTGTTTTTTATGCTTTTAAATGTCTGCTCTGTTAAGCACTTTGTGATACTACTGTCTGTGAAAAGCGCGATATAAATAAAATTCATTCATTCATTCATTCATATTGACAAAACATTCATTGCTGTCAATTACTGCCAATTCCTCATATGATAAAAAGATCTGAGCTGTATTGTGATCTCTTTTTTTGCCTTACTGAGAAACTTAAAGGAGAGCTAGCTTCCACAGGAATAAATGCACTTATATTTTACCAGCAATCCCACACGCTTCAAACATAATGGCTTTAGAGAAAAGCTTTTAAATCACGAATATCAAAGCCTCTACGCCTCACTTTGGGCGATTATGCGTACAGCACAGCTGGCAATCATTCTCAGTGCCGGGCATGGATCATTTGAATTTCATGTTCTATTGTGAGAGACGGACAGAGTGAAAGACGGCTAAATTGCAGAGAAAATAAGCTACGGGCTGTTCTATGACGAACCAACCAACCATGCATTTATTCTGCATCCTGGTGTTTGGTGTTGGTGGAGAAAGCCCGCATTCTCCACCAATTTGTTGTGAAAATAAAGCTATCTTTCACACTTAGAGCAGGTTTAAGAATGAAACAGAAGCTCTCAGAGGCGTATAGTAATATCAAAGCAATAGATTTATTTATCAACAGAGTTATTCAGCCAACACAATTAAACATGCATGGGCTCTAATGATTTCCCTCTCAGAGGTCCACCATAAGACACGCTTGAACACATCAGCGTGACCCTTAATATAGGGGGTCCGCCCCTCCGTACACATTGGCCAAAGTCAAAGATGCAAACGGTTGTACGTGCATTACGCTTGGAGGCCGTGAATGTCCATTCACCTTGGCCCCTCCCAGAAGGCATCTTCTTCCGTCAGTGTGTGTGAAATGTTGTCGACTGCGGGGGGGTGACTGGTTTAATACAGCCCGAGGCTGCTGGGCCTACTCTAAGCTGCTGGCCCTGCTCTTGTGACGCAGTTAAGCCAGTGATCTGCCAGTAATCTTCCACTGCTGCTCTCTCGCCCTACTGTCTCATATGAGTACTGCCTGAGTCACTATTAAAGCTAAGACTATTTAAGCTGCTATAAGCTACTGGTTATTAGAACTGCAAATAAGCTAGTGTTTAATTAAGCTGCATATAAACTAGTTGCTAATTAAAGCTATTTCATCCCTACTAATTGCGAAGCAGTAGCAGGTGTAAACTATTACACCTTAAGAGAAATAATTTTCTCAACACTGGCAGCCTCCCCACTTGAAGACCAGCAGAGTCCACAGCATCACATATTGTTCTCATGAGCAGCTTGCCTTTGCAGGAAAGGTGTAAATAAGAGGAGGTGTGACTTGGTTGCTGGCTCTTATCCAACAGACAATATGCTCACAGTGGCTGTCTGGCTCATTGTGTCTACACCTGTTTTTTCTTCTCCTTCATGCAAAACAACACAAATCTCGCATTGACAGATTATTGTTTGCATATCTGCAGCTCTTGGTGCATTCAGTAGCATTATTTCAGTATGAGATTGTGCAGTAATAATGCATTTAGTGTAGTGTACATTGTGTTTTTCACAATAAGCCAGACCATTATTGTTTTTTTGGTTTAATATCATGAAAATGTTGGTCGAGCCCCAAATAAAGCTCAATCGAGGTTCAATCTTAATATATATCAATTGCTTATGGTTTTTCTTTTCCCACACCCAACTCAATCATCAGACTGATTAACCTCTTCACCTCTGTTGAGGAGGTTTAACATTGAATGTATATTTTATTTACACCTCTACTGGAGGAAAAGCACCTGCAGGCGGCAGAAAGAAAACAGGGTTTCAGTGGTCCAGAGTAAAGTAGAAAATAATATTATCCTGGATTAACGCACGACATAAAACATCTTCGGTTGTTGATGTTATTAGTATACATTCTAAGTGGCTGATATAATAATAATAGGCCTATTTCTCAGATTCGCGAGCGGGAACTGGATGCAGGGAAACACGACTTCCGGTTTTCCGCGCTGGCTCGTGGTCGGAACGATCAACAAACGAGAAGCAGTCCCATAACTAGCGCGTGTTTTAGTTCACATTGAAGTAACGAAACAACCGTATTTGTCCTTTTTCACAGCTTTCCCAATGACAAACATTTAAAAAGCATGCACAATAAGAGACGAGGTAACAGGATTTACCATGAAGACAGGCAGTAACATTACTTTTGTGTGCCTTGCTCTACAGCAGGGGTGTCCAAACGTTTTTCAAAGAGGGCCAAATTTGATAATGTGAAAATGCCCAAGGGCCAACAGTCCCTGCTGACATTATTTTAAACAATACAAGTAGCCTATACATACATTGTTATTTTATCATTTTATTTTCAATGACAGCAAATAGCAATGTAACCAAATGTAAGCATTCATGTGTGAACACATCTCAACAACTATTCTGCCTTTCTTTCACATCTTGAAAGTCAGATAACAAAGAACAAGCCATCTAAAAGCTAATTACATAGGAACCGATCAATATTCTCACCTCAAGACAATCTTAAATATGACTTAGTGAGGGTGATGAAAAGTTGTCTAACATTTAAATTCAACACACATGAAACAGGCTCACGAAAAAAATCAAGTTGTCTCTTCGTATCTGATGATAGCTCTTCAGTGTTACGAGCCAGGCAAACATTAGCAAACTCTGTCTTCTTCTCGGGGAAAATGTTTTCTGCTATTTTCATAACACAGTCTTTGATAACCTCACATTCCGTAAAAGGTTTGTCATGTTTAGCAATTACCACGGCCACTCCGCAGCTTACTTTGATGATGTTTTCATGTGAAAGGGGCCGCTGCTGTGTGGCCAAGTTATCTTGGAGTTGCTTCACTTTTCTAGCACGGACGCTCTCTGATAGCTTGTTGTAGCATTAGCACGTTTGGTCTCGTAGTGTCTCTTTACATTATATTCCTTAAACAAGGCAACAGTCTCATGACAAATTAGGGAGACACAGTTGTTTCGGTTTTCGGTGAAAAAAATATTGCGATCTCCACCTCTCCTGGAAGCGGCGGCCCTCATTATCGACTTTCCTTTTTTTACTTGCCGTAGCCATGACAGTTCAAGGGTCAGAGCCAATTTCAAACAGCCAGACAGTTACAGAGTGGTGCTGCCACCATGAGGTAAAAATAGGAATTGCATGTTGAATTTGTATGATTTATTCATTCCGTTTTGACTGTGCTGGCGGGCCATAAATAATGCATTTTAAGACAGAAGGCGCGGGCCGTATAAAATCTGACCTCGGGCCGTGATTGGCCCGCGGGCCGGACTTTGGACATGCCTGCTCTACAGGGATAATTAAATACTTGTCCACTTCGAGTCCCCATCGCATATTATTTTAATATTTTAAAGTGCAGGCTGTCGCTTCCAGGCCAGCTGAACGTAGTTAGTTGAGATGTGGATGAAGCGGCTGGTGATCAAATGGAGTGGGATGCTGTGGCTGTGCAGCTGCAGGAGCGCAATTAGCGCCTCCGTCTCCAGGTGAGTGTCTCATGAACATGTCGCCAACGAATTTTTCAAGGTAACGTTGCTGTTAAATTGATAACAGAAAGGGAAATTCATGCGTTTCATTCAAGGAGTGAATTTGCTGTTGATGCTAACGTTATGTTCGTAAGTTATCCAGGCAGTAAAGTTACGTAAACTACGCATCTAACGTAAACATGTCAAGCATTGTGGGGTACTTTGAGTTAACTAGGGTATAATCATTTTAACGATACATTTGGACAGCACTACAAAAGGGCGAAGTCACGATATAAACCACTACATAGTAAGTAGTGAGTGATTTCAGACACAGCCCATGTCCACACATTCTGTTAATCAGAATTCTCAGGTGCATTGAACAGTTATAAATTGTATAACTCTTATGTAGCACCTTTACATAAACTGTCTTTAGACGTCAAATGTATTTTACGTTTTAAGTGTAATTTATGAACACAAAATGCTCATGTTTTTTTGTGCTTTTTCTTTCTCACAACCCAAGTAACAACGACAGCCTTCGACAGGACACCGACGAAGACGCATAATCCCATCACGAAGTAACTGAGGTCACAATAACTAACATCACTTAAAACTGGAATTTATGTTTTTATGCTTCTGTGGCCGAAAGTAAATGTTTTCAGGTTGTCTGCATTTCCTTATATGGTCCATTCCCGTGAACGCGATATCTCAGGAACACCTTGAGCGAAGTCTTCAAATTGATTGGTTGGCGGAGGCCGACAAGGCGAGGCGGGGTTGGTAATTATTTTTAGTGTTTCCTTAGTTTAACTTGATCCTTAACAAACTCAGTGTGTGATGCAGCTCAAGTGTGTGTCACTTCAGCTGATTTGACCTCAACCAAGACATAGGGAGGGACTGGATCCGGACTGGATCCAAGGTGTGGAGCATCGGAGTGGATGATTTCCACATGCAAAACAATTTAAATAGAAGCTCTCTGCATACCGTCAACTGAACCGGTGCCTCGAGTTCCACTCTTATTTCTTTGGTCTGCAGGGCACTCTTAATAACCCTGGCAGAGAGCATTTGTCGAGTGGATTCTGATTTCACATGAGCTGCCTCACAAAACTTGAGGGCTGTAATGCATGCTGCTAACCCAGAGTGGGCTTTTGTATTAATCCTGCCTTCCCTCATCAATAATCCCTGACATTTCAGACGCTCCGCATATGCAAGAGTTCAGTCCAGCTCCCAGTAACAAAATGATATGTTGGAAGTGTGTATTGTGGGACAGGAAGTGAGGGGAAATTTTGGAGCATTTGGATGGTTGAATACATTCTTGGGCAGCACAGCTGGACACTGATGGGGACAGTTGTGAAATGTTTACAGCAGCTTTTCCATCAACACATCTTTGCAATAAGAGGTTGTGATCGAAAGGGAAATGAGGAATGCTGCACCAACACAATCACAGCAGTGTCATCATGCCATGTGCACACCATACATGCACCACAACATGCATGCAAACTCGTCGTTTGCAATTGTCTGGTTTTACATCTCTCCAAAGTAGTTGTTGCCCCACCTTTTTTTTCCCATCTAAAACGCCACTCTGCTAAACGTTCTCCAACAACCAGATTGTACCGCTACCTCTGGTAACGAATAGTCTCGTTGCTGTCAGAATGTAAAGCTTAACCTCTTTGGGCTGCTGTCATTTCAGTGTCTGACTGATGTGACTAACCTCCACCTCTAGTTTCTAGAGCCAGACCCAGAGAGTGTCACAGCTCCGAGTCCATCCATGAGACCCGCCGGTGTCCAAGACCATGTGAGGTATAAATGGTAAAAACGTCTCATATATGTGACATGACATCCAGGAACAGTTCAACATTTTGGGGAAATGCGCTTATTTGCTTTGTTGCCAAGAGATGGCTGTGAAGATTAATTCTTAGTTTAAAACGTTATAGCCAGAAGCCAGTGAACGTAGCTTAGCATAAAAGACTGGAAAAATAGGAACACAGCTAGCCTGCTGTCGAATTTATTTAATCTCTGCAAAACCTGACGTGTAAACAACAAGATGTGGTTTTATTTGGGTTATGAGTCCAACATTTCTTGACCAGGCAACCAGAAGAGGCTTCAGGATGTTATTGTTCACAGAAAAGAAGTAGTTCAGCTCATAACAAAGCATTTTGTTGGATTTTGTACTGATTAAATAAACACGATATTGAGTGTTGGTGGGCTTCAGAGTTGCTGGTAGGTGGAGTTTGTTACCTTCAGACAGAGCCAGGCTTGTTCTTTGCGCGAGCTAAATATTTATCTTAGATTTGACTGTAACAGGGATAGAAGCTGAAGCCGTTTATTTCTTTATAAGCTCTGTTAAACTGGGATTCCATTTGGAGACCTGGAGACACACATGGCCGTTATCAGTCAAACTGCAGCTACAAACTCAAGCCAGAGCTCACACTGCAAATCAATGACACGCTTCATTGACTTCCCTCAGACACTTGTGTTTGTGGTGTGCCGTGGCACACATTATACCCGAGAGACTTGCTGTTGTTTTCCCTTAATGTGGAATGTTGTGGCCTTTGCTCCATATACTGGCTCATAAATGGCCTCTTGGATGAGAAGGGATGTGTTGTTGCCGTAGACTGGGTGTGTGAGGATGATGTAGAAAGCAGGGAGTAAATATGAGAGGGATATTTGGATTAACTCATTTTCAAACCTATTTGGCCTGTTTTCTCCGACTACACCTGCTGTTTCCCCATCTGCCCCTGTATGTCCATGTGGCATCTGAGCTTTAAGCACAGCGGAGTGAGCGAATCAGTGTGGACTTCCAATACAGGGCACACTGTGACATACAGTGTGCTCAAACACAAAAATGCACACGAGAGTAATATTCTCTGAAATGAGATCTAGAGTAACTGCAGAGCAATTTCGGAAAACTGACAGGAAGATGAGACGGTACAAGGTGAAATGAATGTGAAAATAAAAAATGAGGTGGAGGGGGGTGAACTTGGCTGGGTGTGTTTTTGCAGGGTACACAGTGGCGCTCTCCCTCGTCTTCCTGCAGCGCTACTGGAAACACTGACGCTAACGCAAGATGACTCTCGCTGGAGGGGATGCGGGTGGGTGGAGAGAGGGGCGGCGAGGGAGACGGATGGATGGTAGGATGAGAAGGAACGATCCAGAATTGGTCGGACTCATCCTCCACCTCCTCCTCTCCTGTGCAAGATAAGCACAGTACGCGGAGCCGGGAAATGGGGAAGGGAAGGGAGACGGGATGACTTAAGAGGAACGGATGATGCCGTACATGACAATGAGCTTTTTTTTCCTTCTTTTTTCGGTGTACCAGTAGCTGCGCTCTAGTTCTTGTTTACGTGTGTCATGACTGCCCATAGACCTTTTGATGAACATACTCACTGCTTTATGTAATTATCGTGGAAACAGTCGTTTAAGCAGATGCTGTGTTAATCTGTGGATATCAGTGCAAAGGTCTTTAGTAGGCTAATCAAGCCATCTGAGACAGCAGGGAGGCAGTTGGTAAGACATGCACACAGTAAACATGAAAAGCATATATATGTGTGTGTGTGTGTGTGTGTGTGTGTGTGTGTGTGTGTGTGTGTGTGTGTGTGTGTGTATATAAAAATAAATAACTTTCTGACACAAATAACTGGTTTGAAATTATAGATCATGCCATCTGTTGATACTGAATCCAGCATCTTGTCCTCAGACACAGATGGCTCTGTGTTTGCAGGGAGCGATCTGCATGCTGACCTTCACTTGTAATGGGTTGTGTTGCCCAGGCAATTTGAGCCAGATGCAACGTTGCCCTTAAATATGAGTGTGGAATAAATGCAGGAACTTCAGTGGTGTGTCCAATATGTTTCCTACTGAATCCGACTGCCACAGTGATTATGAGCTTACCACGATTTTAATTTGCCTGCCTGCTATAAACCCCCCTTTTTGCTCACCAACTACTGGCTATCTAAAGAGTATAGAAATGGTCACATTGCTCTTTGCTGTTGTGTAACGCTCCCTCCTCTGTACTAACTCCGGTGACGATTACGACAGAGATGAGTTAGGGTGGCTTCCCTCCTATAATTCGCAGTGTAGCCTCCAGTACGGCGGCTTCCAACAGCATGACTCAGGGGTCCCATAGGCGCAGCTGCAGAATTGGTCGGCCGGTGAATAGATAAGCACTCTGTCGCCTCAGGGCGCCGTGTGTTGCACTGAGAGAGACAAAAACAAATAGAAGGTGACATTGCCTCAGTGATGCTCTCCTGAATGGAGAGGAAACTGATGTGCTGCTGGAGGAAATATAAGAATGCACATGACTCCATGATGATTAGAAATGATTTCAGCATGGCTCAATGGTGTTAGAAGAGACGGCTGCATCCTCCAGTGTGTTTACAATACGCCCGTGCACTTGACCTTTTTATGCCTAGGCAGTCCTGTTCCTGGGAGCCACTGATAAAGAGGGTGTAGTAGGGGAGATAATTATAAACACCAGCCAAGCTTGAAGCATGGTTTTGTGGCTATGAACTGACGGGGGTTTTGCATTGTATTACATGTCATTATAATGCAAGGGGGGTCGTCTATAAGATGGAAAAGCAGAGGTAAGGCGCTGCATTCATTATGTCACGCAATACATCAGACTCCCCAAGCTCATTATTGTCTGGTCCATTTGCACCTGCGCTCTCCTGCGAGAGAGGCCACCTCACCAAATAAGGACATGTGAGGGACCATTGTTGGGGTGACGTTGAACGTGAAAAGGGAAAGAACTGGAGAGCGTGGACGGTTTAGATGGAGACCTAAACCGGAGGGGAAACACCGGGATAATCTGGTTGCATAAGAAGCCATTACATTTGCGGAACGTCTGCACTAATCCGCTGAAGTATTAATGTTCAGCTGTCCCGTGGCGGAGTAACGCGCACACACACGCACACACACGCGCTCACTTGTGGCTCTGAAGGCACAGACGCGCTTGCGTGCACGCGGGGTGTATGCAATAAGATAAACGCGCAGGCGGATATCTTGGAGCTTCGCACATGTAAACGTATCTCTGCAGAAGCTGCCATGCCTCACGTTGCAAGACCGAACTTGCGGCTCGTGCTCTTCGCGCCCGTGACGATTCCGCTGACGCGCCACTAGCCGCACCACCCGGGAGGAGACGGGAGAGGAGAGTAGTGAGCGACGGAACGAGCAAGAGACTGACTGGAAGCCGGCTTCTTGCTTTCTTTTCTCCTTCCTTGACAACCGCGGACGGAAGCCTACTGTTGCGCAAGTCCCGTGGACGATATTTAACGGCAAATCCCCCGGTAGCATCACCCAGGCTCTTCTGCAGAGATGGAGGTTCCAGGCTTGGCGCACAACATCACGAGTCCATTAAGTCCCTGCGAGGGGATGATCAAGGACCTGAGCTTGGACGCCTTACAGTTATGCGAGCGGGATGGTAAGGAGACGTGTATCTGCTTTTCTGCAGAATAATATTGTTCATTTCAGAGCCGCTGGAATGCAGGCAGTGTTTTGGCTGCTGTACCCTTATTGTGTGTGTTGAAAGGATTAGCCTATAGGGGCCGGTTGCTCCACCGGTTCCCTGGATGGAGGAGGGATGGTGCGCCTCTGCGTGTGTAGAATAACTGAGCAGCGAGGGAATGTTAAGTGATGAGTGTCTTTATTTCAGCACCACACGGATTGACAGAGACCGGCAGCCACCCCGCCTGTAACCGCTGCTTCTTGTCTTTATCTCAGGGGCTACCATATTTAATTTATCTGCACACAGTACATCACATTCTCTACATTTTGTCATTACAAAATGTTTTTTTATCTCGTGTATATAGCCCATCCTGAACATATATAAAAGCCCCCCCTCTGCTGACGTGTATAATTCAAGTCATCCAGCTGCATCCATGCTGGATTGTCTGGTTGACTTCTCAGAATTCAAAAGTTTTTTGGGATAAATACCATCAAACGATGAGTTGATGTAAATGATATCGTATACGAGGTAAACTCGTTTTATAATGAGCAGTTTTTATATGAGCAGGCTGGTGGGGAGCAAAAAAAAATGCAAGTCATCAGGAGAGAATGAGAGGCTCAAACATGGCTGCACCCACGTGTGTGTGTGTGTGTGTGCACAGGCGGCACAGCCCTGCACACCCATCAGTGCAATTACACACAACTGATGACCCATCTGATGCATGGTTACAGAGATCGCCTTTTAATTAAGATCGTAGATTAAGTCACACATAGCAATGAAATGAGATCCCACCTTTTCACAGCTGAATGAACTTGATTGGGGTTTTTTTTTTTTCGAGCTATATCAGATTTGTTTTAAATCTGGATTTGGATTGGCCAGTTAATGCACTGGGGGGAGTCAATGGTGTGTCTTCATCGAGCCTCCAAAGGACCCCCAGCATCTGAACACAGTGCAGTCTATTGTACCGCCTCAGCTTCTCGTCTGCTGCTCATAATGTAATACAGCAGGATGCTGCTTATACCCTCTTAGTGCTTTGTTGGCCTGATTCTAAAGCTGTAATATTAATAATGGTATCTGTAGGCTGGGGCTGGACTTCTCCAATGGATCCCGTGCCAGCGTTGTGCTTCCTGGTTTACTGGTATTTGCAGCACAACAGCCACTTTCCTATTTATCAAGTGGATTACAGTGTAAATAGTGTGCCTGTGTCCTTGAGACACCCACATACTCTGTTTACGGAGCAACATTAGTACAACGGCCACCTTCTGTGCACATCATACAGGACATAGAGTATAGTGTCTAGAATTGTGATGTTGAATTCTGTTGAGAATGCTTTGTAGCGTTGTTTATATTGCATTAGTGTCTCTGTTATTTTGACCAACAGAGACATTAGTGTCTCTTCAGAGACATTAGTGTCTCTGTTATTTTGACCAACCCTTGAATGTTGATGTAGCAGTTTCTCTCTTAAAGTGACCTCCAGATGTGCTGTCTAGTTTACACTTCCCCTGCCACACCCCATGTAGATGACTGCACAGCCCACTTTTAGCATTCGTGGAAATAAGACTATTGTATTATTCATTCGATATGTATGTTTTCCCAAGGACGGTGTTCATTTCAGTTCCTCATAGCTTTCTAAATTCATCTGCTGAATCCATTAATATTTAATTGTAAGCATGAGAGGCTTATGTGCCGATGCTGACCTAGCAAATGGAAATGCATGCAGCGTCAGTGGGCCTACTGTCTGTAGGAGAGAGCTCTCTCTCTCACACACACACACACACACGCACACACACACACACACACACACACACACACACACTGAGGACTGTTTGAGCTTTTCAATGGACGAAAGAAATGGTGGGATACAAGTTGTCTTTGTTAGAAAGGGTGCTGTGCAGCCTTTAAGTGCTCAGTTTAGTGACGGGGCTGTGACATGAATAAGTGTGAGGTAGTGAATGTTTTGCTAAGAGTCTCTCCTGCTGGTGTGCAGCGGTCTGGGGACACACACAGACGTGCCTCCATGATGTTGTAGTGGTTATAAATTTGCCACCACCCTCTGCAAGGTGGACTCTGACGACCATTTTGATTTTATATCCACAGTTAATGCGCACTTAGTGTTGCGTGTTAGGAGGTGCACGCTGCATGTCTTGCAGGGCCTTTGTGCCGTGCCCGCTGACATAATTACATAATTAACTTGCCATGATGGATGGCTGCCATTCATGCAACCAAGTACTGTGTCTGCACGGCCTGAAATGCTGCTGCTCTAGCTGTGACACCCTCAGTCTGCAAGTGTGTGTGTGTGCCCATGATAGACAGACCGATAGACGGGAAACCATCTCCTAAACGTACCGTAACTTCACCAGTAACTGTGTCAAGTGGAAGAAAAGCTGTTAATGAAGTCAAAGCTCCTCTGTGTCCCAAGTACAGTCTCACAGAGCTGCTAGACTTGTAGACTCTAGTCTTGTGTAGTAACTCCTGTGACAACTTGTGTGGAGCTCATCCAATATCTTCCAACATGATGCGACAGCAGGTTGGCCTCATGACGTAGGTTGTCTGAGTAAGTTGGCCTTTTAGTTTGGCCAATGTTCAGTGTGAGCAGTTGTGTACTATGACTGTGCTGGCAAGAGTTGCAGGTACATATTATGCAGCCACTTATCGGCTGCATAATATGTTCACTTGCAACTGAATCTACTGTGCTACATAGTTCTGAATACTGCCCCAAACATTCATGCTAATTTTGCTTTTGTATTTTTTTTTCCTGCTCTTATATAAAATCCTTCTATACAAGATTCCTTTCAAGCTTGTTACTGCCACAAACACATCTTAGTTGACGGTATTTACATTAGCCTGTTGTTAAGGTATTCAAATTCTATGCACATGAGAAATGATGACTCATTGTGGTTTTGGAAAGGTCCTCCCTGAAGGTCTTCTGTATTTAATCAATGTGTAAGAACAGGGATGGGTCGATTCTGTGCCTGGGAGTCCACTTTATCTCTAAAGGTCGTGTTATTAAAGTGTCTTAACTGGTTTTGTTCTTTGCTGTTGTGGGGCTTATTGATGGTGGACCACCATTAGTGTAAGCCAGCCTTGTTTATGCTCCGCCTCTGTCCAGCCTGTGCAATGAGAGGAGCAAAGACGTGACTTCCAAAGGCCTGCGAACATCGATGTCTAGTGAGTGTCTGTTGCATTGCTCATGTCTACAGTTCAATTTCAGACCCAACACTGCAACTTAAAAAGTAGGAGGCTCGACTGTCTGAAGTGAGTTCCCCCTTAGAGCAGTCAGAAAAGATCAGCAAAGGTTTTAAAAGCAAGGAGCACCACAGTCTCACTCAGTGGACACTTTTTACCACCAGCCACCACTGAGAGACACATTTACATTTGCAGTATGCAGCTGGCTTGTATGGAGATCAAATGACTTTCCCCTCGCCGGTAAAGAGTGATGACCAGTGATTCACAGTATCGAGCCAGGTGTGACTGCAACAACTCCAACCACAGAGAGCCATTAGGATGGCTCTGCATGAACACGATTTCTATTGATCCTTCTGCATCTTTTGCTGTTCCGCACTGATATTTGACTGCGCGCAGAGGCCAATATCCAATAAGGGGCCATTTGATAGTGCTTAGCAGATTCATCAGAGAAGGCTTTCCATCTTTTGAAATGTAATTGTTTTTGCCACAGGGCAGATACTTCTGTGTCCTGCGTTTTGGGGCTCTAATCAAGCGTGTATCCTGAGTCATCTTGAGTCTTGTACATGTGTGATCACTGCTCTAAGGTCTCTCGTTTAGCTTAGTCATGATGAGGCAACCCTCCACCTCCTGCACAGCAGTATAATACAGTGCAATAAATACCAAGACAAGTTCATAACAATACAATGCCCTCCATGATGAAGTTATGACTCAACAAAATGAATATTGGCTCCAGTAGTGACCCTGGTGCAAGTAGCGAGAGCTGATGTACGATACTAGCCCATAAATCTAAGTCCGGCTGAGGGTTTAGGCCTCCCGTGAGACTGTAAAGGGTTTGACTTTCCCTTACCGCCTGACCTTCATCCTGCCTCGCTTCCCCTCTTCCATCCTTCATCTCCCAGAGTCCCTCAGGATCCAGAGTGCAGCGTACACTGTGCGAGGCGATCTGCAACACGGTGTGTTCAGAAGTCTATTCAGATTCTTATTTAGATCCAACAAGTTTTAGGTGATTCTATATATTAATTAGGTTGTTTGTGTTAGTATGTTTGCTCTATTGCGTTTGTTAGTGATTCATGTTTTTTATTTCTTTGCCTTTTTAAAAAAAAAAAAACATTCAGAATAGTGAAGAGTGGCGGTTGCAGATTTCTGTCGCATGAGCATTTCCTTTGATTTTTGCCCAGTAAACCCCCCCCCCCCCAAGCTTTTAGCCTGACTGCGTAGCCTTAAGAGTGTTCTGTACGCAATATCTGACTGCATTTGTAAAGCTCCGCTGTGTCAGTGCAATGCCTCCATTTGCAGGTTAATTAGGAGAGCGTTGGAGAGAACAGGAGCTGAATCAGCACTGTGTAGCCACAAGAGGCCGGGTGGGCAAAGGCCTGCACGGGGTCTCCGTTCTGTGTGAGGGAAACAGCAGTGTTGTTCACACAAAACCTTTTTAGGACAACGAAGTTACTGTTCTTCAGGCACAGCGCAGCAACTGAGTCAGCAGCTTTTTCATCTTTTATGTTTGCTGTGGATGCACCAATATGGAATATCGTGCTGATACTGACTCAAATAGCTGGATTGGGTGTTGGTGACAATGGGGCCGATCTATTCAATTCACTTATGTTTGTATGCCATATTAAATGCTGGAATTTTAATTCCTGGCTCGGTTTTTACCAGTATGTTGCTGTTTCTAAAAAAGGTTTACGCTTGAATGGTAATTTTTGTATTTTTTAGGATTTCTCTTAACTCTTCGTAGGCATTTTTTTTAAAACTTGCTACATAAATCCATGGCAAGATTTCACTTCTTTTGAGAATATATTTCGTCTTTTTTCCTGATGCAGATGTCAGAGAATGAACAAACCATGTTTGTTGAATTCGTTTGTTGAAGGTCAGCAGCAGAAAGTCTCAGGTGGGACTTTACAGCGCTGACATCACTCTCTGGTCCATGCTGACTTGCTAGAGCTGACCAAAGGTCTGCTCTCAGTCTGAGCCAAACGCATCTGCTCAGCAGGGTTCAACTTTAATGAGCTGGGCTTTAAATGTCGACCAGCAGCAGTACAAGTGTAGGAATGCCCGCAGAGTACTGATGTAATTACTGGCCTGTTTACATTTTACACAAGGAATTACGGTAGTGTGAAGATTTCTATAAAAAAAAAATCCAAAAGATTGGTCTTTCAGTTGCTGTGTTGAGTAAATGTGAATATTTTTGGTGATCAGTTAGTTGTGATTGGGTACTAAGGATGATGCGTGAGGTATTGTCTGATCCGGTGCTGAAGAACATTTCTCTCTTGTGGGTGTTGTTTTTAAGACAGTCGAGTCGTGATTTGAACACACTCTCTGTGTCGGGATTACCTTCTGGTTTCCTAAAATGAATCGAGCTACAAATGGCTCGCTGTTGGAGTGTTTGTGTGGAGGCGAGACAGGAGAGTCCACAAAGCCCAATTCTGGGATAAGTCTTTTATGCCGCCCTCTCTCAGCTGATGAGTGCAGATGGATGTTCCGTGCTCCGCTGACTCCGCCATTGTTTACTCGCTATAGAGTCCGGTCGTGTTGTGCATTACGCCCGAATCCTTGTATTTTACTCACTCTCGTGTTTATACCCCAGACGAACGCACAGAAAACCCATTGTTGCCGTGCCAAGTGGGCGTCCCCGAGTGCGTCGCAAAGTCTATATTCATCCTAATTCTACAAAGCTCCCATTCAACTCTGTTTTGACATTTTCACCGGCCTCACTGTGCACTTTGGGTTGTTGGCATTTGCGTCATGTTGTGTTACTAGCTCAGAGAAATGTAAGATTTACCAACGTATTTGATGGAAATCGACGTTGCAATAGGCTATAAAATAAGAAATAATCCAACTTAATTAAATGGCTGACGGTCTGACATTCAGCAGCATTGTAAATGGTATTGCTGCAGGCGCGTGTGTATTGTGTGGAAGCTGAGGTTTTTTTTATGTCGTACTGCTGATTATAATAAATCTCTTCTGAGCGATTTAATCAACACCACTTGAAATATGTAATGCCACGTATGTTCTGGAAAGCAGATGTGTGTGTGTGTGTTGTGGGGATGATGTGTTTCCATGGCAGGCTGATGTGTTTCCATGGCAACATATATGGTAGTCGGTGATGCTGGCGGTCCGTTCTGCACAAAGGGAAACAAAACATATTTCTGAGGGCTGTATGAAGCTGCGCCAAGATGCAGTATTCAAAAGGTGTGCGTTGCTGATTTAATATAGCCTCCAGTTACTCGGATAATAAAAATATGATTCATAAACACTTCATAAACACTGGTGATTACAAGCAAACATTCAAAACTGATATTTTATCAATTTTACATGTTGTTGTTCCCTTAGATATTGATTATATCAACATCGCTCATTGTTGTTTGTGTGTTTTTTTTTTTTTTTTACGACACAGGAAGTAAATCCTCCGAGTTGGAGGAGCTCCCTGTTCCTCAGAACATCAAGATCAGCAACATCACCTGTGACTCCTTCAAGATCTGCTGGGACATGGAGCCGCGCAGCAAGGAGCGCATCACGCACTACTTCATTGACCTGAACAAGAAGGAGAACAAAAACTCAAACAAGTTCAAACACAAGGTAGCGCAGATACACATCGTTTAAAGATGACTCAACAAAAAGGCCTCTCGTGGTCTCACCGCATAGAATCTACTGCGTTTCATAAATACAGAAGGAATGTCACAATCTGACACATTTTAAGTCCTACTGTACACTGTGTATTAAAACCTCATTATATACATAAGAATATGGTTTTATTTTAAGCCATACTCAATGGTATAATCCAAGTAAGTGTTTACAGGTAATTTACATCTATAGGTAATGCAAACTTCAAGAAAACCAGGTTTCTCTTTAAAAGTAAAGATGTCATTGAGGGGCTCATTTCATGTTCTTGACATACAATCTCCACTTGTGTTATGTCTACTGTATGTTGCTCTGTCTATTGAGTGAATGAGATTTGTCCCTTCATGGCTGTAACTGTAACATCATATTTGTGATTGCGATGCTACAAGCATCTGGAGGTATAACCCTTGACTTGTGAAACCTAAAACTATTGATTTGAAGCTGAGACACGTAACACAGGTGCACCGTATTGTACTTGAAGATGACCTTTCTTTTCAAAGACTACAGCGGAGCCGTTGCTTTAAGCACTAATATCGAGTCATTTTAAGAGCAGCAGGGCGACTGCAGCGCTTTTTAGTGGACAGTCAGACAATCTTAGACTTATTGCTTTAGCCTCCTTACTTTTCCTCCTGCAGTCATTTCCTGGCTGCTGTGTAGCGTAGAGTGTTTCTCCTCTTCCTACCTCGTGACCCCATACCAGTATTTTGATTTTGGTGTGCAGCAACCAAAGTGATGGTGGCTGAATGGACTGACTCTTTTGCTAGGCAGGGGCTCCTGGTCCAATCAATGAGCTGCTAAGGCCCACTGAGGCGGGAGTGAGGGGGGTAAATAGTGTGTGTATGTGTGTGTGTATCTATCTATCTATCTATCTATCTATCTATCTATCTATCTATCTATCTATCTATCTATCTGTCTGTCTATCTGTCTATCTGTCTATCTATCTAAAAACACAAGGGCAGCTACTGGACACAAACATAAAATGTCTGCATGTTTATGTTTACAAGCAGGTGTCTGCAAATCCCTGCTTGTGGCAGAAAGAAATGCATAACTGGAGTATCTCTTCCTCTTTCCCTCCCTCCCTCCAGGATGTTCCTACCAAGCTGGTGGCCAAGGCAGTGCCCCTGCCCATGACGGTCCGAGGTCACTGGTTCCTGAGCCCCCGCACAGAGTACACCGTGGCTGTTCAGACGGCCTCAAAACAGACTGACGGGGACTACGCCATCTCTGAGTGGAGCGAGATTATCGAGTTCTGCACTGCTGGTGGGTAAAATGCAGCTTGCATTTTTAGGATCAGTGCTGCCTTTTGATTTATTTTATTTTGTTGCCTGTAATTGAGCTGCACTACAGAGGTAATTAGGATGGAGCACAACATGAGTGAGCGAAGGGAAAGATGGATGGAGAGATGGGGGAGGGGGAGGTAGAAGAAGGATTAAAGCAAGGAGGGGAGCTGTGCTGTATATGATGCAGAGGTCATCAAGTTCAACATCGCCAGCTCGTGGCTTAGAGTGGGGGAGGGGAGGGGGGGGGGGGAGGGGTAGCTGTGAAAGGGATGAAGAGCACCAGATGAGATGAGAGGACAATCAGGGGAAGAGGAATTGATGGAGGATGCTTACTGATGTTGTTGATCGTCTACATCTCAAGCAGAATGAAGATGCTGCTGCTAAGACCTTCCCTTCCTGTAAAAGCCTCTCAGTTGAATTGTTGAACGAGCATTTAGTCGATTCTGTCTCACTGTCAACAGCCTTGACTTAAAAATGTAAAAAAAAAAAAAAAAGGCTAACAGTCTAGAAAACCTCTACGAAATCTGCTTGACATTAATAATCTTCTTAATAGTCTTTTATTATTGTTCGTTATTTATCGTTCCATGAGAGCAGGCAATTTTACCCGAATCGTCCTTGTCGGTGCGTTTGAGTGCTTGTAGGAAAATTGCATGAGGGGGAAAAAGAGCCTCGATCAATACGAACTTTATTACATTCTTTGGAGTAAATCCACACCTCTTTGGCAGTCCTGCTTACATGTGTCCAGTAAAAGGAGACTGTTTTGCTAAATATGAAAAAGGGAAGATATCTGGTTCTTTGAGGACACATGCACAGTTCATGTTCCAGGGCTCCGAGTCGCTCCTGGTCGTTCTAATTCAAGAGTTGCATTTCTACCGATGACATTTGTAGACTGGTTTGTGATCTTCCTGAGGACCGCAAAGTCTTCTTCACTGTGGTGTGGTGTGTCTGTTTTCCAGATTATTCCACAGTGCATCTAAACCAGCTGATGCAGAAGGCAGAGGTCATAGCCGGCCGGATGCTGCGTTTCTCCGTCTTCTACAGGAACCAGAACAAAGAGTACTTTGACCATGCCAGGTAGGACTCCACACCTATTACTGACCAGTACTGCATGTTTCATTTTGACTGTTATTAGATACGCGTCTGCATTGCTTTACTCCACTCAGTCTTTTATACAACACTTAGTATTTAGACTTATTTGTGCTTTAATAATCTTATTTCTATTGTAAATGTCAAAGAAAGTGTTTTTTTTTTACTTTTAAATAAACAGTTGCTCACTAACTGTTTTTATTTCAGAGCAATAACTGTTTTCTTGAACACAGTGTCAGCATCTGGTGACCTTAAAACCTTGTGATGCTTTATGACATTAATATGAACATTTAAGCTCAGGTTGCGCTGCATTTATTGTTAATATCCTGCTGTAAAAGAATTCTGTGATGACGATAGTTGTTATGCTCGTGGGCCTCTGAGTCCGTCACAACAGTAAATAATTGACGGTGAGAAAGCTGCAGCACACTGCATCCATCCTCAGACTCGAGACTACATTTGTATGTCTCACTGCAGCCTCTGCAAACAACATGACCATGTTATTTTGAGCTCATGTATTTCCATCTAGAGAAATAACAACGAGATTCAGTTGAAGGGGGCAGCTGCACAAAGCATTGACGAATTCCTTTAATCCACACAAGTAAGAGGAACTACTGTAGCAGCCAGCTGTACCTAATAATAGTCCAGGGAGTCATTTTACTCTCACTATAACATCCTCAAAACACAGAGTGCAACAATAAATACAGCGTTTGTTTCTTAAGCCTTGTGATTTCTTTACAAGGGGCAAAAGCCTGAAAATGATAGCATAGTATATTATGACATTTTTAATGACGTACTATATAAAATGTTATAATGTAATGTCTATAAAAAAAAGTTATTTATGGAATACTATATTATGACTTTATTCATGACATTCTATACATTCTTCTTCATATTGTTATGGCATTATTTTGACATTTTTATGACATTTTATCACATAATGTACTATGACATTAATGTGAAATTTTCCCCGATATTTTTTAACCACATAATATACGTATAATATATATAATATTTTTGACATTTCTATGGTATACCATACTATGACATGTTATACGACATACTATGACTTCATTTTTTTTTTACATACATGTGACATTGTTTATGATTTGTTTATGACATACTATACTATGACATTTTTTGTATTTTTACAGCATACTATACTGATATTTTTCATATTTTTAATGAAATACTATACTATGACATTTTTCATAATATACATAAACATTTTTATGACATGATGCCATTTTTATACGATCATTTTTCACTGACATTTATTTCGACATACTATATGATGACATTGTTTTATGACCGCTTTTTGACACACTATAGTACATTTTTCATGATTTTCTTTTATGACATGCTATGCTATTTCCATGACATACTTTTCTGTGACATTTTTATTGAAATATTTTTTCTCACATTTTCTACAGCTGTAATGGTACATTTTTACGTGGTATATAGTTCTACTTACTTAGTATATATATATTTCTACTCAGTATATCGTATTCATGCAGAAGTAGTTTTGCTCTGAACTTCACCGTGTCTCTGTTGTGCAGAAGAATAATTCTCTTCTGCCTGCTGGCAAAGAAAACTAACTGTTGTATGAGAGTGTTCCAGCGCCGAGGCCGTCCTGCCGCTTCTTTTGGTTGCTGGTTGTTTGTTTTTCATTGTTGTTCCTATCAGTCTGAGACCAAAATGTTGAACATTGGCCATCGGCCCTCACCTTTACTCATTCTGTATAAAAGCGCGTTCACTTTTTTTCTTGGTTCTTCCTCACTGACACTACGCATTCTGTTGTGATGATTGAACCTTTTCTGCGCCATACATATTGAAAATATCGATGTTATTTATTTCAGCAGTAAAAGACTCACGCAAAGCGGGTATGGGATTTGTTTCCACCACACGGCATACATCTTTTACAACATACTATGACATTTATTTGACATTTTCAATGACATGTTAGTGACAGTTGGGGGAGAAAGAATATCTCTGTAGGAGCCATTTCTTTTTCTGAAGCATTGTTCAGTTATAATAAATATATACATAGAATACACTGAAAGTGTTTTTTCCAACTTTCTTCCAAGTCCTAATCCTGTGTTGTCGTTTCTCTTCACATCTTCTCTCCTTGTCTACGCCTGACAAAGCACATTGTTTCTGTACTAAAGCTCAGCTTGTGAGCACTCTTACAACATGACATCATCCGGATAGACTGAGTTCCCCTTTGCTGAGTTGCATCTGCTACAATATAATTAGAGTGCTTCCGTTAAACTGCACCATCATGTGGGGAACAATGGTACTGACATTACCACTGAGTGAGGTCTCTGCTCCAGTGACCTGGGTTGGGAACTGACTAATTCCATAATGACCACAACCAAAGCAACAGTTAAGGGTATAATGACATCCTCTGGAGTGATAGCAGTGTGGTTACAATTCATAATTGGAGCTTTGGAGCTCAGATTTACTCTGTGGGAAGAAGAATATGCAGTTCATTGCTTTGAATGTTTTGTGTCCGGCTCTGGCTGCATCTGATCTCACACATTCAATCAGCTTTCACACCATGTGTCCTACACGGAGGAGTATTCTCATGAAACTTGATAAAGCGATGCCCCTACATATCAAAACAACGTGCAGATTTCTTACTGATTGTTTCAATTTCTTTCTTTTTTCTAAACTCCAGGGAGGCGCAGGAGAGCC
The DNA here is from genome assembly GCF_949748355.1 of Melanostigma gelatinosum. Classification (NCBI taxonomy): domain Eukaryota; kingdom Metazoa; phylum Chordata; class Actinopteri; order Perciformes; family Zoarcidae; genus Melanostigma; species Melanostigma gelatinosum. The sequence continues at coordinate 8,163,234 of NC_136645.1, forward strand.
GGATGCTGCGGTCAGTGAAAGACAACAGTGGCAGCCACGGGTCCCCCATCAGTGGCAAGCTGGAGGGCATTTACTTCTGCTGCAACACAGAGTTCAACACAGGCAAGCCTCCGCAGGACTCCCCTTACGGCCGCCACCGCTTTGAGGTCCGGGCCGACACGTTCTTCAACCCCGACACCAACCTTTACTTTGGAGACTTCTACTGCATGTATACAGCCTACCACTACGTCATTCTGGTCCTGGCGCCGAAGGGCTCCACGGGAGACGAGTTCTGTAAGCAGCGGCTTCCTGCGCTAGACATCACCAACAACCGATTCCTTACCTGCAAGCAGGATGAAGGGGGTGACGGCAGTCTGGTGTTTCACCACGCCCAGGACGTCATCCTGGAGGTGATCTACACGGAGCCCGTGGACCTGGCGGTGGGCACGGTGGCTGAGATCAGCGGGCACCAGCTGATGAGCATGTCCACAGTAAATGCCAAGAAGGACCCCAGCTGCAAGACCTGCAACATCAGTGTGGGACGCTAGGAAGAGGCATATTTTAGGAAGGGGGGGGGAGGAGACTAGCAGTGACTGACCTCTAAACACACACGCAGTAAGTCCACATGTACTGAGGAAGAAGATGGAAACATGCATGAAGCAGCAGATTTAGTAGGCTCCCAGATGTGCACACCAATGTACTCTGAAGAGACCATCATTCCCAAAGAAGAGGGTACACGCTTCAACACCTGCACCTTCGTCTCCTCATCTAAAAAGGGTTACCCTCCATGTTAAAAAAATAAAAATGTACCTAACGTAAGGGACCACCAACACATCCATCCAGCAAGTCAACACTGGCATTCTGACTTAAACCCTTTAACTTTATTAACAAACTATTCCATGTTCTCTTTAAACACTTGTCCTCTATTTTGTTAATGACCTTTGCCTTGTTATTATTATGCTGATGATTGCGTATGTGTGGACAAGCATTTTGTTGTTTCCAATGTTTTCTTCTCATTTCACAGTAGACCTTTTCTACTCCTAGTGGCACAGACTGGTACTACAGTTTTCTAGGGCCGCAGCATCATCGGTCATCTTTCGTTACACCAAAGGTATTAAACCAGACGTGAGACCTCTGTAGAATCTTAGCAGTACTAATTCAACAGCCTCTCAGATGTGTATTCACCAAGTCTGACCGAATGTGAACTACTTGTTGACCTTTAAAAAAAAAAAAAGCATGAAAGCTGTTAGTACCTCTACCACAGCAACCTTTTCTGCAACAACCGCTCTTATTTTATCGTAGTCTGGCCGGAAAGAAAGTAGAACCATAAACTGTTTAGCAGAATAAATATTTATTTTTATTGATACATTCATATATATATTATCTCTCTCTTCATATAGAAAACGATATAAACCAGAAGTGCACAATGTCAAAAGCTCTGACCATTAACAACTGCATTTAAGAGGGATTACTTCATACAGGCAAAACAGGGGATAAACACGAATTTGACAGCATATAGAACTTGCACTGGAATAGTTTTGTTCTCATATTTCTCTAGGTGAACACGTAAAGTGACTTAAGATCAACGCTGAAGTTCTTAATGCATATCGTAGCACAATGTAGGACAAAGAAACTGACATGCACAACATGATTGTCTCATTGATTGCATTTAAGCTTGCACCTTTTTTTTCCCACATTAACGATGGACAAAGCTGTCCAAAACTAGTGTTATGGCAAGGACAAAAAAGGCAAGTAACAAAGTGCCATAAACATACGTTTAGTAATTGTAAATTACTAATATGTTGACATAAATGACAAAGGATGTGTTTTTGGGACAGAAACTGCAGTTGCGCAGCATTTCATTAAGACTTTCCACCAGTATTAGTCATGTAAAGTGCATAAACAAGAGCATGGCATGGAACAACCAGATTCCCACTGTGTTAACTCAACTAGTCTTGGTTGAGTCCCGTTTACTGAGCAGGACCTTGAGGAGGCGGAGCTTCGCTTTGAGGTTCTTGTACTGGCAGTACTCCTCTGCCATCGGTCCACGGTCGTCCTTCTGACAAGCCCTGTTAACAATAAATAGAGAAGAAAGATGCAAAACGTCAGTCGTTTCAAACAACCTGCAGCAGCTTCCACTACTGGTTGATAGTCCCTATGTTGCCTTACTCGGATAGCTTTGAACAGTGTGTATTGTAATCAAAAACTTAGATGTGTCGTTTACTTTGGAGGACTAACATGTACAGGACGAAGGATGTGTACAGTTCCGAGCAAACGTCGATCTCTCCGTCTCTTTCCTGAGCTCTGTGTGCTGTATTAACGTTAAGTGACACTGTCGTACCATTACGATGGACTTTCTTTTGTGGATGTTTTTTTCTTTGTTTTTCACAAGGCATTGTTGGAAACCAAATGTTCCAAGTTTATTAAAAGACAAAATAAAATTCAAAAGCCAAGTGGTTTGGATGTGTGTGTGTAACCTTCACCTGCCGGTCTGCATGTAGAAGTGGTCCTCAAAGTCTCGGAGCGCCAGGTGAAGCCTCTGCTTCTCTAATCGTGCCGTCCTGAGGTGATCCAGTAACTCATGTCTGTAAAGAAAGAATCAAAGAAATCCTTAAATAAATAATAACTTCCTGCGATTATGAATGATCCAAAAAACTGAGTAGTAAAATATATCGTCACCTTCCTAAAATAATGGCCGAAGTAATTTTTTGACAAAAATGATTTTGTTGCCTAAATCATCTTATGATGCTGGCCACCTCTGGTAAAATCGCCTACATCCTCCGATGAACAGATCATGCTATTCTACCCCTGTAATATAATGGCCTATGTCAAGACTCCAGAGTGTTAGGCCGCTTTATTTTGTATTTTCTGAAAAACCTGAAAAAATGACTTCGGCCATTAATTTAGGAAGGTGACGATATTGAAAATGCCATGATGGAGCATGATGCCCCACACAGACACACACACTCTCTACCTGGAAGCTTCATGTAGTGTTGCCATTGTGATGATCTGTGGCTGTAGATCCTTCACCTCCTCCAGCGGGGACACTAGAGGTGTTTCAGACATTTCTAGAGAAGGCAGGCGCAGCAGCTTATCTGAAGATTCCAGCAGCCTGGGGCTTTGTTGTTTAGGACGCTCTTCATCAGAGCCCTCCTCTTCCTCCTATGTAGACACGAGCACACAGGGTGGCAATGCTTGTCATATGTAGACCTCATATCTGGCCACTAGAGGGCAACAGAGTGACACTTCGTATGCCATGGACAGTTTATCCACACAAAATCCGGAGGGTTTCTCTTGTACTGTATTGTTAGATATTCACTTACAATGGTGGTAATGACGGCTGCAGCAGCAGAGGAAAGCAGCAGCTGCTTGACGAGACGGTACTGATCGTAGAAAGGTTTCATCAGAGTCCGCTCCTGCCTGGTGCTCTGAAGACAGAAACCACTTTGTTATTGTTGAGAGAAAGAGAAACCAACCATGTTAGGACAAGGAGATGAGCGCTAAAGTATTAAAGTGAAATAACAGATACACATATAGGAGGGGGTCTTACCGGTCGTCCGTGCAGACTCTCAAAGTAGAGCAAACACTTCTGCAGACTGGCCTTCTCCATGGACATCTGGAAATGGGACATCTCCTGCACATAAATGCACAAATGACATAGATTATGGTGATGTTTTAGTCTTTACTGTTTTGCAAATCTATATTACACTTTTTGTGTGTGTGTAGTGAAAGCATTTCTGCCTAAACCAACCTCCACACTGTCCGGTAGGCTCAGCTCTCGTCGTCTTTCCTTCAGTCTGTTGCTTATGGCGTTGACGGTTTCCTCCGCGTGTGGCTTGCTGTTACTGTTGTTAAGTTGCTGCAGCGCGGTGTCTGTAAGTGCTGCTTCCCTCTGGTCTCTGCATGTTTCAGCTGATGGGTTTAGGTCTCCCTGTCCTCTCAGACCCTCTTCTGATTGTTTCAGTTTCAGCTCTGAAAAAGTTCAGAAAAACTTTTTGGTGACATATTTTATAAGATACTATACCATAACATTTTTTATGACTTTGAGTAACATCTTTTATGGCACACTATACTATGACGTTTTTTATGACGTACTACAGTATTAAATTTCTCATGACTATTTGATGACATACTAAACTATGTCATCTTTAAAGACTTTTTGGTGAAATCTTTCATGGCATACTATACAATGACATCATTAAAGATTTTTTTTTGACCATTTGTATGACATTGTTTAAGACGTTTTCCTGACATTTCATAAGTCACAGGAGCAATTCTTCGTCAGAATGAGCACTTTTCCTTTTGATACTAGTATGAGTACTTTCAGCTGATTATACTATTTTTACATTGTTGTATTTATACTTTTTCTCAAGCAATCTAAATACATCTTCCACCATTGCAATCATGAATCATGTGTGTGAGTGTGTGTGCGTGGGTTTTAAACTGACCTTTAAGCTGCTTGCGACTCTTGATGAGCTCCTTCATCAGTCTAGCCACCTCTGGATGTGCCGTCTTGTCGTTATGTGCCGGCTGACAAAAACAACAAACTCACATCACTGAAAGAACTTGGTCTCTTGTATTAAGTACCTGTAACTTTACTCTGTACGTTGTCCGCTGGTCTGAGATCTAATTTTAGCATAATTCTGTTGTGTAGCAGCCCTCTCAACCAGTTGAACAAGGATGAGTGGTTTAACAAACTGTCATTTTCTAATGTACCAGCAGAGGGAGTAGATCACTCTAGTATGATGTTCATAGCATCCACAGCTTCATTTTACTACTTTATCATCACTTATTCCCTCACTCACTCACACACACACACACACACACACACACACACACACACACACACACACACACACACACACACACACACACACACACACACACACACACACACACACACACACACACACACACACACACACACACACACACACAATCAGGACCAAATAGCTTCAGAGCTTCACACTCTGAGGCAATAACTTCCAATAAAATCATAACACAGGAGAATCCAGCTGACCGAGCATCTCTGATTTCTCACCTTATAGTGCTTCTCCTGTTCAAAACGCTCCTCAAAACGCCTGATCCTCTTCTTCAGGGTGTGAATGTGTCTCTTGAGCACTAAGATGGACACGTCTGACTCTGTATGGCCACTGCTGCGAGCCCTGAAGACAGAAACACAAACAGTTCCGTGATGCAAGGAGGACTGGTGCCGTGCATTTAACCATCACCTGGGATCTCATCTGAGAAAACAATGGTCTTACATGCGTATGTGCTGTGAGCTGGGTGGAGAAGGGGCTGCGTCGGGGTCGAGGTTGTAGCGCAGGCTGTGACTGAGGTTGGGGCAGCGAGGCGAAGGAATGGGGCAGTCACTCATCGTGAAACGAGAGAGGAGCGGGCTGGTGTTAGGGCCTGGTGGGCTCGGCAGGGTGTCGTTTCCTGAAATCCCCTCAGAAGAAAGTGGACTGGACTCCGATGAACGAGGGAATGCCATGTGTACTGTAACAGACAGAAAGGACAAAATATCAACTTAAATCCTGAAATTACCCATAAATAGACAAAATAAGAGATGTGAGAGAAGGAGAAAGAGGGTCGAGGGGAAGTAAGGAAGAGAAAGAGAGGGAGGCGAGACATTAACGACAATGAAAGAATGAGAAATAGCTCTTTCCTATTCAAGCTACAAAGACATCCAAAAGAAACCTTTCTATCAATGTTTAGCCACAACAAAGACATGGAAAAACAAAAGTGTAAATCAAAACTACACTGGCTGTGGCTGTGCAGTGCTGCAACAGTAACAGCATCGTAAGCTTGGTGCGCCGTTACCGACACACCCAGCTGTGGGAAAGGATGAAGCTCACAGCTCGCTGTCAAGACCTATTGGTCTTTATTTAACGTGCACCAACGGAATCACAGCAGTCAGAGAGATGCTCTGAATGAAAACAGGTGATGAATTAGATTCTATTAATAGATCGAGTATGAAGTGCGGTTCTTGCACTGACAGGGTTCTGGGTTTGATTCCCAATGAGACCCTCCAAGCTGACAATGACGGCACTGTGACATGCTCTGGGCATAACTTGCCTAAATACATTTATGAAAAAAGTAGACAATGGGCTTTTACAACCCCAAACAGATATTTAACTTGAGAAATAGGGCTATCATCACTTCACTGTCTTACCAGACTGTGGCGAGTCGACCGGATCCCGAGCTGGTGGTGACGACGACGAGTGGAGAGGCAGCTTGTGGGTCAAATTCAGATTCTTTACTTCCGTAAAAAGAGGCTGTTGCTGGGCAGGCAGGTTATCCTGAACTTGGGGGTCTACCGGTGAAGGCGGGGGTCCAAAGTCAGCATCTAGGGCTTGTAGCTTGGAAGAGGGGCTCTGGAAACAGAAGCAGAACATGGCTCCAGGGATGCAGACGGGCAGCGACAGGAGAAGTCAGAGCGGCGTCGTAGTTTGTGTGGAAGGGATTCTTCAACGCGTCACATGCTGCTCAGAGAAAACCTGTAAAAACCAATTTACTCTCTCCGATGTAAATATACACTCTGCTGTGAAGCGTGGTTCGGCAGAGAGAGTTGCAGGAAGAGGTGAGATGAGTGGATGCCTCGTCCTCCTGAGAGAGGAATGAGTCAGAGGACAGTGAATACAGCTCTGTGAGCAGGCTGCTTTGGCAGGTGGCTGAAGTACAAGAGCAAAAAAAAAGAGCAAATCCTTGATCATCCAAAGCTCACAGTCAGAACAAACGCAGGCAGAAATCGTCATTGCAAGCAGCACCCCCCCCCCCCCCCCCCCCCCCCCCCAAAAGAGATCCCCTAAATCCACATGGCTCTCCTTCTGACCGGCGTTCCGGGAACGGGAGAAGGGAGGGGGGGGGAATACCTCTCGTGTGGGTGTGCGCCGCACGAGGAAGGAGAGAGGCGCTGTATATGACGAGGCGTTTCCATGGCAACGTTGTCAGACTGAGCCAAGGAGTCGTTTTGACGGAGCTGCAGGGAGTCACGTAGCCTCTGTATGAGAGTGTGTGTGTGTGTGATATTGGGTGTAGATGCAATGAATTCTGATGCACGGTGAGAAGACAACCGCACCAAAAAATGTTCTCAAATGTCGGAATATAATGCAGATTTTGTTTTTGGGGCTTTTGTTTTGTTGATTGATGTGCTCTGACATCATTGTCAGCGTCATCAGCAGCAGCAGATAAGGGCTCTGCTTCTCCTTTCCCATCCCCCGGCGCTTCATTCATAAAAAACTATTAAAAAACACTGCTTTGTGCGTCACGCAGAGGTGGAAGGATGGAAGGGAGGGGAAGAAAAACACCCATGGGCAAGAAAGCTCACACACACACACACACAAATCACTGCAGGTATCAACTGTCTTGTTGTCACAGATACCCTCAACCTAAACAAAGTGTTTGTGTCCATATTTGTGTCTATCTATCTATAAAGATTGCGGGGAAGGAGAACGTACGTCACGGCTGTTGTTCCTGCCTCTGCAATCACGATGTCTGTCAGGAGAACCACTACATCCTCCGTCTCCTCCTCTCCCCTGAAGAAACAGACCGCATACGCACCGATGAAGTCAGATTCCCAAAGCCCTCTTACTGACTGACGCCCCCATGTACACGCAAATATGGAGGTTACAATGACACATGCAGAGACACATCCTTTCATCTACTTTTTCAGCAGGTCAAATTATCTTTTCATCATAAATCGTGTTATATTGTGGGTTAGTCTGGTAAACCTGTTGTAGTCGGTCGTGGCATCAACAGTTTAACATCAGCCCCTTTTCCTCTGTCTGTGCTGTAAATCTAACCAAGTATTCATGTCAATTTGAAACTTTTCTTTTAATCTACAACCTTGGGTGAACTGCCTGGACTTCCAGGCTCTTTCAGAGTGCTTTTCATGTGCATTAGTGCATTATATTTTTGCTAGCTCACAAGCCGATGGCTATAAACTCTCAGACCTGGCTTTCAGAGGATGAATGGATTTAAAAAACGGGGGTCAGTAGAAATGATTTGAAGATGGCAGCCAGCGCTCGACAAAGGTCCGTTTACCTTCTCTTTGGCTTCCGTCTTGTACTCCGTGCAGCACAGCTTGCTGAAAAACAAAGACCGTCAACAACAGGCAAATACGATAAAACTGCAATAAAATAAGAACACCGTTTCTCCCCGTGGTCCACAATCCATGTGACTTTAACAACCATGGGGCTCCGTCTGCATTCATAATCAATACTGCATCACACCGCCCAGCGCTTTCTGAAGCTTTGAGGCCATACAGTCATTAAGGTTATGGCTTATTCATGTCTGACACTAATGAGGCATAATTGCCCTGTCCTGAGGCAGCGCAAACAAAAGCTCAGCGTGCCGCCATGCTAGTGTCGACCTAATCCAGCTAGTCGGTCGGCTCCACGTGAGCCCCTGTGGCAAGTCAGTGTTAGTTGGACTGGAATCTTATCAAAACCATGACTGTGAGCAGAGCAGTGATCTGATAACCTACTTCTCATCTGACTGGGCTGAGAGATGAGCTGAGATCAACCAGCATCCAAAGGAATTAGATCAATACATTGATACGTTTCAACCACTCCAGAACTGCTAACACAGACACTTTTGTTGGTGGTTCTTCCGCAAATATATGTCTTTGTGCAGAAACGTTCCCCTCACCTCTCCGCGTGCCGAGTCCGTGTTTGGTTGTTGTTCTGCGATTCATTCGCTATGCAGCAGTCTGAAATTGAGGATTTCTGTCCCGCATCTGTGGAAGCCTGAAAAACAATTCAGTTCCACTCACATGTTGAGCTGAAAGATGTTCCGCTTTAAACATTTAAAGCATTATTGTGCTTTGTTTCTCTATTCAACACTGCATACTCCACAGAATATATTCTGCAGCATGAGCAGCAGGTGACTGTACGTCTTTTTCTGATTTAATTCACCACATCTTTAGAGATCTGGTCTAAATATAAACATGTAAGATCATAGAAACAGTTTAGTCGCTCAATGATATTCACAGCGGGAGGTGTTAGTGCTGAAAGCTGGAGATAGTTTAATGGGCCCGGGAAAGAGAGGGAAAGAACCAACAATGCACACCGTTGAACAGTCGTCTTTAACGGGTGAGGAAGGTGTCCTTCTGTCTTCTACCTCTTCCTCCTCTTCCTCCTCTTCCTCCATTGACTTGGAGGTGAATGGTGGCATCTTGTACTGCGAAAAGATCCTGTTGATGAATAAACACTCATTAAAATGTAGAGGAGCTGTACTATTCCCAGTTGTTGTTTGAATGAAAATGTATTGGCTGGTTGAGTCTTGAAGGGGGCACGTGTGTCATGTGAACAGCTGTCACCTCGTCAAACGATTTCAGCTGGAAACATCTCACCCGTGTGTGAAAACAGGAGAGACAAACGGAAGAAGCGCTCACCCCTGTGGGCTGCACTGCAACTCCGCTGGCTCCCCCTTGAGGCTTTGGGATGGTATGCTCTGGAGTGAGTGCTGCTCTGACCCTGGGTCAGTGGAGCAGGAGAGCACACAACCTGCCTCTGTACTGTCCCTTCTCTCCTCCAGAGCCTCCTGGTCTGGAATCAGCATCTGAATGTCAGCGCTGGAGTCACAACCCTGCCTCACTGCGTCAGGACTATGGAGAGACACGGAAAGAGAGAGAGAGTGAGATAGACAGAGGAGTGCACACACAGGAGGAAAGAGCACTTTCTAATGAGGCATCCTTTATTACGTGTAATGTATACAATATGGTAACGGTTAACAAATCAATGACCAATGCTTTATAGATCAGATATAAGGCTTAAATAAGAACAGAGGACATCTAAGAAACTTTTAAAGACACAAAGACACTCATAGATGGACTGCAACAACCTCGCCATGTTCAAATCTGCTTCTACTGATTGTTATGCATGATTAATAGTGTGTGTTGTATACTTCTTGTGTGATCACTTTATCTTACGTAAGTGTCTTTGAGTACCATGAAAAGCACTCTGAAGAAAAAACAACAAAACCAGTAGAGGCACTCGAATAAAACTAAGATAGATCCATGTTACGTTAGCAGGAACACAACATATGTCAAATCTAACAACACATGCGCATCCATCTGCATATCAAGTAACGTCTGGAATGTCCAACTGTGATTCTGAGAGAAACCTGCTGGCCTCCACACCAGGCAACATCAATCAGGAGTGCTTGATCTCATGCTACACGATGACATGACTCATGGAGCTCTATGGAGCTGCTCCCGGTGACAACAGCACAACTGATATGCCTCGACCACACGAGACACGTCTGCTTAAAGCGAGCTGTAACCTACAGCAGACGGGTCAGTACAGCAGCAGCAAGAAACTAACAAGACGCACACATTAGCCACTGCTTCTCAAACCACAGAGTTATTTGTGTGTCCATAACAGCATGCTCTAAAGCGACTACATCTAGTCCAAAGAACACGTTGCATTATCTCACTCACATGAGGAGGACCGTAGACCCGTGGTTATTTCCACTGAAGCAGATGAGACAAGAAAACATCCTTTGCCAAAAAACGTCTACACTCAAAGCAGCTAGAATACGGATTCACATACGACAGCGAGCAGGTTGCTACTTTAGAGGGACGGAAAAAAACAAAGACAGAAAGAAAAGAGAGCACAGATGAGGAGTGCTTGATGGTCAAAAACACAAGTGACACTCGGAGGCAGAGAGTTCACCCACCCGCTTCAATTACCGGTGCACACACACACACACACACACACACACACACACACGGACGGACAAGCGCACAAGCTCGCAGACCCAGATATAAACTCCCATAGGGCAGCACATATCTGGGATCAACAATGCCTGTTCTAGCACTAGAATAGAGGTTGAAGTAGGCCGAGACACAAATAGACAAATAAATGCAACACAGACGCATACATTCACACTCAAACACGCCAGCTTAAACGGTGACAGATATGCTGAATCAGAATTATTGATGAGTAATACTGATGTGTAAAACCTGACAACATAGGGAAGATTATTCATGAGTATCGACCAACAAACCCCATTTATATAGAACATATATTTCTTGACCTACATATCCAAACGTGAGCTGAAAACTGATCATTTTCGGGATAAATTAGAGACGTTGTAAGATATCAGTTAAGTAAATGACTTAGTGAAAACCCTCTGTCCTTTTTCTTAGAATTAAACAGACACTTGTTTTGAAATCCAACCCTTTGTAGGTATAATTAGACTAGAATTAATATGGACTGTGACGTTAGTGGGAAGCTTAGAGGTCCAGACATAACCAGACGGAACAGCATGTAGGTGCATTTTTGGAGACACAACATCCAAATCCCAGTCTGACATGTCTCAATGAAAACAACCGAAAAAGGGCCAATTATTTTTTGTTTAAATGGAAACTTTAACCTTTTTTCACAAAAGAACCATGAGAAATATTGTAACTTTGTCTGAACCCTGAGCTGCTGCACTTGTCATGAAGAACATTGTAAATAAACACAAGAGCAAAATACATGTTCAAACCCACATCCACACTGTAGCTATTTCATCTGGACGCCCTCAGGTGAGGAAACTCAGACTAACAACGAAAGAGGAATTCAGACAATACATCAGATCGAAAGGACAGACAGCTGATGCTGCAGCTTCTTCTGCCTGCTTAAGCTGTGGCAACAAATACAAGGTTGTGCCTGTCGGTGTGCTGCAATGCAACGACTTGGAACGGCCACCAACCCTTTACCCCATCTAAGCTGTAAAAGACACACACACATTCTGCACATGTCATGCCACCTGATGACTCCTCTTTAAACAGACACGTAGCATACAGAGTAGTTAAATTACAGTCTGGCCAGTCTGACAGCTCCGACCTTTAGATATTTCTATGATCTTCCTATCAAATGTTGCCAGTAGTTCACAAGGATTTATGAGTAATACGTCATGCATATTTTGAAATAACATCCTCATTGACCTGAATTCCACCGAGGACAGATCTGTATCATCACAAAGTAAACAAGAGGAACAAGCCTTTACCTCCATTAACTTCAAGCAGATCTCCCGTCTACACACAAACACAAATGAAGATACCAGACACACAACTATACTGACATACTGTCACGTGGACGACAGCCACGAAATGAATTAGCAAATGCAAGTGAATGCCATGTTGCATGCCGACTAGCGGCGGACAATAGGAGACAATGAATAAATGTACTTTGACGGCTGCAACCTTGTGGCAACAATTTAAAAATAGGAAAGAGCACAGTAGCCTCAGAGTTGTCAGTGGGAAAAGTTCCCAACAAGCAGATGGCAGCTAGTTTGTAGATTCTGTCTGGGGGACCAATTCGCCATTGACCCATTTCTCTGTTCCTTCAAGCAGCAACACTGTGGTGCCATTTTTTTTATATTTGCAATCAGAAATCAGCTGAACATGCAACAGCTGAATACAGAGTGAAATGCAGGTCCAAATAATCCCCCGGGACAAGATTTAGAAGGGAGAGAATTCTGTATGTTCATTCCACATGACTATTCAGTGATGTCTGTCTGTCTGTCGAGTGCAGTGACAAGGTTACAGATGCTAAGGTAACGATAGTACCTGTTGAGTTGACACGGCATCCGTATTGTTTGATTAAAAGCACTGGTCGCTGAGATGGAAGCGGTCTCTCCCTCCAAACTCTCCACACTACTCTGCTCTGAGTGACATCTGCTGGATCGGACCTACCGAGGACAAAAAGAGTAAATACACACACACACACACACACACACACACACACACACACACACACCATAAAAAAACTTTATGCATTTAATGTATACAGGGTTTCTGCAAATTAAGTTTAAGACTTTGTAATACCACTGCAATTTTATGTTGAATATATCAACAATACCAAGTAATGTAATTAATCATTTAACATGGCCAGTAACCAGATAAGTGGATAAGCTTTATCCACAGCTAATGTGGCTAGCAGTAGCAGCAGGCTTTGCTACAGGTCTGATGGTGAAGGCTCAGACTCCACAAAAGAGGCTCGAACAGCTACTGCACAGTCCACTGATGCAGCAATCCCACTTCTAGTTTACAGGTGTGCAATCTCCCCGATATACCCCGCAACCGCACGCAAAAGATATTTATACATAACGGTACCGTTACCACAAGAAAAGATCGAATATACTTTTCACGACTTGCTGATACCCTGTACATAGTGCACCAGTAAGAAGATAAAATAAAAGATAAAATAGTTCTCAAAAAAAAAAAAGAACAGACCACAGAAAAGCAATCAGTGATGTAACAATTTCTGTCAAAGGAAGGAGAAAAAAACACGGGTTACCTCAAAGTGTGAAAGAGCAGATAGAGCAGGAGGGGGGGAGGAGGAGGTGATTGAGGAGGCCACTGTGTCCTCGGCATGGATTGGAAAGAGAACCTTCTGATGCCTCAGGAGATGAAGCAACAGGGCGTTACACACATACTGCTCCTCCAGCATCCTGGGTCCTGAGGGAACACTGCACAAAGAGGAGAGGACACAACGACACAATGTCACATGTACTATATGTTCAAAATGGTCCTCTATTAAGAGTCAACATAATGGAAAAGGGTTCCCTTGACCAACTGGTCAGACTGCATTAGGTGACTCAAAATCTACACTCAAGAAAAAAAAAAGATTGAAATTGTGAGATGTGATGGAACATTCTCAATATGGAGGTAAGCCCCACCTCAGACCTAAATAGTGGTCACATGTTTACCTTGAAGCAGCTGTTAGTTTGTAATGAGCCATGCCGTGGTTGACATTGTCCACTACGATGTATACATGGTAGGTAGAGGTCAGCATAGCATACAGGGAAGAGGAAGTGTCAAATGTGAGTTTACACCGCGGACAGGTCATCTGGAACGACATGGACTACATAACAGATTCACACAAGAAACTGTCACACATGCTGCATGGTAGGAACATGTGCAGGTCATTTCATTTTACACTGATAGCAGGATTATTAAAATCCTGTAAAAAGAAAAACAAACAATGTACCTAAATGTAGCTTAAAAACGATTGAGTTGCTTTGTACAGCTGGGCATCGTTTTGCTGTGGGATGTGGGAAGACTTTGAAAGGTTGTTGATTGAACGGAATACATCCTTTCCTCTGTCGCAACAACTGAAACAATACAAGTCTAATTATAAGTGTGACAATGTTTACAGTGATAGCGGTAAACAGGAGGGGAGCAGTATCCTGATGACCTCTTGTTATATCGGTCTGTCTTTGTGTGTTTGCCATCCTCTGTGTTATCAGCCACACCCATTTCCTGGAAAAATCTGACTCCACCCCACCTTAGAAGTGAAGCTGTGGAAAAATGTATCAGAAGACCAACCACTGAAGCTGACAAAAAGTTTCTTTCTCCATCCGGATGTGACAAAGAAGCTTGAAGAGAGCCTACAACCACTAACTGTGAAGGGAACATTTGTGCTTTGTGGTACTTTTAGAGAAATCCAGCTACATGTCTTCAAAACAAAGTTTGAAAACCAAAATGTTAGTCGTTTAATCCAATAAACCAACTGTCAGCTGAAGCTTAATGTGAGTTAAGTCTTGATGGCAGGAATCTGGTGTCCCAGTACAGGTCTGGAGAGGATTTAAATGTGGCACCAACACCAGCAACTTACTGAAACATGCAAGGCCCAAAGACGGTGGCCAGACTTTTCACAGGCATGTGATTTGATTGGCTGTGAGTGGCCACTCTGGATAGGAAGTGGATGAGGTAAGACAAAATAATGAGGTTGCCATCAGGGAGATGGCAAAGGTTTTCTCTCAGAGACCGGTTCATCTCTGCCTCATCTGCATGTCCTAGAAATAAGCAGAAACATCATAGAAGCATTCATCAAAATGCACTTTAAATCATAAGTCTTTGGTATCTATGAATACACACTGTAACCAGCCTCAGATTCATATTACATAGTATGTTAACACACTCGTATAAGCCTTAAACAGTACATGAAATTGAAGAATATAAGCAGCTGAATACATTCATTCATTTAAATGACTGTAGAGCAAGGAGACTATTTTGCTGGACATCTTACTTACAATTAATAGCGGTACAAGAATCCAATTTTATTACTAATAATTATATAATGTACATTCAGCATCACAAAGTTTCTTGGATTTCTAACCACACGGCTCCACAGTTCTCTTTTCCCGGATCAACCTCAACCCAATTAACACTACAAAGGCTGACTCAGCAGAGTGCAGATCACCGCTGCTACAACCAGCCCATGCGTCCTCAGACAGACTTTGATTAAAATGTCAGAACAAATTGAATATTGATGCTGAATCTTTGAGCGATTCAGTCTCTTGATAAGTGACACTTACAAATGTTGCGGCAATTCATCATGTTCTTTTTAGATGTAACTTGTGTCGCTTAACCCTGAACATGTGCAGACGTTGCAACAGCAGAACTCACCAAACCCAAAACAACAAACAAATGTATCTTATGTCTGACTTGCTGTGGTATCCTTCTGATTAACCCAATAATGCCAGTCGAACATGCTCTCCTAGTACCTGTGAGGCTCAGAACCAGCTGTTCGCGCTGGGGTTCGGGAACTATGGCGGTGGGCATTTCCCGAAGGAAGAGCTTGAGGAGCGAGGCCACAGTGGAGACATCTTCCTCGTGCTCCAAGTCCACCTTTTCTCCACGGTCCCATCTCTGCCTCAGCTTCCTGGTCCGCACCACCGACCCACACAGGCGGAACAGACCTCTGTGGTGCATTCCTGTAATAATAAAACAAGAAAACAAGACGTCAGTACACATACACGTCACGTTTGAGTATTGTTTTGCATTGTGAGAGCAAGATAAAGATAGGAGAAGGAAACAGGGATGTGATAAAAGTGAATGAAAGAGGAGCAGAGGAGTCACAGAACAAGAGTAGCAAGGATGTGCCTCAATTACCCTTCGTATGGAGGAACTCCACCATGTCTCTGAGCACAATGGGTATTCCACAAACCATCTGCCCTCGCTCTCTCAGTCTTTCAAAGGAAACACCAAACACACACCTGGCGGACAGTTCAGGCTCTGAAACCAGGGTGGGAGCAATCGGCTCTGGACTGACCTTAGCAGTTGGCCTCAGGATTCTCACAGAGGACGGGTCACTCTGCATAAAAATAAGAGCGCATGCAACAGATGACTCATACACAAATCATATTGTCCCATCATTTACTTACAATAGTCACATTCCTGGATGGACAGAGACGTTTAAAAAAAAAAGGATAAATCCCAAACACATATGAGATGTAAAAGTATCCACTTCATGTGGATACATGTGTGTGTGTGTGTGTGTGTGTGTGTGTGTGTGTGTGTGTGTGTGTGTGTGTGTGTGTGTGTGTGTGTGTGTGTGTGTGTGTGTGTGGGCAGTGAGAGGGTGAGTTTTAAACCAATGAATAAGATCAGAACTATGAACATCTCATTTATTTTCTTATGTTTTTGTTGCAAAACATAATCAGTAGACCGAGAAGTGTGTGTGTGAGAGAAATAATTACTTGATTAACAATACAATGATCCACTAAGTTTCCTCGATAAAACGTGTAAATGTACATTCAACTCGCTCGTCAAGTCAAATTTGTCACAGACACCAGATGCTGCAGATTTCCATGTCACAGCAACAGTTAGCGTCAGGTTAGCTGTCTTTAGTCCCATTAGCTGCCCCAAACAAGGAGAAATCGGTTGGGCAATGGACTTTAAAACACAGAGGGATGTAACAAAATAACTTAGCAGTTTAACTTACACAGAGCGACACTGAAGCGCTTGCTCCCATGTTTTCAGCTCACGGGAAAACTCTCCATTTCTCTCCAATTGTAGAAGTATTTTCCCCTCCTCGGGATGATGAACCACTCTGAGAAACGCTGGGAAAGTCCGACGGACGACGAACAATCACTGCCATCGCCCTTACATCCCAACGTTGCGCTCACAGTATGTGTAAATAAACGCTGTTGTGATGGAGTACGGCTAGTTAGATGTACGGATAGCTTACTTCACCACCAGCTCGTGTTTACGTTGCCAGTCACGTGACACCCGTGTAACCATGGTGACTCGTCCTGGGGTTGCCAGGAGAAGGGAAAGCGGACATGTTTTTTTTTTTTTACATTTTCATGGGAGCTTCTTCTCCAACAGCGCGCCCGTTTGCAGCTCACAAATATGGCCGCAAGGCTATATTTACCGTTAACTTGAGATTCAAAATGTGGTTCAGACTCCATGATAAATACGTCACAAACCTTGACACTCACTATCATTAATCCAAATATATTTTATTGGGAATTTTTTTTTAAATAAACTGATATAATAAAACAAAAACATACATAAATATTGTAATACTGGCATACAAAATACCGAGTGGCTAAGAGGTGACAGCCAAACATGCTGTCTCTTCTAGGTCAGTACTAATTGCACCTCCTCTGCACCTTGTGAACACCCTCTACAAACACAATAAGCAAACGCTATTGTCCCAGATGTACCCTTATGCCTGAAACTAGAACTATCAAAAAATACATTTGTATTGGTGTCTTTAACAACATTCAAGTGATTCTAAAAGCCTATTGTAATGTATTTATTACAATTAGGATCACAACAATCAACTTACAACTTAAACAAAAACAGTTCATTACAGCTCTATGGCCGGTTTTGTGCATATATAAGTCACTAGCACATAGGACTTTACAAACTAGTGCTAACACAAAAGTGTATCAAACAATGCACACGCACAATCCTGTGCACATATGCGAACATGCGTGTGCAGACACATACACATACGACGTAAACATAAATATATACCACACACAACAGTGATGGAAAAGGACCAGCCTGGTCAAAATCAATGCGAGCAGCGGTCAAGATGATCATGCCACAAAGATAATCAACATGCTGTTAAGGATAAAAACACAGTAGGATCGCTTCTGTGTTTTTACATATTTTTTAATCAGCAGAACTTATTCCAAAAGTCTCTACCTGATGTAGACACAGGAGGTATGTGGAACTCAAAAATGATCTATAAAGCAAGGCTTTTGTATTGTTCCAACAGGCATTATGTGTTGACAGGCATTGACTGTCATTTATGCTTTGGAAAGATACATGGTTGTGTAATTAAGATATACAATAAAACCAAAATACCAAATAGAAATGTGTTGCTATAATAACAATTATCAAAAAAGCACCCCCTCCCTCGTTCCAATCCCTGTATTTTCTGTTCCAGTAAGATTCCTGGGAGATTTTTGTGCATTTGCAGAGTGGTTTCTAATGTTGTTATTATGTTAAAGTAACACCCAACGTTTTTCTCCCAGGTATTATGAACGGAACCATGTCTTTTTTTCAAAGCTACAGTAAAGTGAAAACCTGTCTTTACACAAACACAATATTGAATTTGGGCGTTGAACAATATTGTTCAGTTGGCCTCGTAAAATGAGGCAAAAATAAAAGTTAAAAAAATCAACACAGGCATCAGAGGCAAACCTTTAAAAAGATCTGCAGTATATGGTCTGAACCTGAGAAATGCAGGCGAAGTACAGAAGAAAGGCCTGTATTTCAGAACCTCTGGCAAGTATTTTGGGATATTACAACCTGGCAGCAGAAGTAAGGAGGAAACTCCTGTAAAGTCAAAGACAGAAAATTCCTCCCAGAAGGTTTTTGTGTGTAGTTCATCAGAGGACAGTTGCTGGGCAGTAAGGGAAGGATTTGAGTCCTTCTGAAAGGTGCTTATATTCAGGCTACAGAGGCAACTTTTTCACAGTTGCTGATGTAATGGACATCCGGTCTGTCGTTCTCCGAGTGCTTCCTGTTCCAGCAGGGAAGGTTGAGCAGAAAGAAAATTAATGCTCCCAGCTCCACACAGCCCCCACTAAAGTAGAAAGCCAAGTCATATGACTGTGTCCAGTCAAAGAACCACCCTGGAAACAGATGAGAGAAACAGTGTGAGCAGAGTCAGCAGGAATTCCTGACATATACACCAGTCAGCTAAATAATGACAAACTGGTACCTTACTGAATGCCCTTTTCTTTGCTCTGCCTGCCTGATTTAACATTTAGACTTTTGAAATGTCTCTGACAACATGGCCTTACGACAGAGTTTATCCATGCACAAAAAATAAACATCTGCACCACTTGTATCTAACCAATAATTGCTGGTGTAGCAAGATACAGCTCTCTTACCGACAACAGGGGGTCCGAGCATGATCCCAAATCCCCCGAAGAACATGAGGATGCCGTGGGCTTGTGTCAGTCTGTCCAAGCCGACAATCTTAGTGGTGATGTAGGAGGTGAGAGACCAGTTTCCAGAGAAGAAACCCAGGACGGCAGACAGGATCTGCAGTCCCAGATAACTTTTAGTGCTGGGGATACAGAGCAGTGCCAGACCTCCAGCAAACATTGTGAAGCCATACAGATACATGCCGTTAATCCACCGGATGTCCACCAGCGTACCCAGCGCTAGTTTACCCACACAAGTGGCAATGGCCCCTATTGATACCAGAGGAATGACACTAACTTCTTCAATGAATCCTTGAGTCTGAGCCACATCCTCTATAAAGAGCACAGGAGGGAACGCCCCCAGGCTGAACAGGAAGATGGCAATACAGAAGGACACCATGGCTTGGTCCTGCAGGATCTCGTACATGGAGTGCATGTACTTGCAGTAAGCCTGCTGCTTCTTCTTGATGACTTTCATGATGGTCAACCCAGCCAGGAGGCCCCCTTTCTTCTTCTCTGTCTGAACGGCCAAGTCTTTGGAATCAACGGTGATGAGCAACTCTTTCACCGTGAGAGTTTTCTCTGTAGTGGTTGAGGTGGAACCTGCAGTGATCTTCAGGTCATCCAACGGGGGCTTCTCGAAAAGCTGCTCCTCTGTGTTGCGTTCCAGGGCGGCCTTCTGTTTGAGGTAGTACCCTGGCATGTTAAGGGGCCTCATGAAGCCCGCGCAGACCATGAGGTTTAGTGCTACCGCTCCGATGATTAGCAGGCAGCCATCCAGGCCGAACAGCACGATCAGCTCGTTCTGAGCGGAGGCATAGATGAACGCTCCAACACTTGTGCCTGGGGGGACAGAGGTAGACAAAACTTCAGTTTTTGCAAGAAAAGGACAGATCAATCAATACAAATTAAAGCCATATTCTGAAGAGTACGGCAAACCCAACAATGCTGTCAGAGTGTACTGACACACCCTTGAGTACACCTCTACATCACGACAGTAAGGTTAAACTATTGGATGTCAGCAGAAACAAGATTTTCATAAGATGTTAAATGACTAAAATCCAGACTTTGAGCTCGCTCAGTAGCTGTGAATTAATAATGGACCTTAAACTTTAAAGATAAACTTTGGGTGCTACTAATAAACCTCCCCAAAACAGATCTAGTCACTGGTCACCAGTCCACTTACCTACCTAAGAGAAGACTTTGCCTTTGCTACACTACAGGTGTTTACCTTAGCATCCCAAGGCTCCCAACAGCTCATACATGTAAGCAGTGAGCATGAAGAACGGGTGTGCACCAAGTGAGCGCAGGGCAGAGGGGGAATGTGGCAATACCTGTGGTGACAATGCCGAGGGCAAGGCCACGTCTCTTGTCAAAATATTGACAGGTGATTGTCAACGTGGCTGCGTAGACCAGACCACAACCCAGGCCTATGGTAGAGAGGAGAAAAGGACAGACAGGAGAAGAAGAAGAATTTATATTAACTCAGGTGAAGAGGGCAAACGCTTTTCCCTTTCACAACAAAAAAAACAGCAATGGGAATTCAATTGTACAGTGCATGTCAGGAAAATGTGTCATCATCAAGTGTTTCCTTACCGACCACGATCCCATAGGAGAAGATGAGGAACTGGACATTCGGAGCAAAGGCACTGAGCATCAGGCCGCCCGCCACCATTACGCCACTGAAGATGGTCACGGGACGAGCCCCAAAGTTGTCCACACAGACACTGCAGACAGGACCTGAGGGAGAAGAGTATAGATACAGAAAGGACAAAAAGTGAGTGACGGAGGAACAAAAATAATCAGGGAACAAGGAACAGTGATGATATTCTGTTGTGACATCTAACGTTTCCTTCCCTCTAACGAAGTGCTACAGAAACTGCAGTGCTGCAGCTGTCTGACAGCTGGGACACGTGTTGAGGACTTGGCTACGCCCGAGGTCAGATCAGTCCAGTCAAGATTTTCACCTCTTTGAGAAAGAGGACAGCAAGAAACCAGGCTGGCGACTGAGCGCTGCCTTAGACGGAAATGTCAACCAAGACCACTATCACCGACCCTGTTGGCTCAACACAGTCTTGGAGCATATCTTTATACTCATTTCAGACATTCATGAAAAGTTTGTTTGTTCACACGGCAGCTTTTACCGCAGATTTGCTCAACAAGTACAGTTATGACTCAGTGTTATGACTCAGTGTTTCTTCCCTGTCTGCTCCTCAAATCTGTCTTTCTTTTCATCCCTTTATGGGCGGATCCCACATTCATAGCATGGATGACTTCCAATTGCTTTGCTCTTCGAGAAAATCAAGAACAGCAACTCTGCTCGGGGAGCCACAAAGTGCCCGTCTCTGACACGGCATTGCCGTTTCTCTCCACCCTGTTGGAACGTTACAGTAAGTGTAACTTTTGAACACCTGAAGCTACAGTAAACATATTCCTTGGTGATGGGTTGTATTTCCTCATTACATGGCAGTCATTGTCTAGACTTTGAACAAGCCTTGTGTCTGCTTTGTTATCAGTGGCAACTGATAACTCTCTAAACAGGTACTCTCTAAACAGAGAGTACCGTATATCCCCCTAAATCACACGTCAGCAAATATATTGCCCATAATGGCATGCAATGCCAAAACACCAATTTACTGCTCAGCATATAATCATCAGATAAACTAAGAGGGAAACTTGCTGAAAGATTACACACAGGTTTCACCATTTGCATCTATCGCTCTAAAAAGACGCTCCAACATGACTCCAAAACTTCACAGCAATGTCCGCACCCTCGCTGATCTAATTCAAATGCCATCTATTTTGGCTATTTAACCCCTTAAGTAGACCCATGTTAAGGAGTATTACATTATAACAGTGTGTGCTACTCACTGGCTATCAGTCCCACTCCAGCCACAAGGGAGCCCACCCAGGCCGTCATGCCTTTGCCCTCCTGGAAGGCATGCAGCCACTCCGGGTACAGGACGCCCACTGACTGGGGTGATCCATAGGCCAGGAGCTGGGCCATGAAGGAGGCCACAACAATCACCCATCCCCAGCCTCCGTCCAGCACCTCGGTAGATGGAGACATGGTGCTGATGCTACTGCCGCCCTCTGGGATCTGCTACAGCCTTGACAGAGAAGAGGTTCCTAGGAATGACAAACACATACAGTCGTAAGTTTGACAGTAAAAAAAAGAATGAAATGATCACGTTAGGTATAGAACAGTATTTTTAAACTGGACCTATAATAGCTTCCAAAATATGCACTTACTTCAAGCCTTGATGCAGGGAAGGCTGCTGCAGCACTTAGCCTGGACAAACAGGCAGGCCACCTGTGTGAGGTCCTGCACACAGACTGACTGCAACTTACCCAGAGGCAACTGCCCTTTTTGTTCCTGTGTCTATTTAACCACACCTTGGAGGTGGGGAAAGTAAAGAACGCTGCACTGCGTTGTGCCCTCATCTATGATTCCGCTCTGATCCGTGGCCATATGGGAGGCCTGACTCCTATGCTGACCTACGTTTTTCAGACCACTTTCATAAATAATTTGCAGCAGCATTAACTCCAATTTGGTCGCACTTTGTTTACAATGCGGCTTCTTATCAGGGAGTTGGTGCAAAGCTCCCCACATTTCAGATGTGTTTTCCTACAAAGCAGGCTTACAGCATGTTGACAGTATATAGTCTACTTTTTTATTAAAATTAAAATACAATAATATCCTGAATAAAATTACTGTATGATTCAAACGCAATCTTCTTTCTTTTCACCAACAACAACAACCGCATTTTCTCATCATGTGTTATCCGATCACTTGAATACAAACACGGGCATGTAGCGCTTGTTATGTTTGTTAGGAACACATGCGACACTCACCTCAGCATCTAGAAAAACAGCAGCAGGACCCTGTAGGGTTTCCATGTAGGGTTTCCCTGTTAAAAATCCCTTCTTTCAAAAATCCCTACAAATGACATGAAACAAAAAAGCATCGCACACGGATGCTGCGGAGCTTGGATCTGTGACGCTCGTGTGTCAAGACAGCGCTCTGCTTCATGAATGCGCATTATGCATCCGTTTCATCCTGCTTTGTAGCCGGCGACAAAACCGGTTCAAAGCTGTTCTTGCTGGTCCAGCAGCAGCTTGAACGCAGCTACTGGAGGAAACGCGCTGCTTCCCTTTTTGCGCGCCTGGAGCGCACCGCAAACAGAAGAGCACAGAGTTCATCCGCGCAGACGGTGATGTGGAGGCTGTGGCCACAGCCTGATACGGAGCTTCTTGTTTTTCTCTGGGCTACATCTTTAATCTCAAGTCATTGAAAAGTCAATAAGGAGGCTGCACACATACAGACCCATACAAAACTATTTTACTTATCTTCTTGTTATACAGCACATCACACAGTAATTGAAAAGTTAAAACAATAATTCGAACAATCATGTACAAA
Organism: Melanostigma gelatinosum; assembly: GCF_949748355.1. Lineage (NCBI taxonomy): Eukaryota > Metazoa > Chordata > Actinopteri > Perciformes > Zoarcidae > Melanostigma > Melanostigma gelatinosum. The sequence goes on from NC_136645.1 coordinate 8,186,806, forward strand.
ATGAATTAATTTATCGAAATATACTTCTGCCTGGTATAGCTGAAAGTTGGGGGGGGGGGGGGGGGGGGTTCTCTCCATGAACCTATTGCCATGAGTCCAGTCTGAACCGGTTGATGGATGGTAATAACAATAGCAACACACTGTGCCAGCAGGGTGCACTGCTTGGAGTCCTCTCCGTGGTGAGCTTTGATTAAAGTAATAGGCTACATGCACACAACTCATAAAATAGTCTTAATGGGCCTGCCCTTCACTAAAGCATAACAAGGTGATTGAACATTAACGAATATAAGAGTGATACTAGGCAACAAGAGGGGAGATAGACGACTGATATGCTTAGTCCTTGTGTAAAGAGCAGGATCTGTCTTGTCCTCATTTAACTGAAGGAAATGATTGTCTTTAATGTCTTGGAGATAGTTTTGTAATTGAGTTAAATCTGCCTGATTTTGTGAATTGAGAGGCATGGATGTGTTTATCATCAGCGTATGTGAAGATGTATGAGATTGGATGATTCTTCCCATTGGCAGTATGTAAAGACAGAAGAGAAATGGACCGATAACCGAACCCTGAGGAACCCCACACAGACATTTGCAGGTATGGAGGATGAGCTGCCAATGAAGAAAGAGTAGGCACACATAAACACAGAGCGGTAAAATGAAATAGATGTATCCAAGGAAACATAAGTAAATTATAGGCATACACTGACAGAATAGCTTGAATTAATATTGCTCCACAAAATTAAGATCAACAAAACTTGGTGGAGTTTAGTTGACTCCAACTTAAAAACAATGCTGATTCTGCAGGGAAACACCCAAGTAGCCGACTAAACATATTTTTAAATTACATTTAAATGAACACAAGCCCGATGTCGGTTACAGACAAATCTTCTTGTGTGAAAGGAGAGAGAATAATTGCTCTTGGTCACATTGCAGCAGCATAATGAAGTTATATCATCATGTAATAGCACACATTCTCATAACCTCAGGTCAACAACACACTGAAAGTCAGAAGAAAAGGCAGAGGAAAGGAGTGGAGAGAAGGGACGGGAAAGAAGAACACAAAGAAGACACACGAAAGATGAAAGAACGAGGGGCAGAGTAACAACATGGGAGGGATGAAGAGAGCAGATCAGATGTCAGACTGGTTTTCACTATGAATGCAACTAAAATTCTTCAGGAACTTTGATGCTTTTTTTCCCCCATAGCTGAGGTCTGCTGCCTGGAAGGGTCTTACAGGAAAGATTTAGGCTTCATAATCCCTTTCTGCCTGAAAAATGATGTGAAAAAAGAACAAGGGAGGCACAGTTAATTGTACTCTACTCTTGCATTACATTGACATGTTGCCCAAGACCAGTTTCAACCAGATGTAGTGCATGTCGGGGACAGTGTGTAGGAATCTGAGGGAGGGAGGGGAGTGGATTACAGCGCGGCTAGGGCGCACTACGAACACAATCAATGTTGGTGCTGAATTTCACTTGCTTGCATAAGGTATTTTGTACATTTATTGATATATATATATATATATATATATATATATATATATATATATATATATATATATATATATATATATATATATACACACACACATATATAATTTGTTGAAAAATATGTGAAAACTTACCCGATATTGGGCCAACTTGTCACAAAAGCACATTATGTACTTAACCATTTATAACTCTACATTAAAGTGAGAAGTACAAATTGAAAGATTACACATTTGTGCACAATAATTTGTTATTTAATTGAATGTGGCAAGTGAGTGACTGATGTACTGAGACAGAGAAATTGAAGTGAAAGTAAACCCACTTGCAAGTCTTGAGTGAAATAAAAACATCAACTGCATCTTCGCTGTCTGATGTCTCTTCCAATAAAGCTGCTTGTTTATATTTGACACTTTTCTTATTGTGAGTCAATCAGTTATGTCGATGTTGAGTTATCGAAGCAAATGTGTGACGTGCCTTCTAATTCAGGCCTTTTTTGCATTGACAAAAGACTGGTCACGCCTACTTCAAATGCCATTTGCAAGACATAAGCAAAATGAAAATAGCTATTCAGAGCTCCTTTGGAACACCCATGGCCTTAAATCAGGGGTCTCAAACTCATCTCCACTCTGGGCCACATCAGCATCACGGTCGGCCTCAAAGGGCCGGTTGTAAATGTAAGACTGTAAATGTAACTACTCCTAACATATTGTTAAATAACTGTCTCTGCATTTGATTATTGTTTATTCAAGTGTAAAAATATTGTACATGCAGTTATATAAATGTAAACATATATTTCAGCACATTTCTGTTATTATAACTTAAATCCTTTTAATTTAGGTTTAAGAAACTCACATTACTCTATCAAAGATCAAACTATTAAAGAAAATATCTAAGACAAATATCAAACACAAGTTATTATAATAACTTTGTTCAAAGCTTAAAATCCTTTCAAGGGTGCGTTTGCACAATCCGACGTGAAGTATTTCATGTGTTTTAAAGCCACGTTTGAAGTAGTCTTCAATGTACTCACAATACATTTATATGTCAAATGTACAGTAACCAGCCAAAGAGCTGCTTCTATGTTTAAGTATCTCATCATTATGTCTTTCTATAATAGTTATGACTTTCTATCTCATAACTTCGACTTTCTATCACATAATTTCGACTACAGTGATATTTTTATTATCAAGTCGAACTCTAAAAAAAAAAAGAAAAAGTTTTACTTTTTTTTTTCTTTTTTTCTTTTTGCTGGCGGATCCGCGGGCCCCTGCCTTAAATGGTACTTTACGTCGGTCTACCCATTAAGCCCATGCCAGTCTTTTGACATATTTTGACAAAATACACAATAAAAGCAATATAAATTGGCATTGGCTCCGGACGTTTTGTGGTCCTCTTGGAAAATCCAATATGAACACAATGTTCTAAACCTATGGAGAAACTTCAAACTTTGCCTAAAAGCATGTGCGGCGGTACCAGCTGCTCGGTATTCCCGATAATACTTCTCCCTGGAACAAAGTTTTGGTTTTGTTTCATGTATAATGTGCCATATCAAAATGTATTGTCGCGAAGGCCCACATTTCCACTAAGAGCTGGACTGAGTAGTTAAGTTTGCCTTCTATGTCCCAAAATGCAAATGTTGCTTTTAGTTAGTTTAGTTAGTACATTCTTAGTTTATAATTGTTATTTTTCTGCTAGTTTATAGTTTGAACCATCAGCGAGGTGGACGTTACATTTCCTAAATACCATATTCTACTGTTACATGTTTGGGGTTTTCTTTCCTGTGATAATTGACATTAAAACAGTGACATTACTGAACATTGCTTCCTGCCTCTTATAATGTGATATTAGCTGCAGTATTGTCAATCTGATAAATCAATGCGCAAACGTCAAAAATCATCTCATTAAAGACATTACTTCGGCCCTCGCTGCAGAGCTCACGTCACTCATCCACAGCCCATAAATAAACCCACATAAACCCACTTTTCTTGGCAGTTCTACATAAGCCTACCTGGTATTGACATTTCCCCAGCACTTTTTTTGACACCTTAGAAGCAGCAGCCTGCTGTTCTTTTCCGTAAGGTGTAAACATACAGAGCCACCCTGCAGTCTGGATAAATAGCTCTTGATTTCGGCCGCCCAGCTCCATAAAGCTGCAGAGGTCAAAGGCCGCGTTAGCACCCAGTAAGGCCACCCTGAGCCTCCGGTCCAGATCCCTGCTTGGATTAGTTCAGGTTGCCGGCTTCAGCAGCGAGAGAGCGCACCACAACGTGGTAGGAAAACACAGGCTACACTTCAGTCGTATCAGAACGCTCAGCAAGTCTTTGGACAAAGATATACTCATGTCACTTTTACGATGGGGTGTATATTTTCATTCTGGCGAGTTTGAACCGACCGTATGTGTGAATGCGCAACAGTCACCTGATGGAAGCTATAAAGTGTCATCGTTGCCCCGTTCTCCTCCCACCACAGGTTGTTGCACCCACATTACAAAGAGCTTACCATGTTCAATGATCCTGGAATGATTGATATGGAAAACACTACTCTGCTCTTCAGCCAGTTAGAACCGGCTAAAACCATGTCGACGAGGAGATGGAAGACACACACACACCGACACAGAATCATGAGTCAATGGAGCTGCCGAGTGTAAGAGGCTTATCACATGATACGGCCTTGTTACATTAGATAACCACCAGATGCGGCGTTGGTACGGATGTGGTTGTCTTCATCGGCCAAGACGGAAATAAAAAAATACTGAATTGATCTACAGCACATATGATAATGGGTGACAGGTAGGTTTTTGTTCAGCATGCCCAGTGATTTAGAAACTTATGTTATGTTTGGCAAAACTGTATCTAACACGAGGAGCAACAGATTTATCAGAAAAGATTGAACTAACCAGAGATATGAAGCACGGCGTCTGTGCTGATGTACTCCACATAGTCGGCCTTAATGCAGAACGAAATACACTTTCTGTATTTATTAATCATATACAGACACAAGTTAATATGTATGAAGTAGTGTACACACATTGAATGCTACCAAGTAGTGTGTGTACACTACTTGGTAGCATTTAGATTTGGCCAAAGCAGAAACACAAAAGCTTCTTACCTCCAAACAGTAACATCCAGTCGTATCTGTTGTCTTTTCCTGCACTACATAACTTTAATACCCCCACCTTGAGTTGTTTAAAAAAAAAAATTTTTTTGTTTTGCTCTTGAAGAAAATTTGTCATTTGAGTATGAGTCTTTTTTCTAGATTTAGTTAAACACTAAAGAACAAGGGACTCAAAAAGCCAAAAATACTGCTGGTCAGTGCCAAACTCTGGCTGCAGCTTTAAACTCGTCACCGAGGCCGCCGGGAATGTCGTTAGTCTTGCAAGTACACGGTCATTAACTAAAGTTTCAGACAAGAAGAATATCTGACCTGATGATGGTGCTATAGATGACATGTCAGGGGATCAAAGTTATTACAATTCATCCTCTGGGGACCATGAGCATCTCAACCAAATTTTCATAATTCCCAAAGGATCAATGTCAGCCTCATGGCTGCTCTGGGAGAAAAGTCAGGGGATTACTTATGTAATAAGAACTATGGCATTCTATTATTTCAGGTCTTAACGTATGGTAGTAAGACGACGATAAAACATGGACGTTTTGGAGTTTGGTGGGACCTCATGAAGGAAACATTCCAGTGAAGCTAAACACACGAAAAGATCAATCTAATTCAGAATCAGTGCACCTGTTAAGATCATAGAGAACAGGGTCATTTCAGCAGTTGTGAAGTCTACAAAGCTTGATTATCAATGTTTCACTCTTATTCTCACAAAACAAATAAGTAGCAAATGTGTTATCCATAGAACCGACAGGTAAGAACAGAGGTCATCATCTCAAGAGCTTTAATCATACATAGAAATTTAGTTCACCAGTACCATTCACGTAGAATGTTTTAGCAGTATGTATATTTAGTGTAAAGAGCGTTATGTTTTTTTTTCTGATGAGGAATATCCACATGGATGATAGCTTTCAGAAATACACCAGAGACAGAGAGCGAGAGTACATGACTAAGTTGTAACACCTCAGACTACATTTTTAAACACCTCATAAGGCGACATTTATCTGTGGTTTATGTACCAGTGTCCATCCTTTTTTTTCCTTTTCACTATAACTGAAGAGCAGCAGAGCCTGAAATGCTTTCAGAAACTAAATAACTGGAACGAGCTCGGTTTGATCAATGCCCTCTAATGGAGAAAGTCAGAGCGAGGTTTCTATGACGGCTCTCGTTAACCTAGTCGAAGCTGCGTTAAGCTCGGGGTCGGGGTGACTTGTTGACACTGTTGCAGAGAGACAAAAAGGGGGGGGGGGCTGGGGTGAGCTGGAGTAGAGTACATTACTGCAATCGAGTGTCATATTACAGGCATTAAGAATCAACCACATCCATCAGTTCATCCACTTCTCTAGCCATACATCAAGCAATCCGTTGATTCAAACATCCAACCTATCGGAAAACACCACCATGAAACATACTATGTGCAGTTTGTGCTATCTCAGAAGTGCCACAACATCAATTTTCAACCAGCTAATGTCCCAGGCAAAGAAAACAAAAAAACATCATGTACAAGACGGACTGTGGAACAGATAATTGGCCTACAAATCCCCAGAAGTGATTATTTTTCAGTCCATCCATTCCTTTTAATAGTTGGGGTTGATTTGGCAGACGGCCGGCTTCACTGAGGGTGAGCCGCCAGTCTCGTTTCTTTTCCCCTCTAAGACATTTGAAGCGGCTTCTTTTGTGGAGTTGGTAAAGAGTAAGAAACTTGACTTCCGGAGCTGGTAATGATGGAAGCGGCTGTTTGCGGAAGCGTCGTGGCAATCAGCAGGCGCGCTCACGCTTAAATGACAAGAGACGGCGTGGCGCGTTAAGGCTGGGAGGGAGGCTGCTGTGCGGCGTGCTGCGACATAGCTGCCGGGGAGGACATGGACTGCACCATGGGCTGAGCTGGCGGGGGGAGCGGAGGCGGAGCCTGCTGGGCCCCTGAGTGTGTGTTGGGGGAGGGCGGGGGCGTTGGACGTTTGAATTTGTCAGGACTGGTGCTTCTTCGTGGCGAGGGCCTCTGTTTTGAGAAAGAGAAGAAATAAAGAAATTAATAAATAGGCCTCATCTTTTATAACAAACTAGTTTGATCAAAGATTAAAACAATAAAAAAAACAATAGAATACAAATAAACATATATGAACTGCAGAGTAATAATTAATAAATGTAAATGCAGTAATACTGACACCAGTGCAAAGTAGAATAGCAATCAGAGTGAAACTAAAATAGAAAAAGTAAATTACAACAACATTGGATTAAAAATCTAAAATGTATAAGACGTAACACTAACACCAGGGCCCAATAGGAACTAAATAACGTTATATTGAGAGGAATATTATCAATGATGATAAAAACTAATAAGTAGTTCGAGGCAAAGTGTAAAAAAGAGAGGGGAAGTTGTGACAATTATTTTTGTTCAAACTACAAAAGTACAATAAGATGGTGAGTGCTGAGGTTGCTCGTCTCCGTCATGGTTTCCATACTGAGCTGTTGGTTATAAAGAGAAAAGAGGTTCAGAGTAAAATGAATCTGACTGAGGTTCTGAGTTATTTCCTTGTTTAACTCCTGGGTGGTCTGAGTGGTGATGGCAGAGATGTGGACTGTACCATCCACACAGATCAAGAGAACATGAAGGGATGTAAAATACCACAGAGGGATGGGGGTTTACAACAGAACAGTGGGAAGAAAGGTTGAAGGAATGAACATCGTGCTGTCTTGAAGAAGACTTGAAACTAGCGATTGAGACCATAAACTCTTACAACTGAGGGAATAAATCAAGTGAGAAGTAGACTTCCATACAGTCAAACTTATTTTAGCAACCAGAGGAGTCGCCCCCTGCTGGTCAGGAGAGAGAATGCACGTTTATATCACCAAGTACGATATTGCATGACAGAGACTTAGGATGGAACGAGTGTTCTTCCTCTCGGTCGTCTCCGTGCTTCACAGTAAAGAGCCACAGTGATCAGCAGCTCATTTCTACGCATCAACGCTCATACGGTGCTTTGCATTGACTGTTCATGGTTGAATGTGGCAGTGTAGAGGGCGGGATGTGAGGCTGTGCACATTTACAGGTAGATTTGGGATTTATAAAAGGAAATAGCTCACTGGCAGACGTATGCAAGGTTTTATAAATCAAACAATTAGTGTGGATCCTATGCACTGACCCCTGAACAGCACAGCTGTAAATAAATGTAATATTTAAGCCAACAGACAGCCCTCAGACTAAGAGCACAAGAGCTGGCTCCTTTAAGTGTTGTTGCATGCTGCCAGTTATATTTTGGGAGGCCAGTTATGGCTGCAGGCTCAAGGACCTCTGAACTAACAGCAATAAGAAATATTACTGGTAAGATATGAATGAGATAATAAAGACGTACTTTAAGTCATGCTGACTTAATTGACACAGTTGATGTTATTCATAACAAACTAAAACACATCGGTAGGCTGGGGAACAAAGGCTGTAACAACCTGGTAGAACAGTGTGACTCAGATGAGGTGTGTTGATTCAGTTATTGCTGTGTTATTGAAAAGATAAATGCACAGCCGACTGGACCTTTGGACATTGATGGCGCTTTGATATGTTCTCCTTGGATCAATGTATGAGGGGGATATTTTATATGCCATAGCAACAATATCTGTGGGATGGCCAACCCAGTTTAAGACCTGCAAATCTTCACACCCATAAAGTTTTCATTGGATTTCTTAACTTCCTGGAATAAATGTTTGAGCCCTGGCTTGCAAACTCCCGACATGTGGTTTAGGAGGCGTGGGTGGATGTTACTTACGGCTACGGCATGAGAGGCGCTCCCGTGGACGTGCAGGGCGGGGGTGTTGTAGTGGGAGATGGCCGCTCTGGACAGTGTAGCTGGAGGAGTGAAGCCAACCGTGTGGCTGCCATACGACAGACCTGTGACACAGACAGGAAGGCAGACATATAAAGAGAAAGTTGCACATACTGTATGTGCTTTCTTTGTATTGAACTATAAATTCAACTCCTGGTAGCTGAGTCTGAAGTACTGCCATGTCTCTACTTTACACCAGGTGGTTTCCCAAGAGTGCTCTAGCACCTGCTCTCCGTTTTATCATTGTGCAAACATTTAAGCCGTAAACGGATATCCCTCTGAATCACGCCGAGCAGGATTGCTGGCGACATGACATTCAGCAGTGACTGCTGTATGAGAGCAGCGGCCAGGGAGCTACGCAGACATGCACCAAGAGGCTGGCCCGGCTACGTCAGCAAAATAAAACCAGCTCAGATAACAACACACACAGAGCAAGAGAGACGTCTTTCTATTCTCAGGTAGACTTTACTCCATTGTAGCTTTACATAGATGATAGTTGTTTGCTGCTTTATTAATGTTAAAGACATTAAATACAAGATTGTTGCTTCACAACCACCTTCTCCTGTGAGTCTTGATTAGATAAATGAATTTGGTAGTAAAGCACTTGTTATGCAAGCAGGATGACTTTTTATGATCCTGTTGATGTCCTCAGAAACAAAGGCTGCAGGTACCGTCAGTATTAAGGAAGCGATTAATCCTTCGATTGGACAGAGAATACGGTGCAAACATTATTATTTTACAGACACCAGTAGAGAGAGTGCATTTATGGTTTCACTGACCTTTAAAAGACTTCAACTTATCAATGATTGTTTGTTCCACATTTGACACGATAGATGATGGATTTCATTGTTAATCTCTGTTACAAAGATAAAGCTTGTTCTCAGGAAACAAGTTGTATTCATTTATATATTTCCCGCCATCTTAGATGTCCTTACCAGGAGAGATGGGCCGGCTGGAGCTGGGGGACGGGCTGTAGGGGATGGGGCTCGACACAGTCCTCGCCCGCAAGCCCTGCGCAGACATCTCGTTGAAGTACCTGAGGGCGACATGACCGGTCAACAAACATACAATAGATGTCGATGTGAACCCTCTGTGTGCGCAGGAATGCGTTTCGATATCTTTGGTTCTTTTCTGAAATAGAATCTTTTGTTATTCAAGGACCATACTGGTGCTTGAGAAAGCCGCAAGTTGATTTCATCAAGGTTTCAGGAGGTTTATGCAATTGTCATTTCAAGTACAACTTCATCAACATTATTCTGTTAATGTGATTAGGATTGAATCAAATATATAATGTACATTATAGCACCTTTTAGCTACAAAATGACAAACTGTACTTAAAAAAGCAGGAGCACAAAACAAAAAAGCATCGCAGACAAAAATAAAATGAACGCTGACATAACAAGCAATAAAGTGAGTGAAGCAGCCAATTAAAAAAAAAAGATAAAGATGAGATGATCTCATACGAACGGAGAAGGCGCAGTGTGATTGTGTTTGTGACTGTGTGTGAAACCTGAAGAGCCATCACTACAAACTCATATTCAATGTCACAACGGACCGGGGAACCATCTGAGGATCCCTTGGGTGCCTGAGCTTTAAGGGGAACGGCTGCCAGTAGGAAAAGGGATCCCAGATACGAGTCCAAATACTCTGTTCTCTGATAGAGAGAAGGCAGTCTTTGGCTCAAATGGTCCCGATAGTTCGGCTCTTTTTCCAATTACATTAAGCAAACACAGATCTGGCAACGTAAAACCAGGCAACGGCTAATTATTTTGATGTCTCACTGTATCAATATTGGCGTCTTTCGCAATCTTGGTGTCTGTGGCCTGAATGGAAACTGTGCGGCAGGACTTAGCAAGTGGCCAATGGAGCCAAATGCCTCTCCAGTACACAAACCACGCCTCTCTCAACAACGTCACTTGATTTGCTGACACATGTGATTTTGGTATTGTGACCCGTTTGATAATCTACCTCTCATCGTCCATCTCCAGACTGGATTCGCTCTCTGACAGTTGTCTGCACAGCGCCTCCCTGCGCTCCATCTCTCTCTGAAGCTTCCTCTGCAGCCGGATGTTCTCCTCCCGCATGTGTCGCTCCTCCTCGATGTACTGCGCTCGCTTCTCCGTGTCTGGGGGGGGGACACACACGCAGAACAAATGACATCAGTTGAGATGTTGTCAGGATCACATCCTCGCCACTAAACGTCAACATGAAAGACAACAGCATCCGTGCGTTTCATGTCAGAATTGCACAATACTGCGCAGTACTGGCAGTTGACTCAGCGTCTCAGAAAGTAGAATAAAGGATGGACAGACAGACAGCGCCCTCTAGTGGCAGAAACAAAGCATAGACAGAATAATGCTGAGAGAAACTTCCAGGCATGTGATCAGACTCGTTAAGTCATTTCTCTCAGATATAATTGAGCTGAATAAACACTTCTGATTATCTGAACAACAAACAAGTGTTTGACAAAATAACTTTTGCTGATTTGCTGTCGTACTGCGAGATGCTTCTACTATTTTGTCCACGTGTGTGTGCAAGTACACAGTGCTACAGGGTTTCAGAGACCAAATCAAAACATAAGCCGTCACTACATTTTTAATGATGAAAATAAGTGTCATCCTAAAGACAAAGCTGGTGCATATTTCTCAGTAAACATTGTCCATAGCTGCCCGTTATCTACAAATAACAAAACGTGTACCATGTTACTTCATCATAATGTCACAAGCAACAACGATCCGTTGTTACTTTGAATCACTGGATCAGTTTGACGCGTTCCTGACCAGAGTTTAGCTGGTCAATAGAGTTCCACTGATGCTCCCTAAAATCATAAAGCAAGTCATAATGTCACCAGAAGTGTTTTTGTATTCCAGTTTTCTTGCCATTTATTAATTTGACCTGTAGCCTTATCTTATCCCCGAACAGATGGTTTTTATCACTTCACACAACAACAAAGCTTTAATCTGAACACCATCTATAGACTTTAGATTGATTTTTTCTTTTTGAAAAAGGTATGGAAGTATACTTTAAGAGTCTTGAATCATCTATACTGTTGACTATCAATCGCAGTCTCTTTATGGTCCAAGTATCTTATCGGCGAGATAAAATACAGTTGTGACTGTTCTGAAAACTCCTTACTGGTGCATGAGTTTATAAAACAACATAGTGTATAGTATGTTTTAGTCTATTCCCAAATAACAGTCTATTAACTGCCACTGCCAGATAAAAAGAAAATGTTACAACAGTCCTCAAGAGGTGTCCTCAAATGCACCAAGGACACTTCTTAAATGGTACCCTCTTGTATTTCCATGCAAAATATATATATATATATATATATATATATATATATATATACACACACATACACACACACACACACACACACTAGATCTGGACTGGGGGTCTAGCTTGCTGTGCTAGTGTCAGACGGTCCTCATGTTGTATATTTAATAGACGGGCTTTTAGTGAAAGAAGGGGGGAAATGCTTTATGAGTAACATTGACTTTCATAGATGCTTGTTGTGCATCACTGTGCATTCCCACTTCTTCGTATACTTTAAGTATCACCAGGTGTAATGTGACCGGTGAATAACGAGCAGGTAGCAAAGACGTAAAGCATGTCAGACAACACCGGAGAGTATCCGGTTTCTTTCCAGTCTATGGAAAACAAGCCGTGTCTGGGTGTTGGGTGAGTTTGCCCCTCATACTGTAGCTCATCAGAGGATCCGTTTTACTAATCACATCCTTAATCAACACTTGAAGGCACATCTGCCCCCACTGAGCACACACTCCCTTTAGATCGTGTGAGTTGAGAGGCCACTTACGTTGCAGCTCGGTGGTGCGCAAGCTTTTCTTCAGCCTCTCCACCTCGTTCTTCAGGAAACGGATATGCCGCATCATGTTCTCTGGTGAGTCTATCTCCATTGAAATGTCTCTTGGGGAGGGAGGAGCTGAGACCGGCTGGTCCAACTTCTCTTGAAGGATTCTAGTTCGGAAAAACAAAAGAAAGAACATCGTTATTAAAAATGTATCAACAGAGATGATGGGCAGATAATTACATACAAAATCTGTCCCTTCAGGAAGAAATCAATCAGCCTACAGAGTTAGCGGATTATTGGTCATTTTACTTTGAAGTGAAGCTGAGAAACTTTCTGTTTTTGACGACAAGCAGGCATTTTGTGCGTCTCTCAGACAAAAAAAAGATCGTAAAAAACATTTACTAAAAATAGCATTGTGTGTGTCACCATGTTCAAAAAAAACAAGGCACTATTAATGAACTGCTACATTTTATATTGTATAAAATATTGTATTGTAATACTGTATTAAAACCTGTTAAATGTGAGGTGATGGCACAATTAAAAGGTTTAGTAATTACAGTGTAATATAAGTAGTTTTACACACTAGGGCTGAAACTACATCTACATGTATAGATTAGTTGATGAACAGAGGATCCACAAGATGTTGCTGAAAACAAGCTTTGAATCCAGGAAGATGTTTAAATGTCCATCGTGGCGGACATATGATATGATCATTCCGCACCTTTTCTCGGCCTCCAGTTTGTCCATCCGTTTCCACAGTCTGTTGACCAGGGCTTCTTGTTCCTGCTCTAATGTGTTCTCAAGATCGATCTTCTCCCGCCTCAACTGGAGAACAAAAGGAAGAGCGACATTCAGAGGTAGAAAATAATCCACAAGACTGCACACAAAGACACTGTAATGCGAAACCCAAGGTCTCTGTCCAGATAAGCTTCTCTTTCACAGAGCTACAGTCTCTATGCTCCTAAAGCTATTAGTGTTTCTGTGGTGAGGTTAAGTGACATTCTTGGGAAACATTAGTTGAACTAAATGTACAGTAACATCTCTGACATATACATTCATGAGTGAGCAGCAACAACAACGCATCTCCAGAAAGATCCTGTCATCACAACATGGAAACACATGGCTTGGCTTCAGCACACATAGGTTTGACTCACAGACCAAAATGTTCTTTCCAGCTAAAATTCTGTGGGACGAATTAAGGATGGTGAACTGTTGGCATCTCACAACACCACAACTGGACAGACATGTTCAGGGATGTAATGAAACATTCTTGCTCTGGCACAATTAGCATACCTGTTCCAGGGTTAGCTGCTTTGAGATGGTTTCATTCTCCATCTTTTTGATCTTTTTCATGAGCTTGTTGACCTGGAACTCCTGCTCCTGCTCTAAGTGCTGCTCCAACTCGGCCTTCTCATGCTGGAGCTAAGGATGGAAAAAAAAGGGAAAGACGGCGGATGAACAGAGGAAAAGAAGAGGAGGCGGATGAAACGAGAGAGAGAGAGAGAGAGAGAGATGAGAAAGAAGGAGAGAGGGGAAACGGCACAAGAAGAGGCGCACGGTGAGTCACGTAAAAACTATTCAATGACCACAGTGGACCAACACAGGTCATCACATTTTGCTTACACATTCAGAGTTTAGCAAAACAGGAAGCCAATGTTACCATTCTATCAGATGCACGGTGAAACTTCCCAGAGGAGTAAACGGCATAAAATAATGATTTGGCAAAAGAAAGTAACCGCCGTTGGCAGTCCACCAATACAAAGACAGGGTGCGGCTCAGCACTGATTCAAACTGGGATGGCTGTGTGATGAATTATATAAGCGATTACTCAGTACAGGGAATAGGATGCAAATCCATTCATAGGAAAAGACCGGAGAGGGCAACATAACCATTTCCATCATGCTACTAACAGAAACAGACACAAAGCAGGGCAGTTTGTTTTGACCAACAATGGCTGCATTCATACAGAGTCGAGTCCTGGCTGAAACAACAAGCCACCAAGTTTTGCCACACCCAGTGCGTCATTTTTCTTCCAATTAACACACCAACAATGTCAGGTATTGTTTTGATAATTTGTCTCCCTACAGACACCGACCAGAGAAATTTTATCTCACTTGGGTTCTTCTGTAAATAATACATGAATGGTGGCACTGTGCTCATGTCTGCATAATGTACATAATAGTGCCTCCAAAAGGACAGATCTAAATTGGCACATTGCAGGATTTAAGAAAGGGGGACACAGTATCGCTCATAAACTGTGCTGACAGGACATCAAATACCTGCTGATGTATCATTTGGCTGCTCTAGTTCAGACAACTAAAGTGAAAAGTCCATCATGAAAAGTAATGGTGGGGAAAACGCAAGTCAGAAAAAAAACATGTTTACAAAAGTGCTTCTGCACGGGAGCATTTTACGCCCTATAAAATAAACGACCACATTTGCTCAACTCTCCCTCAGTCGTCACAAGAATACAACATTTTAGTTTACAGAATACATACACGTGTACAGACACACACACACTTTGGGCCATTTGTCAGCACCAAGTCGACGGACAGAGACAGGTCTGTTTCATTTCACGTTGAGTGAGAAGCAAGATCACAAAAAAAAAAAACAAGTCCATCTGTATGACCTTAAACAGGGGCTGCCGAGGCATTTCATGTATCCCTTTCCAGACTCCCACTTCTTTGCAAATCAACAAACCATTAGTCAGCCTACAGCCAGCCATTGAAAGTGTAAGCGCATGCGTGTACGTGCTGTGCCACTCTGCAGTTGGGAAACTAAGATGTGGAAAACAGACAACCAAATAACCGGCATAAAGGGAGGCGAGTAATTTGAGAGTAATTTAGAATAGCTAGCAGCCACAGTGAAGTCATCTTGAGCCTTTCCAGGCTTCAGGAAAGTACCAATACAGTTGATGGTAATGCAATAGCTGCTGTGCACTGATCCTTGAGGTTGGGTGCATCGACACCCAACCCTGTAAGCTCAAGCTGTACACGACAACTGCAGCCATTTGCATTACCTGTACATCAACCAGGGTGAAAAATCTAACTGATGTTAGGGTATTCACCATGGTGCCCGGTACAAACAACTTCAACCAGTGTATCTTCAACCAGTGTATACCCCCCCCCCAATCACTCACATTCATGAGTTTCCGAGACAGTTCATTGGTGAGAAATTCCTCCTCCTTCTCATAGTTTACCGCCAAAGTCTCCTTCTCCTTCTGGAGGGCCTGGATCTTCTTGAACAAGGTGTTGCTGATAAATTCCTCCTCTTGCTCCGCTCTTGCTTGCTGCAGGACAGAAACAAATGAGAGACAGTGGCAACATCAGTGACGTACACTCTCCTGACATCGGGCACATCACATTTTTATCCTGATTAAATTGACCAGCGACCACTAACCGTGCTGCAAAATATACGCACCAATCATACTAAATCTACTGCAGTGTAATCTCCCAGCCAAACAGGAAGCAGGATGTTTCCCCTAATGACTCAATGGGTGTTGCAGTACTGCCAGTGAGGGGAAGAGTGAAACACTGAGGAAACGTGTGGGACAGCTACAGCGGCTAGCATTACAGTATGATGATACGTATGTCCTTGTTGGTACCAGTCTCATATCATCCATCCCCGTTCTTCACAGACCTCAACGCTAAAATACTGTTTTGCAAGCCGGTAGAATTTGTCAGTTGTTGAAGAACAATGAGGGGGACAACAGAAAGCAAACTGCTATCTGAGCCTTACACGTTTACAGAGGGTGCACTGTGGCTGACTTGCATATGAGCCTGGCATTTAGCTAGCCCGCTAAGTTTGGCCTACATACTTCCCCATCTATCCAACAGATCGGTTACACATTTTATGAAGCTGTGGCTGATAAACTATGACGCATAGGTCCATGCCAATGCTGCGAGGCTATTCATTTACCGTATCCTCGTCGGGCATAACGTGGTGACAATGTCTAGCAGTGAGTTATCAGATGACCAAATTGCTAACATCCGTAGGTAACTTGCATCGTGAGGTGCCCACCTCATTTTACCGCAGTTCAACGCAACGCTACCCGTTGAGCTAACGTTAGCAAATGATTAGCATAGCTGTCCAACCACCTAGCAACGTTAGCCCCACTGGCTACATTAGCAACATATTAAACTAGGGTTAGCTAATGTCAGTTGAGCTAGCAAAACACTAGAGTGTTGTGATAAAATACAGATAGCATGTCCACGTAACACTTCAAATATGTCAACACTGGCTATTTAACGGTAAACAAACAGCATTAGCCATCGCCAACTTGCTGACAAATGTAATACAATAAGTGGTTAGCATGTAGCTAAGCTAGCTAACGTCACTCACAATGGTGACGCTAGCTTTGCGGAGGTCCCGATTCTCCTCCTGCAAGGCTTTGCACTTGAGTTTGAACGTCTCCAGCTCGATTTTAAGAACTTTATTCTCTTGCTGTAAGGAGGCCAGGCGGTTCGTCAGTTCCTCCAGGCGAAACTGTGAAATGACTACGCTCGGTTTCCCCGAATTTGAAGACATCGGGGTGGCCGAGCTGCTGCCCGCTCCGTCGGTGTCGCTCTCGCTTGCGCTGTCGGCCATGGCTGTGCGACAGTGTGGAGTGTGTGTGGGGAGGAGGACGGAGGCAGCTGCAGCGATTGTGGAGCGCAGACAGCAGAATGGTACACCGTGTGACCTTGCGCTCGCGTGTCGGCATAGCGCCACCACCAGGATGTCTCCAGTACCGCGCGATGCATCCACGACACATGACACTGGAACCTTTAATTAATGCATTTTGAGCTGAACAACAAGAGCATTTAACTGTGCCCTGTCTTGTCTACTCATTTCATTTAAAAGGTGGATATTCCTAAATGCATTTGTGTTTATTCAAAGCACCACAAAGAGGTGAAAATATGGGACTGATCATACTGTGGGAAGATTTGCTCTGTAAAATAAATAGTCAGTAAGTGGAAGAGCATTTCTCTACTGTGTTCCACCTCTAAGAAAAGACTAGACAGTACCACTAGTATAAATATTTTCTTGTCCTTTAGTAACAACAAATTATACATCATCTGCATAAAACATACATTTAAAGTGGGATATGAAATGTTAATACATCATACATGTGAGAGGCAAGACTTGGTTGGACTGCTTTGAAATAATGTTTACTTTGTATTATTTATTGTGGGGCGTCTGAGGCTCAGGGGTTAGAGGTTATCCTCTAATCAGGGTTGGTGGTTCGATCCCAGACTCCCCCTGTCCACATGACAAAGTGTCCTCTGGCTTTGTAAATGCAGTCCATTAATTACTTATTCAACACAAATTAGCAATATCCTCATGGGGAAACTCTTGTTTCCTGGCCCCAACAAGGTGGTCCAAACATAGAAACAAGCAGCCTTGGACATTTTTTGCTGAAGGACACTTTGGTGGATACTTGGAGGCAGCACATAACTCTGAAGGGCAGTGTCTCATCACTTACATAATAAAAAAAATGTTCAAGGACACAAAGACAAGACAAGAGAAACAATTGTATTGCGAAATCAATGCTTTTTTATTTTTAGGATTTTTTATTTTTTTTAAAGACGTCTGAAACATTTGTGGTGGCATCATTGCTGCTATAGCCTCTAAAAGACCTTGAATAACCAAAGTGCTAGAATAGTTACATTTCAATGGCTTCACTCTTGTTAGTAAGAATTGTACATCAAAAAATCTGCTCAGGTGAAAACACATATCAAACAAAATTGACAGTTCAACCATATCAAAGGATCGTCTACCCCCTGATTGACACAGTAGTATAAGGGGATGTGGTACAGCACCCTACCCGACTTCCTTTATAACCCCCCCCCCCCCCCCACCCAAAAAAAGTCACATGATTTTCATGTCCACAGCATAGACATCAGCATACTGAGCCATTGCATCAGTAGAACACCACACTTGAACTACATGGGCATCTAATGGAAACCAATACAAAGATAATTCTTAATGTAAAGTAAAAAGTTTCGACACTGCATATACAGACTCTCAAGCCTAAAGAGATCACACGGTTTCAGAGCTAAACACAATTTATTTAATGCTTAAATCAATGTTTTTGACCATTCAGTGTTTTTGTCATAGAATATGCTATTCAGAGCTACAATCAAATAATGTCTTTATGTGTCCTTAATGTGAGTAGGTTTTAAATTAAGGAAATACGTCACCAAAAAAAAAAATCTAAAATGAAATGCCCCCGTTTTCCTTTAATGCCACAGCGGCCGTTAGAAAACCAAATTGACACACTGCTAAAATGATTACAAACAGTCTAACAGTGTACAGCGACTCCTACATCTTATAGCCAATACGCACAATACAGTTATAGTTTTACAGCGAGCCAGCCTACTAGCAGTACATTCAGATTACTTCGTTCTTGTAGCAGAAGCTGCCCTCCGGTTTTACACAGACAGACAAGACATCACGCCCTCGAGAAGCTATCAAACTCTTTTTTCATCCTCATCCCAACATGATAAAGGTTTTAATGGTCGTGTTTTTCACTTTAAAGTATAAAATCGGTGACAAATGTTTGGGCTATATCTGTACACAGATAAAGGGGTTTATTTGTCATTTGAATACAATGTTTGCAAACTTGTAAATGTTGTACATGTTGTAAATGTTGTACTTAAAATAATGTGAACAGCATGCATGAAAATATGAGTACTCTGCATTTTGTAGGATTAGATCCATTCCCACTTTGGGAATTAATGAAATTAGATTTTCTGGAAATTTCCTTTGTTAAAATCAAACCAGTTTTTTTTTTGTTTCATGTACAAACATTATACCTGCTCTAATAGTTAATTATACAAGAACCTGTGAAGTTACACTCAAATCTTTAAAAGTGGAACCGTTTCGATAAGTTTTGAAAGCACTTGAAAAGGTTACTCTCCTCAGTGCGTTCTCAACCACTAGCGTACGCTTTATTAAGAACTTTACACATTGTAATTTTATATACAGAAAACAGCTTTTGTGTTAGTATAAGTTTTAAAAAGGAAGAAAAAAAAATCCCAAAACAATTTACATCCTGACAACAATGGTTTTCAAGAAAAAACTATAAGGCGAGTGTTGAAGTTGGATCAGAAGTGTTCCATTCGATTTTTTGTTTGTTTGTGTTTTTGTGTCTACTTCATTCTTTCCACCCACCTCGTGGATTGAGCTCTTGTGCCATCATTGGTCACAGTTACACCTGTGTGGTCGTCAGTAATGGAGTCTTTTATCGCTTTCACAACAAATGACGCTCCTCAAACAAAGCTCTGACAACGCCAGTGGGCCGATGGCACGTATCGTTTCACACAGAGCAGGAAGCAGAATCATCGTCCACGGGGTCCACCACAGTCAGAAGGCCAGAACCTCTCGGTCCCATCATTGACAGGAAGTGAGTTTCTCATGCTCATGCGTAAGTCAGGAGGGTCAACTCCTCTCACGTGAAAAAACACTTGTTTGAAGCAGATAGTTGCAGACTGGACCCTGAAGTCGTCACACTGAAGCTCTCTAGCCCTCTGAACTCTTATTCCCAGGAAACATCTGACTCTGTTCCTGTACCTCTGTAATACACAAAATAGCACATCACATATTGGAGCACACTATTTATAGATTACAATTGCCAGTAGTGATGCTGAATGCCATACATTTCCTAATATCTACAATTGTACATTGTTTTTAAATTAAATATTATCTTATTGTACATATTAAATTCAATTCAAAGGGTGTAACCGCTCTCTCATTTTTTCTACATCTTCTCATCCTTTGAATGGCAACATGTTAACGAGACCTGATGGTCCGTGGGTTGGTATAGTGACCTCAGTTACCAAAGAAACCCTTTTCCAGGCGTCACAGTAGTGCCATATTATTTCTGAGTCAGTTTTGTACAGATGGAATGATTCACTGCAAACACAACACACGGGTGAACAGCAGTAGGGATTAACAGTCTGGCCAGTGGGATAACAAACTCTTTTTGGATGCTACAATGCTGTTGTGAGTTGGGGATTTAGCGGACAAAAACAGGCATGGAGGGCATCAGTGGGGCAACATAATGCTGAGGTGTGTACCGCCCGTCAGCCTGTTCCCTGTTCACACACACTCAGTGAACACGGAGAGCAGAAATGTTGCCGGGGGATAACCCGGCTCAGACATCAGTCAGCCTTTTTCCTTTTGAGTCTGTCGGACAGTGAGACAGAACCACTATCTGGGGAGGGGTAAATTAAACGGATAGTTTGACATTTGGCTTTGTTAATAAGATCAATATCGCTCTCAAGTCTGTGATCAGGTACAGAGCTGCTGCCAGGAGGTGATTAGCAAAGCATAAAGACTGGAGGCACATGGAAACAGCTAGCTTGGCTCTCTGTCCAAAGTAAAGAAAATACAACTACCAGCATCTCTACAGCTAATTAACGCATTAACTTGATTGGTTAACATCATGGACATATTATAAGAACTGGATACCGGACCTCAAGATAGCGCCTACAAACGTTTTCTAGCTTCCAGGTTTACTTCCGGGGGTGTGCGGTCCACTGAATATGCTGAGTGGTGTTTCTCCTGCCGGGCCCCGCACGCAAACTGTTGCTCTGTTACATTGTAATGACGTCACAGATGTTTAAATTGCTTTTCTCGGCTTAAGGAAGGTTTAACAAATTTAAAACCTCATAAAATATTCATAATAAAAATAGATGCAATACCGCGAGTGGCCACGGGGCAAAATTGGAAGCAACGGCTGAGCGGCGGCTCCGTCACCACAGTGAACAGTGTACCCCTATGTACAGATACATACTGCACATGGATTCATTCACACTATACACACATGCTATGCGGATTGTGTTACGGCACTGTACCTGGTAGAGCACAACCATCCCTATGAGTGTAGCTTTTTGTCCCCTGATCTTCTGTCATCCTTTCGTCTGCTGTTCCTTGACCCTTCTCCTTGCTAGAAAACAGAAACACACGCAGAAATATAGTTGAGACGTGGCATTCTTATCATCCGATAGGAGGAAAGCAACCCAACACACAAACCTGGAACACAACACTGAGACAAAGGAGAAAGCAAAACTCCACACACACTGTAGGAAAAGCAATCAGAAACTTGTTAGTAGCAGCTTAATTGTTAGGAATATTATCAGGACCCAAACCACACAGCAACCAGATTGATCTGGAGGAAGACAGGTTGTTTATTATTGTGGGAAGAGTTCGAAACAAAAGAGGCAGATTGTATTTTCACAGCAGAGTCACGGCACTCATTAGTCATATTGATGACTAATCGGCTAAACACTTTAAAATACCATTAAAACCACACACATCCACTTTGTAATGCAAACACAATGGACACCACACAGTGTCAAAACACAACATGCAAGAATGCACTTCAAATGGCTGCATTTACATTTTTTTTGCCCAGAAGAGAGATCATGAGAACAGTTATCCTGAACCAGTTAATCCAATGTTCATTAAAATTCCACCTGCACCGCTGGAGGAAAACGTGATCACATCTAACTGATCCTCTGTTTGACTTTATTGTTTGACTTAAAGCTGCACTCAAACAGCAGTGACACTGTGCTTTTTTAAGAGACAGTATTTTTTTCTCAACCTCTTTAACCCAAATTTCCCTTTTAACAACCCCCCCCAAGAAGCTTAAAAGTTAAGAAAAGTATTTTATTCACATGCGAGACAATTTCCCACAGGATATGTATTCTGTATCTGCTTGTTCCAGCACTTCGGTGAAGCTATATGCAGCTCACAGTGAGGGAAATATTCTGAAAAAATATGTTTTTTGTGTCATTTTATCACAATTTCTATCTGATTCATTACATATTTTCAATTGTTCTTTTTCTGTTACAGCCCCAGTTTGTGCTTTAGGCAGTTTAAATTGTATTTTATAACATTTAGTCTTGCCCAGTGAAGCTTTAACCCGAACTTTTGTATTATCTGTTAACCTTCCACTAGTTATGTTCTCCTAACTCCTCATCCAGCTAACCCATCCAGATCAGAGCGTGAACCCAGGAACACAGTTAAAGGGTATCCTTCATGCCAACCTCTGACCCGTCTTCCTGCAGAGGGGGACTGTGCTGAAGGTCTCGGTCCCACATGTCACCTCCTTGGTTTTCTGGTGTGGGAGTAGAAACCCGCCGAATAACCTTCCTGATTACCTGCCCGTGCAAGAAGGATGTAAAAAAAAAAGAAAAAGAAAAGATCTGATGGAGTCTGCTTTTATAAAAACAAACTCTCCCTGTGATGGTTTCTTTCAGAGCTGAATGAGACACGGATTAGTGATATAAGTTATACGTTACTTTTCTACTGACGAGGTTACCATCGTGGTCCATATAGTGTTCCTCGGTCACCGACTCGCCTGGGACATTCTTTGCTTGTTCTCCCTGCAAGCGTTTGTGGTTAGCACATGAATAAAAGCTCAGAAATGGCCGATTCAAACGTGATAAAACAATCCTTCACCATCACCACACCGAAACATCACCTCAAGAGACAACCGCCGTGTCAGAAAGAAGCTGAGAACTATGTTAGTTTTCAACCAGCCAATCTAAACACCATGAGGTGTGACAGGTTGACTAGTCATGTACACAAACATGACCATCACAACATCTATAAACTATCAGTACAACCAAGCAATACCACCACAATGCACACCAGACTGAGCGGTCTAAACCACACCACGCCAAAGCTCAGCCCAGCTTCTGCTCCAGGCTTTCGGGATACCTTTAAAACGACCCGGCGTCTGAAGATTCTGGTGGTTACAGTCTGTTCTTCCTCTGAACCGGAATCTACACTAAGCCGCTGCCGAGGAAGGTTTTATAAGATCATTACACAAACACATGGAGGGAGTCGAGACGAGGAAGCAGCAAGAAAATGAGTTCGTTGAGACATTTTTGTTGATGTCCTTTATGTACTTCAACTCCACGGTTGGCTGAATGAAAAAAAGAGAAACCTGGAATAAAACAGTGATGTGTTTGTTTCCTCAGCGCAACTTAGAGGTGTCTCCTGCAATAAAAATAAAATATAGTGCTTTGGCAGCTACAGATAACGATGTTCTACCCTGTCATAATGACTGTTTCGGGTATTTTCAATTGGTTTAATTCTTCTTACCTGGACTTTTTTCTCCAATACGAGTGCTCCCTCTTCCTTTCTGCCATTCGATGATCCCGATGAGCGGTCCTGAGGTGAGTGCTTTGAGTTGTTGCCCTTCTGTCGGGACCTCCCTGATTCGCCCCTAGACGAGGAAGTGATGGAGTCACTGGAGTTCTCTTGGCTGTTGGCGAAGAAGCGCAGAGTTAGGATTGTAGCAGGATAACGTGTTTAAGTACTTTACTCACATGCAAGACAATTTCACACGGTATATTTATTCTACATCTGCTTGTTCTATCACGTCGGTGAAACGAATATGCAGCTCACACTGAGTGAAATATTGTGAAAAAATATGTTTTTTGTGTCATTTTATATCAATTTCTATCTGATTCATCACATAAAAATATGTTTTTTTGTGACTGAGAAGATGTCTGTAAAACACGCACAAGAACAAGCGGTAGATTTCAATTTTAGGTTGACAAAAAATTGCCTATAGTTGTTTAATACTTTTACCTTTCCCGCCTGTCGAGCCGGTCTGAGCTGACACTGCGGCCTGGCGTTGGTGGTTCCACATTGACGCTGGATGAATCACTGTGCCAACCTGAAAGTGAACACACTTCTTTTTCTGCCTGTTCAACCTGATCAAGAATCTCCTGAACACTGGACTCGGTCATCTCTCTGTCCTCCTCCTTGTCCTCTGAGCCTTCTTCTTTCTCCACCTCCTCCAACAGAGAGGCCTCTTCTGTGATTTCTTTGTCTCTGTTTCCCTCCTCTTCTTCCTCACTGGATTCAGACTCACTGGGCTGACGTTCCCCAAGAGCCTCAACCCAGTCCTGAGGGGAGACGGGAGCAACGGCTTGCTCCTGGGCTGCCTGGTCCCCTTCTTTTGTCCCACAAATATCTCTTTCACTGCCAGACAACCCTTCTTCCTCTTTAAACTGCAGTTGTCCATCTGTGTCATCCTGGTAGACCCTTTCCCCACTGCCCCCATCAACCTTTTCAACCTCAGCGGTTTCATTTATACCCTCTTTGACAGCCTCTGCCTCTATTGTGGTACAACCTTTTTCCACTTCATGCCCAGTTTCTATAATATTATGCTGCTCCTCTGACAGATTCTGCACCTCCTCCACCTCGCAGGCTGCCCCCTTATTCCCATCATTCATCACATCTTTCTCTTCCTCTGCAAAACCCTCCTTCTGTTCCTTCAAAATGTTATACTTCTCTGCCAGTGTAGACCTATCTTTTGTTATCATCTCACATTTTCTTTCCACATTTTTAATCAAGTCCTGCTCTACCCACTTTTCCACAAATCCATTTCCCTTCGCCAATTCTGCTGCAACCATCTCAACAACCTTCTCCATTTCCTCCGTCACTTCCTTTTCACAACGTTTAAAACAGAAATCCTCCTGGGATACATCGGGGGAACTCATCTGCACTCCGCCATCTCCCATGTGTGCTCTGTCGGGCGATGAAGGGGTTATTGATGACACTGATGAGAATGAAGGGGAAGATGTGGAGTAAGCCATGTCGATGTCTAACTCACACATCGCAGGGAGGGAGTGTGACTTGGGCTTGTGGCTAAGCTCCATTTCGTGAAAAGACTTGTCCTCCTCCTCGCTCAAAAGCAGCTGGTCGTTCAGAGCGATGTGGGGCTTTATGACTTTGGGAGGAACAGGATCAGGGAGTACAAAGACTGGGACAGACAGGGCCAGCTCACAGGGTCTGGGGGGGCTCCTAGGGGGGCCGTCCGGCTCTATCTCCGGGCTCCAGGGCAGGGGCTGAGGCTGGGAGACAGCCAGCAAAGGGGTGTCTGGTTCTGGGTAATGGTGGTGCTGGTCGTGAGCAAGGGAAGGGTTGGGGGTGACGGGGAGTTCGGGCTCCAAGAAGTTGGGGTTAGAGTGCAGTGCGGCGGGGGACTGCAGCTCCGCTAGAATGCTCTGATAATCTGTAGGTGACAGGATGACAAATGTAGAGACATACACACACCGAAGCATATCACAAAGGAAACACAACACACCGAAAAACACACACACACCCTAACACACACACACACCGTATGACATGGACGATGGCACAGAGGCTGAAGTGTGAAGCATGTATCCAGACAACCACTAGCTGAGATGGTGATATGTCAGAAGCTATGGCAGTATGACAAACTATTATCAAACATACCCAGTAAAATGTAATAAATATATACAATACATTGGAATGTATATGTTTGAAAATGCTAATATCGAACACAAATTCAAATAACATTTAAGATATATAAAGAAATATATTGAAATTGACAGTAATCATAAAAGCAATGTCATGTTTATGAATAGTTGATTTTCAGATACGGTGAGGTAAGACATTGAAAGTGGGAGACATTAGTCACGTAAGGCCTTATTAATCATGTAGTGTGGGATGTGATGAGTGTAAGATATTAATATTTGCCAGGGTGTTCTGTTACATGCTCACATGAGACAGTTGACAGATGAGAGATGTGAAAAGGAAGAGGTAAGCAGAAGGAACAAGATAAAGCATGCTAAGACAATATTTCCGCTGTGGAAGGGTCAATGGGCGTTCGAGGTGGAGGTGGGGAGATGGCCGGCACAAAACTACACTGGCAAGCAGGACAGGGAGACAACGAGCGGAGAGGAGGGGAGGGGAGGAAGGAGTGGGGCTTGGACAACGGGACCCAGAGGTAGAGACCAGAGGGAGAGTAGACAAGGGGAGAGGGGAGACAGGGCGAGAGGCCAGCTGGGTCACTAGAGACTCTTTACTTGGAGACGCGGTGACAGAAGGCGAGGCAAAGCCCGAGGGTGAGGAGGAGACGGGAGGAACAGGTGTGATGAGGGTGAGGTTGGCGGGTGTGGTTGCTGTTATAGAGGGTGCAGTAGTATGACAGGACATGTCAGAGGTAGATCCGGATAATGTGAGAGAGGAGGCGTTTGGTTCAGCGACTGACGTTTTGGAGCGGTTTGGAGCCGGCGTGGTGAGTGAGGGGGAGGTTGGGACGGACGTGGGAGAGCACGGAACTGAATAAGTAATGGGTGAGTTAGCAGCAGGTGAGGGAGATAAAGGTGAGGTGATGAGGGGGATCGGGGAGGACGGGCGGGGCGAGAAAGGGAAGGCAGGGGACTTACGGGGGTAAGTAGGGAGGCACTGAGAGATGAGGCATGGGGGAGGAGAGGAAGTTGAACTTTGGTGGTTTGAATAGCGCCGGAGGTGCCAAGTCTTTGAGGGAAATGGAGGACTCGTAACTCAGAGAGCGGCGTGGGGAAAAGGGGCGGCAGTGAAGTGCTGCAGTGGGTGTAAGGGGAGTGGGTGGGGGGGTTGGGGTCGGCGATGGACAGAAGGGGCTGCGTGTCTGCAGGATGAAGGCAGCTTGAGTGCTTCTGGGGGTTAAGGGGATAATCACACAAACTAAAGGAAAGGAATAAGGCAGGATGTATACAGAAGAGACAAAAAGTGAATTGGAGGAAGAGGGAAGAAGAACACATAAAAGATTGTTTAATGTGAAACATGCTTGCACAAGAAGACAATGAATGATGTAATTCAAGGGTGTGTGGAGGAGGAGGCATATGAGGGATGGATAAGGGCAGGGCAGCACATGACTCTTAATTTGTTAAGAGCTGTTATGTGCTGTTATCAGCAGTAGATGCTGCTGTGGGTAGGTGAGGAAGAGGAAGAGGAAGAGGAGGCAGTCTGGAGAGATTCTCTCATCTATCCAAGGAAGGCTCAGAGGAACTGGAGGAGAACTAGGAGAACTAAACTAAAGCAACAGAGAAAAGCAAACTCTACAAGGTTATATCATTTCTACTTAAGTCAGACGTAGTTGAAAAAAACATTTAAAGTAGTACGTAGTATGCAGCATGCACTTAGAATGAGATTTTAACAGTGGATATTGCTCATTTGTGACAACTGGAAACACAATTGTGATTTGAGGAGCATTCACCCTGAGCAAGACCTGATGGTGATTAATTCAACAGAAGCCAATTCAAATAAGTGCAAGTGTTAAAGCGCTATTAAAAGCATGGCTAGAAATTTTAATTGAAAGTAGAATACCATGATAATTTCAATCAGGAATGCTTTTGGGGAACATTAGGAGCCAGTTGTCCAAACAAAATCCAAATCTGACTATTAATCAGCTTCCCTAGAGATTTGAACCAGAACTATAAATACGTCATCCATGCATTGGCACAACCAAAAAAAGGTAGCAGGGAGAGGTAAGAGGTCAGCTAGACGGAGCTAAACTTTACCATCAGCCTGATCCCGGAAAACAGCGTTATCATCGGCAAAACATCTCGTGCCTGAAATGTTACCATAGTCAAATATTGGGCCCTCCAGTAAAGTCACAATATCCATCCGATTGACTTTGGTCAGCACTGACGTTAAGGCATCCGCTGTGGAAAAAAGAGAGACAAAAAAGGTATTGAGTCACCTGAAAAAACAATGAAGCAAGGTTTGTAATTATGTAAAACTGCTTAGTCCAATGTAGCAATAAGCTTGTTCCAAAATGTAAGCATCTTGCCCGGGTTGATGCTTAAGGATGTCTGAACAGATGACAGGTTTGAGATGAAAATATCGACAGAAAGACAGACAGTGAAGGCACTTTGACTAAGATGGACTTAAGATGCTTTTGAAAAAAAAAAACTGTTTTAGTGAACTAGCATTAGAAGTTTGTCTTCTCAAGGTGATTTACTTTTTATCCATAAATCAAGAGAAGAAAGACTGAAGAGAGCGAGAAAGAGACACAAAAGTTTTTTCAATTTAAAAAATAGTCTTACTTGTGGCGTTTTTTCCTTCCCGACTGACCCATTTCTTAAGTAGCATGAAGCTCTGGGCTGTCAGAGAGTTGGGGTTCTCTAGCCTGACGTGGTTGATCTCATCCACTGTGAAGTTCATCTCCCGAGCCATCTCTGAGACGAGACAAAGATAGTCACTCAGAAATATTTAAACTTTAATGTAGATTGTATTTATATTGCAAACACTCAGACTTGCAGAAGGTGGCTTCGATAGCCAACATATATATTCTTTGTAAGTTACTCTGTTAGCCTGAAGATGGCAGTAAATAACAGGGTTTGAGACTGCAGAAAGAAGGTCGAAAAAAAGATGCCACGCAGAATGTTTGTCACCTGTCCAACTGAGTCCCAGGTGATCTGCCACGATAGCCATGCGCAAGTCTGTTCGCTCACAGGGACTCTGGGGACCTGAGAAGATAGAGGACAATGACTCATCAATAAGATTCACATTCTTCTCTCCCTATACACTTATGTTAGAGAGAAATAAACATGTACATCATTTTCCTTTTCTGGCCACTTGTTCATCAGAATTACCATTAATTAAGGTGGTGTTCAAAATAATTATATTAAAATTTGTTAGCATATTAGTGTTATATAGCTGTAATATAGGTTCAATTATTTCCCCAGGATGGCAAGAAAAGGATATTTCACACCAGACACATGGGCAACTTAAATATGTTCATAGAGTAAGTGGTGCTCTGTGACTGTTTGTGGTATGTATCCTCTAAGCAGGCAGTAACTGTCATGAGAATCACACAAAGCATAACATGACTCTCAACAACAGACTCATTGCTTTACAAATCTAGGGTGGAAAGATCTATGTTAGAATCTAAAATGTCAACATGCGAAGACGCTTTTGTGTGTTCTTTGCCAACACTAGTCAGCTTAAATGACAATTGATAGTATGAGAAACTCCGTAAGAACAAACTACAACAATAACTTGGTCGGCACCCCGCACAGACAGACAGACAGACAGACAGACAGACAGACCAGGGAGTCAAAAAGGGACTGGTTGTGCCAGTGGACCAGTCACTACTACTGGCATGCTCAATCTACTTTACGGAGGTTTAAAATGGTTGAAAGAGGGGAACAGAGAAAAGAGAATCTTGCAACAAGGACAATACAGTACACAGTACATCAATGACAAAAAATAAATATAAATGACAGCTACTGTTCTGAAGAGAATATGTAAACACGCCACAGGCATTCCAGTCAATCCATTAAACGATCACAACGATGTCATGCAACTAAAAGTGAAATATATAAATATATCGATGTATTTTAAACATAGTGTGAAAGTTTTACAAACTAGGCTTGATCTCCGCGATGGGAGGCGTTCGAGACCCTGTGAGTCCCTGACTGCCCTCCTTCCCACCAGTCCGCCTACTCCTCCTGCTCCTCTCACTGCCGGAGGCCCTGTCCGTCATCGCCACCTTTGCCCTTACGGACGCGGCCCCGGCCTCAGCCCTCGAACCTCTACCAGACCTGGATGAGCGGGAGGGCTGGGAGGGCTGGGAAGGCTGGGAGGCGTCCGACAGAGAGGTGCTCCGGGAGGTGCTGTCTTCCTCCGACTGCTCTGTCTGCGTCTTTTTCTCCTCGTCTGACAGGCGGTCCACCAACTTTAGCGTCTCCCCGCTAATGCCTTTAAAGTATTCGATCGTGCGCTTACAAACCTCACTCGGGTTCTCCTGTCTGTCCTGTCTACATGCTCCCTCACTTTTTACATTACTGACCTGATGTCTATCCTTCAATGGTAGCCTTGTGGGCAACTGTATGGCTGCTCTCCCTGTGTCCAATGCCCTCGTTGGCTGTGAGGTAACCCGAACTGAAATAAGTGAAGTAGCTGTGGCAGCAGGGCTGCTCTTTTTAACATCCTTGATTGGTATTCTAGACCTGGGTTCTACTTTGGCTATGGCTGGCTTTTGTCTCTTCCGGACCTCAACCTTCACTGGTTGTTTGGGCTTCTGTTTGCCTATGGCTGTTCCCTGCGTGTGAAATGACCAACCTGATGCTTTAACTGGAAGCCTCGACTTGGGCTGCTTCACTTCACTTTCTTTTACAGTTTCACTTTTCTGCTCCTCCACTTGACTGCTGCTGTGTACTTCCACTCTCTCGTCTACGTCCCTACAGCACAGTGTTTCTATTCTGCTAGCTTTTTGAAGAGTGGGCTCAGAGGAGGACTGCAAGTTAAACACCACACTACCACATTGAATGTAGTTGGCCTGAACATTGGACGACTCAAGGTTATTGTTGTTGTTGCAGTTTTCAGAAGGGAAATCTCTGCTCTCTAAGTTGGGCTCAGTGTGTCTGCTAGACTGGCTCTCTGTACACTGACCCTCTATACTGATGTATTCTGGCACCATCTGACCCTCTGACATCTCAGCTTTACAATCGGTGAGATCCCCTGAGTCTTTTTTCACAGTTATAGAGGCAGCTATGCCCATCTTAATAGGAGTGCGTAATTTGGGATCAACCTTAGATGCTGTGATTGTGCATGAGGAGGCGGTCTCAGCTATGGCTTCACAGGTGGGGGCATCAGTACCGGTATAGCCAGTGTCACTGCCAGGCTGTGCAGTGCTGCATTTTGCTGTTGTTGTTGTTGCTGCTGGTGTTGTGCTGCTGTCTGTGGTAGTATCTATATCTACTGTGGCCCTCTCCCCTGACTGAGAGGAAATTACCCCCAGGATCTTGCCCCCTCTCCCTTTTTCCCCTGTTTTAGGGTCAGAGGAATGCTCACCAATCTGGAAAAACTGAAGCCTCTCTTCAACAAAGTCCCGCTTGCTCATGTCAATAGCACCACTGCGGGTCATCTCAAACATCTTCCCTTCGTGGAACGGGAAGGGGTTAGGCTCACTAGTCGGTGTGCTCTCATCAGTCGGTGTTCGAGCAGGGGTTGTGTCAGGTGTTGTAGCCTGTGATTTGTCATCCACCGACAAACCAAAGGGCTTGGGGTCCTCATCTTTTGTTTTGGACTCAAAAACTCCATCATTATCACCCCCTTTGGTTGACCAGGGGTCAAAGTCCAGGCCTTTGGTGGCAACTGTTTTAAAGGTTGAATTCAGCTCCTCTTCAAGTTGGTAGCCAAAGTAGTTTTCTGCTAAGGTCTGCCTTTCTGGATGTCTTCCTTCAAGGGTATAATCTTTCTCATCTCCACTGGCTGAGGATGTGTTGGTTTTAGTCTTTCCATTGTCCCCCCCTTCCTCACATTTCTCTTCCTCTATCACTTCAAGCTTGGATTGAGTAAATGAGCGGTCGGTTGTTTTCCCATCGTTGGACAGACTACATGTTCTAGGGTCCTCGCTCAGTCCGTCATCCTCATCCTGAAGGTCATACCCATCTAAAGAGTCGACTTCAGTAGCATCTGTGTCATGGGAGAACTCAGCAGTGCTTGCTATGGAGCAGTCAGTGATTGACTGGTCATTGCCATTTTGGTCAAAGTCAGCATCCTCCTCCTTTACGACACTATTGATCTCAGACTCCCTATCATTTCCGTTTTTCTGTGATTTTGTGGGCTGTTTGTCTCCCTCTTCCTTCATCTTGAAAGTGTACTTTTTTACAGGGATGGGATGGAAGACAGACTCATCATCACTGGAGTCGCTGTTATCAGCTCCAGGGGGAATAGGGGATGGAGGCTGGACCCTGATGATAGGCTCGGCTAAGAGGTGCCTATCATGCTCCTCTTGAAGGTTCACCTCTATCATGTCGGTCTCTGCCTCAGAAGAAGCACAAGAACCCCTTTTCTCAGGGCCAGACTGCTCTACCTCTAAAGGAGGAGGAGGTGGAAACTCTATGTAAGCCACTCTTTTACCCCTTGACTTCTGTCTCTCTGTATCCTGTTTTCTACTGTGATTTTCTGAGGAAGCTGGCTTTGATTTTTCCTTCGAGGGCCCCTTGTAGATGAAGGTCTTCCCTTCTTCCTCCTCAGACTCCTCTGGGATAGGGCTTCGCATGCCAGGCATGAAGTCTATCACAGAGTCTGGTGTTCTTGAGGCCAGACTCACGTCCTCTGAGCTGGGAGCCTTGGGGGTAACAGGAGTTTTACCAGAGCTGTCCAAGAAAGTTACTTGTTCTAGAGTGTCATCTTCTGGACTTCCTTGAGGAGATAGAGACTGCTTTTGTTTGACAGTGTAAAATGCACCCCTAGTCTCATGCACTGTCCTACTCTCATGGCTTACTATCTTTTTGTATGTTCCCAGTTGCCCCGAGGCGGTTTCTTTTTCATACTGCTTTCCTACTTGGAAGCTAACATACACAGGTAAGGGTTTAATATCTTTGAAACCCTCAACTGCAACTGCAAGAGTTAAGTCATCCAAATACTCTACTTGGTCACTATCAACACCGTTGCACACAACATTCGACAGGCTACCGTCTGATGAGTCTGTTGATTTTCCTAGTGATGATCCACGAGTAGACTTGTTGGAGTCAGAGCTACTGTTTAACCGATTTCTAGCTAAAGTAGGTATATGAGACCCAGCCCTCTCATGGGGTTCAACAGAGGCATCTGATTTTAAAATGGTGGATTTGGGATTTTCGGAGAAATTAGATGGCTTTCTTATAGGAATTTGTGATTCCGAGTTTTTTTTTAGACTATCATTGCTATTTGGACTTTCTCGGACAACGAATTCTGTGTAGATTATTTTCTTGGTGGTTTCTTGTCTTTGTGAATCACTATTATTGCCATCTATTATAGAATCATGGATAGAAGACTGAGATAATTTGGGAGATTGGGGTTTATAGTTCCCGTAGTCTTGGCTCTCCCATGTTTTGAATAACTTTTTCTCTTCCTGATCTTTTCCACTGGTCTCATGCTTGGGTGAGAACTTGTTTGATTCACTATCTAGACGTTTTCTCTGTATTCCCGGACTGTCTGGTGTTTTTGGAATGTTTGGACCAGCGAACACCTGATACACAGGTAGCTTACTTTCCTGGAGCTTCCTGATAGGATTTGAATTTTGGCCACTCTGAGGACTCCTATCTTGCCTTTGAGCCTCTTGTTCAAACTTTAGCCTCACTGCACTGACTTTGGAGGAAGACATTTGAAAAGGTTTAGGGTTTTCACCTGTGCTCCCCTGTGATTGAGTATCTCCTTGTTGTCTTGGGTCTGATTCGCTGTACTGTAGCAATACTCTCCTCTCTGGACTGCTGGGCAAACTGGCACATTTCCTGTCACTGGAGCTGAACCTGTCTCTAAGCCTTTCTCTACTCCACTCTTCCCCACTACCTCCATTCCTATAAGCTGACCTTTCTGGACTGCTGTGTGTAGAACTGGGCCCGGATCGTGATTCTCTGAAGTCTGGTCTTCGAGATTTCTTTTCTGGAGACGAGAGCTCATCATTGAGCTGTTCTGTTTTATCGCGAAAGAATTGAGATACCTCACTGAGTTTTTCCTCGGCCTCCTTTACAGTCCTGTCCACTCTGTCCTCATACATAAGCTGTTCTCTCTCCTTACTCTGTGTGTCATCTGACACACGCATCCAAACTGACTGTTTTGGGCTACCGGGCTCAGACGAATACTGCAAAAGTGTCAGTTTGTCAAAGTTATCATCAACATTGGCCATTCTTCCAGATTTGTCAAACACATTTCTTGACGATCTAAAGACATACTCTGTCCTTGGTCCAACTGATCTACCCTCACTGTGACTGCTTCTGTCTGGTGAGTGGAAGCGAGACCTATCTCTCAGATATTCTTCTGTGTCAGAATGAGACTGGTCAAATTTCTCAGAGAGGAGCATTTTCTCCGCATAATTATAAGATTCTCCCCTAAGCTCTGACGCTTCATCGTCATTGTACTCTACAGATTGCTGGCTAAGTAGCTTCAGTGTTTTGTAAGAGTCATCTGCCATGAGCTGGGCTGAACTAGGGCGACTGTCTTCCTCTTGTGACATGGGTGTGTTCACTCTGGGGGAGTCAAGGTACACTGGAAGTGATTCCTCAGGCTCATCCTCTTCCTGTCTAGTCCCTGGGTAGTAATACATTTCCTTCTCTGCATGGTTTTTTGTCTCTCTGATGATGACCTCTGTTGGTTCTGTTTTATTGCCTTTTTCAATGTGAACCTCAATTATTCTTTCAACCTTAGGTTTGGAGTTGATGTCCTCGAGGACTCTTTGTGATGGTTCCTCATTGCCAGACTTGTGTTCAAACAGTCCAGCCAGCTCTCTAGAAGGGTCTTTGCCTGACTGAAAAGCCTTCATTATATCATGCACAGACATAGTTTCCTCACACCTCTCCGATGATGCTTCTTTGCCAGGTGGTTTGTGGTACACCATCCTTGTGGTGGTAGTGATGTGAGTCTCCTCCTTTACCCTCATCCCTTTTCCCATTGGATCTTCATCAGGGCTGACCTTTATTGAATAGCATTTATTCTGATCTGGAGTTGGTGTAGCTTGATGCCCTTTATCTGAATCAATATATCGGACAGGATGTGCCTCCTCCATTGCAGGTTGGTTGTTATCCTCTGGGGGCTCATAGCTCCTGATGACATGAACAACCTCAGTCCTAGTTTCAGTGATTACTGGGGGAACTGGGATATCCTGAAAAAGGGCCTTGGGGCCCATGCCCTCAGCACTCTGAGGAGCAGAGGGTGTCCTTTCACTCCGGGTCTCAAATCCACTGTCTGAGAGGGGGCTTTTATCCTGTTCATGTGAGATATCATCAGGGGAGTCGAGCACAGTGTCTGCACCAAAAAGAGTATCTGCTACTTTACTGATCTCTCTGTCTGAAGCTGATGAGCGCATGTTTGTTGGAGGCATTTTGAGCTTATGCTCCTGAACTGCTATTGTGGGTTTAAGGATACGTTTCTGCTTCTCCTTGCCCTCTCCTTCTCGCTTTCCCTCATCTGCTTTATGTTTTGTGTCATGCATTTTGGAGAAAGAGCTGCTGCCAACATCATTGGCCAGGTAGTCAACCACTTTGGAGAGATTGAAATCTCTATCTGGTATTGTTTTTGATTTTGCTTGAGGAACCACAGTCTCATATCTTGGTGGATAGCTCCAGTTGCTTGGTGGTTGTTCGACTTGTACTTTTGAAAAGTGTATGTCATCCAAAGAACCTCTTGCAAGGGAAACCCTACCATCCTTCCCAGCGCCTTTGGTAAGGATTTCGCTCACTTTTACCAAATCTTGTTTTACTTTCTCCACAATTCTATATGGCTCCTCATCCTCTATCCTAGCCTCTTTTGAAGAATCTGACTGAAATCCTTTATTGGCTGTGGAATTTGGGTCTGTCTGCAAAATGGCTGACATTCGTATCAAGTCCTCTTTCATTTCGGCTACATCTTTCAGAATCTCTTGGCTGGAAGAAAGTGGTGATGTGGTGTTTGATTTGAGGCCAGCAGAAAAATGAGGCCCTTTGATTGGGGAGAGAGTTCTGGCAAAGGAAGACTGCATCTGAGCATTCACCTCAACGGGCACCGCCTTCCGCGGGGACAGAAGGGCAGCAGTTGGCTTGGACACCTCAGGTAACTTTTTAAATTGGGGCTCAGGCAGCACATTAATAACAGAGTACACCGGAACAGTCATTGTACTGGATGTTACAGCAGTGGTGGTGTTAGGAGGGGATCTCAGAGAGGCGTAAAGGGAATTAGAAGCTGATGATCTAATGGACTGATATGAGGAGGATGCTGAAGAGGACAAGGACTTCAAGGTGCCATAGCCTGCAGAACAAGAATTGAATGTTTTTTCAACCTCATCAAAAGCTGCATTGACACTTGTAGTCACAGCGTTGGTGGTTGCTTGTATTCTCTCTTGAAGACTGTTTGCGAGAAGAGATGTTGGGGACGAAGAGCGGTACTGTGTAGGCGACACAGTTCCATTGATCAGAGCTGCAGCACTTGGCGGGGTGTTTGATTTTAGTGGTGACGAAAGTGAGAACAGGTTTCTTGCAGGGCCAGTGACGTCTGAGGCAAAGGAACGCACAGAGGAGAGACCAGGGACTGTTTTTATGGGTGAGGAGGAAGATCCTGTGCCACAAGAGCCCCCCATTACGGTCTTGAATGGCAGGGGTGAACTGAACATACTCAGAGAAGATTTGGGAGAGGTTGGAGGGGTCATGCTTATCGATGTTCTCTCAAGAAGAGGGCTTCCTCCTCCAGAGACAGTTATGGGGGAGGTCCTAGCAGACAATGCTGCCAGTCCTTTCATGGATATAGTATCTGGGGTGCTTCTACCTGGTGAGGCCAGGTGACTGGGGCTGACCTGCACTGGGTACTGGGCTTGCTGGACTACAGTTTTTATAGGAGAGGAGATGGTTCTGTAAGATCGGATGGGAGAGGCCATGTCACTAACTGACTTTACAGAAGAGGCAGGTGATCCCGGGATGTTGGTCTTGATGGGGGAGGCAGAGTTGATGGACCAGACAGACTTTAATGGAGAGGCAGAGGGCGTGTTGGATGACGAGCTGGAGAGGGAGCCAAACCCAGACTTGGCTTGGCCAGGGACGGCGACAGGAACAGGCGACCACGCCTGATAAGATCTCGTTGAAAAGACAGGTTTGTGAGGGTAGCTAGAAGGCTGTGTTCTCGGCGAGCTTCGATCAGATGTTTCTTCAACAATAATTTAAATCAAAAGCAATAAAAAAGGAAACATAAAATGTAAAGAAAAAATAAGTTGAAATAAATCATAAAAACCAGAAAGAGAAATTTGAGTCAGTCAGAAACAGCATCTTCACATCAGCAAGACAAAGGTTTACACAGGAATTGTAAGAAAGGCCCCTAGCTAAAAACCCAGGATGACATGGCAAATGATGGTCTAAAATCATTGACTAGTGACAAGATACACCCAATAAAGGACAGAGCATGTATTGGAACAAGATGTTTGACATGTGGTCGACTTGACAAAAATGACATAACTAAAAATCACAATTCCATTGACTTTTGATGTGCTTAATCTATTTGCCTCTTTGCAACAGTGCCTTTTACTGTACATGTTTGATTGACATGTGTTCATTTGGTTCATTTTCAATGCCAGAGATGACCCCACAAGTGTATACCATTACAAAAAAGATTCACTTAACTTGTTTGGGCATGACTTAAAGTAAAATATGAGGTTGCACTTTACAAAAAAATAACAGTAAATCAGCCATTCATGCCTGTCCAGCATTCCCTGCAATTTAAGTCATATTTGAATTGACTGAATTGATTGAGAACGACATATTTATTTAATAAAAAAAGTTGGATGGACAAGGCTGGAATAATAAAACAAAACACAGACAGTATCTCAAAATTTGTAAAACATCTGTGTCATAGTATGCATTATGAAGACTTCCCCTAAAAATGCTTGCTCTAGCACAGTCTAAATGAAGGATAACTCAAGTTAATGTAAAGTGCAACCTGTTACCACATTAATATACACAGCCGCACACAATCATAAAGCCAATAAGAGTGAAATGGTCACTAAACAAATGAGAACAATTCAAAAGAATA
Source organism: Melanostigma gelatinosum (assembly GCF_949748355.1). Lineage (NCBI taxonomy): Eukaryota > Metazoa > Chordata > Actinopteri > Perciformes > Zoarcidae > Melanostigma > Melanostigma gelatinosum. Next base: position 8,224,313 of record NC_136645.1, read on the forward strand.
TTTTTATTCAACATGAATCAAAACATTGTTTGGTGGAAATGATAAATGGACAGACAGACATTGATTCTGAGTGTTTCCACAGACATGAAATAACAGAACAATTGAAACAGGGAGACTTTCGGTCAACATGGAGTGGGTAAGCAAAGCGTAACACACAGTAAACCATGCAAATGTTTGATGAACGACAGATGTTCAAAGAGTATGTATCAGGTGAATAAAATAAATGACTGATGAACAGGTTTTGTCAGGTAGATCTCTTTCTATACTATGGCTGTATGAATGAAAATATGTACACTGTATAGAGGGACCTTTAGACACTAAAACTAATTAAAATCACATTAACATCTGAAATCAATCAAAAATTGAATGCAAGTAAAAATGGGAAACTCACTCGCTGCTGGGTCGGTCAAATAGCTGTAGCGCTTACGCAAAGCTAAGGAGGCAAAGGTATGACGTCGTTCTGGTTTTTCAGTCTGAAACAAACAAAAAAAGAACAAAAGATGCTTTAACATAAAAAATATGGTGAAGTGAGATTCTGATCTATCAGAATTAGGTCTAAATATTAATGTTAATTTGTTAATTTAGATACCTCAGTGCACGAAAACTGTCCTGTTTTTAGTGAATCAGCACATGCTGTTAGTACAGGAGACACTGCAGGTGTACTGTAGTGCCTCCTCTGGAGAGTAATGCATCTCTTCACTCACTGCATTTCTCAATGTCATAGCTTCAGACAAAATGTGCTTTGTCTGTATGGCCTGTGGTCAGCATTGGCAAAATCCAACTTCCAGTTAGTTACGGTGTGTAAAACGTTCTCTTATCATGAAGCTACGGTACACCTTCCTAAAATCAAAAATAATAGTAATAATTGTTTCATTTAAATATTAGGACAGTGATACAAATTGTGCCTGGTCTCCAAAAATTAAGTTTATATTGGACAATTCTGGATTACGTAATTTACAGTATCATTCAATACTTTTAGAAGTTCCTAAAGTGTCACACGAGAAAACTGGGGATTGAAATACATGCCATGTTACTGGTTTCTACTTGGGTTATTGCTGCTGTATTACGGAGCACTATGTAAACATATATCTAAAAATGAATGCATATTTGGTTGTTGTTTAAGGGATGCACAAGAGTTAACCATACTTTAATCATACTGCAGTTATTGTTGGAATATTTTAGTTGTTATAGTCACTAAACATTAAAAAACGCTGTTACTGAACATAATCTAGGTTTAATAACCTTCTGAATTGTCCAATATCAACATTTTGTCCGTCGGGTGGGTCAATATATTTATGTAGAAGTATTATAACACACGTGGCCACGATAATATAAGTACTCAAACATAAAAACAGCCTCATCTTCCTTCGGTTAAAGTCTCCCATACATGTTTTGACATGCAGCTGAGAGAGTTTGTGTTCTCTGTTGCAAACAAGCCAAGGACAAGGGTGAAGAAGGGAAACCCCAAAAACAACAAAACAATGACTAAGTAGACAAATGATAAGAGTCATGGTTTCATCTGAAGCTGACCATAGTCCCGTGAGAAACTTTCTATGAGTTAACTGTACGGATGGAGACGTGGTGATTTCCTGTTTGACATGTATGGAAAGGAAGATAGAGATGGAAAACAAGCGGAGGTGTGGCACGGCAATTGGCTCCACTGCACTTTGGGATGAATAAAACAACTAATAAATCCTTGCTGATTAAAAACAACTGCCACTTCCACTCATGCACTACATGGGGTCACTTCAGAAATCACGTAGCTGTGTAAAAAAAAAACATGCAGTCCGAAGCATCTTTCACACCAAGGTACCGTACGGAGACAAAATATCTGCGACACGCATTTTTACTACAGCATCTGCAGTAAAGCCAACAGAAAGGACGACAAAGAAGAAGCAGTTCCATGTGATGATGAAGAATCTGTTTTACCTCATCATCAGGATCAGACTCCATATCCTGTGGTAATCCAAGATGCATTGCAGGAGAGGAGAGAGATGACACAATGGAGAGCAGGGACGTTATAATGAGCGGGGAGGTGGAAATAAAATTCAGGGGATGAAAATGGAGCAGCAAAAACAACAAACGGCATCAGAATAAATCTATGGGATTAATACAAAAATAATCAGCAAAATCAAAAAAAGCAAAAGCAAAAATAAGTTTCAGTTTCTTGTGATCAATCGATACCACAACAAACAAACAGAGTCGTCTTTTTGCATAATTCATATGTACCCACAGTGAGCCAGGCAATAGAACAAAGCACGATGTGCATGTGCGGCTGCATGTGTACGTTGTGGGGTCTTATGACTGGCACAGGCTTTAACACAAATAAAAGACACGAGCAGCAGGCAGTCATTTCTAGACCAAATGAACTTCAATGGCTCCTCTTGATGTCAGGACAACATCGCTTTCTGTGTTTTAATTTAATTTACATGTCGATGATATGAGATGGCCTGGAAGGATGAGCTATTCAAACATGGTGATCCTACCTTCTTGTGGGTTGGCAGTGTGATATTCAAATTGCATATGGCAGCCTGTGGAAGGCTTTTACTGGATTTTGGCTCTCTCAGGAAGGAGAGGCGGCCACATGGCTCCTGGCCCATATCTCTGACCTGCAGCGGACAGCAAAAGGATTGCATCATAAGTTGACCGTGACAAAAAAAAGAAATGTAGGAACGACCATGCAAAGTGGAAAATGTGGAAAAAAGCTTTTCTTCTTTCCAGTGTGTAGCTTTGAAGGAAATCACAATTGCTATGAATGTCGACTGATTACTAGAGGATGATCTGACATTTCTTACATGATGTAATCAGCAAGGCACATTTACAAAGGAGACCAGAGTGAAAAACATAGACAGTAAAAGCTAGCAGAGAGAGAGAGGGTGAGAGGAGGGATACATTTGATACCTTCACGTTGTAAGGAAGCCTGTTTTCCTTGAAGGAGAAGAAGTTAAAAACCAGCTGTTGCCCACTTTTGGTGAGAGGGGACAGATTGCCATAGCAATCCACGTGGATGGGCTTGCCCTCGAGAACCTACAGAAGTTTACAGACCATCATGCGGTTAAATGAAATGGATGTAATGCATTTCAATTCGTTTTTTTTATCCACATGAACACACACGACCCCACCTCGATGTCTTTGCTCCGGGCCACTTCCTCAAAGTTCTCCTGCTGCTCGAGGGTCTTGTCCACTTTGTCGTCTGTCATGCAGAAGCAGCGCAGCCGAGCCTCAATAGCGTCGTTCATCTTGGCGAACACCACAAACTTGGCCAGGTACGGCACGCAGATCAGCTCCCGGTATAACTGAGACGCTAGACTCACCGTCTCAGGAATCTGGTGACAGTCTGCGAGCCAGAACCTGTGGAGGAGAGGAGAGGAGGAAAGAGAGGAGAGGAGAGAAGGAAAGAGGAGAGGAGACACAAAAAAGAACGACAAATTTGGAAGTGAGCCAAGTCAACAATTAGCTTAATATGAGGATGATTTAAAACAGCTTAACGTTTGGAACTCTGCGCTGCACATTTAAGACATTTTTGTGTCACACTGAAACTCGAGCAACAAATCAAACGAGCTGGGTTTATTCTCTGAAGGGTGAACACAAGCGCGTGACAGCTGTGTAGTAAAGGGTGCTCAGTTAATATCAGGCTGCACACTTGCCACATGATCCCAGGCTAGTTAGGATGACGGCTCATTACTTTTTTTGTATTATAACCAAGAAGTTCACTTGCTGAGGTCAGTTTCGACGCAAGTCTCAACAATGTGTGGTCAACATGACTTTGTACCAGTCAGCCAATAACATGTAGTCAGGCAAGTGGGGAACTTGCTTATGTGTGGAGTAAAAGAAAACACGCTAAAGTCAAGAAAAATGAAGCTGTCCAGAGTTGAATTTTGCCAACTGACAGTAATGTGAGTTTTTGTCTTGTGATATATTTTGGGATTCACTGCCAACTTTTCCTTGCTTCCTGGTACTGCACTGTCACCATTTTGAGGCACACTGAGATGCCTTCTGGCAGCGATTTAAAAACTCCTGTGGATTTACATCTATATTTCAGAGTGGTAGGACTAAGGCTGCAACGAACTATTATTTTCATTATCGACTAATCTGTCAATCATTTTCTCGATGAATCGTTTAGTCCATTGCAACTTCAGAAAGCAAAGACCCTTTAAACCTGATTACGGTCAGTTTTGCTTGAAGAATGACTTTATTATTTTTTGAACGCCTAATCGTCTCGAGATCACCAACAGGACCAACATGTACTTAATTCCTACAAGAAAGATAAGAGAAGCAAGACTTTATGAGGACACGACAGTGAAGTGCGATATTTATCCAAATGGTAAAATTATACATTTCATATATTTTACAAGAACTGCAACTAAGTGTTAATTACTCCGCTTCAGAAAAAATGGTTGTAATATTTTTTTTATCGTGATCAAACAACATGGCACGCTATAAAAATAGAGCAGTTCAGTACGAGTCTCACCTGGCCGACACATTTGTGGTGAAGGAGACGCAATCGGTAACAAAGGACAGCGGTGTGGTCCCTGTGATGTCCTCCCACTGGGCTGGGGATGTCCCTCCTGCGTGGAACAAGGGCCAAAAGATGAGCTCACTGCCTTTCAAAATTGCCAGAGCTTGAGCTTCTGTAATCCGCATCCTTTTATCTGCTCAGCGCTTCATCTTCCCTCTATCGACCGGTGGCTTTTTTTTACATCAAAGTATTCCTGATGTGCCCACGGCTATTCAAGTCATAGTGACTCTGAGTCAACAACCCTGTTTCATGTGTAATAAATGGATGACCAACGACGGCTGGTGTCACTTAACACATTTATCAGCATCTAAGGATACAATGACTGTCAAAGTATGTGTCGTAAATAACTGCACGCTCGGCCTGCAGAAGCATTTGGGAGAGAGGAAATGCTGCAGTGCTGTCGTGCTCCAGTTATCTTCAGGTCTACTTGCCTGTGATGCTGCAGAGCAGACGCAGGCAGGGTGCAGCGTCGCCTCGGTGGCCGCTGGGATGGCCTTCTGCCGATCGAGGCGGGACGGGGATCGTCATAGTGATCGGCTTGTGGAACTTCCTCCTCCTCGGCTCAACAGTGACGATGGGGCTGAAGGTGGCTCTGTTTCCGAGGATCGCCCTCGCCATGTCGTCTGGCACAGGCTGGGCCTGAACAGAAACACGGGCAGACAGAGGAAAAGGTTGTTGATGAAATGGTCGGTCAAACGTTTCCTGAACTTTCTATGAAATAAAAGCGTCCAGGGCACGACAGGCGGAATCAAATATTCAACCACAAATAGGTCAGGAACATAAATATATAACAGGCCAGTGGACAGTATTTGCGAAGAAACAGCCGAGTCATGAAACAGATTCCTGCCGTACCTGCAGGCCAACGCGGATCTTCTTGGTGAGCGCCCCCTGTGGGAACGAGGCCTGGACCATGGGCACGGTGCTGCTGGACAGCATGCCTCCGTCGGGACCCATGTGGTTCGACTCCTGCTTGATCCGCGACACCACGGCAAAATACTGAGGGAAATCGCTGGTGACAATGCGGCAAATGCGCTTCTTCTCCAACTCGATAGGACTGTCCAGCTCTGTGGCAGAAAATGTTACTCTCATGAATGTGATCTTTAAGCAACATTTAGTGGTTGTTGTCTCTTTCCGAAGAAGTCACGAAATACACGCTCTGACTTTATAAGTATATGTCCATGTTAGGTACTATTTAGGTATGACATTTTGGCCAGTGTCGCTACAAAACAGGACAGTAAATAGGCTAAGCAGAGTGAAAAACTTGCTTCTGGAGGGAAAGTTAGATTTTCTAGGTCACCAGCTGACATATAGCCCTGGGTTATGTAGTGTAGGTTTTCCTAAGTGGTTCAGTTCACCTTCATCCATTCACTGCGGACACAAAAACTGTCTTTGTACAAACTAACGTTGGTAAATGTTAAAAGCCCACGGAATAACCTTTCCTTTACCTTCGTCCATTCCCGTAAGCAGCTCAAAGAGGTCTTCTGCTCTGGCGTCAGACTGGTGCTCCTTCCACGTGTCACCATTGTCACTCCTCAACACAATCAGCTCCCTCTCTTTCCCCCGCATGGACCCAAAATGAGGGATCTCCACAATCACAGGACTGAAAGAGAAAATAGAAACTCGATGAAACTCAAATAAGTAAAAGAAACCCCGAACTTTATGGCAGCTTTGAGGTTTTAATAATATAAAATAACTTAATTAGCTTCACTGGCAATCCATAACCATTTCATGAGTCATGATATTCTAAGTTGATATCAGGAGACATCTCAGATTTTTCCACTAGCCTGCTGAAGACTCATCAACACAAAGTAAAAAGAAATCCCAAGCGTCCTACCCGAGGAACTGAGCCCCAGCTGGTCCAACCTCCACCAGCCGGCTGACCAGCCCCTCTCCCTCCACCATGGGTGGGGGGTAGGCCAGCTTGTGCCTTTTGGCCAGGCGACAGGTGATGCGCGTGGGCGCCGTGCACTTCCTCGGAGGGATGATGATGCGCATGCCGTTGTGGCGGCTGCCTCTCATGGAGCCACCTCGGGCATCCACCATGAAGCTGACCAAGAACCTGCAAGGTGTAAAAGGAGCAACGTTAAGAGGAGGAAAAGACACAGACAGACAGAAAGATAGAAGGAAGCTTTACCACGGACACAAGTGAGGAGGACGATTCCCATGCTGTGATCACCGTACACCCAAACAAAGTAAGGAAAAGAGAGAAAAGAACAAAAATAGAGAAAGAGCAAGAGATAGAACGATAGGAAGAAGAAGAAAAAAGATGCTTCGAGCTCTGAAAGTTGGCAGCTCTCACCTTCAGTTCCCTCAATTTAGAAAATTAAAACAGTTTGAAACTAAACAGCGTGCTCACGAAGTTGCAGAACGTTTCGTTTCCACCCTGAGGCTGAAGGTGAGACGGTTGCCACATTTCAGTTCCTCTAAAGCAGCATCAAATGGTGATCAGCACCAGGTGATCAAATATTTAAACACCTGCACAGATGTTTCCCCAAGATAGGATTAATGTGATTCATATGTGATGCGTCTTCAAATAAAGAGCAGGTTCTGGCATCCCATATAGTCATTGACACAAGTAAAGAGTTACGATGGAGTAGGATGTATTTTCTATGAGCAGCCCTTAAGCCTAAAGCCAAACATGGCTGTTCTTTACACTACCAGTGATATGTACTGTATGGCTGCTTTTTCTGTCCTGTATGCTGGACGTGGCAGAATCCCTGTAAAGTCATGAGCAAGATGTATTTTCAATGTGCGCTGCGAGAGGAAGAGAGATGGCACATCAATGAAAAGACTACCAAAACACGTTGACTACACACTTCTAATATCTAGGCAGTGCAAATGAAACGCCAGACCACACGGATGAGACGAGCACAGAGCGGAGGAGAGAAGGCCCAAGTGGGGAAGAGAGAGAGTGTCGAGGTGAGAGGGAGACAGAGGTGGAGGAGGGAGAGTGACGTCACTGCGGCATCACGGGTGAGAGCAGCGAACTCAGTCATCACCTGGAGTCATACTGAGGGAGCGGGGAGGAGAGGCTGCAAAATAAACACAATGGAGGCAATGCAGGAGGCAAACCCCCAGAACCTAGTTTTAGTATCAACGTTTCACAATCACTGTTGGGATCTGTAGCAACGACTGAAGATGAAGGAGAGATTAAAAAAACTGCAGAGGGGGGAAATCAACGGAAAACACAAGACACACTGAGGACGGAATTACAAAGAACAAAACAACAAATACAAAGACGGACGAACACACAAGGCCTAAGAATGAGTCAAACAAAACTGGACATGACACACTCCAGAATTTCATTTCTGAGCAAATTCAGCATTAGCTTCTGTACAAAGACAGCATCATTCATCGAGAGCATGTCATATATTCAAAGTATGCGAATGAGAGCGAAATCTGATCCAAATGAAACACACGAGCCACTGTGCCATGAGCTCACACAGAGTCTGCTCTTTGTTTCTGCGATGACAGAAATAGAGCTGATGTCAGCGAACAAGAGGGCGACATCTGGACCGTGTCTTCAGACTTGTGGTGTGACACGAGAGCTTCTGGAGGATAGGACTGTGTATTTTGTTGCTGTAATGTAATGTGTACAATAGCAGCGCTGCAGAAAGCCCACAGCTCCGCATCATGTCTGCATCAGTGCTGCAGGGTTTGCTGAATATTGACTCTTAAGCGGAGAACAGAATACAATACACCAGGTGTGTGTGCAGTGAGCATAGAAAATGTGTTATGTATGCAGTAGTTATGTGATTGTGCATGGTGTGTGTATGTCAGCTTTTGAATGTAGGGTATATATATGTGTGTGTGTGTGCACGCTGGTAAACTGATCGGATGAGACAGTGCGGCTGGTCTTACCCAGAGTGAATGGGACTGGACACAGTGTTGTGGCTGTGGTCCATGGTGTCCGGAGTCCAGCTGTAGCGCCGCATACACTCAGAGCTGTAGTCACTGGTCACGGCCAGGTGCTGGGAGAAGAGAGAGAGAGAGAGGCGAAGAGACGAGGAAGAAGAGATGAGACGGAGAAAGAGGAGGATTAGGAGCGGCAGGTAGATATGAGGGGGAAAAATGAGGGAGGAGGAAAAAGGGACAAAAATAAAAACAATTTTAAATGGAAGAAAAGATGCGAACCAAGAAGACAAAAAAGGGTTCATTATGAATCATTGCACCACATCACCCTCCATTCTTTTTGCTCTACCGTGCATGGTGTGGGGCAATGAGCTGATAACATGTACGTCTTTTTAACTGGCCACGATCAGGACAAAAAGACACAACAAATAACACGGTGAATGTGCTACACTGAAACGTACAAAAGTCACATCCGGCAACTATGAATGCCTGGAAAAACTAGGAACCGGAGACCAGCTTTAATAAATGATGACGTATGTGAACATCGAATCACGAGAACTCAAGTACACTGAAAGTAACGTGGGAACGACCAAAACACAGACCAGCACGAATGAATGAGATGAGAACGGCATAGATCCAAAACAAACAAACACACAAAACTCAGGAGCAATGGAAGCTGAACCACAAGCGACGATAACAAAACTGACGAATGAGTCGGACGTCCGTGAACTCTTTCTACCTTATTGAGTGGGTCAACCAAGTAGGAAATGTCTTTACAGACACTCTGAAGCTTAGGGGAGAAGAGAGACAGTTCAGAAGTCACACTTGACGTCCAGACGAATGAGTTCATGGAGCTTTTGTTTCACTCAACGATTGAATTTCCACCAAAAGGAAACATGACCCTATCTCTGTGACGATTAGATGGTTCTACAATTTAGTCAAACAAATCCTAAAGAACTGAAACTTCATCCAGCAGATTATACAACGATGAACGGACCACCGTGGAGGAAAAAATGATTTGACCTCATGTATATTTTCAGTGTGATATGATACCAATGTAATGGGAAGCCCGTTGGAAGTCCAAAACATTTGCTTATTTTTGTTACAGAAGTTGAGGAAAGTGCGTATTTCGGCCATGTATAGTTCGAGATCTTGGGTAATGATGTCAATGAACCTGTCGGTTATGTCCCTAATATTGTTTATGAGAAGAGGTTACAGTTTCTGTTTTTGCTCCTGACCACCAAAACAAGCGCCGGACAGGCTAGACGAGCTCTGCAGAGCGCTGCGTTTCTTCCGTGAGGAAGCAAAGAGGGGCCTCCCCAAAGCCCTTAGGTTTCAATAGACTCTTCGTCAAGGTGCTATACACTCTCCCTCAGCACTCTGGCAAAAAGAAAGCATGGCGTCAACGCTGCTTGCGTTATGACCTTTGTGCAACACAAGTAAAGCTACCCTGATTTAATTCTACCCAGCGTGCTTTTTCTCACCAGGCCACTGGCAGAAAGATCCCCGGGGGAATTAGATGAAGAAGAGACACTGAAGCTTAAAAAACAGAAAAGAAAAGAAAGACAAGAAATGTATCTTACCGTGTCCTTTGTGGGCGCCAGAATCTCTTCGATCATCATGCTGTCCCGTGCATAGGAGCTCCGGTTGAGTGTGTTGGACCTATCCGAACTGAAGGAGCGGAGGCTACATGTTACCACGCAACCCGGCGTGAAAAGTGACGGGCAGGGGAGCACGACATAAAACAAAAAGCAAGGAATCCATTACTACATGCAACCTCCAGGGAACCAGGTCTCTTTTACTTACTGGACGGAGAGAGTCCAAAAGTTAGAAGTGGAAAATAGAGAGAGAGAGAGAGAGAGAGAGGCTTCAGAGCCGCAGTTTGACAGAGATAAGAAACTGCAGCAGGTTATTCAGAGATGGAAATGTGAGCGAGGTCAGTTTGTTTGCATTGAGAGATAGAGCGGAAGAGGAAGAGACTGAAAGAAACCACAGACGGCTGTTCAGAGGTGTGGTTTGGTGCGCATCGTGAACACAGAGGTCACCAAGTGTGTCTAAATGATGAACTATGACAGATTTGGGGAGAGTACGCGCAGCTCGCTGGCACGTTTCCTGCGTCGACAGTAAAAAAAAAAAGAGACGAGATCTGCTCAAAAGTGTCTCAAGCGACGCGAGCTTGAAGACTGACACCGCTTTATTCTAAGATTAGCAGCTGACCTAGACCCGTTTCTGAGCAGCAGGAATATGAAAAGGGAAGCTGGTCGTTTCTATCCGTCCTGCTGCAGTCTGCTTTATGGCTGTGCGCGCGGTGACGTGTGCCTGTTTTTGCAGCCTCTCGGGCTCAATGCGGTGCCGTAGATTCCTTTCAGGTTGTTTTTTTTTGTTCTGTGCTGTGTTTTTTTGCTACAGGGTTTAGAACAATCACGATACAGACATTTAAATTGTGCGCACTTGTTAAGGGCATACCAACGGCGTTTATGATGAGTGTGCGTTTGTGCACTACGAGGGGCTTGCGAGGAGATACGATCCCACCGACAAAAGCCTAATTTTGTATACTGTACGTGTGTGTGCTGATGTGTCCTGTGTGCGGAGGGGGGAGAACGGGTGAGCGAGGGGGGAGGGGGGGGGAATGCAGAGCTCAGCGTGATTGAGTGGGCACACTATTCAGCGCAGAGAGAAGCCCTTTATTCAGCACAGCCTGCCTACTCCGCCATCGAAGTTACCAAGCAACTCTGGACGGCCTGAATGGACTCGCTGGCATGGCAGCACTATGCTACCCCCCCCCCCCCACACACACACACACACACACACTCTGTTTGTTCTTCACAGCTTCCTCCTCTTTCTCAGTCTGTCCATCCTCCTCTCCTCCAAAAACACTTAAGCCTCTCAATGTCCTTCTGTGCCTCCTAATGATCTTGGTTGTCCTCTTTATTGTCTGTCATTTATTTCTGCTCGTCATGTTCGTTCATATTATCCAAATCACTGGATTTTTTCCCGGCCTGGCACCACCAATGGTCCTGTGCTTTTAGGAAGGCAACTGTGTGGACAGTCGTTTGTGTCATTGTGCGCGCAAATGCATCAGTGTGTGTGTGTTTGATGCCTGCGCCTGTGTCTGTCCTCCATCTAAATGGAGGAAACTTCCAGCGAAATATCAGGCCGTTAATTTCCATCTCTGCAAACCGTGATTTAACATCCACGTTAATCCTGAATAAATCTTCAATTACTCCACATGTAAATAGAGGGGATAAAAGGGGCGTATTTTTGAGAAACTGATGTTTGATCCCTGGAAGTTACACCCAGTGGCACGACAAAATATATATATATATATATATATATAATATATATATATATATTATATATATATATATATATATATATATATATATATATATATATATATATATATATATATATATATATATATATATATATATTATATATATATTATAAGTGGCACTTAAGAACAAGCCACCTCAAAAAGTTATCGAATTATTCCAAGAAAAGTCTGCAAGAAAACAGCAACACACAATGTGGCTTTTATTCTCTCATTTCAAGAACGATTGCCTCTTTTCCACACCTGCATCAAAAACATATATTTTTTTTAAGACGGATTAGAAAACACGATGGATGGTGATCAGCTTAAATGGAGCGACGATCTCAAAAATACAACACGTGACAGCAAGAACGTGACAAACCTGTTACCACAAACAGAATGACGACAACACTGGATGATGGTCAATGGATGACTCGTGGTTTGGGTTGGTGGTTTTAATGGGTGTAGGGTTGAACAGGGTTAAACAGCAGTTTATGGGTCACAGGGGAACGGGGGGGGGGGGCACACCATTCACGACTAATGATGCTTACTACTTCTACAACTACTACTCTGTCCTTACCTGAGTCTAGGGCTAGAATGAGGGACACGGTGCAGGAAAACAAGGAAAAGAACAAAATAGAAGAGTGAAAAGCGAAGCATTTTGAAGACATTCAAGCATGATGTGGCTTTCATTTCTTTACCCCAATACGACATTGATGCTGTGCTTCTGCATGGTGGTGTGCTACTAGTTAAGTGTGTGTGTGTGTGTGTTTGTGTGTGTGCAGCCCATTCAAAAAGCAAACCATGCAATGTCGATGTCATAAACAGAAAGTAAGGAGAAGGAAAGAACTTCATCATACGTTCGTTGATCAATAAAATACAAGATTTCACAACATTTGACCCACGAAGAAATAATTCTCAACAATTTTTAAATAATTTTTTAGCTTAATATTCTTCTACTTCATATGCATTACACAAAAGCAGCATAAAGGATCAGTTCAAGTATGTAGCTCTCATTTGTAGCAGATGGAGATATTATTTTCCCAATATAATTTCTCTGTAGTACCCTTAAATACCAATAAACTGTCAACAATAGTAAAAAAAAACAGCAGTTTTCAAACCCTCAAATGTGGTCCCAAACCTCTTAACGATCATAATTGAGATATTTTGAACTCCCAACAACAATTCACACAATTCACTTCAAATGTCTTTCCAGTAAACGACCCGTTGGGCTCGTCAAACGTGCTTGTTTATGGAATATCTCCATTTAATTCGCTGTTTCCCATGTTTTTCTCGCGACCCGCTGGTGTTAGCAGCTTTCTGTCACAGCTGGTGTCGTTGTTTTTATCAATATAACCATCACAGTACATCACCCTTCTGTCCGTGTGGCTACAATATACACTCTGGGGCTGCACAGCACTTGTCCCGTGTGCTGCCAATGTGTTTTCGCCAGAGCCTGACAGATTTCCATACTTTGTTCACTATCTGAAACTGTAGTTAGGCCTGTGCCGAATCTCGATGAGCAGCTGTTCCCGGAGAGTATCAAAGGCCTCACAGTTCAAAGATACAGCTTATATCTCTTGTGTTACACTATGGGCCAGTTGTAATCTTTGCCTGGCTTTGACTGAGGCCACATAAACCGCTGAATCATTTTGTCAGGTTGAATCATTGGATGGCAACTTTCCAGCTGCTTTCTCCAGCGATTTCCATTATTCTGTTGTGTGTGTGTGTGTGTGTGTTGTGGGGCTGTACATTATATGATCTGTTTCAGTCCAACAACACCATATCTGATGCGTAGATGCAACCACACCATCAACATCAGATATATACAAACATAACCTGGCCACAATATTCTACGGACAAGTTGGACCAAACGGCTATCAGCACTGCACCAGAGAACATCAGTGACATTCACAATATAAATGGCCGGTGCTTACCTGGCTGAGCGGGCTCCTATGCTGAAACCCATGTACCCCTCCTGAGGGAGAGAGTCATCCCCCAGCTCTTTGAGGTCCTGAGGCCGCAGGTATTTGTCCGTGTCCCCGGTCAACGCATCCTCACCTGGTAGGGGGAGGGGTGGGGGGGTGGGGGGGATGATATCATAAAATCCTCCTGTTAACTTCATAAACCAATCCGGGCAAATAGAGGTGATGCGGCACCTCAGGAAGAAAAAGAAGCCCTCACTGCCGACGTCTCTCACTTATTTGATCATGGTACTTAGAGGAGGCCTTGGATCATTCATCTAAAGCACTCTGCTGTTTAATCCAACATACATCACTGCAACTGCATAGCCCACTGCAACTTTGTCTATTCATTTGGCTGTGACACAACAACAACAACAACAACAACAACAACAACAACATGAAGCTGGAGGACTGCGCAGCGCCGATGCTTGACTGTTTTAGAGATTCGACAATAATCATGTTTTAGAGGCAAAATGCCATCAGAGGCAGCAGCAAAGCCACTTTGCGGTATATCTGGATCTCTCCTGTAAAACCACACGCAGCTCCTTTCACAACACTCTACAGACGGAGCGCAGAGGGTTTAACAGCGACCAAAAAGCATGAGCACAATGAACAGAGCATATGCAGAACCGCACCGCACCTCGATCGGCGGACCGGTGGACGATGACACGCCGGTCAATGAAGCCGGCGGAGCGGCTACTGTGTTTCCCCTTCTCCCTCATGTCCGGCTCTGTCCTGCCTGCAACACTGTGCTCCTTCACCGCAGCCCCTCCCCCTGCCTTCAATACTGCCGCACTCCGATCAGACACCAGCACCAGTGTCAAGCTGGATGACAACGGTAAGGAGGCGTTTCCGGTGTCACATTTCAAAATAAAACCGTCGGCGAAAAGATTTTTAGGTCGTCAAACCTCGTCAAAACAATGAAATGAACACCTGTTATTCTCACGGAACCACGTGACCAAATTAACTCCCCAACGCAAAATGTTAACGGAATATTAAAAGTTTAAATTAAGTTAATTAATGTGCTTCAATTGGTTTGCTTTACCTCCCTTCGTGTTATTACACAAACGACCAACTTGTACTGTCTACAACAGGAGTATAGACCTATAGAAAAGTCATATGCACTGCCAAATACTTTGACAAAATATCATGATGTTCAATGCATTCAAGAGTTCAAGAAAATTCTTTAGTTTCTCTCTGCTTACTTTATCATCTTCATTTCCTAATCCTAGAAATACCCTCAACTATTCTGAAGACAATGCTGTATTAATCAATATACATGAGAGTAAAGACAAACTGCAAAATGTTTCCAGATCACCTAACTTCCTGTGTTTTTCTCGCTGTTTCTGTCTGACTTGACACAACTGGGAGATTATTGGCTCCCCGGTGCTGTAATGTATCACCGTCCTATTCAAGCTCACTTACACCCCCCCCCCCCCCCCCCCCCCCCCCATTATTCTATTTTTTACACCGCAGCCTTCAAAACACAAAAGAACGACCATTTCAACTTCATCTGATGCTACAAGGACTGACCTTTGTTCAACGCAGCCATATTGATCACAACTCTTCTGATGTCTCTGGGTTATTTCTATTTTTCTAAAGCTCCGTTAAAAACGTCCCCAGGATGAAGAGTAAATCCAGTGCGAGGTGATCGAGGACTATCAAGTAGTCCATTCAGTGCTTCTGGCGCTGATGGAAACTGTTGATGGAAGCGCTGATGGAAACTCTTCACCCCACGCACTTAACTCCACTCAGACCAACTTGTTTGCCGCCGGTGCGCACATCTCTGCCGCATCTTTCTCCGCAAATACACACAATTCAAGCTCTTTTTAAGTGCTGACAAGTGCACATCGCTGGGATGAAAGAGTAGAAGTCAACGCAATCTGCCATCCGCGGCCACACCGGGGGTTAATTCTCCTGCAGGCGGATCAAAAAGCTCATCTGATGGGATTTAAAGAGAGAAAGTCTCGGTGCGCCCTTTGGCTCAGCATAACCCAGCATATCCACAACAAACTCCGGCTGAAGAGAGTCAACAAGGGGCCGCACTGAAAGTGTTTACCCTCTCTCTGTGGAGAGCAGAGTCAGCTGACAGGTTGTTTGAGCAAATGCTTGGGAACCTCCGCAGAAGAGACAGTGACGGAGAGAAGAGGAGAACTCTCACTGGACACTCCTCCTGTTCTTTTCTTCCTCTATGGTGGAAGTCTGGCTGCATGTCAAGCTGGGAGTGGGGCTAGAATAATGATGAAATAACCACCATCATTTTGCTTTTTAAAGAATTCTTGAGCAACATTTCTCTTCCGTCTACATGTTGCACACAATGACTAAAACTTGCACAAGTACATTTAGAACATTTATGCAAGAGGTGTCTTCAGTACACACAACACCAACTGTAGTCATAATATCCTCTCAGGCCAGTGAGGGAGTGTGCGACTCAATACTATAGACAGAAGAGCACAACAAGGAGTTAAGTTGATCTCTAAAGACGGCACAATTAGTGGCAACAAGTAGTAGTCTATAGAAAGCATGTCATGAGCATGTGATTGCACAGGCAGGCCACACACACACACACACACACACACACACACACACACACGCACACACACCAGGAGAGTCCTTTACACCTACAGCTTAACGACATCATTATTGTTATGTAATTGATTAGGGTTTACATAAAGTGAGACACGATAGTTTCATTGAATGCATGCAGGCCTTTTTCATCATCTGTCTCATCTGAATAAAAACATAAAGTGAGTCACATTGACCTTGTTTTCATTATTTCACAGCAACTCCTTCAAAGAGATTTCAAGCGGATGACACTTCGCAAAGTGTCTTCGATGAGGACGATCACGCAGTACGAGACTCTATGATGTGCGAGTAGTTAAAAATAACACATGTGCTTTCAAGTTGCAGCGAAAATAACATCGGCAGTGTCAGTTTGCGAAAAAGAAACAGGACACTGACTCCTGCCAGAAACCCAAGAACGGATTCGGCTACAGCTGTTCAATGAGACAGGTGAGTTCTGCTGTATTGTGTTCTGTTAAAGCGAAGCAAACAAACAGAGCTGTGGAGGCAAACTGGTGACAAATACCTTCATCAACATCTGAAAAAGACTCCTCATTGAGAATGTCTTGCCCGGACTGTGTGATTTGAGTACACATACAGTGAAACATGCGCATGTTAATGCGAAACGACATCACATAGCACAGTCACAAGTGTACGGAAATCATGCAGGGTATCGACATTGCTTTTTTTGTAATCAAATCGTGAAGTCACAGCAATGGTTTGCACGTATTAATCAATGCAATTTTAGTACTAAATGTGTGAAACATCGTAGAATGAAGCAGTAATTTGAGCATTCTTCACATACCTTCATCGTCGGACATGTCGAGGAACTCATTCATGGTCTCTGGGACATTGATTTTGTGTTTTTCTGATGCACTCTGTAAATGTGGAAAAAAAGATGGACAACTGAAACATTCAGTTTTGCCAAAATAAATTATTTTTTTCTCAAACATATTACATTTTTCTGGATAAATCCCTGAAACTTTAAACCTGTTCCAGAAGGAAAATATGAGTTACAATGATGTAATCACCCTTGATCTTTAAGTTACTTCACTGTGCATAGAAACAGTTACGACTAATACACTTTGCTGCTGATTGTGCAGAATCCTCTCAGTATCCTTCTGCCTCTCTTCCCCCCCCGCCCTTCTCCCAGACACGTGTGTGGGACAGATCGCTATTAGTGACCTGAGCTATTTGAGGAGAAACTTTAAGCTCCAATCTAAGCCCTCTTTCTCTCTTAATCAGGACACCTTCCCACATGTGACACCAGCGTGACTTACTGACTTACTTGCTGGCTTATTTGCAGGTTTCATTCGATCACTGCATTTACAGTTTGTTGCCAGCTCAGTTCACTACAGCTGCTCAATAAGGAGCACTATAGTGGTTTTACATGTTTTAGTCCAACAGGGACAAATACTCCAGACCGTTTTCTGAAGCACATTCGAAGGTACTATTTATCACAGATCGTCCAAGTTTTAGTTTGTTTATTTTGCCGTCTAACTCCTGATTGCAATGCTTTTTGGTGGTTGCTGAGATTGATTTTCTAATAGTTTCAAGTTGATTTTAATACAGTTTAGAAATGAATAAAAATCCGTTGCTGTCGGAAAAGTATAGGAAATCAATTAAAAAAGTGAACGACTTTAATATGTTTGAATGAATAAATGTATGCAAAGTATGAGATGCCTTAATGTAATGAAACACGCATAACTGAGGATGCTGAATCCTCACTTTTAGGATGTTTTTATATTCGGTCTCGCTTTGCCTGGGTTCTAAAAAACCTCAAGAACAACTTTTCAACGATGCTAATTAACCTCAATGTCACATGCATTCATTGCAATAGGCTGGCTCTTGTATTCAACCCGTTTCCAAGTTTTAGAAAAATATTCATCAGACTTAAATTAGCTCAAACTTCATTGGTGATGCGATTAGAGCTTGTGTGCATGTAATCATACGAGATGCCGAGAGACAAGAGCCTCACCATGGTGGTCAGGTTTTCATCCGTCACGGGCCTCAGAGTGTCCACCACAGAGATGTATCCAAGACGACGGGCGATTGATAGTGCAGTGTTCCCATTCTGACCAGGGAGAGAGCAACAGGAAGGTATTCACAGGGAGGCGTAACAGAAAACACAAAAGAGCATTCAGTGTTTCATCACGCTTCAGCTCTGGTGGAGTGTGTGTGTGCGTGTCTGTGTGTTTGTGCACTGACCACGGTGAGCTCGTTGGCCGTGGCCCCGCGCTGAAGCAGCAGGTTGATGATGTGGGTGTGGCCCTGCTGAGCTGCTTGGTGTAGAGGAGTGTACCCGTTCTAGACAGAGACACACAGACACAGTCATATTAAAATTGCATGAAATCTGAATGTGACAGAAAATCGACACAAAAACAGTAACATAAGACCGGGTGTGCGAGTGTGTGTAGGTGGGCGAACATGTGTTTCTCTACCTTGGTTTTGCTGTTGGCTCTGGCGTGGTTCTGCAGCAGGACGTTTGCCATCTTCGCGTTGCCATAGTGACAGGCCACGTGCAGCGGAGTGTAACCCATCTGCACGAGGAAGAGACACAGACATGAAAGGGCGAGGAGATGAAAAGGGGAGGAAAATACAGCTACGCATGCTGACTGGCGGCCTCATCTTGTTGAGTCACAGTTTCTGAAAGAACTGTTTGTATAACAGTGCATTTTTAAAAGAATTTTGAATAATTGTGCAAGAAAAAAAACTGTATTTTTAGCATGCCATCTTTGATTATAAATATAACTTCAAAACTGCATCATATTTCACGTCCTCATTGAATTATGAGTACAGTGCATAATGCTAATGGATGAGATCAGTGAGTGAATAACCTATTTGCTATAAACAAGTGTCCTGTCAGCACAAATACACACACACACACACACACACACACACACACACACACACACACACACACACACACACACACACACACACACACACACTACATAACCTTGTGTAAGTCCAACCTTCAACTGCTGCAGGTTTGTCTCAGTGAACGTGAGCAGCCTGTTATGGGGCCTGTGTGTGTGTGTGTGTGTGTGAGAGAGTGTGTAAGTGAATGTAACTGACAGACTGTGACTGAATATAAGAGCATGTGTGTCTGTGCTGCAGTATGTGCCCCCATAAAGACATGAACACCTTCCTCTCAGGTATCAATCCTTTATTTATCTATCACCCGAGATCATTGCGGACCAAGTGTGTGTGTGCGTGTGTGTGTGTGCCAGAGAATTTTTCTAATGCCATGACTAGACTAAAACTACAGAGTAAAACACGAAGACAATCATAGAGTCAATGATGTGTGTGAATGAAAGGTTATGCATCAAACCCCAACTGTAAAAAGCGATTTGAAGACCCTTATCTGTGTGTGTATTTACAGTGTGTGTGTGTGTGTGTGTGTGTGTTTGTGGGTATACGAGCTGAGAAACCTTTACCTTCGTTTGTGGGTTGACATCAGCCCCGTGGTTGAGAAGGACTTCTGCCACATTAACCTTGTCCTCCTGGGCTGCCAAGTGTAGTGGTGTAAGTCCGCTCTGGGTATGAGGATAGAAACACGTGTGAATACACAAAATAAATGTGTTATGGTGGAAGCACATGAGACTGAAACATGCTATCTCTCTCAGTAAACAAGATGCTGGAATCCAGTGGTCGACAGTGTCTTTAACTGTATTCTAAAAATGGTGATTAAGGTGATAACAGCAAGGGGTAGTATCGAGGATTATTGTCTAGTAGCTGGTTACACACTGTAGCGCTGTCACTGATTTTACCTTATTGCACATGTTGACGTTAGCGTTCTTGGTCAGCAGCAGGGACACCAGGTCCACGCTGCCCTCCTGAGCTGCTAGGTGAATGGGGCTGATGCCTTGTCGCGTCACTGCGTTGGTGTCGGCGCCGTACTCCAGCAGCGTGGTCCCAATGTCCATTTGGTTCTTTTTGGCAGCGATGTGGAGCGGCGTGTAGCCATTCTGAGGCAGGTCAAAGAGATGCAGGGGTTAGGAGGCTGGACTGAGCTCTTCTCCCACTTTAATGGATTGTTGTATCTATTATATTGTAATAGAAATTGGCTTGTTATGCTCAGTGTTTTTGCAATTTCACAATGTCAGATCATTCTGTCTTTAGTACAGAGATGCGACGCATGCACCGCGCTTCTGCTACAAGTCTGTGATCGTGCACTGCTCGCATCTGAGTGTGTGGACACTTCTAGACAATTCCTAAGGATTGATCCCAAAAGCCCTCAAATTAGACCAAGCACACCAACTTTTGCACAAAGCCGAATTACACACAATTTATAGAGGGAGAAGCTAATGACTGAGAGTGTGGGAGGGACGAAGGAATAAAAAGAGACAGATACAGAGAGAGAGAGCGCGAGAGAGAGAGAGAGAGAGAGAGAGAGCTAGCAGGAGACAGTGACAAAAAGAGAAGACAGAAAGCAAGGATAAACTAGCTTCACAAGCTTTTGTCTCCGCTTGCAGTTGACAGTCCAGCCAAAAATCAGGCACTTCCTGCCATAATTTGGTTGGCAGTTCTGCCATTCTGCTCATACTTTAGACAGACTGCCAAAGCCGGAGACACGTCACAACCTGACCATATGTCACCGAGCATGTGTGTTTGTGTCCGTCAGACGTTTCAACAAGAGCAGTAACTTTTTTCTTTTTTTCCTCTATTTATTGGTAACACCAAATAAATAAGTAAGTTCTGGCTCGTTGAGTGATTTCAGATAAAAAGCCGCACATTCACTCACAACGTCAAAGACGAGACCGGACGGAATGGGAGAAGATGGGTGAGCATTAGATCTTCATACATTACATACAGAACATTGTTAATGGTCTGAGATGGAGCTGAGGGCACAAGCCAGATGAATTCATTGCAGTACATGTGTTGATGTGTGTTTGTGTGGATACCTTGGCGGCAGCGTGTGGGGAAGCTCCCTGATCCAGCAGCAGCAGTGCCACTCTCTGATTATCGTAGTGAGCGGCTACATGCAGTGGAGTTAGCCCACTCTAAAACACCCACACACACGCACACACACGCACACACACACACACACACACATGCAACACATCACCAGGTTAGAAGTTGAACACACGTATGCACAAACACGCCTATAAGTAAAATGAAAGCATCAAACCAACAGAATGTAAAGACATGAAGGGAGATGGACATCAAACTGATGAAAGATAGTTCGTGCAGCAGACAGTTCAGAGGAAAAACTTCATGCTGTAATCTGGAAGCAGCAGCTAGAGGAAGCACTAAGCCTCCCCTCTCTTTAAAGACATCTCACCTTTCCAGCAGCATCAGGCGGAGCTCTCTTCTGTAGGAGGAGACTGGCCACCTCCATCTTGCCGTACTTTGCTGCCACATGCAGGGGACTGAACCCTTTCTGCTGAACACAGAATGAAATACATCAACAAAATGAAAGACAGTGGAAAGACGGCGAGGAGGAGCAGAGACGGATATATAAACAGGAAGTGAATATTTACTTTGTTTTGGGTCAGCCTTTGCTGGCCCGGGTGAAGCTCTTCCTCATAACAACATAGTTTCTCACACAGTTGTAAATAGCTCATCTGGATGGTTAAGTTCAGTGTCCACTTTGTTTTTTCTTTGGATGAAATTAGACCCCTGATATTATCCTTCAAAGGCATTGTTGTCCTGCAATATTCGTTGCTATGATCTATAAATGACTGTTATCTGTGCATTACTAAGTTAGTTTTAACAATAAGGTGTGCGATACCCTGAGAAACGAAGGCAAAGGCCCCTATTTCCTTGTGTATTCCAGATCTATAAATGTCTGTTGAATAATGTGATCATGTTAATCCTGGCTTCCTTCCTGTGTGTGCGTGAAGATATTTTAAGACATTAGGTCATATTTTCCTGAGGAATGTGACTCCCACAGATTCCCATTCCACGCTCTGAAACACATGACCTCATTTGTGTGATTGGTTAATATTCTTACAGCTCATACGGTAAAGGGTCATTTTAGAAAAGACTAGTTTTAAATGTTTTCAAATGCGGGCACTTTTGTTTCATAAGCATCACAAATGGATCAATTCATGGTTTCCATCCCACAACACCTCTTTTCCAAGATTCGTGTGACGAACAACTGTCGAACAGCTGATACAAGTGAATTCCCAAAAGATGTGTGTGTGTGTGTGTGTGTTAGAGAACGCTGGCACCATGGGGTTTAACATTCATTAATCTGTTCCACTGACGGAGGTCACCTTCAAAGACAGCCCACAGCAACATACATGCACACACATGCACAAATCAATTCCATGAAGTCTACTCTAAATCTCTTTCTGACCTCGATCCGTGCAATTAGTCACATGTGCAACCAGCACCACCAAAAACTGACATCATCCGTCCATGTTGGGCTGCACCTATATGCACTTAAGCACTTAAGTGCTGTCTCACATTAGTAGGTCAACACTAATACTGCCACTGACCTGAATGTGAGCGCGAAAAACATCAAGTGACTCCTCTGTGTGACTTAACATGTTTGAGCCTTGTATATACGCTGGTTTTTGGTCTCTATCAACGCTTTTGTTGTGACAGAATATTTCAGCAGCAACAAACTCTGACTGATGAACATAACAAGACAAGCATCATGGAGACTATTGCAAACTGGTGCCCACTAGTGGAGAGACACGGCACTGAAATAATGAAGATGATCTGTTCTGTGATGCTTGGTTCTTCAGATGTGTGTGTGTGTGTGTGTGTGTGTGTGGAGGAAATCGAGACATCCAACTCCATGACGTCATGACGACCCTCCATCGGACCCACCTTAGTCGAGGAGGAGAGCGAGGCTCCGTTCTCCAGCAGCATCACAGCAACGTCTTGGTGTCCTTCGCGGGCAGCCAGGTGAAGGGGGGTGTAGCCTGAGGTGGTGGCGGCGTTGGCAGAGGCGCCGCACTGCAGCAGCTGCTGGACAATGTCGACCTTCCCCAGCCGACTGGAGATGTGCAACGCTGTCTGGTCGTCCTGCGGAGAAGAAGAAAGTGACATTTGGCCCAGTATTTGATCCTGGTTTTGTTTCATTTTGTTTCTCTCCCCGACACAGTGATTGATAACGAGGCTCAGTGTTCTCACCTTGGACTTGGTCTCCACCGTGGCGCCGTTCTTGAGCAGGTATCGGACCACGTCTGCCTGACCTGCCCTGGCTGCCATGTGGAGAGATGTCTCTCCTCGCTGGAAGAAACACGGAAAACGGTTTTCAGTGGGAGCTCTTCACATGCGATGATGTGGGACTTAACAGACACATGTACTTTTAACATGTAACAGTGCATTATGAATTCATCCACTCACTACATTGGTCGTGTTGGGTGAGGCTCCGTGGTGTGTCAGTGCATGGACAATGTTCTCATGGCCCATGAAGGCTGCCACATGGATGGGCGTTAGACCAGACTGGAGACAAAACAAGTCCAAACAAAGACAAGCTCTATTAAAGCAAGTCACAATGTATAAGATAGTGCAGCGCAGTTTGAAGAAACCACTTCACAGGTAGAGTCAAGCAGAAAATAGTGCTCAGTACCTCAGTGACAGCCTGGATAGAGGCTCCATGTTTAAGCAACAGCTCCATCACTTTCACTCGGTTCTTCTTGCAGGCGATGTGAAGCGGAGTGAAACCGTTCTGCACACAGAAAGACAGAGAAAAGGCTTGGTAGGGATGATCTCTCCACAGTCACAAGATGTCGATGACTGACTGCTTTTATTTGCTAGAAAGTAAATGGGTGGTAAAGAGAATGTTATTTGCAAACCACAAAGGTGACAAAGAAACCGTTTCTCTCTTAATTATTCTACTTCTCAAATTATGAATGAATCCCTTCTTGAATTTGAAATAATTTTTTTTTAGAAAACTTTGTACCCCTTAGTTAGTGTCTCATTCTCCTTTCAAACCATCACAGACAGTAAGTGCAGCAGTAAAGCCTGATGGATGGCTCATTCTGCTATAACACAAAACTGCATAATGCAATTGTCAAATAGCATTCAAATATTTGTTTCAATTGAATTCATTATTCTTCATGAAAGATAATTACCTTTTTTTTTGCCAAGCAAAAACATTTAGTAGGACACACTGAATGTTGAGTCGTTTTAATAGACCCCTACCAGAGCCTTGGCGTTCGGGTTGGCCTTCTTGTCCACGATGAGCTTGGCCACCTTGTAGTGACCACAGTGGGCGGCAACGTGCAGCGCCGTCAGGTAGTCGTTGGTGACGTCGTCCACCGGCACGTCGTGCTGGAGCAGTAGCTGGACGCAGTTGAGGTGGTCCCCCTGAGTGGCCATGTGGAGCGGTGATAGCCCGTTCTATAGTGGGGGGGGGAGGTAAAGACAGAGAGGAGGGGGGAGAGAAAGAGAGAGGCAGCGACAAACACACACGCAGACGGACACATGGACAAATGGACAGACAGACACAGTAAGTTAGGACGTGGCCGGCCAAGCGCTGCACAGACAGACTGTGAAGGAAGTTGTTGAGAAGGTTACAGAAGCATTGTTATAACGAGGCCATTACAACAATGTCTATTTTGTTACACTGGTCGTCCCGCGCGGTCAAACTGTGGGGCTACGCAGCGGAGACAGGCTGCTCTGGAGAGGTCGCGCAGACCTTATGGAGACAATGCGACAACACTACAGCAACAACAACAGACCTGCTATCTGATTGGTTAGATGTCAAATAGCTCTATGTGCTGAGGAAAGCTAGTCTATACAAACATCTGTATTACATAGTTATTAGCGATGTGTACCCTGTTTCAAGTGAAGTGTGATCTATTCTGTTTGATAGCAGTCAGAGAAAAACAAACATGTGACATGAATTTGTTCCCTTTCCTATTCTGAGGTAAGCAGCGCCTCCTAAATTGATCGTCCCAGTAGCTACCTTGGTCTTGGAGAGGAAAGGAGCTCCTCGGTCGAGTAGGATCTCTACCACCTGCTCGTGCCCGCTCCTCGCCCCACAGTGAAGAGGTGTCAGACCATCCTGGAAGAGGAGAAAGACAGCTCAGGTGTAAATAAATCACAGAAGAGTAAAAAAAATCAGCCTCGTGGGCTTCTGAATGTCTTTGAGCTTTCTGAGAAGAATTGGTCTCACCTTGGTCTTTGCATCAATTTTGGAGCCTCTGTCCAGCAACAACTTGACCATGTTGCTGTTGCCCCTTTTTGAAGCCACATGAAGCGGTGTGATGTCATTCTAAACAACAAAGAGGAGACCGATGTTATGATTCAGCCGTCAACTTAAATGTAATGGTTTATTATCTGCACAAAATCATGCACTGGCATTTAAAAGTCTACAATTAAATTGAATGTATCCATTAGATATATAACATGTAATCTTTTATTTTAAGTTGTAATACAAACCCTACGCTCTGCTTATTAAGGGTACATAGGCTTTTATTATAAAGCCAACAGCTGTAAAACAGCGTGATTGTTTAATTTATCTCCACTGCTGTAGAATGACTCTTTAGACCTGAACCTGTAATCAGTGTCAAAAAGCAGCACAAACACAAACACTCCTTCACACACCAGCTCATATAATTACGGGCCACTGTTGACTCTGCTTAGCTAATGTCTAATAATGTGGAAACAAACACATTTTTAACGGCACCCTTTCTTGCATTACAATGTAAATAGCACAGTAAATAAAAAGTAATCCTACTCTGCCTATGATAAAAAGCTTAATTATTTAAGCAAGAGTGAAGCACATATTATGAACACAGTGTGTAACTTTGAGAATGCACACACAGCAAGGTGCAGACGTGAGTGAGCACCTCAAAGTCCATCAAAATCAAAACACTTTGCACACCCTGTCATTTTTTGTCCACAAAAAAAATCAGTCTGATCGTGTGACTCGTAGAGCACCATAGACAGGAAGTATACAAAACAGCTTTACCATCATCTCCATTTTTTTATACAAAGCGGCAAATTCTGAACCTAATCTTTCAACAACACATCATACTCAAATCCCTTCCATGTCTTTATATTCATGAATATCTTGAACTCATTTTAAAGTCAATCTCAGGTGGATTTGCCATCCTTCAACAACATTTCCAGAATCCAAATTGTATCCAGAATAATCGACCTCATCATTTAACCCTCTCGGGCAACATGAGATACCAAACAGCTGCCCTCTGAAGGAGCATTGAGGGACTGCTCAATAACAAACTAAACCACTGTTCCACATCTGTACAGGATCACTGTGTTCCGCATATGCAGCCTATCTCCACCTTCACACCTGTTTACCTCGTATGCTGGTTGTACCCCTCCCAAACAGCAGAGGGCAGAACAAACTCACCCGAGCCATGAAGTCCACAGCAGCTCCTCTGTTCAGCAGAAGCGTGGCCACGTTAATGTTGCCATAGTGAGCCGCGATGTGGAGGGGGGTGAAACCACTCTGGAGGATCGGAGAAAGGCGAACAACACACACGTGCAAACAGACAGGCACACACATTACGTTACAAACTATGAAACCACCACACATGTGCTGTACAGACCTGGAGCTTTGCAGCAGCCTACACAGGCCAGACACACACAGCTATACACTGTTACACTAACACCTGACTTTCCCCACAGTGGCAGAGAAAGTCGTTTAATCGAACATGGAGCCAATGGTATGCTGACCACGAGAGGGGTTTACGTTCAGTGTACCATATGGGCTTCTATGCGCTTTCATGCTCACACTGGGCAAAGTCAAGTAAAACTACATGTGTTAAATACGACTCCAGTCATTTACCGGTAATCTAGATCATCTCCTTTACAACATCCTGATACTTTTAGAGTGTAAAAATCTGTCCTGCAGATGAACCTAATGTCCATTCGTTACCATCTTATATGAAGGTAATGTCCCCAGGCAAACCCCCTGGCTTAGTGGGCAACAGCTGTGAAAGCAACAGAAGGACACTGCAAACAATCTGTCCAATAAGTAAATGAATCTCACATTAAGCTATCCAATCATTGGCATACCAATTTTAACTAACCAATAATCCCGAGGAGAGCAGGTGTCTCAGACATGTGTATCCACTCTGCTGATATCTGGTGTCTTAGCAACCCTAACCAAAAACACTATGACTTTAAATAATCTCAAAATATATTCTTACACTCAAAAAAATCCTATTAAAAAAGTAAGTCAACCAAAAATGAAAAGGAACCACAAAAATCCATCTTTTTATAGTCAGTCAGTGACTTTTTTCCATCTCCCATCAGAGTGCGATGTAAATATTTTCACCACGATGCAGGAGCCTCAGATCACGAAGCCATTTCTGGATGAATCGCATCAGATAACTTTCCAGTCTGCCGAAGCCAGACACAATGCCAACCAAAACAGGCACCCACAGAGGGTGGCCACCTGGCTTTGGTGTGACGGAGGGGGCCTTGTTACCATACAAGCAGTGTCGAGGTAGCTTGTTGCTTTGGTCCCATGCAAAATGCTTTAGATGCAAGAGGTTGAGGATTAGAGTCGACGATCTAAAATCAATCGAGCGTCGTGAACTAATTCGACTAACTGTCTGTTGCTAGACGGCTGGGTTCCTTTACGGCTTAATGGGGGTTGCCATGCAGGTTATGTACAAACCGCTGCTTTTCAATGAATGATAACCACTTTTCATGCTAACACTGGGTATCATGTTAATCGGTTTCATGGAAGGACTGTGTCAGGACACATTAGGACAACATTTTGTCAACAGTCACAATGAATTTGGGAAAAATAACAGCCGAAGCTTTGGACACCATGAAACCATTAGAATCAGCTTGATACCCAAGCCTCCAGCCTCAGGACTGACTGAATCAGTATTCGTGAAACATGCGCTTTTACTCTGACTTTCTCAATGACGAGAGGTATCCACTACATGAATGAATAGATGGAGAGGAAGATGAGACTGAGGGGACGACGACAAAGGGCTGCAGAAACACTACTGCATCAAGTCAGGGGCGCTGAAGTGTTTGTTTGGCTTTTCAGAGTTTTTCATGAGCTGCAATGGAGAGACTAGGTGATGTACAGAGTAGAGGTGTACCTCTGTTGTTCTATTCACCATCATCTACAGAGTCAGCCAAGGAGAGGAGAGAATGGGCAGTTAGTGAGCAAAAGAACAGAAAAGGTCCTCCACTGACATGAAGTGGAGGAGCACAGAGAGGGGAGGAGATCAGTACAAAACAATTGATGGCAAAAAAGTACTGATGTTATTGCTGATTTTAAATTTGAGAAAGACATTCTCAAACCAGAGTCCTTTTCCAGCACGATCATAAAGTACATTCACAAATCCCTGTTTCTGTCATCTGCCACTTTTTATATACATTGACTGTTATTCTGATCAATAATGTGAGTTAATAAATACAAACAAAGAAATGTACCTCTGCATCTCTCCCCTTTCTGCCAAAAAGATATTCAAAAGCAAATTTAACCAAGAACGAAGAAGAGAAAAAGGCAGCAAGGAAATAAAAACTGGCTTTGTAAACCAAAGATTTAAACAACAATTAAATAATCAGAGATAAAAAAGAAAAGAAAAGAAACAATCAACTTAAGATCCACCACCTGGCTGCACCAGAGCCGTCACTCACCTTGGACTCAACATCTGCGTTGTGGTCGTTCTGCAGGAGCAGGGCCGCGGCCTTGGTGTCATCCTTGCGGGCAGCGATGTGCAGGGCAGGTAGGCGTACCTTGCCCTTTGTATCGTTCTCCAGCAGCAAGGAGACCACCTGGTCATGGCCCTGCTGGAGGGCCACCGCCAGAGGAGTGAAGCCATCCTGCGTGTGAGGAGAGAGAGAGAGGAGTCACTGGGGCTGGAGGGGCGCCGCAATGCATTACCGGTGACGAGATGGTTGGTGTGACTGCATGGACGGACTGAATTATCATTTTGCTGCAGGCAGAGGGGACAGCAAAGCAAGACCCCTGAGTCCTATAGACATTTAAAAGGTTATTAATGGTCCAATGAACTCCAGCACGTTATCTTTTGTTTTAGAAGATCTTCTTTGTAGTGTACAAATGGTACTTTAGTCTGAGAACTATGTCGAACTTCATTTTTGTTACGCAAAAATGTCAAGAAAAAGCGATGGGAAACATGAGCGCAACGGTAAAATGTTTCCTAATTCTCCATCAAATCAAACTGCAAACATTTTGTATTTGTGCGATAATTTTGTTCAGAAACGATCCAGAGATTACTTTACGATTGTACCTGGAGGTTACATTTTCTATATTTATGTTGCCACAATCAAATATCTTCTCTCTGAGGAAAAAGAATCATCTGGATAGAAAGTTTAACTTTTAGACAGTCTGATCTTCCTGGAACATTTGGATAGTAAATCATAACATAATAGCCCATTTGTCAAATAGATGTAGAGATTACTGTACACTTTCTGTGTATTCTCAAGCCTTCTCACCATGTAGGACACTGATGTAAGTTACATAATGAGATGCTGGGGTGGAAAAGGCTCACATCTATCTCCTACACACATTACTCTCATGATGCATAATTCAGCTGGAGGCTCCCTGCCACAGCAGTGCGTTTCTACACACTTCAATGTGTGTGTGTGTGTGTGTGTGTGTGTGTGTGTGCAGTAAGTATTTGTGTAGGTGTGCCTGAATATATATCATGTTCACGTGTGCAGATTGGTGTGTGTGCACATGTGCAAACATATTCTATGTGCATACATGTCCTGAAGAGCATCCCGTGTTCAACCATGTAGCCTGTAGATGTAAGCTAGTGGACTGTAGACGGGCTTATATTCCATTAGCCCCAACAGCCATTTGTCTGCATGTGTGTGTGTGTGTGTGTGTGTGTGTGTACGTGTGCGGACTGGTAAGTATGTGTGTGTACGGGTTCCACAGGCTGAGCAACGTAAATCAGAGCAGTAACAGCAGCAGCAGCCGTGGAGGAGAGGCAGCGAGCGGAGCGGACCTCATCTGTGACCCACTCAAGGTCACTCTGCCTCCACCACCATACACTACCGATCAATGACGCTCTGCCTAGTCCCTCATGAGGAGATGAGGAGGGAGGGAGGGAGGGAGGAGGGGAAGAGGAGAAGGAGCAGGCAGAGGAGGATGGTGGAAAGACAGTGAGGTAGACAGAGTGGGAATGTGAGACAGAAAGGACACCGAGACGAAGGAAGAGTGGAAACAGACGGAGACAAAGGCAGATGCAGAGCGAGTGGGGTCGGGATAATAAAAGGAGGAAGGGGAGGAAAGAGAGGAGATGAAGGTGGTTAGTACAACAGATATAAAGACCACACATGACCGAGGCAGAGAAAACGCATGGAGACTTACTGTAACGGTATAGAGAGGTGGACACAGGACTGGCACACGTGCACACACGGTAACAAACGCACACACATACACACAAGCCCGCGTACAGTACCTCAGTGGCCATACTCTGGCTAGCGCTGTGCTCCAGAAGGAACCGTACCACCTCCAGGTGATTCTCCTGGGCGGCCATGTACAGAGGAGTGAAGCCATTCTGGACCCAACATAGACCAGAACACACATGCACGTTTACATACAGGCTTAGAACATACTCTGCTGCCACTCAAAGAGATGAATGTGTCCTTTCTGGTTGATCTTTTCTTTGTGACATTACACTGAAAGCAATGCAAAATGTCTCAATATGCCTGAGATGAGGACACTTGTATTATCAAATTAAATGTAATTAAAAATGATACAAACCCAGACACAAAACAAAATGTTCAGGTAAAGTCTGAAAGATGTTTGCGTTGCTGTTACATCTCTATTGGGTTTGATCAGAGCAGAGAGAAAGAAGGTGCTTGTAATCTTTCTTCTCACCTTGATCTGATCGTTTAATTTAAAATGCAAGGACATCAGTTTCCTGGAGAGGCAGAGGCCCAGTTGGCGTGATGCCAGATTGTGTCAGCGAGGATCTTTCCACTGAGTGATTCCCCTCAGTGTCATTGACTTCACGATGCCATATCACACAAGTTAAGTTGTTTCAGGTCCTAAATGTAGACCAACGGGACCTCACTGTCATTTTGACATTGTTGCGTGTGTACGTGTGTGTCGAGTGTGTCCCACCTGTGATTGTGAGTTGACATTGCCTCCATTTGTGACCAGCTCTTTGACGACTTCCGTTTGGCCAGCCAGCGAAGCTATGTGCAGAGCAGTGTTTCCTTTCTGGATAGCATGGAACAGCCAAAGGAATGTGTGTTAAGCTCTGCACCACCTGTCCAATGTGTGTGTGTGTGTGTCTGTGTGTGTGTGTGTCTGTATATATCCATGTCAGTCTCCATGTTCATGCCAACCGCACTTTTGCACTGCTGTCATTCCAGCTCTGGCATCCCCATACCTGCTCTGCCAACAATGTGTCACTTCCGATGCGCCGCGTCCCACACATAAACGAGCTCCCCTTGAGCCTCGGCCATAAATAACACTACAGGAGGCGTTCTATGAACCGGTACGGGTCCTTGTGAAGGCAGATTCGACCCCCAGCCTTTCTCCTGGCCGCGTGATACTGGCCTCTGTTATTCGACAAGTGCTGCAATAGTGACCATCTGTCACATGTACTGTATACTGTAGCAAGGAAATCAGATAGTTGGGAAAATGAATAAAGAGACTGAGAGGCTGGTTGGTATATAATGTAGCTGAAGACAAGAGTGTGTGTGCTACACTGAGTCTAAAGGCGTTTCTGGAATACAAAACAGTAAAAGCAATTGTTCGATTAGCTTATGATCTGAACTATAAATTTAAATTGTGTTACTGTGTTATGTTTGAGCTCACTGATTGTTTTATTATAGATGCTTGATCATCTTAAGTGTAAAAAATGCAATATAATGCAATAACTTGCAACTTGATCGCAGACAGTTTGCTCAGAGATTCAGGTTTGCTATGCTAGTAGCAGCTAACGTAGCCGTGAGCCGTTAGCCTTAAGCAGAGATGAGGAGCGGGCTACATAGATCACTTCTTTCTCACTCATTTTTTCTCATTTTCAAACTTGTAGGATTCAGCAAAAACTGATGCTGCCTCAAGTGACAGACATTTATAACATTTTCAGTCCAGTAAAACACACAAACTACAGCCCCAGAAATGGTAAATAAAGTTAAGTCAGCATCTCTCTTACAGTCTCAACATTGTAAGCTTCTCAAGAATAGCATTTGTTATCGAGCTGCTAAGGGGCTAATGAACCGAGGCCTATTGTTTTACTCTCCCGCAACAAGAGCAGCACAACATAAGCGGGGCGGATACACAATTAACTTTAGCATTAAACACCCACAGAGCCTAAATGCTAAAACACTTTGTGTTCCTAAATCTAGGTATCCTAGATAGCACTGCCTTCCTAATTGTCTCCATCGGCCGCATGAAATAGAAACTGATAGGCGTTGGGGTGCAGGCGGTGGATTCCCAAGATCTCAAACTAATCCCTCAGCATCCTCAGGGTCACAACAGAGAGAGGCTTTAATTGGGGAGATTTTCTCCTTGATCTTGAATATTTCATTGTGTCCTCTGTTTATGTCTCACTAGGCACGTGGCCTGTGGCAGAGAGGCTGAACCAGACGACTAAATGAGAGTGAACGCCTTCTGGGTTCAAATCCGAATAATGTTTTGAGTGACTCTCTATCTGAACTCTTTTTGGCATTGGAGTAAAGATGCTTCAAAGGAAGAGACCCTCTCCTGATGAATAATACTGTATTACAGTACATCAAATACAACACTTCTGCTGTTCTTTATTACATGTATTTAATACATTCCACTGTGGAAATTATACTGAACTCCCAATGCTTCATTCTGACATATATCTTATTTTCCACAGGGATCATTAATTATTCATCCAAAATTAAACTCTAAACGAAGGCTGCACACTTATGCTGCAATCCATTGTCAACCTACGACATGGAAAAGTGCAAGTCGGAATTCCACATTGAATTACCTTTTTTTCATCATTTTCTACTTTGTGTAGTGTTTTATGGGGCGTTTGTGCCGTGAAATGTGCGCCGTAACAACGTTGTAATTGCCATTTCCATTCAGTTGATTTCTGTTTCTTTGCCAGCATGCAGTAGTTTAGTCCTCCTGTCTATTACAACAGGGTTCCTGTGGATCCTTGAAATGTCTTAAATTCGATTTTCGGAAGTATTTCTCCCCAGGATTCTCTAGTTTTTAATTTAAAGACGGTTACTTTATACACTTCTTCTCTCTGTTGTATACATTGATGTAGGTCCTCTGCAGATGCTGAGACTTTTTCATAGAAACATCAGTTTGCTGCGGGCGTCCATGTTTTCCTGAAAAGATGCACTGAGACGCATTTATATTGTAAGTGCGTAATACCTACAGGGAATTATTGACTTCCGACTTGCAATGGATTGCAGTATCACAGCAGTAGCACTGTAGCAAAGTGCAGCCATGTTTTGTCTCTGGATCCAAATATAGCCCTCCGTAACATCAGCTGAGCTGCGATCGGTGATGGGGTGGGCCTTACCTTTGTGGCTGAATCCACATCTGCTTCCAGCTTCAGCAGCTCAGCAACAACCTCGACATGCCCCTCTTTAGAGGCTAGATGGAGAGCGTTCAGACCATTCTGAGAAAGGAACACATTTAGTGCAGTCTGTGTAGCTCTTGCACAAGGATATACTACGAGATAACATTAAAAAGGATCAAATGTTTCATCTCGAGGGTGAAACTGCTTGTTGAGCCCGCAATTCAAAAATGTGGCTGATGCAGCAGTATGGTGATCGCATGTTTATGTGTGCAGAAAAGAATAACTTCAGATTGTTCGATACCCCAAGGAGGACAGACACTCGCAAGAACATTTTAGTTTCTTAATAAGTCTCTGAGAAAACATACCTGATTGCAAATGTTTATCTCAACCCCAGACTTGAGGTAGTCGAGGACCTTTTCTAGGTTTCCTGCCCGGGCGGCTCGCAGGTAACTGGCATTGCTGTCAGACTGGAGAAGAGAAAGCAAAGAAACAGAGAAAAAGAGAAAGGATGTGAGTACCTAAAGTCAGACTTTAGCCACGGACTTAGCGGTATTAAACTGTTAATTATTAGGCATACAAGAGAACAAAAGCACATACAAATGCCAAAAATGTACTGTACCAGGTAGATCTCTGTCATAATTTCTCAGGCATCTTCAAAACATCTTAACAGGGGAAAAAACAGAGCCAATATCCATACACACAGCAGATCTATTGTCCCGTTAAAACCAACGTAGTAAAGTCCACTGGTGTCTAAAACATCTCAAAAAGTAAATCCATGAAAAAGCGAACAGAGCGACAGCACATCTTCCCAACAATTCCCATCATCCAGCGTCATCCATCAGATCCCACCGAGCTGTTATTTCAGCTCTGTTAAAACCAAATGTCTCCGATTCCCAAAGGTAGGAAGTTCAGCGACCGGGTGGTCCCTAGTGCTGCTACAGAGACCTCCTCTCTTTCACAGAGATCTCTCTCTGAATCCACCAGTAAAGTAGTTGTATGTGTAGGTCGCTGTGCTACCAGAAGCAGAGCATTCTCTATTCTGCTTGACTGTCCTTTATTTCACTACAGAAATAGGGCTTTGCACACCAACAAAAAAATGATGAGGCAAGCATGTTTTTGCCCCTATAACAAATGTGGTGTGTGTGTGTTTGTGTGAGAGAGAGAGAGAGAGAGAGCGAGGGAAGGAGAAAGGGAGGGGGGAGGATAAGAGTAGACAAGGAGATGTAGAAAGCTAAAAAGAGAGAAGAAGACGAGAGCGAGGTTGTGTTTCTCTTCTGTATTCATGTTAGCTCCTGGGACATTGGGTTTGACATGAAGTGACACACAGCAAACTCTGCACATTTTGTCTTCCTTCTTCTTCGCAGCAACCTTGCAAAGAGCATTTTGTAAAACTCAGCACTTGAGCTGCTGAGAGAACGGGGGAGAGAAGCTGTGATACGCTGCTTCATAATAGAGGCTCAAAATTCCCCTGAATTATCAAAAGCCCCAGACCTGCTAAATTTAGCCTTGCGTCCGGTGACACTTAGGATAAACTCAGCAGGGACGAGCGGTACGAGCGGTTATCCAACATTGTACTCGCTCCCTCCGCCGTGCTTTTCCAGAAATAACTCTGACGAACATGGGATCTGACCCAAAGCCAAAGTGTGAGTGAACAAGACATGCAGCATCAGATTGTTCCACCGATAAGCCGTAAACAACTGCGAGAGAACAGTTTGACCGCACTGACACTTAAGATCTTTCTGTTCTGTTCTTCTGGCCTGAACCATCGTGACCACTAGATTGTGTTTCTGTTATCCTGGATGTCAACCACAAGAAAAGACCGAAAACAGCAAACTACTCGTGTGTCATGCCCGACTTCAAATCATGATTATCATCGACAAACTACTCCGTGATTTACACAATCAAACATCATGTAAGTCCAACATGACATGTAATGCTGTAGTCTTGTGTTCTTCTTTCAATCGTTCAGTGCAGATATTTTATAGAAGGCCATGAACTGAGACCAGACTAGAAACATACACTCTCACTTTAGAAACAGATACAATACATCTGTAAAAATATGGACGTCTAAAAGCATTTTTAAATTGTACATGTTTTTTCATTGGTTACCATTTTGCAATTGTCTTTCAAATAGCACTCAGTTCTCTTTGCTTATTCTTCTGCATCTGCCCAAGCTTAAGTGGCAACAGATTAAGTAGTCTTCATCCACAAGTCACTATTCATTGCTCTCGTCAGTTTATCCCTTAATGCCCGCAGTGAAAACCAGGGACCAACATGTCCAACCCTCCATCCATATTCCAGCTCTGTCCAAAATGAGGGATCTTGAAGTCTTTGTGGATGAAGCATTACGCAGGATGGGGCAAGAGATTAGTAAAAGAAATATCATTAAGCCTCCACAGATCAGAGGTTCAAAGAAAATGGGGCCATTAAAGACTAGGTTAAGCCTGAAGGAAAGCATTAATCTAATGTTAGATAGAAGAGAGAGGATGAGAGAGAGAGAGAGAGAGAGAGAGGAATCTGTCTCACAAGTGATAACTAGAAAAGCTGAGAATTTAGCATTCTCAATTACAGTCGTACATAGTTAAAAAAACATCTAATTTCCATGTGAGTCGCTGTAAAAATGACAATTAACCATCTCAGTTCTAATTAAAAATTCCCTCTGGTCACTGACTGGTGTCTGCACATTCTCTTTAACAGGGAGAGGAAACATAACAGTGACGCCTTAGTATTAATATAGTGTTGAAGGGACGTAATGTGTAGGTTTGATGGGATTACTACACATCTATTCAGTATTAGGAGTCGGCCGTTTCGATCAAAATCCTTAAAGCTGAATAAGCCATTAAAGCTTAATCTGTAAAACCCTGTAATATAGCCCGACCTATATGTGTGAGGCAGACACCAACATCCATAACTGACAGTTTAAAATCCCTAACGGATCTTCTACATTTAAAAAAAGATTGTTATGACGATGTTCACGATGTGGAATATTTGGGGATGAAAAAAACCCGTCATGCACTCTGGTGAACTACGTTACAAT
Organism: Melanostigma gelatinosum; assembly: GCF_949748355.1. Classification (NCBI taxonomy): domain Eukaryota; kingdom Metazoa; phylum Chordata; class Actinopteri; order Perciformes; family Zoarcidae; genus Melanostigma; species Melanostigma gelatinosum. Next base: position 8,260,959 of record NC_136645.1, read on the forward strand.
GGCACTGTTCATAAGGACCTCTGGACTGCAATATCTTGTTACTTATTGTTCCCACATAGTACTCCGACACCAATATATCTGCAATAATATTGGCCCGACCAATTCAATGATGAAACAATTCTACATTTTTAACGGTCCGAGCACTGGAAACCATCTTCCACCATTGTAACACAAATTTTGTACAAAAAATATGCCACACCACTTCTACCACATCAATGGTGGCCAATTAATGAGAGATCTTTTTTTCCAGCTTGGGGAAAGCCTCACGTTTGTATGCACTCACTAAAGATAGAGTGCATACACAACACAACAACAACACACTTAATTATTGAGTGCCGTTGATGAACGCTACTGTCCCACAATGACTGACTTAGACAAAAGAAATGGAGGAGCTACTTGCAGCTACAAAACATTAGAATATAAGTATCAGTAAGTATCATTTACGCTCTCTTTTTTGAAGGTCAACTGGCAGTTGCATTCCCAACGTAGGACATACTGCTGTATCATTTCCATTTGGGATAAATTACTAAAGTACATAGATTTCATGTAACTAAATAATCCAGTACAACACATAGTAAAATAACAGTCATACAAGTAGTATATAGTATGACACAGTATCTGTCATGATCTCCAATAGAAGCTGGGCAGTCAGGTTTGTGGGTTGTTCACATCGTTCCTTCATTCTAGGAATAGAGATTTATGACATTTTGGAGCTGCAGAGCATTTGTATTTATTTCTGCCGAATCTGTACTCTGTGCTTCCTCTCCTCATGACATCAACACAGTGATCGTCTCGATGAATGGAGGATATTCAGATGTATAAAGACTGATATCCCCGGGCCGCCAGACTGCGATGATGTCAGTTTGGCACTCGAGCGTGTGACAAAACAGAAACTGAATACACGTATAAGAAGGAATGCATATCGACACAAATCAGTCTGCACACGCTTTAGAACAGTGTCCACTAAAAACAAATGCAGGAAAGCACACAAACACAGACAACACGGTGAATGTTGATGTCACGGCTGCAGGCTGTGTGTAAACTGAGCGCGCTTAGAGGTGGGGAGACAGACGAGCAGCGGCTGTATTGTTTCACTATATCCCCTTCTCTCCTGCAACACAAAACACACAAAGCCAGGGGCATCCAGTGGCAGGCCACAACACCCACCAGTGCCAAAGGACATCACCCCACCTACCTCCACATCTATTTCTCTGATCTCTAAACTGTCAAACTTCTCAAATCCCCTGTGCTGCCTCGTACCTCATCCTGATTTCTCTGTTTCTCTCAAGGCTAAATATGGAAACGCTATTGATGAGTTAATGCCTCCATCTAGCTGTCACCAGAAAATCATGAGTAAGGCTTTCGGCGGTATGGACGCAAAGCATGTTGTTGGCAACACAATGAATGGTAATCTATAACGGGAGATTTCACATTTCACAAGCACCACAAAGAGGAAACGCGTGGTCTAATGTGGCATAACCGCTGGTGGCCACTAGGAGAAGAGATTGTGAGAGACAGAGAGTGAGTGAGTAAATGACTGAAGCCGCGGCCATTCCTTAAAGCACTACAAACAAGCTTTACATCTCACACCACATGCTTTTATTCCATCGTAAAGAAATATATTTGGGAAATACTTTATTTTGCTGTCTTGCTGAGAGTAACATGAGAAGATTGATACCAGTCTCATGTTTGTACATTGAATATGAAGCTGGACCCAGGAGACTGTTAGCTTAGCTTAGCATAAAGACTGGAAACAGCGGGAAACAGCTAGCCTGTCTCTGTCTAAAAGTACAATAAAAATGCTCACGAATTAACACATTAGAGTTTATTTTGTTTGTTAAATGTCTGAGAAAACAAACGCATTCTCCAAAATGTCAAACTGTTCATTAAAGAGAAAAAGTATCCAACAAGCTAAATACTTTACACAGTCCTCGATATACCACATGCAATTAGGCAATTAACTTTCTAGACTCCCTGACGTGTGCTGACAGAACCTCCTGCATGTTATTACCCTGCAGACAAACACACACTTTACATCTGACAGCAGCAGATTACTTTTACACACCCAAACACCCAACCAGTCATGATGAATGAACTCACAACACCAACCTCTGAGACAGTCAGTCACTACAATTACATTTACAATTACATAGTAATTACATTGTTTTCAAGATAATACCAAACCACAACACAAATCTAAGCTTTCAGAATAAAAAAAAATATACAATTCAAATCCAAATGTTAGCATTACTCACTTGTGTTAGGAAGACAACACCCTCCTCAACAGCCATGTTCACTCTCCCTCTTTCTGTCCCTCCTCTGTACGAAGAGGAGTGAAACCTGAGCTAAGAGTGGCCAAGCAGCCAACCAGTCATCTATTCAGTCAGTCGCTCCTTATCTTAAACCTCTCATGGGAAAAAGAGCAAGGTGCCATTGGCTCAGGTAAAAAAAATAAAAAATCAAAGCACACCAACAAATGTGAGTGCTGGAGGTCGCGGATACAACAGTTCCTTCCGCTGTCGGTGCCCTGCACATGATGAAGAGGGATGGTGGAAGGAACGAAGTGAGTAGAGGTGGCGCGGGAGAGAAGAGGATGTCGGGTGGAGAGCAAAGGAGGAGAGGGGGGTCTATCTAACTCCTCAGTGGCGACTAAACAAAGCGCTGAGCGTCTCGCTGTCTTTCACGCTGCAGAAAGGACACGCCACAAATCCCATCTGCTGCCGCCCTGTCCTCCTCCTAGCTGTATCTTTTTGTTTGTTAAATATGTCAACAAGGGTAAATCCCTGCAGCCTCGCAGAAGCTGGCCCCTGCCCTACAAAGCACCTTCGAGTGTGTGCGTGTGTGTGTGTGTGGGGGGGGGACTTACCATGGTAGCTGAGGCTTCTCCCTCCCTCTCTGCCTCCTTCCTTTTCTTCCTCACCTTCATCTACTCTGGAAGGGGGGGTTATCAGCGTGATCTTGATATCCAAGGTTGGGGAGGCGAGCAGGGAGAGAGGCCAAACTGAAAATAGCAGCTGAAACAAATACTTTAGCTAAAATGACTCAGCTGTGATATGTCAACACTCTACCCCCCCCCAACCACACACACTCTCTTCTCTCTTGTTATCCCACCCACTCTCCCTCTTTCCCTCCCACTCATTCCCTCTGGTTCACTCTCCCTTCCTCCCTCCGACTCCACCAGCAGCTCTTTATTGTCATCCTGCTTATGAGCTTTTTCCCCCCCAACAAAGACCAGCGTGATGCGTATATGTGTGTGTGTGTGTGTGTGTGTGTGTGTGTGTGTGTGTGTGTGTGTGTGTGTGTGTGTTGTGAGTGTATGTACAGGCTGGGCTTGCTCTACCTGGTTGCATGACCACAGGGATCTCAGTGATTCTATGCGTGTCTGCTAAAGCGGGTTTACGAACAACAACAACACCAGACGCTATTTTGGGGCGAGTGGGCCGGTGGGGGGCGCCCCTGAACAGTCAATGGGGACACTTTAACAGAGGATTAGGGGCTTTTCCTCTGGTATTAGGGACACCCTCTGTCCTCCCACCCCTCAGCAAATACGCCCCACTGCAGTCAGAGAGCTGTGGATAAAAAGCTCACTCCGACTGATTTCTCCTCACAAATCCTGCTCCAACACGGGGAGATAGCAGCCAAGTACTCACTGCTCTCCTGGAAAATGTACATGAAGAGCTTGAATCTGATTGCGATCTGTGATCTAAGACGGTTAAGCAGTTAAAAGAAACATGCAGCGAAACTACCGTGTCCATGCTATATGTTTGATCTTGGGTTTTTACACCTGTGGGGGTGGTAAGTGATCCGATTATCTTATCTTACCACCCACAGCTGTATCCCTCACCTTTTTACCTTTAGGGAAGCAAAACTCTTTAGATCAATTCCTATTACTAGACTGAATGTTGATTAGGCGGTGGGGGTCAGGACCCCCCAAAGAGGTCACAAGATAAACTGAGAGGTCATGAGATGATTAATCGGGTAGCAAAGAATCAAAAATACATATTCTGCTTCACAAAGTTGTGACCTTTCCATGACTTTAACCCAATACATACTCAGAAATAGTTCAAATTAAACCATCCGAGAAGGGCAAATCATAAAGCATAAAGGAGTAGTTCGATATTTAGGGAAATGCATTTAGTCCCTTTCTTGCTGAGATTAAGACGAGAAGATTTATACCATGAATGACCGACAGCCATACAAAAACAGAACTGTAAAAACGAGGTTGCCAGGTAAGCGGTTGAATCTTCGACTTGCCATCATTGCACCTTATAATCCGGCACATAACCGGCCATTTTGTTTTACACTTTGTACGGATTGAAAACATGAAATATAACCTGTTACTTAGCGAGCTTTAGTGATGCTGGTAGGGGACTTTGTTACCTTTGGACAGAGCCAGGCTATTTCCCCCTGTTTCCAGTCTTTATGCTAAGCTAAGCTAACCGGCTGCTGGCTGTAGCTTGGTATTTACCATACAGACATGAGAGTGATGTCAACCGTTTCATCTAACTCCCTGAAAAAAACAACATACCTATGCAGAGAAAAAGAGTTGGGCAATAAACTAAAACACAAAGATCATGATCGTGTTTTCTAAAATAGAACACTGATATCTGTAGTTGCTGGCATGAATTGTGCAATAAAAACATAACTCCTACTCGGCTAAAGAGATACTTTTGTTGTCAGAGGAAAAGCTGCACTCAACAGATGTGTGAACAAATGATGTGATTAACTTCCGGCACATGGAAAATCCCTGGGGCACACCGCTATGTGGTATTTTGATAATAAACGATCATCAGTATCACACCCATAAGCGCTATTTATAGCGGGAATACTGTTGTTGTGGCAGCGCTGCCTGTAACATCATATGGCACCACTGCATTGTGGGTATTTTCCAGCGCTATCAACTTTCAGGCGAGAGATAAAGAGCATTGGAGGCAGCCGGCGAGGGTCAGAGACACTCAGAAGGAGGGAGAGATGGAGAGCGGTGCACGTGAGAGCTGACAGAGGGAGTGACAGATGCTCTGGACCAGAAGAGGCCAGTTGAACATGTGATTGGTGGATCACATGCGTCTTCACGCTTACTCCTTCCTTGGAAACGACAGGGTTACCATGGCTACCGGGGGAGGGTTACAACAGAGGAGGAAGAAGAGTCGAGCCTCCTTATGGAAAATTACCTCTTGACACAGTTCTGCTCACACAAACACACGGCAGCTCAATGGAATATTTGAGTTATTATTAGCAAGACGCAAACAACAGAAGACGGAGAGGCGGTTCAATGTGAATAAAACCTTCCAGCATGTATTTGTGTTCATGATTATGTGGATACATGTATATATATTTTTATAAGCAACTATACAACTTTCTATTTCTCACAGGTGACTAGAGTCCCTTTTTTGTTTCTTTCTGTAATTATTTTTCTGTTTTATTGTTATTTAAAATATGAACTGAAGCTCGACATGCTATTTGTTTATTTGTTATTGTGCTAGAATTGTCAAAAGAAGCTGAGAAAGATCACTGAAATGTAGCTCGCCCTGAAAGGGAAGAACACATTAATATCTTTATATTACAATAACTAAATCAAAGACCAGATATCATATCAAAATGAATTGACTTGATATCCACCAAATGCTCATGTGCACAAATTATACCACAGCGCACCGAACAAAAGCACTGTAATATTACTTGAAAGTAGCCCTTTGCTCCAGAACTGTATTATGCGTATGGCATCCAACCCTAAAAATATGCTTATTGCGTAGAAATGGCTCTGGGCGGATCCAGTTGTCTCCCGGCTGGCTTCCCTTTCCTGGTTTCACAAACGCGCTCAGGCAGAGCTCCTGCCATCTCAGAGGAACTGTAAAACATCACACCGTGCTCATTCTGGGGGAGTATCCTCAATATTTGTCGGTAGACGGCAGATATTCACTGCTCGTGCAGCATGGAGCTCACTCAAGGGCACAGCTCCCCTCTGTCACCTGGGACATGAAAACCATCGGGGGGAGGGAGGGAGGGGAGGAGGGAGAGATAGGGAGGGAGCTGAGAGGAAGGGTAGAAGGGAGAAAAAGAGGAGGAGAGGAGGGAGGAATCTTGGGAAGAGAAATAGGTGAACCATTCAACTAGAGCAGAGAATGAATCATCATGCAGCACTGACATATGTTCAGATTCTTTATCAAGTTTACTAGAGAAGCGTGTCAGTAAAATATGTATTGATTACATGATCGGGAACCCCTTGGAAATGGGATTCAAAATGTCAAAGGGATTATCCTGGCTAAATAAAGGTTGAATGAAAATAACAACAACATTAAATCCTACAATCCTATTGTTTGTGCTTGCTGTTAGAATCACATTATTTACCACACTGGATGTAGTACTGCAGCTCTACTACTGCCTCATGTCTCTCTCCACTGTCAAGGACCATGCAGGGACAATAATGCTGACACTGAAGAACTTGAATGTCGCATTGGATTTCATCCAACTGACTCGTCAGCTGTACAGGTGAAATCTACACACTAGTGCACCGCGCTTGATCAATAGCTGTCCCGCCAAAAAGTCACCCGAAGACGGGCTCCAGAAGAGCAAAGGTGACACGATCAGATCCGTGCAGAGGAGGGGGAGAGGTAGAAAAGGGAAAGTGGAGGTGGGGATGGCTGAGAGGAGAGACGTAGGAGAGGGTGAGACAGAAAAAGAAGAGAGGAAGACACATTGATGGCGACAGAGACATGAGTTAGAAAACAGAAGGACCGAGCTCACGGCCAATCAGTGACAAGAGACTAAAGGAAAGTAAACAACATACGTTAAGTTAAATCAAACAAAGTCCTCCTCCTCCTCCTCCTCCTCCTCCTCCTCCTCCTCCTCAGTTTGACCTGCAGGAGACTCTGTTCAACAGTCAAACACTGGACTCTGGTGGACGGTGTCCTGCATGACAATTATTTGAAACATAATGTCTCTCTGTGAGGTTTTCTTCAAGTGTCCACAGCTGGCGTTTGGATAACAAATTCTAAATATACCTTAAAGATGTTTTGCTCCACTTCAATGGAATAAACTGCAACAGGACAAGTCGTTGGACCACTTTGATTATTAGGCTGGTCTTATATTTCTCCAATGATTAAGTCCATAATTAATCGAGCTGTATACATGCAACACTTAGATCTGAGTGAAGTGTAGTTCTTTAAGGTTAACTTGGCCTTATTCCCATACTTTTGTGTTCAAAGTGATATGATGCTGGTTTAATGCCTTTCTTTCTTTAGCTTGTCTAAATGTTTTGTCTTTGCTTTTATTGCCCCTGTGTACAAAAGAGAGTAAGATCCTGTTTAAATAAAAGTTGAATGAATTAAAGAAGATACATTTCTCATTATATCACACAGAAGAGAGAAATCATACAAACATACATATTGTGGTCACGTGTGTTGATGCAAAAAAAACTAAAAACAAATCACACGAGAGCAGGAGAAACGAGCTGTGAACACAAAACGAATATATTATCAATGACGTTTTTAAGTTGACACGCAGACTTTGCAATCAGTTGCCTATTTACATACTCACCAGATACAGAAAACACAAAATGCCGCCAGCTGTACCCTACCTGTGTCTGTCTACAATTTGAATGAATGAACGAACGTAAGTTCCCAAACACTAAGGAGTTATTAGCGCAATTGAAGTGTGTCTTTTACCAAACACGCCTCCAGGTTACAACTCTCCTTTGCCTAATTTCAATAATCCATAGTTCATATTGCTGGGAAGTGAAGCCATCTCGAGGTAATGACTGAAGAGAAGCCCATAAAACATCTTAAAACACATTTTGTGTCAAAAAAGGCAGTTCTCTACGGATACATTCTATTATGAGTGACTTCCTACTCTTTGTCATTCAGTAATGGGACATAAAAATGCAAATGACCAGCCAGTAGATGGAGGGAAATGACTATTCCTAATAATAAGAGTCAATCTTGTGTGAACAGCGGGTAGTATACACGAGCTGCGGGAGCTGAAATTGAGATGAGTTGTGCTGTAAAATTGTGTGTGTGTGTGTGTGTGTGTTGCTATATGGAAGCGAGAGAGCGCGAGAGCGAGAGTGAGAGAGAGAGGAACATGTGACACATATGAATTTCAGTGTGTGGGAGAACGTGACAAAAAGAGAGGTCAGTCTATTGAAAAGGCAACGGCTGACAGTGCAAACGTTGATATCACCTTGATATTTCCTTGTCTCAATCCTCACTAATTGCTCTCTGCTCTTCCACTGTGATGGGCGTGTGTTAGCTCAAAATTGTCCACCAAAATGTCGTCTCATTGACGCAACATTGCTCCCCTGGTTGCATAGGAATGCATGGATTGATGCTGTAATGTCGATACAATTTAAAACGACGGGTGCAGACTCTCTTTACACCCACAGACACAAATCCACAAAGAGAACATGGATCAATGATATTCTTCAGTTTCTCTGGGTGTCCTATGAACGTGAGCAGCCTGAACTGATATTACATGATTAATCTAATCACAAGACTTTTCCCTCCGAGTCAGTTTGTTAGGGGACTGAGCCCGTTTGAGCTGTAAGGGTATCTGTTACGACGACGTTAGATATCCACTGATGCAGAGAAGGAAGAAGTAAGAATATCCACCTTGCTGTGGAAAAGACATGAAAGCGATGGAGGCACAAAGGGGAAAAGAATGCCCTTCTTTCCCTTCTATCCTCACACCTTTAGGTCCTCTATTCCTTCCATCTCTCCCTCTCATTCAAATCTTTACCAATTTCCCTGTCTCTTCTCCCTCCCATCCGTCTTTCCACTGCCACTCCATCCATACTGCATGCATTTATTCTTGTGGCTCAGTGTGTCTCATTTCCTTGCCTTTGTCTTTCCCATACACAGCCTTCAACGTTCAACATCTCTAAACAATGTGTATTACAGTTGATACACTGTCACTCCAAACTCTTTAAATACCGACACTTGGTCCGTAGCTCTAAGCTTCAAACTATGATGCTCTATAGGCGTCAGTTTTGTCTTTTCAATATAAACTCTGAGGTAGGTTTACTTGGTTTTTAGGTTTGGTTTTGGCAACAAAACTACTTGGTTGGGCTCATGAAAAGATTGTAGTTCGGTTAAAATAGCCCGCTTGTTATGTTGGTGTGACTTAAATAGTTAAGTTACGAAACAAACTTAACATTGACTTGGTTTCCCACAGGACTCACTACAGCGGTTTCTTGATTGTGTTGTGGGTGTGCATGTGTGTTACACACAGCGTTAGACTGCGCTATGCTATGGACAATTCTAAACCACCTGGCATCAACAACTTACTTTAGCTTATTTTTAGCCTTGGACATGTCCTATCTGTTCCACTGGGTTAGCGCCGCAGCTGGGCTACAGTAAGTGAAAGTATTTTGGACAGGGTGAGAGACTGAACATCCATCTGGCTCTTAAATTCAACAGGGCATGGTTAAATTGAAGTCAAGATGACAGAGATCCTCTCCTCCAGTCTTTATGAGGAGTAAAAACCCAAGTCTAAAAGCTTCTTGTCCACAGTATCACTTCTCACAAAACCACCACGGCAGAGAAATACATTCAGCTCAGTGCTCTCACATCCAGGAAAACACCTATCGAATCAGTGTGTGTGTGTGTGTGTGACCATGGATTCATTTTTATGGGGGGACTTTTGCAAAACTCATGATGCCTTGAAACTGATGAAACCAGCAGTAGCAGAAATCCCCCTGATATATTATTGAAGTAAAATCAAGCAGTTTGGAAGTTAAACACATTCCTCCCCAACCGTCAATAACTACGCTGTAATCTTCCAACTGCAGACTTCCCACAGCAAGAGAGCCAAAAATCAAAAGCAGGCCTTAATTGTCAAATAAAGTCTGTCAGAGAAACAAAACAAAATCTGCTGTAAATGTCATTTTATTGTAGCTTCTAGCAAAACATTTAGAGAGCTCATAAAGCTATCTATACAACAGAAAGAGGTCTGCTTAGTTTGGCCTGTCGTGCTGTAACTGTTTTCGCCTGATCTTTGGCAGGCAGGGAGCTCCAGACGAGAGCAGACCACGAGCCATCTGTCCCCTCTGAACCCCCTCAGTCTCCACACACACACACACACACACACACACACACACACACACGCACACGCACACGCACACGCACACACACACACACACACACACACGGAGGCAGACACAAATGTGCACACAAGGACCTAAACTAAACATAGACGTGCACACGGATGGCTCAGTAAACATGTTAAAATGAGGGGACAATATTCAAATCCTCCTTGGTCACCCTTTGACACGAGGCCAAACAAACCAAATGCTCCACCCTGACACAGAGGGAGGAGGAGAGGAAGATGAAAGGGGAGGAAGAAGAAGGAAGTACAAGTGTGAAATGGGGATTTACATTCACCAATACAACTGCTGATCTTTCATTTATACTAGATCTGTGTACCCTCCTCCACAAACAGAGAGGTTAGTACACATTACAGCCTCCCACACTGTAGTAATGGCCTTTCAGATCCTGGCGTTTCTGCTTGGCAAACAGAAGGCTATTAGATGCTGAACCAGCCAGCTGCCCCCCAGGCAACACAAAGTAATAGGCTGTTGCATGGGGAGGCCCAAATCCATGGCAGCAGCACTCCCCAAACGTGGCAAGAAGACAGGCAAGTGTGGGTGTCGAGAGTAAAGAAAGTCACCTGCGTTTTGTCAAGATGAAATGGTCAATATCCCAAAACACAAACCAGTTCAACTGCAAAATGTCAGCTGTTGGAAAGCAGCAACAACTCACATCAATGATGCCATGACCAAACCATCAACAACATAAATCCACGAGGTCACAAGAGTTCAAGGGGTCAAGGCGGGTCAAGCGGGTCAAGCGTGCCCTGAAGGAGGATTTCAATATATTTAATGGGACAGAGCGGCGGAATGGGCATTCAGTCTGTCTTCTCGGAGAGACTCATTTAGATTAATAACAGCAGCAGATGTCAGTCCCTACACTGGACTGTAAACCAGGAACCGCTGTGGAATGATTTGATCAGGCGAGCCACATCTTTGTCCTCTTTCACATCTCCTTTTAAAACACTTTTATACTTCAGTAATTCCTTCTTACTATTTTCTCTCTTGTCCTTTTATTGGATTCTGTTTTGCTGTTGTAAAGCACTTTGTATTTAGCAAAACAGCTTGAGCATCATGCAAGTCACCATTTGGTGGTTCCTGGAGCTTTCACTGTGGGTGTAAACACAGCAGTTTATTGAGCGGATGCAAGCTGTCAAAGTGCAGCTGATGGTTGTTCTGATCAGTTATCACCCAGTCTGATGCTGTACAGTCCACAAAGCACTGTGCACAAATGAAAACGATGAAGTATGCAGTATTTCCTTCATACAATGGCACACAATGTAATGCCACAGGTCGGGATAAACATCAGACAGAGCAGTTTGTCGATTGACAAAAACAATCCCCACTGAAGCAATGCGTATCCTCAGCATAATGCTGCATGCACACCTCTTCAAAAAACACCGTGATATTGGTGAATTATGTCAGACAAAAATCAAACCAAGTTGCACAATGTCCATCAAAAAGACAGCTACAACTACACTGTCCTACCCTTGGTCTCTCGGTGGACAAACATGTGTTTGAAAATCATAATTCGGACTGTGCTGTGAGTGGTTAGACACATGAATCCAATATCTGGGTGAGAATTTGACGATAAACTGTGAGGTTTGCAGATCACTGTGTAACTGTCAGAGTAGGTGAAAGGCAACCACCAGTAAATGACTGGTGTCAGGTGGGCCTGTTGTCCTGCACAGCAGACAGTTCATATTGTGGGTGGCAGCACTTTTACTTCAGACCAGCGTTGTTCCTGTAGCACTAAAATCTGTGACTGACATCCTTGTGAGCCCCCCCCCCCCCCCTCTCTGTACGAGAGCGTGTTGGCCGACCCCCTCTGACCCCGCCGTGTCCATCCATCCATCACACACAGCCAGAGCTGACTGCTCATCAAGGCCGCAGCCACGTGGGCGCTCACACACACACACACACACACACACACACACACACACACACACACACACACACACACACACACACACACACACACACACACACACACACACACAAGCTCATTTTGCCAACTATGACACATATACATGCTTCAGCAGGTAGCATCAAGGTTGCAGCTGAGTAGAGAGACTAATGACCTATAATAAGACACAACCTTGACTGATGGGTACAGTCAGTTAGCTTGTGTATAGCGGCCAAAAGAGCAGCACACACACACACACACACACACTCTGTCCCCCCCACACACACACATTAACGGATGCACACGGTGCTCTGCTCTCTGCAGCTCAGCTCTGTGTCTGCTCTCTTCACTGAGGTGGATTTTGATCCGCCAAACTTTTTAATTTCACCTCATCGTTTTCAGCAGTCTGGCCTTATGTCTGTCTTTGTGTTTTTGTTTTTGTTTCTGGCCAGCAGAGACTTCCTGAGGAAACCTGTTGTCAAAAATGTAAAAGGTTTGATAAGACTGAGAAAAACACTGACGATTGTCTGTTTATTAAAGGTATTGAAATAATGGGTGACATGTTCATTACTTTGTGGGGAAATTGCTCTTGACATATGTTCCCTCACCACAGGAAGGAGATACGTACAGTTTAATAGCAATGAAACTTTACCACGTTAAGAATGGGTGTGTGTTCCTATAAGGACACTTTGAGGCTCAAATGTTCAGTCTCCACCCCCACACTCACCTTTAAATGTCTCCTATATGTAACATTAACATGTGTGTAATCCTAGAGGAAGGTATAGCTACACCGACTCAAGCACTGACACATGCATGTTGACGTTCACGTGCTGGTAATTTTCACAGAAAAATGATGATGTATTTATGTAAAAAAATTGAAATAAACCACAAACATCACACTTCCCCGATTCAATCAGCCATTTGCACTACAGCCACTCACTACACCAGCTGTGAAACAGCCTGACTCATAACATTAATGGCGCCATTTCATTCAGTTGACTGCCACCAAACAGACCAATCAACGAGATCTGACAGGCATTGAAGTCCATTCTAAATCAATTTCATCACAGATATGAATATATTCTGTAAAGAATCTTAAATGATGTAGAAGTCATGCTGACCCTGAGAGAATAACAAGCACAACTTTTATTCTGTTGTCCACTGTGTCGTTTCTGCTTCGTTTCAACACGCCTCTAATTGGTCACTTAAGCAACTTGTGTGTGTGTGTATGTGTCCGATGTTTTTTGTCTTCTTTTTGCTAACAGCTGGAGCGGCTATTTGGCTGTCAGGAGTGAAGGTCCCAGAAAACTTAAAGATGGCTGACACAAAGACAGCTGACAGAATCCCAGTCAGCAACACACACGTGCAACCTCCCCCCCCCCCCCAAATACACACACACACACACACAGTGACAGCAACCTAGTCAGCAGCAACACCAACAACAACCTGACTCATATTGCTGCATCGCGGTGCATCAGATCAAGCCTCCGTGCTGACAGATAGAAGAAGAGCGCTATTAGACAGAACGTCACAGAGACAGAGAGGACGATGTGCTTTCTACTTTTTAATAATGTAGTGTGTCATTACTTACAGTGACTTGTGGAATTCAATCCAATGATACAGCGCTTAAACGAATGATAACTTCCATTGTAGATTAATCTGTCATTTATTTTTTGGTGGATCAAATCGTTTTGTCCATAAAATGGCAGAAAATAGTGAAAATGCTCATGTTTGGTGTTTCTGCTTAATAAATGACTTAAACAATTGATTAACTTTCTGCCAAAGGGACTAATCAATAAATTAGCACATCAGCACAACTGCAGCATGATGATATTAGAGAGTTAAAGCATGCTAACAAAGTTATCTTTGATTTTACCTCAAAACTTGTCTGCTCTAAAAGTCTAATCCATTTCTGTTCTAAAATAGTGAAAAAGTGACAACAATCAGACTGTCAGCGGTTTTGCAGCTCTTGGTGTTATTACTCACTTCCCTCCAGGTGGGATCATACTACTACTATAGATTTAGGATGAAACACAGATGAGACAGTTTACAGATAGAAGGTGGGGTGTCTCTGAGTTCAGCTGAACACAGAAATATCCAGAGTTTGTCAACGTGGTGATACATAGGGAGCTGGCTAGGAGTTGCTGGAGGGCTTTTTCTATTTTCAACATGATGGGTGTTTGGGAAAGCGGCAGTAACCAAACCGAGGTGGAAAGAACCACCAGACGAGGATGAAGATACTTTAGATTGTATGCTAGCTGTCTGTTAAATGTACAATAATTATAAATCACATATGAGAATCAGAGAAATTGCCGTGACTTATCAGTTATTTCCGGGCGAGCAGGCTGGCGTGTTGGTAATGAAACGACTGTGAGGTTAAAGCTGACACAGCAAGGATTAAGTTTCACCGTCATCATCAGGACAAGTATTTTCATCATTCATGGAGCTAATCGATCGATTGTTATCGGGGCTATTTTCATTGGGGATCAATCTGTCACTCATTTTCTTGATAAATTGATTCATCATAGAGGAGTGAACAAACCAGAAAACATTACAGAAGCTGTTTTTCTTTAAAAATGTACTCAAACTGATCAATAGATCATTGAAATAGTTGCAGATTAATTTAATTGAATAATTGAATAATTGAATAATTGAATAATTTATTTATCAAGCCCAAGCTGACTTGTTTAGATTGCTTGTTTTGTCTGATTAAAATATTCAGTTTACTATTGCAGAGGAATAAAATAACCAGCAAATATTTACATTTCTAAGGTTAGCATCCGTGAATTATTAAAGATGACAATCAACTAATCCATTAACTGAGTAACTGTTCAGCTCTAATTATAACCAAATGCCCAATACAGCTTTGTATGATGTCAAATCTGACGTCCAAAATCCAAAGGTATTTAGCTCATCATGATATTAAACAGTGAATCCACACAATTGAAAAGCTTTAAACATTTTTGCTTCAATTTCTTAACGAATATATCATCAAGATAGCTGCTGATTACACTTCAGCTGGTCGACTCATCTATGAATCGACTAATCCTTGTTATACTGGAGCTTTCTAAGCACATCTTGCCTGGAGCTTGACTTTACTTTTTAACTGTGACTTTACAAGTTGTCTTTGGTTTCCCGCCGCTCTTGTGTTTCTGCTGTTCAGAATGAGTGATGGATTCCTGGCAGGAGCAGAAGGCTCTGAGGGCACCAAGAACCAGAGCACAGCATCAATCCTACTGTTCTGCCCCGAGGGTAATACAGAGAATGCCCCTCTAGTACTGATCCTTCACTGTCTTTAAATGACATTCAGGCCTTCATACAACTATGTGAACCCAGTTTAATCACACATTCAATACAAAACAACGGCACAAAATGATCTAAAAAAGATGAAAAGAAGCCATGAGTGGGTTGCCTACAGTAATGTAGCCTACTTAATGTTCAAGCCCACCTTAAATGCAAACCCACGCTGATTAGTGCCTTTAAAACTAACATTTGTCGTGCTGCAAGTCGCCGTTTACTGTATATATAACGGCCTAATGAAAACGTTAAAATAATCACTGATGCTTATTGGTGATGCTGAGGAGGGTGACCGTACAATGACAAGATGAGAAAGGAGACACAATTCTTTGGTAACAACTCCAGTCATTGATTTCTCTCAGGAACAACCAGGAAGAGGGTGAGAGGGGAGGACAGAGTAAAAGAGGAGAAAACTCAGCAGACTATGGGTTTAAAATTCAGGACTTTTTTTTGGAACAATATAAATCACCACTTTGCTCTCTTCCCAGCCGCATATGATATGATAGGAATCCTCTCTGACCTTTTCTAAATCCACCACACAGGACGTTTATGGTAAACCAGGTTGTGTCTTCACGGGTACGATAAAATACACTTCCATCCCACAATAGGCTGTGAGTGGTCACTGGTAACAGAATCCAAACATGTTTTGGCAAAGCTGCTTGTGAATAATTCAGTACGAAACGTTAAGTAGACAGAATGCTTCTATTCTGGCTGTCCACACAACTGTTAGCAGAAACACAAGGAATGCAGCCAAAGACCTCTCTTGTGTGTGTGAGTGTGTGTGTGTCTCTGTGTGTAGTGTTCTACTGTCTAAAGGTCTATTTGTCCAGTGATCTGACACACAACAAGCTGAGTTAAAGAATACCAATCCCACCTTGGAGCTACAATCAACCTTTCCCCATCAGCCGGCAGTACACTGGTTTAAAGTGTACACTACTAGCCAGCAGATGACAAAAGCGATCGTTTCTCTCTGTGTTTCACCTGCCACTGTAATGCACAGTACACCCAAGGCCACAGACACACACACACACACTGAGAAAATACAGAATTTCCAGACAAACACACACACACACACAGAGAAAATACAGAATTTCCATGCTCAGATTACATCGCAGTAAAGACTGCAACCTTTTCACACTAAATTACTTCCTTTAAGCGGCAATGGAGTCTTTCCCTCAGGGCTAAAAGTAAAAATACAGATTGTGTTGTGACAAAGACATGTTAAGAGCCAGTGTTGCAGCTCAGTCTATTGACTGGACATTGCAGGATATTGATAGTGCTTTAGAGGGTAATAATACACATTTCAGAAAAGAAGAGATATGCAGTGCGAGAAGCAGAACAGATTAATAATGAAAGAAGAGCAAAAAGGACAGAGGTATCGGTGGATGAAGTCTACACATACTTTAGCTAAAACACCCAACAGAATCAGGTTGGAGCATGTTGAGACAGAAGGGTGCTTCCATGTTTGGGAGTTGGGTGGATTGGATTGAGGGGGCGGGGGCGGGGTCATATTTTTTCTCTATTCATGAATCTAGGCGTTTTTCTGTTCTCAAGGGAGTCCTGCATAGACAGACCTCCCCTCCCTGCTGCCACCCCCCCTTTGCTCTCCCCCTCTCCGTCCTTTCCTCTCCCTCCCCCCACGCAAAAGAGCTAACTGTGAAGAGGTGTGATTACCATCGATCTGTCCTAACTCAGCCCATTTCCTCAGATCCAGAGCCTCGGAGCTCCAGCCTGCGTGGCGGGGGCCGCCACAAGGCCAGGACCACGCAGCACTGCCCTTGCCCAGGGACAGAGGCTTTCTTTCTGGGGGAGAAAACGTCAGGGAGGGTAGGTGAAGGATCCAGAGCTGCTGTTTAACGTGATACCACGTGATATATTGACTTATAATAGGTGAATCCTGTTGAATAAAAGTGTGTGTTGTCATTGCTGCGGTCTTGAACAAAGTGGAGCGAGTCAACAAAATTGATGACCGCGCGATTCTTGTTATTGCTGCACGTGACGGTGGAGTGGCAGGTGGTTAAGTGGAGAGCAGGGAGGACGGCGTTGTGCTAGAGGTGGAGATGGGTGGAGGGGGGGGGGGGAGCAAAAGAAAGTAATTATCAAGCCGTACGGCGTGAGTCCCAAGGGTCAACAGAGTAGTGTGTGTGTGTGAGAGAGAGAGCATGACAGCACCATTTCAATAGGATAAGCTTTATCGATGAGTGTATGAGAAGCACCTGCCATAGATGCATAAATATATATACACACACACACACACACATACACACACACACACACACACACACGCCTGTGACATACCATTTGGTGTTTAAGAGCCTGATGGAAGAGGTCTGGCATTGATGCACAGTAGGGGATTAATGAGTGTGATGTTGTAGGGGCGGGGGCGTTGTCTGTCTGTCTCTCTCTCACACACACACACACACACACACACACACACACACACACACACACACACACACACACACACACACACACACACTGCTGCTTCAGTGAACAGTGAGTAGTGAATGAAGACAGACTTGTGCATCAAATGGAAAGGAAGGAAGGAAGAAATAAACTGTATCGGTAGTAGAGCTGCAACGATTAGTCGACTCATCCATTAGTAAAATAATAAAAAATAATCGCTAACTATTTTGACAATCGATCAATCGCGAAAGAAATGTTTCATGCAAAAATGGCAGAAAAAGCTGTTTTCACAAAACTGAATATCTAAAGGACATTTAAGGACTCATCACCATTTTGGACTGGGTTGGACATTTCTCCCTATTTTCTGACATTCTGAGACCAAACGATATCGCAATTAACCTCGTAAATAATTGGGAGATGAATCGATAAATATGGATTAAAACAATCGTCAGTTGCCGCCCTCGTGGGTCGCATTAGGCTTCTAAAGTATAATTAGGCGTGATATCAACTGTAGGTGAAAGAGATAACGGTGCGTGGCCACGTTTGAGTGAATAGTAGACGTCTTTCGAACGCCAATTCTGTCATCGCCTGACGCCCAGTGTTCTATTCTTGTCTCTTATTCCTTGTTTTCACAAAGTCACCCTTTCCCCTCTCTCCTTTCTGTATGTCCTCCACACCTGCTACCCTCTTGGCCTCTCTTTCACTCACTCTGCCCTTGCCTCATCAAGTCTCTGCCCCCTTATCTCCTCCTCTTCCCAACTCCTCCGTCTTTGGTCTCCCTCCCCTCTTACATACCATTCAGCTCTGTAATCACATCATGAAGCAGCATTACTGCATCTGTGAACAATCTCACGGTGAACTGCACTTACTGAACTCCTTCTCTGTCTCACCCTTGAGCACAGGAGGTTTAAATGAGATGAATGATGGAGACATGAGTCCATGGTGTACTTGTTCAGAGAGGAGAAGTCCAACAGTTTGGTATAATGTTTAGAAAATAAACTATGAAATAATTGAATGAGTATATTTACAATACAATACAATACAAATGTGAACTCATCACATGTAGAACAATATTCATATGTGAATAACATTATAAAGACATATGTGACGTTTATACACATGCAAAATGATTGACAATAAAAGCAACAATTCCACATGTCAATTCACTTGTTGGTGTGTAAATATATATCTCTGACATGAGAAATGTCATATTGTACCTAAAATGTCATATGTCTTTCAGTCCAGTGTATCTCCAAATTGTCAGATAGACTGAAGGATTAAATGCGTCTTTATGGGTCGAGATAATTCTCCTTATTCTTAGAATGATACAACACTCTAAAAAACGCATTGAATTAGCGGCATTTCTTTTGTAGATGACAGGCCGTGAAACACATTTCCTGTATGGCATTTAAATACAGCCATGAGCATTTGAAATATTAGAAATTGTTCCGCGTTATTATGTGAAACCACATCCAGCAGTTGCACACAGGACACCACATCAGCGCGAGCGAGAGGGATGCAGAGGAGGGAGGGTGCACGTGGGTTTCAAGAGCGTCAAGAAAGACGCCACTCACCTTCAAATAACCTTTAGGTTTACGATCATTCTCTCTCTCTCTCTCTCGCTGCCTCTACACAGTAATTCTCTCCATTTCTTCTTATCGCTGACTCTCTCTCTTTCACACACATGCTCCCTCTTTCTCTCTCTCCATCCATCAGTGCTTATCTCTTCCTCTTTCTTTCTACTTCTATATCTTCCTCTCTCCGGCCCTCTAACGCTCACTTCCAGACCGTTACAGGACGTCATGTACGTGTTGAACAATAGGTCAAATCACCTGCTGCACAAAAAAAAGGGGTGAAAGACTGCCAGGGGTGAAAGACTGCCGGATGAACCAGACCATGACCCATAGACAACATGGATTTCTTCCCCCCCCCCCCCCCAGCAGCGGCGGGTCAAACAAATCCCCACATACACAGGTTTCCAGTTCCGAAGGCTCCCTAAGAAATCCCATCACACACACCGTCCCCCAGCAAGTCTGATTGAGGACCCTTGAAGTGGTGGATCAATAATTAGAACAATTCTTATTACACGCTCTCATTTCCCCTTAGAGACGGAAGCTAAAGTAGAACAATAGCAGCAGCATACAGTAGAGTGAGGACGCTGTGACGCACGCCCATTGGAGGATCCTGCACTTTTCAGGCCATGTTTCATACAAAGGTGGGGACTAAAATGGTCTGATGTAGTGAGTATTAGTGTTGTGTAGTGTTTATACATATGTGAACGCATGAATAATATGATGCAGCCACGGAACACGAATTGTCAAGATTTCGGTTTGTCAGTGTGTCAGAAAACCTGTGTTCGGTGGACCTCGGGTGATTTGGCCATCACCCAAAAAAAATGACGAGTACTAGTGCCGTGTTTGGAGATACATTGACGATAACCAATCATGGTCAGAGCTAACCTTGGTGACAAGGTGCAACATATTCTGATAAAATGACTGTGGATTATATGTTGCATTGTTCCTGTGAATTCCCTTCACTTAGGAGGGCAATCTGAATCCAACGTGATGGCAAACTCCACCACGACCAGCAAAACAAACTGTATAGAGAGACGTCATTGTATGTGAATACATTGAATGGCTACTGAAGAAACAATGGCAATCAACCATAAATGGAAATGGAGTTTAAACGTAAGGATTATTTGTCTTTTGCAAGAGATGTCAGATATCTTGCATTCTGTGTGTAGGTTTTTTTTTGACAAATTGTGTTTAACCAAGTGCAACAACTGGAAATGAAATTGACTGGACTCATCCTAGCGCCTAACAGATCCCTTCCTACCAATGCAAGTGATGGGTAACAAATTTCACAGTCCTCGTTTAGTGCAAAACTGTATTTGAAATCTTCTCAGATACGTCTTCCAAAGTTACAGCCCATTAGGTATTAAAAAGCAGTCCACAAACAGCGTTTCCGTGCTGAGCTACAGTAATGGCAACAAAAACAGTGACTTCTGCACTAAAATGTGAGAAAGAAACTTGATTCGACTGCTGAAGCGTCAACTGAGCGTAACTTCAGATAAACGTCTCATTCAGAAAAGGCAGCAGAAAGGATTCATGTGTTTTAAATCTCTCTGTAACTTTGTCAAAGCTTTACTACAAACTAGGCAACAGCTTCTTAGTCATACATCACATTCCAACTGAGTGAGTAAGAAAAGCCATATAGGCTCCTTCAATTGTCACTATTTTCCACAAACAGAAGCTTGGCAGCCTCCTCAAAGTCACGCTCGCGCCGTCCAGCCGGTGGCGAAAACATTTTTTGGAATACTGGGAGGCGTTCCCAATGCCAATGCAATTAGCTGAGGCATGCATGAGCACCAAATTCATTAACCTCCATCTTTTATGGGCTGCTGGGGAGGGGAGGAGGTGAAGGAGTGGATGGGGGGGAAGGAGGAGCGAAGCAACACGCGTGCCATTTTGCCATCTTTGTTTCAGCCAACCCAGAAAGTGAGTGGAGAGAAATCAGGGAGTGAAATGAGACGGAAAGAAAAGAAATAAAGGAGGGGAATCTATTAAAATATATATTGATATTATGTTTCCTCTCTCGCCGCCTGCCTACAGCCTGATGGCTCTTTTCCCCTCGCGCTTTACTTTTCCTCTTCGGGCCAAGCAGACTCTTGGCTTCCCACTGTTGCCATGGGCTTGCTCTGAAGGCAGCACAGGGCTGAAACCCAATTTCAACACTCGCCTTCCAGCAGTCATTTCTCAGTCTTGCTTTAGATTCACTACACTGTGATCCAGATTCAGACCTTTTAATGAACAGTGATGATGGCAACAAATGATGACCACTGATGAGCTCTTTGGCATATGTAATAAAGGATGACCATTTTTTGTACCATCCAATTAAAAAAAAGGCACAATATTAGAGACACTGGTGCAAAAAAAACAGCTGAGAAACAGGCATAGAATTTCCTTGGAAGAGGAACCACTGATTTGACTGCAGAATAAGGCACATGACCCATATAAGCCCTGTGAGAGAAACAATAGGTACTGTACCGACGCACACGATGCGTACCGGAACAGTGTGTAAACCTGGGACCTCTCTCTCTCTCTCTCTCTCTCTCTCTCTCTCTCTCTCTCTCTCTCTCTCTCTCTCTCTCTCTCTCTCTCTCTCTCTCTCTCTCTCTCTCTCTCTCTCTCTCTCTCTCATAATGTCATTAGAAGTAAAGCAGCTTGGAGAATTAATGTAATGGGGGTTTCCCGTTCAGATGACCACTGCGGCTACTGAGTTTTCACTGACTCTCTCTCTGAAACTCTCATACAACATGTGAAAATGAACTCCAGCATTCATACAGACACACACTCATAGATAGATCTCTCTCTCTCTCTCTCTCTCTCAGGTTAACATCCCACTATTCCCAGGGTGCTAATGGTAGGGACTATCTCCCTCTGTGCCGCTTTCCTAACAATACACACTGTAAATACGGAGACACACAACACCAAGTCGTTAAGCATCGGTAGCAGGGATCCCTCCCCTGACACCCTGGACTCCATTAGGCCTACACTGAACCGAGCGCCGTCTGATAAAAGTCGCAGGCCTCATGTCCAACTATCACATGCACTTTGTTCATCTATTTTTGCATTTTGATAGTTGTTACTATAACTTTGTCCACAACGTACTCCCTGCTTTCTGCGTAACCCTCCGCACAACATTTTCTACTGACATTTTACAGATGCACATACAGATGATTAAAAAGAGTCCAAGATCCAAACTTACTGCTCACTAAACGACAGAGTTTAGTGAGGAAGTAGTGAATGAGTGAACAACGGAGTGAGCAGATGTCTCAATGGGGTGCATATCATGTTTATTCTGATATTAACCCAAACAAGACAGGAAATAAAAGCAGTATCAACACTATTTTCTGGTGACCTTATCGGCACAATCTGTGACGAAAACAAAAGCGTAGCCACTGATGCTCAAGACACGAGACTGGAATCTGCTGTCATGTATGAATTAACACCAAACAACATTCAAAAGTAATTATTAATTAAAAGAACACACTTTAAGCTGATTAATGGCCATACAGTAACTATAGTAAGCATAAAAAATGACATGCAGTGTATTTCAAGTTAAGTCAAATTACTGAAAGGCATTTTAGATATGTATACAACTTAAATCAACTCTGAATCCACCTGCTTGGGGACTAACGCAAAAAAAAAAGAAAGAAAATGTACGAATGGGAAGACACACCACTCTAACACCAAGTGTTCTCTGTACCTGCTCCACCATCTAAATATAGCGTTTGTAGAGCAGTGAAAGGAGTGAGTCAAAGCAGTTTGTTGCACAATGTGCACCAAGGAGACCGTATATCAGTTTAGCTACAAGACAAACATAAAACGGTTTGATGCCGAGTAATGGAGGGAAACTGGCAATGTAACCTGTGACTGTAATGCCCTTTTGTCTCTTTTATAGTCTTTCTGCATGTGTGACTCTTTCGTCATGTGTCTCTATAGACTCTGACACCTCTCAGTCAGTCTATTCCCACTGTATAGTGGACACAGTGAGAGTTGAAATGCCACCAACAGCGCACGAGCAAGGGCAGCCAAGGAATAAAACCACTACTGCGTATCTGTACGTGTGCTGGAGAGAGAGAGAGAGAGCGAGAGAGTGACTGACAGCGATGGTCTACAGTGCACATCCCTCAAGTAAACGACTGACAAACAAATTAACTTCAGTGTTTGACTTTGTTTTGTGACAGTGCATCATTAAAATTCAGCAGCATGAGCCAAACAGCAGCGCTAACAATAGAAACGAAAAAGCCAAAGAGAGCGAATGGACAGACAGGGACTAAGACACAGAGAGAGGACAGACGGAAGGATGCAGGGCATGCAGGCCGGAGCGAGAAGGGAAAGTTTATTATGCCCACGGATGGTGCTGTGAACAATCCAATCAATACAACTCTCCCCTCTTCTCCCCTCATCATCTCGGTCTCCTGTTCTCTTCTATGAAACATGACCCTTCATAGGGACTGTAACCCTCCTGTACAGATCAGCATCTTAGACACAAATCATTTTCGCACACACAAACATAGACAAAAGGAGAATGCAATGCGCAACTATGAGTGTACAGGTTTAAAACTTGACTGAGAAGTAGATCCATAAATTCACTTGACCTTATGAATCTTTTCTTTTTTTGGGGGGGGTTGGAAAAGATTAGGCCACGATAGCTCTTGCCTCTTGATTGTGCTGAGGTCAAATAACGTTGCCAGCAGCATAATTCAAAACCAGGCACCCATGGGCGCAAAGTTTAGTAAATGTCACTGATATTGAACAGATCTCTCGCGGTCAAATCTGCCCACATTCAACACGCAGAAGGCAATGAATGCTTTTCTCTAAACACTAGAATAGAACAGACAGCGGGGAGTTTATTTCAATGCACAACTGTGGACAGACGACCAGTTAACTTTTGTTTTTGTTCCTGTTTCCATCAGTGGTAGCTTATAATTTGCGATAATCTTCATAAATACCACCTTTTCTTTGCGTGACTTTGTCCCACCGGTCCGTGAAACAGGGTTCTCCGCAAGCTGACATGTAAGAGAGAACAAAGTGCACTCCGCACGGGGTGATTATAACAACTGACCACCTCGATTCTCCTTAAAACAAGGAAGGGTGTGCAAATATTTGAGGAAGCCCTGTGTGTGACGTAGTTTTACTCAACGGACGGACACTATTAGGAAACGTTCAAAGAGTCAAGAGGCAGGAAAACAAAAAAACGCTCGACGTGTCCGAACAGAGTTTGCCTCATCTGGAGACGGGTAGCTATAAGATCATCATGTACAAGCAGGTGACATTATTTTTGACTTTGAGCCGTCACGTATATGAAGAGACAAAGATTATGCTAACACCTCACATGCATACCAACAATAAACACACAGACTCCCGCATGAAGAAATAGGGGAACACCATCACACACACACACACACACACACACACACACACACACACACACACACACACACACACACACACACACACACACACACACTCACTCTCAAACATTCAGGACACAAGGTCAAAGATGCTCTTTAAATTGGACGAGTGTCAAAAGAAAACAGAGACTACACGTGTGTCTTGAACTATGCGCAGATCTGAACATGTACATGAATGTATTTATGTGTGACGAGGCAACCTCCAAGCCCAGTTGATCTAGGTAGTCAAGCTGAGGGAGATGTAGCACACACACACACACACACACACAGAGAGTCACGCTCCAATGATGCTCGCTGAGCGGAGCAGATGAAGCCACCAGCCAGCCAGCCAGCCCTCGTCTGTTACCTTTCTCTTTTGTTCCCGGGACGCTGCTCTCCTGCTCTTCCTCCGCTTCTCCTTCTCGTCCTCCAATGCATTCACATCCACTTCCCCCCGATTCTTCTTCAATTGAGAGGCCGCGTGAGCCATGATAGGCAATAAAAAAAGACGTAGAAGCACCACACACTACACACGCGTGCCTCACCTGAAATCCCAGAGAAGTTCAGGGGCTGTAATTGACAAAACCGGGATCTCAGAGGAAAACATTCGGGGTAGAAAAGGAAAGGGGGGGAAAGGGAAGAAAAATGCCCTCCTTGAAAAGGAGAATGGAGAAGAGTAGGGTATCTTTTACATGTATGTATATCCTGTATGTCCTTTCTTTAGGTTGTTGCTCTGGTCTGCTCGCTCTCTTTTTTTCTTTTCTTTCTAAAGTGATAGAAAGACGGGAGTGAGGAGACAGCAGCTTCTCCTCATCTCCTCCTCGTCCACTGGCAGTGTGAGAGGAACGCGTTCCAGGAGAGGAGAGGACAAACCGGATGGAAATAAAAGAGACACGAGCATCACCAGCACAGAGGTGGAGGGAGGGAGGAGAGAGAGAGAGAGAGAGAGAGTGGAGGTGGAGGGAAGAATGGAGGGAGGGGAACGGTTACTACGGAAACCACGCTCTGTTTCAGTCCGTCCTCCTAAATGTTTCTCTTTCTCTTTCTCTCTGCTGCTGTACCTCGCCTGGTTCTCCACCATGCAGACGTGTGTATGCCTGTGTGTGTAGTTGTTAATGTGTGTGTGTGTGTGTGTGTGTGTGTGTGTGTGTGTGTGTGAGAGATACAGTCTTAGAGAAAGAGATTCATTTTGTGTGTGTGTGTGTGTGTGTGTGTGTGTGTGTGTGTGTGTGTGTGTGTGTGTGTGTGTGTGTGTGTGTGTGTGTGTGTGTGTGTGAGAGAGAGAGAGAGGGGGTGTGAGTGCATGAATGAAGCAAAGGCACCGGTTAAGATAGCAAAAGGAAATGGTGGCATGGAGCAACAGCAGAATGACTGAGTGTATGTGCGTCCATGTGTGTGTGTATGTGTTTCTATAACCCCCCCCCCCCCCCCCATCAACTATCACACACACACACACACACACTACCAGCTGGAGGTGGCCAAGTGACCGGATGGGAATGGGGAGAACATGCGAAGGACACGGGTGAAGGCGAAGAGGGAGGAGATACTGGATGTTCCTGGCGGTAACAGTGCATAAATATCACCAATACACACAAAAGGAAGAGGAAGCTACAACTGATGATATTATCCAATATTGCCAGTCAATTTGAGAATGTGTATGATCACTCCTGAAGATGAATGAATGTATAACTCAATGAATGGCAACCCAAACGAAAAATCAACCAAGAGAATGAACCAATGCAGGTAACAAATGATCAGTGATTGAATAAATAAATCACAAGCCAAAATTAAAGAAATAAATGCCTATTTTCCGGAATTTCTGTGCCGGAACTCCTGTGCTGTCTTATGCTTCTCTAAACTCAGTGTGGTCATCCCACCATCTGGGTTCATTGACATCGTGATGGAGAGGTCAAACGGGACCATGGGAGCTTTTGTTTCACCTTGTGTCTTTGTTGACAACAGGAGGGACAGAGGAGGAGAAGAAGAAGAAGGAGGGAGAGACAGGAGAGAAGATCTACACAGAGAGATGGAGAGACAACAAAAGACCCTGTTTGATTTTCTGCGAGATCTCTTATTTAGGAATGTCCTTCACATCAGCCGTGCTCACGTCAGACGTGGCAGCGTGGAGACAGACGGAGCACACGGCGGCCATCTTTATGTTTCTCTCCCCCCCGTGCCTGCGTGTCAGAGGCACCTATGAGCATGGCTGGGTCCTTGTCAATACCGAGAGGCTGCCTCATCACATGCCTGTCTGCTTTCCACAAAATCTGCAGCGCCTCTTTATCTGTACATATGGACTACATGGGAACCATACGGAGAAAAGCTGAGAACGAGAGCGAGATGATCGGTCACCGCTGCTGGAGAAAGAGGAGAACAACCCTCCGGGGACAGATGACAAGCTTAGCCAGTGGACACCAGTCATAACGATGCCAGTGTGAAATTCCCTTTTCTCCTCCTCAAATATATTCACCCTCCCAGTTTCATTTTCCTTTCTTTCTTAGCCCCAAACACCAGCCACCGGCATGAGGGGGGGGCTGACTTACAGCCTCCATCATGCATCAGGGGGTGTCACATTATGCCAAATTATCATGCGGTTGCTAGGCGAGGGCCAATGGGGTGGCTTCAGGGAGGACAGGGTGGATGGATAAGGAGCGTGGAGAGGTAAGAGGAGGGATTGGGAAGGCAGGGGAGGCAGCAGGAAGGGGGGGGGCGCATGTGTGCGAGTGTATGTAGATGCACGGAGAAGACAACAGGGCATAATGTGCACATGATAAACAAATCGCTATTTAAAAATAAAAAACAAGCCTTTACTATCGCTACCAGTACTACCGACTTTCCATAAATGAATTCATTGATAAAACTCCACTCAAAAGAAGACCATAACCCCCCCAGCCAATAGCCTTACTCGTAGTAAAAGCCACTGCCAAGGTGTTTGCAGGCAAAGAAAAAGCACGTTTACTACAAAAGAGCAGAGTTGGCCGGTGAACTCTAAGTGGACGTATGTTGGATATTTCCCACCGTTTTTCCAGGCGCTATGCCATACACACACAGCCAGAATAACACTACACTACAACCAATGATAAACCACACACAAAATGAAGAATATTTTGCATCATTAGGATGGCAATTTTCATTTAGAAACAGTAGTAGCTATAATATGAGCTCTTAGGTTGATCGACAGAAAAATCTATTTGATTTCATTTTGACAATGAGGTTTTATAGATTGTCACTAAAGAAAAATAGTAGTTAGTTGCACATAAATATGACAATAATTATTATTCATTATCATTATTATAATTATAATATTGAGGGTATTGAATCTGTCATCACTCATTCAGGAATATGATAAGAAATTAAAGAATCTTTAAATTTAAGTATCCCACTGATTATGAGATTATGAACACTGAATATACAAGCAAAGCAAACTAAATCCTCATATGTCTTCAGATGCCCCTGAGTCCATGTTGCCTGGGCCCGTCTCTTCTCTGCGGTGAGTCTGTGTGTCTCACTGGTGCGTCTCCCACGGGTGCAACGAGACCAATCACAGCGTCAATCTCATTGGCCTCTTTGACCTCCGCAGCCACAACAGCGTGTCCCCTAACACACGAACGAAAACAGGCAAAGCGAAGACAGCATCTGGAGGCTCTGAGCTGGACAGGTCACTGTGAGGTCACAGAATAACCAACACACAGGGAATTACACAGATTCTTTTAATTGAGCGGTTGTATGTGATTTTGAAGGAAATTCTTTTTTTTTGAATGGAGCTGAAAAAAGCTGAGTTACTATTTTTGTCCTGCCCATGTTAGGCACACAAATATTTCTTCCCTGTGATCATTTCATCGCTTCATCTATATCCTTCATTTACAAACACAGTCACCATTGAAGAGCAGGAACTGTGCATGTGTTGTCATGTATAATATCTGTT
Source organism: Melanostigma gelatinosum (assembly GCF_949748355.1). Classification (NCBI taxonomy): domain Eukaryota; kingdom Metazoa; phylum Chordata; class Actinopteri; order Perciformes; family Zoarcidae; genus Melanostigma; species Melanostigma gelatinosum. The sequence continues at coordinate 8,289,532 of NC_136645.1, forward strand.
TTGAGGTTGTGAAAAAGGAGAAAATAATGAGCCTGGCATCCAGATGGACTACACTCATTATTTGTAGTCTGCTGCCCTCTAGTGCTCAACAGCATGAACAGTCCAAACACTGTCCTGCGAGTGCACTTTTGGTCTGATACACTGCATTTATTCATTTAAAAAAAGCTGTGAGAAATACAATCAACACGGAATTAGTTTCAAACCTGAAAGAAAATACCTAATCCAGGTCTTACTATGCAATCTATATCTCCTCCGTTCCCCCTCTGGTGGTCCCAAATGGTGGAGAAATCTTTGTCTGCTCTGACTCGACTATGAATAAAGCTTTGAATAAAAAGAGGGCAGAGAAAGGAGAGTGTGTGGTGAGAGGTGGGGGTTGGATATACCATCAGTGTACAAATAGAAGAAGAAAAACAGAGAAGGGAGGTGAGAGCAGAATCAGTGTGTGAAGGATGTCTGCAGCGTGGACATTAAGGCCACAGCTGAACCGCTTTAACCCAGTTAGCTAATAGCTACAAGTAACCTACCTAAATGTGTGTCACGACCAAGCGGTCCCCTTCAAACCAGACCAAAATGTCCTTCCATGTCTTCCCCACAGAGGGGCAGACAGACATTCACAGTGGAGGGGATAATCACTCACACATACACACACACACACACACACACACACACACACACACACACACACACACACACACACAGGCAGGCAGCGTGTACACTTTAAGGTGAGGTCCTAAACGCGTTAATTCATTTGGTGAGAATTGTTAGCATTGAACGCTTATCACTGCATGTTAAATGAAAGAGAAAGATAGCAGGGCGTTGCACGTTTTTTACCGTCACAAAAACAGATTATGTGGGTCATGTTGAAGCTACTAAATGAATTAATCAACAGAAAATTGCTTTCTGTTACTGAAAAATGTGGTGACAATTCAAAGAGGGAAGTCACAGAGTGTAGGATGATCTATAGATTAAAAGCAAGCCCTCATATCACCGTGCATAATTAGAATTTATGTCAATTTAAACATCAAAGCATGCTTTAAAAAAAAACGATGATTCATGCAGCGTTAACAGGGGAGCAGACTGCTATCCACAGCTATATGTAACAGTTTATGTGGGAATCATGTGGGATTTACACATGAAAGTGAAATTAATTGGATTTATGTTCTATCACATCAGTGGAAAGTGGGTGTCCAGGTCTTAACTGACAAACATCAGCCACATTTTCAATCATTTTAAAACTACTATGCGGTTTGATGGAAGAAAAGCAAGTCTTAGTTACATTAATCCACTCGCAAGCAAAAACTGCAATGCATTTCATCTTGAACTACCCAAGAAAATGTTTATTTATCCTGACAATGATGGGAAAAAGCTAGAAAACTGGTCACATCCATGTTGCGTAATCTGCCAATTCCCCATGAAGCCACTGTTGCGGAACAAAGTCACTCTGAAGAGAAGCAAGAAAATATAATCAAGAATTTTAGTAGATTGAAGCTTTTCCTCTGACAATATCTCCGCGCTACTTCAATGACTTCAGTGGGCGATCCAAATAACAACAAGAACCAACACAGCTGCCTGTTGATTCAGAACTTCTGCGAATCAACGGGGAGTTAATGTCTTGGCGGAAACCAGTGGCGGCCTGACTGCTGCGACTGTGCAGAGGGGGGGAAGTGATCCCTTTTCTGTTTTACACAGAAGTGGCAGCAGAAGAATAAACAATTTCACGGTCTGTTGGAAACAGTTATACACGGCGTTGCACAATCACACCCAGTTTCTTCCTATTATTCACACGCTGCTTTGTATCAGCACAGCGTACTGCAATAAGTCATTTCACCGAGGCACAATTGAGCGGCGCGGCTTTAAAGAAGTAGGCAATATGTTGTACAAAAGAGCGAGAAACAGAATTGGTCATTTTGCTACAGGCAGTGTCTAAACTAGGCAATTATTTAAAAGTGATGCAAAGTTTACATTATTTTACTAGCAAAAATGTTCTATGGTTCTCCTGTGAACTTCTCTATTAAACGTGTATCTTAACTCTCAGTACATTGCTGTTGATACAGTAAGTCCAATTATGTTATGTTGTCCAGGAAATGGCCAGAATAATTATATTTTGTGGTTTAGGAGGAACTTCAATTTAGGCATTAATAAAACACAATTTCCTGATGGTAACCATTACGAGTTGGCCTAAGTGTTTTTTTATTGACGACAGAATCTAATGGGCGGGCAATGGAAGATGAAGGAAACAAAACAAAAAGAAGGAAAATGGACTGATGGCGAGAAACAATAGAAAGAGAGACAGGTGAATTAGCGGCTTCTTGATGGCTGAATACAGACGTAAATGACTAAGGCCTCACAGGTCGCGACCCCGTCACTCCAGCCAATCACAGATCGAGAGCATGGAGTCTTCTGGGATGTGCCTTGTCACCACAAAAAGCAGTCCCTTTACAGTAATAGACAGAGTCCTCAGGAACTCTCTGGTGGGATATTCAAAGGACACATCAAGAAAACAAAAGTTTCCATGGTTACCGGAGGTTGAATTTGCTGACGTGGGATTTCGGAGGGTGTCAAAGGACTGAGAACTGCGACAGTTCTCTCTACAAACAGAAAACAAAAAAAACTTACTGCATGCAGTGTCATTGAAATTGGTAGTAAGATTGTTTTTGGAGCTATTGTGTTGTTTGGTCTCTGTGTTTGTTGAGAATTATTGTGGTAATTCAGATGATATTATTGTAGCAAAGACATTTATGTGGACTCCAAGAGGGGCAGCTATTGTTACAGTAACCAATGAGTCTCTTTTATTGTTCATATAGCAACATGACTTTATTTTAACAGTCATGTTAATAAGAAATGAAGGAACAATATCAAAAAACCAAAGGACTCCCTTTTCCATTAGACCAGTGATTTTCAACCTTTTTTGAGCCGCGGCACACTTTTTACATTTACAAAATCCTGGGGCACACCACCAACCAAAATGACACAAAAAGACACTAACACAGTACATATAATACATATAGTTAATAATATAGTTTCTAAATGTATTTGTACTCACTTAGTGTGAAACCTGGGCCTGTTTCGATGAACACAACATGGATATCCTGGCAGGAATGGTAGAAAGACACACACGAAGCTCTTCCTCAACAGCTCTCAGTCTCTCTCTGTTTTTAGTTTTTATCGCTGTCAAGCTTGAGAAGCTCAGCTCACACAGATATGTGGTTGAAAACGGGAGCAATGTCAAAATAGCTTTGTTGGCCAGAATGGGGAACTCCTTGGCAACAGCTAACCAAAAACTGTCCAAAGGAAGATCAGCAAAGTTTAGCTTTAAACCACGATCTTGTTTCAGTTCAATGAGTTCCTCTTGCTCCTTTAAAGTCATGTCCTTTCCAGCAACGGATGCTGAGCTGTATGGGTCCCTAACCCAGTCAAGGCATTCTGTGAAGGCTGAAGAGAAATAAAATGACAACTTCTCCTCCAGAGTTTTCAAATGTTTGCCAATCACCTCGCACATTGCAGCAGTGTTGCCATCCTGCAGTTTCTCGGTGAGTGGGAACATCTCAAGGTTGCCACGCTGCACATGTTGTTGCCAGAGCTGCACCTTTAAACGGAATCCGTTCATTTTGTCAGTGCTTGTAAGCAGGTTTTCATTTCGGCCTTGCATCCGTGTGTTCAGTTCATTCAGATGATGGAATATATCAGCCAGGTATGCCAGCTTTGCACACCACTGATCACTTGCAAGCAGCTTTGAGAAATCGGGCCTCTCGTCTGTCAGAAACACTTTAAGTTCCTCTCGGAGCTCATACACACGGGCCAGCACTTTGCCGCGCGACAGCCACCGGACCTCCGTGTGGAGCAATAACACTTTATGTTCCGCTCCCATTTCCTCACACAGAGACGCAAATAAGCGAGATTTCAAAGGTCGCGTCTTCACAAAGTTCACTAAGCGCACAACATCATCCAACACAGGACCTAGATCTGCTGGTAAGGTCTTTGCAACGAGGGCCTCACGGTGCAAAAAACAGTGCGTAACAGTAACAGCTGGGTTTCTTTCTTTGACCCTACTTACGAAGCCTTTGATGCGCCCGACCATCGCTGCGGCTCCATCAGTGCAGACACCTGTGCAGTTTTCCCACGTAAGCCCGCTTTTGTCAAGATATTCCGACGTGACCCGAAATATTTCATCTCCTGTTGATTTTTCTGGCAGTGCCTTGCAAAATAGGAAGTTTTCTCTAATGGCTTCTCCATCCACAAAACGCACGTTGGCCAAGAGCTGACAATGTCCACTAATATCCGTCGACTCATCAAGTTGCAAGGCAAATTTCTTACTGATGCGCATCTTTTCCAAAACAACAGTTTCTATGTCCGCAGACATGTCATCAATACGTCTGGCAATTGTGTTATCTGAGAGAGGCACTTTAGCGATCTCTTTGGCCGCGTCAGGGCCGAGCATCTCATTCACAATGGCTTTACAAGCTGGCAGTATTAATGTTTCTGCCACGGTGTGGGACTTTTTTGTTTTAGCTACGAGTTCAGCAACAAGGTAGCTAGCTTTGAGGGCTCTCTCGTTTACCTTTGTGGTTTTTCTCAAAACAGTTGCCTGTTTCTCATTGTTTGTACGTAAGCGTACAAAATAGTCCATCGACTTGTTTTGAACGGAAGGGTGTTTCGTTTGGAGATGGCGTTTAAGCTTGCTTGGCACCATGGCGCTATTGGATAGCTTCTCACCACACACCAAGCACAGCGGACTCGGTGCCGTAGCATCCCCGGTGAACGTAAATCCAAATGAAAGATAGCTTTCGCTGTATTGCCTCGAGCTCACCGTCTTGTCTTTTTTCTTTTGTCGACCACTCATACTTGGGCCTTCATCTGGGTCAGAATTTTGTCCAGGGCCCTGTTCGGCATTTGCATTTTCCCTTCTCAAAAACTTCTCCATCACTGTCACCTTTTTTTTTTTTTTTTTTCATCACTGTCACTTGCTCGTCTTGCTTTGATCCCAAACTGTCACTGTCACGTGTCGCGCAGCACTAACTCTATTGTCTTTACAGGTATTTAAATCCCTCTGCTGCCACCCACTGCCATAGAAGAGTATTACACTATCTGCGACACTTTATTACAGCACAGACACCCGACAATGGTTAATTAGGTGATATTAGAAAATTTCCCACGGCACACCTGACAATCTCTCGCGGCACACTAGTGTGCCGCGGCACACCGGTTGAAAATCACTGCATTAGACAGCTGTGCATTTCTACAAAAAAAATGAAATGAAGAACCTAATTATGTAATAAAATGGTGTATTGTATTGCATTGTGAATACAACTGCAGTATTTGTTCTTTGATTGAAAAATCACAAAAACTGAAGGGAGCTGCAAAAGGCATTGCGTTTCAATTTTTTGGGAATAATGAGACAAAAAAAATGACGCAACCGAAAGAGATTTTTAGGCTGTACTTTGTGTGCTGTGCTCAGTGATTTGGAGTCTGATCAAAGGCAAGCACAGTGCCTTCCTCCCATGAGAAGCAGCAAAAGCCACCAGCACCATATGTGTGTGCCCATCAGTGGGTCCACATGCCATATGCCTGAATGTGCTGGTGTAATGCTTTCTCTATGCCAATCAACTCACTGTCCACTCAGATATAGTGTTCGTTAGTGCAGTCCTGGGGTGGGGGGGTGTACGGCTGTATATATATTAGTGCTGGGCAAGTTAACGCGTTCATTTCGCGTTAACGCATTCATTAATTAACGCCCCCATTTATTTTATCGCGGGTTAACGCATTTTTTAAATTTATTATAATTATTATTATTTTTTTCCTTTTTAATTGAAAGACAAGAGACAATACATATACATAACAACAAGAGGATGATAAGAACAGTGGGATAAAAGCCAGCAAACATCCTATCGTCAGACTGTCTCGTGTTTATCGTTTTGTATTAGCGATATGATGTCCCTTCAGGGTTGCCGTAGAGAAAAGGCGACTTCCGCTGCTCTCCCTGGAGACTACTGGACATCGCTGCGGTAAAGTCAGCAGACACTCCGATCTCCGTGGTCAACTCAGCAGACACTTAGTCTGCACCTATAGTGCACCTATATGCTGAAATTCACGGCACAGATCGGGAGCGAGCGAAGGACTTTGAAAGTTAGCGGAAACGTGAGACAACATCCGGTTTCTTTAGACGAACATCCGGTTTTCAGAATAAGATGCCCAACAAAGTATGAATTATATTCACATTAAGTATAAAACATGTTACCTGCATCTCGTGAACCAAATGTTATTGCACTTTTGTTCATATAGCAGTACTTTTAAAATAAAAGTGCGCAATACACTACTTTTGAATTCATTGTTGAACTTTGCCATAACAAAAAAATCCATGTGATTAATCGCGATTAAATATTTTAATCGTTGCCCACCACTAATATATATATATATATATATTTTTTTAAATTTATTTATTTATCTGTGTTTAAGTGCACCTATGTAGTTATGCATACAGTTTGGGTTTAAGTGACAAACTGCAGGAGTGTATGAAGTGATGTCCTGTGTGTTTGTGCAGGCGTAACCTCACTAGACCGTGTTACTGGAATTGCAGGAGCAGTGTGTTTGTGCAGCCTCGTTACTCTCCCTGAGCTGCTGGGCAGTGGAATATCCTCCCCAGTGTCGAGTTTCCCCCGTCATGATGGGATCATAGAGATGTGCCAAGAAAGCGCTGCGCCCAGGGAGCCTCGCTCATTCTCACACAGTACGCCAGCCCACAAAGTATCATCACACACGCACAAACACACAACGCAACCACCTGGAAAGCACTGCCGGACCCGGAGAACCCCAAAGTCTTGTGTTGCTGTGCGAGTGCACACACACACGCACAGACAAATACATTTGCACACACTTACACAAGCTATTGCTTTTGTTCACAGAATAAAGGTCAAGTGCCACCTGAGCATTTACAGTCTGTATTTGGGTTTTTTGAGCCTGGAGATATTTACCATACTCCCAGTTTCTGATATCACAGTGTGTGCAATTTGTATACCTATCACTCAAGTATTATGAGTTATACATGCAAGTATATGTATGCCGCTAAATGTTGTGCCAATAGTCATAAGGCATATTGGCCAATGTACAGCGCAATTGATTTTAACAAGATACTGTTATGTGAACATGTTCGTCAGTCATAAAGTTGCAATATATATAAGGTTTCATGCATGCATGTCAAAGTAATACTCAATGGAATGAAGCCAAATCAGCAACTGTAATACCAATGCAACTTCCTCTATTTTTAGCAGTATCCTCAACGCAAGGTGACATATAAATACTCAGCACTATCAGCTTCTCGGTGCTATTCATTACGTTGCTCTGGTACACTTTGGGAATCGTCCAGCAGGCAGAATTTCATGCGACGAGTCTGCCACCAAGTTCAATGTAGACAATTTCCATTTAGCCAAAATTATGTTTTCAAACATTTCCATATCCAAAGGCTGTCTGTGACCAGAGATACTTCCTGGACACGTTATATCAAAATATACGCATGTAGGGTGCAGAATGAAAAAAAAGCAAATCAACTGGAATGAAGCCTGAGTTTTCCAGTAGTAACCTCAAGCCTATAGTTACAGTTACAGCAAGCATGTTTGATCGCATGCAGGCTTCATTTTTCAATCACTGGAAAGAAGAAGGCCGGATATCGGCCAGAAGTGCTAGCCATCTAGACAGCTGGTGTGTGCGACCGACTTGTGGTGATGGAAATGTAGCATTACTACCCTTAGCCCATCCCATTTCCCGTATTAGTGTTGCCAAAAGGTTGAGATGTCGTCTGACACGATATCTGGAAATTAGAGTGCATGGAAAGGTTACGGTTAGGTTAATTGGATGCAAATCAGCTAATTGTGTTTGCACAGTGAGAGCTGAGCTGCAAACTGCAAACTACGTGTGCGAGCAGACATACTGCACATACAAACAAAGTCTGGGTCATGTTCATCCAATAACCTCATCTTACTCACACCTTAGCAATGCTCACCATGCAAACACACACAAACACACACACTATCAGATGGTTTGGACCCAAGGCACGGTGTTGGGAACGACAGAGGTGGTGTAAATGTCAAGTCCTCTCACTCACCACATTACAAAGTTGAAGACTGTTCCCCAACATTTACATCCCATGCCTTCTACAATTGCATACATGTAAAAAAAAAAAGAGCAATTCTTGTTGACCAAAATATAGGATAGAAAAGTCTAATTCAGTGTTTATACTTAGTTATTAAAATGATACATACAATCGCCAGTGAAACACTTCTGGAAGTGTCAAACAACAAACAATATTCATTGAAATGCTGGGAGAAAAAAAACACTTAGACTACACGAACACAAACACTCTCCTGACCTGAATATATCTATTTTCAATGCACTGATGTGGTTTCATAAATGTGGAACTGAGAGCATAATTTATCTCATCTTAGGTAGCTCAGAAAACAAAACCAATGTCATTCTGCGAGATAAGCCTTATAAGTCTGCCAACATCACACAGAGGCCATCATTCGCTCTATCACTGAAAGCAATAACGCACAGAGACGGACAAAGAAAGGAAGAGAGAGAACTTATCAACGCTCTCCCCCATAAGCCATAAAGCTGCCAGATCTTGCCAAGTCTGATAAGCAACATCCAACGCTCCTCTCTGCTACTCATTTCACACCACCCAACCCCTCCCTGCTGCTCCGTCTTGACAGCTGGGGCCCCAGTCCCCACTTCAGTGGAAATTTCCTGAAATGTCACTCCAGTAGACGGCCTGAGTGATTGTATAGCGTGGGGAGTATTGCTGCAAAGGCCATACAGACATGCAAACAATTCTCCCTCAGCCCATTTGTCCCCAGTCCCCCACACGATGGCTGTCACCCCAACTTCAGCTCTTGGAGGCCAAATTAGTCCGGCCATGCGCATCTTTGTGTCTCAAAAACCCCCACTGTGACTCGCCTTCCTCAACCCCTTCATATTGTGTCCTCACCTTCTCGTCCATAAAGTTCAACCTGTCGCGGCAACTTAGCCAGGGGCCAGAATGAAAAGGTTCAGAGGGGAAACAGGAAGTCTATGCCTCAATGGTTTACATACTATAACATTGGGAAATTGGCTTTAAAAAAAATGGAATTCAATCAGACTAACCACCTATAAATACTCATAATGAAGGATGGTTGAGTAATTCTTTGATGACTATTTAAACTACGCTGTCTATATGTTTCTTAATCAAGTAAAGGAACAGTCTCCAGCTACACTCGTGGCACTGTGTGCTTTGATTAGCATGCTAACATGCTCACAGTGGGACTGCTAAAAGGCTGATGTTTACCATGTCCATTATCATACTTCAGCGTATTAGCATGCTAACGTTTGCCAATTCGCACTAAATACAAATTACAGCTGAGGCTGATGGTAATGCCATTCGTTTTGTAAATATGTATTTATAAACAAATTAAAATTTTAAGTCATTCTGAGTAGAATACAAACGCCTGGACCAAATTTTCTGTCAGTCCATTCAACAGGTGTTGAGACATTTCACCAACAAATGTGATCTCTGACGCAAGACGGATCATCAAAATCAGTAGGGTTCATCCTCAGGGGAACATGAGTGTCTGCAGAAAATTGCATGGCAATCCATCGTATATTTCACTCTTGACAGAACTGGTGGACAGACCAATAGACAGACAGTGCCATCTCTATGGCCATGTTGCAAGGATGGCTAAAATTGAAAGTGAAAGAGTTCATTTGTGTTTGACCTCATCGTCTTAACTTGACCACACCTTTACGATAGGTCCACATAGGCTTATCCAACTAACAGATAAATAGGGTAACAGTGTACTTTTACCACAGCCCTGTTAGCCTAGCGTTAGCAACTGTGTCTGCAGTTGTAGCCTACTGTAAATAGGTCTTCAAACAGAATCACTGTAAAAAAAAAAACGTTCAAGACCACGTGACTGTGCTTTCAAACTTACAGGCTACAGGCAGTTAATCAGACAAGCGGTAATCTAGTTCGGAGATCAACAAATGAGCCTCTCAGTGCTGGAAAGGAGGACACAACCCCGCAGACAATAGAGCGGGTCAATGCCATTGTGTACGAGAACAACGGGAGGGCTGGAAAGGCAGCGTTATTGGAATAATTCAGATCAAAATGAGGGTCGAGTGTACAGCTGGAGCACTAAGCTGTGCCTGCCGGTGGGACCTTCTCCTGGAATGAATTGTGTTGGGCTAATTGTCGCGGTGACTTCATGTCTCAAAGTAACACGTTCGTCTGAAAGTGACAAATTGTGACTGTTCATTTTTTGTGTTGAGTTGAAGCATAATATTTGACATTTTAGATGTGAGTCATGGCACCGGGATGTGGTCTGGATCTACGACAACCACCTGTTCTTTCTAATTAGCAATGTCAAGAAATTGTGCCTTTGCAAAGCGTCCAGCTGTGGAAGGGCTATTAAAAGGAGATTAGTGGCGGCTGGCAGCACGTATGACAAAGCCAGTGACCACAGCACGGCTTCACCAGTGTCAACACCTCTTTTGGTCTCCATGGAAACAAAGACAAGTACGTTCACGCACACGGGAGCCGCAAATAGAACATCACAGGGGAAGAGAAGAAGAAGCGTGCTGCTACTGGCACTTCACAGGCTCCGGTCCAGATGTTTTTTAAACCCCCTGGAATCAGAGTGTTGTTTATGTTTCTAATTGAGTAAAAAGCCGTCTCAGTGCCCACCTGATGCCCCCTCTTTCACTTCGTCTCCTGTACAAGCCTACAGCCGGATACAAAATATGTCAGACACAACTGTGTACTGGCATATTTAACTATTTTAGGGCTGTGCTGCCAATCATTTTAATCCATTTTAAGCCAACAAAGATTCCTCTTCAAAGGGTTCATATTATTGCCTGGCTAAGCACATTTTGGCCTTGGCTGGGAAAATAAATCAGTTCCAAAACTGGATATAGACACAGTCTGGTGATGACTGTGAAAGTTACCATAAAGAAACTGTTATGGTTCCACGGAGAGCATCTGTAAACTGTTATAAACACACTAAGACAGTGTTTGGTAAACTTAGCAGTCACAAAAATGGGAAATGGTTTTTGCTGTCAAGCTCATGCAAACAGTGGCTGCTCTGCAACAACCAAGCGCTTCGACCCTGGCTTAAATGCATGACATGAAATTGTTTGAAATGCAGTTTTGGCCGTACTGATAAAGTATTTGCATTGCCACATCTTGTGCAAACATAGCTCATTTGTTCAGTTTTAAACTTTGTTTCATGCAGATGCAGACGAATACGCTGGTGAATGTTTTGGAAGGGAGCAGATGATAAAGTGTCACTGGCTGACCCAGACAGAGGAGGTGAGCGTCTGAGACAGAGAGAGAGAGAGAAGCCTGTCCTCGTCAACATCAGGAAACACCATCGTCTCCCTCTGACCCGCATTACTGCCAATGCCATCTGCCGCACTTAAGAACCAACGTAATGCAATGCAACAGTAGAAATGCAGATTTGCAGATGGACAAACATTTTCTCCATCAGACACACACACACACACACACACACACACACACACACACACACACACACACACACACACACACACACACACACACACACACACACACACACTCACTCTCTCTGGGGGCCTTGCTAGAGTGTACTTGCAGGCAGGTTCCAGATGCCACACGCTGGGCTGATTGGCTGCTGGCTGAGCCAAAAGAGGAAATAGACAGAGGACCTACAGATATTTCCAGGGCAGATTTGAGAAGCACATAGACGTATGCACATAGTGATGCCCAGACAAACAAAGAGCATGTCAACGGTGATCGGCCTGTTTTACATTCCTTCTCCAACCTCTCTGTCGCTCTCTCTCTCTCTCTTTCTTGTCGGCAGCCAGAGAGTGACGGGAGCTTTGATGTTGAGAAAGCGCGTCTGTGTTTCTAGGCTTCTTATAGTCAAAAGAAAAAAAACTCCACCCTCCATCAGGTTTTCACAGTTCCTTTCCGTCACTCGGAGGCAGCGGCACGAAAGCGAGGAGGCTGACAGTGAGTGAGGAAAGCGAAGGGGGAAGAAAAAAAGAATGAAGACAGTGAGAGAAAAAGAGAGGGAGAGTCGTGCAGAGGGAGGAAGCGAATGCGAGGAGAAAAGGAGGTCAGATAGCGGGTAATGCTTTATTGCATCGAGGTAGACTGTGAAGGCCTGAAGGTGGAAGGTTTCACTTTGGCTTGAGAGGCAGGGGAACATGGACGGAGGGGATGGATGGATAAACTGGTGTCAAAAAAAGTGGTGCAGCATCATGAAGTACAGGTGAAGACGTTGTCTAAAATAGATCCTTTAAGCTTCTCCCAAGAATATGCTGCCGTTGGGGATTTGGTGCAACAGACTGTCATCATGAGTCTTTTTCTTGTGCAGAGAAACCGAAGCTCTCAAAATGTGTTCAAAGACAGAAGGAAAAAGCAGAGGAGAATTCTTGAATTAGCAATCTATTTCATTACATTTTCTCTCAGACAAACCACTGTCGGGTTAGGCCTTTTTCACTCACTAGCTGCGTGATTTGTTTTCATTCTTTTTCCCTCGCACTCGCACACACGCTCACTCTCTAATCGTCTGTCTTAGAAACGTTGAGGTTTGTGCGGTGGCTTTTTTTGAATGGCGCACTCCAATACAGATTATCAGCTGATTGACAGCTCCAATTAGGTGATATTATAGAAGGAATAATAAGGTAAAGCCCCACTGTGAAACGAAGATGATTCCTCCTCTCCAACCTCGTCCCTGTTGACACCGTAGAAAATCCCTTCAGAACTTCGAGACACACTCCCCAGTAGGCTAATCTAACTACAAAGTTGGATATTTCATCGCAGACTCCCTGCCTCGGCCTCAAATGCCGCTGCCTTTTTCCCCCTTGTTTCCTGTGATTTATGGAACAGTTTAAACCAACTGTAAACACATTTAGGTGCTGATTTCTAAAGTGGAGCAGAAGTCACGTTAACTTAATTTGCCTCTGTCTACTACAGCGTCAGCCCCATCCCTTCAGCTCTCAGAGCATTACTCCGTCAAAGGCCTGTGTAGGGTCAATACTAACGTTGTCTTTATCCAATTCAAACTGTGACTGTGCTGGTAAAGCAGACAATTAGCTGACAGTTTCTGTTAGGGAATAATACTTTCTCTGAAACGTATCAGAAGTTTAAGCACACACACAGAGGGCTGTTCCTACAATTATGCCGATCAGAAAACTATCTGGGTGTTGGTGTTATTGAATTAAATGCCAGATTGAGAATTAAATACCAACATTGAATTCAATTCCAGCAGTGCAGCCTTGTAGCAGATAGTAATATGGAGGATGACACTTCTCAGAGGTCACCTGATTGGATGACGTGTGGGTTGAAATGTCTTTCTGGCCCTGCTTCTTTGGGCATGTAATACATTTTTAAAGATTTTTACCATCTGGACGACTGAAGTAGGGCACAAGGGGAACTCTAGAGACGCTTCAGTGGCCAGTTGCTCATCGGGAAGCCTAAAACTTCATGTCTTACATACAGGGATGATAAGAGTTATAGCAACAATCCCACAGGTTCACCGCATGTCACACTCTGCGAGATGGGTCGAATGGTGTTGATCTGTGTCAGACCGTACGATATTGAATGTGAGGCGTGGAAGGAAACAGAAGGCTTCATGTTTCTGACATGTACTAAGTACGAAATATCAATATCTACAAACATGTGTAAATAAAGTGTCTTTAAGTAGGATATTTGGACAAAGATGGCTGGGAAAAACACATCTCACAGTAGTTCTTTGTACTATTGTACTTTCAGCCTCTGCTGTTGTTTTACATGCCTCCGTAATAAAGACACATGCAGACACACACACGCACACAAGCCACGACGAATAGCGTTATCAATCACAGCCACAGTGAAACATGGGTCTTTCCAGAGACACTCAATCCCTCTCCGTCCTGGCCGGCGAGGAGGATGTCTCCATTGTTTAATGACACTGAGGGAGGAAATGGTTTCTCTTTGTTCCCTTACAACTCCATTTCTGGCTCTACGGGTGTGCAGTGCTGTACTGAGCTGACAAGACTCGATCATTTAGTAATTTTGACTCAATTTTAGTTTTTGGCACCGAGTTCCTCTTCCCACTCGCTTTTATATAACACCCTCCTCTGCGACTGTTTTGAAGAGGGCAGCGAGTTTTAGACGGGCATTTTATGTTGAATGTTAGAGGATTCAGGTGCGTGAACTGCAATACAATCACCAAGAGCTCAGTATACATACAGTATTTTGGGTCTTCCTTGGCTTCTATCTTCCTTCTTTTCTGTTGTTCATTCAGGTAATATTCAGTACCGGGGATGCCCCCCCCCCCCCCCCCCCCTTATAAGTGGTTGACTTCACTTGTGCTGGGTAATTGATGACGGGTGAAGCAATCATAAAGAGTCCCCAGCTGGTAAATCACGGCTTTGCTTATTCTCTGGAGGTAAACTAGGCCATCTGGGATGAGCTATAACTATGAAAGCATACTGGTCCATGCTGGGCTAGACAGCCAGGAGATCTCGGCAGTGATTTATTCATGACACATGTGGGTGAAGACTCAGCCTTCCTCTCTCCTCCCTCAGCTCCCCCTTTCCCCAGCTACCTCCTAGACGCCATCACATCATCCTCACATCCTCGCTGCTCTATCCCACCACACTGCCCACGTGACAGCTCCCTGCCTTCATTTGCTACCTACTCACATTAATCACCCAGAGTAATTCATTTTCACTCCCCCCTACACATACTGAATCTGTATGAATCGACATTTTAAGTGCATGATGACGCAATATTCTTGGATTATAAAAGTAGACGTATTTAAATGAATTAATTACAAACAGGTAGTAAAATCTGCCTACAAGCACAGTAAAGCTTTCTAGTTAACAGTCTGTATCTCATTGGTTTAGTCTCCACAAAATCAAAATACAAAAATGATGAAGTAAAGATAAGTAAAGGCGTTTTTTTCCTGCAGTTTCAGCTGTAGGTAGATATTCTTACATTTGGGCAGACTAGCCGGTTCCCCTTGTTTCCAGTCTTTATGGTAAATTAGGCTCGCAAAATATTTAGGAGACAAGAAAACCAACAGGCCTATTTCCCAAAAGATTGAACGATTCCTTGAACTGACATGCAATGAACTCGAATAAAATAGGAAGCAAGGCCCTATTTAAATGAATTAATAGCACAATGATGATGTTTGGTATGGCAGCTGATGACAGAATGGTCTCTGTATCATCTCTTGTAAAGTGTCCAGGTTGTTTTATTAAAAAACAACACACACACACACACACACAGACACACACACCAGAGGGTATCTAATTAGCAGACTCACACCCTCACAGCTGGAGGTTGTCACATTGTGTGTGTACCGTCAGTGACCACAGGGCAGGAGAAACCCTGTGACTGTAAAGAGGAACGAACCGACACACCAGCCTTCTGCAGATACGCCGGGGCGATCCTCAACATGCAAAACTTAATGGTGACACGCATAGTGTAAAAACATAGCCACTGCCGCTTAAAAGTTTGAAATCACCTGCTATGTTCATATCTTTTATTACTACTTATTACTATCTTAGGCGAGACGAAACTCAGACACCCAATGCATTATTTACTTTTGAACTAGTTTTGGCCCCAAAAGAAGAAGAATTAAATGATTAAAACTTACGTTTTGTCGATGTCCCCAAAATGTTACATACCAGGAGGGCATACTGTTATAACAGAATTTCCCCCCAAATACCATTCAATACTGAATTTGTTTTCCAGAACACAAAAGCACAAGTGAACCTATCATTATTGAACCACAGCAGTGCTTGTATTTGGGCTCTAAATATTTGTCTCTAAGCACTCTACAGCCATCTACAGTGGTAAGATTGAATAAGTTTAAACTGTGATATATATGCTGTGAAAATCACCATGCTGTCCCTGCACAACTCCCACATACCTCATCTAAGTCTATGGCAATGCAACTTTAACACTTCAGCGTATTGCAAGCTCAGTAAACACAGTTCAGACACAGAGTGTGTGTGCGTGTGTGTGTGTGTAGGTGTGTGTGTGCATGTGTGTGTGTACAACGACGACAACTGTGGCTAGAAGGCATTATGCACAAGGGCCATGATCAATGATCAATTTAAAAATCCATAATTCCTCTCTGTTTCAGGTAACCACCCCTAATGAACAGGTGCTTTCAATGCAGAAAATACTGCTCATGTAGTTTGGATGGAGAAAGAGCTTTGCAGAAACGCCGATATGATTGTCAACCTTCACAGACAAAGTTGAGCACTCCCACGCAGCAGCTGTGATTTCAAGCCAACTTCCTGTCAAGGTTCTCAACGAAGCTGCTCAGGAATTACTGTTTGCCGGTTAGCAGGAAGCATTTATCACCTTCAATCAAATCACGATCCAACGCTCATGCTGACGCCCGACAGAAATACAAAATATAAGAAAGACAACAGCTTTATTGCATGTCCGACCTTATTGAGACACAAAGAAGTGATGGCTTGGGAATAGATACTTACATCCTCGGAAATCTGAAACACAACAGTGGAAGCTGGCCCAATGGGATGCAGCATTTTCATTTAATGGACCATTACATCACTGTTGTTTGTACAGTGGACCTTGGTCGTACAGCAATAACATCTTTGGATGGGTGTTGCTGAGCGAAGCAGGTGATGGAGCACATATAACCACTGATCATTAAAGTCAATGGTGTGGGGAATGTATGGTGTGCTGGAGAGAGGAGAGGAAGACGAGCCCCGAAGGTTTTCAACATGGTAACAAAGATTGACCTTTTCTGGACAATAATAATTAAAGTTTGCTGGTACTAGCTGGCTCAGTGAAAGTCCAAACTGTCTCCGGCAAAGATAAATAGCGAGCAGACGGGCCTCCATCCCGGAGGAGCATGGCATATCATCAAATCAAACGCACATTGGTCTGTCTGCAACAGAAATTGAGTTATCAATATCAATATCAAGCAAACCCCATCAGTCTGGCTCCTCTGCTCTGTAGCCGAGAGAGTAAAAGGAGAGATGAAGGCACCGAGTGTTACAGAAGAGATGAGGTGAACAGTTGTGTTCTTACACTGAAACCTGACAAATGGGCACAGTTTTCACGACAGCAGCAGGGAGATGATTTCCTGCGTTACGTAATAATGTGACAGTGGAAACTATACCGGTACCTTCGCTGTCACCGAAGCCCCTGGGAATGTGGATCTCATGCCTTCGGGGGTTTATTTTAAGACGACACATGTGAGCATTCACTTGCTTATGTTCTTATACTCAATCCACCTCTCCTTCAAGTCTCCTCCCACTTTTTGCTTCGCTTTACATCTGAAAGTCCCCTGTGGCTTCGCCTGTCGTGAATTTCTACACTTTGCTCTCTAGTAAAGATGTGATTCTCCCAGTCTATCTCTCATCCGTCATCGTCCTCTGCATTGCCTTCTCCTTACCTACTGGTTCCTTCCAACCCCCCTTCCCCAATGCTACTGTACCATCTGGCTCAGGTGATGTTGCCTCGGGGCTCGCATTACGCTGCTGTCAAACCTGAACTGAAGTCTAAAAAGGGGCCCATTTAACATGGTCCTCCCAGTCGGCAAACCGCCCTCCACCCCCGCACTCCTTCTGTGTGCCGCTTCAAGAGCCCCCGCTGATGGGGCTGGGCCTTGTAGAAAGCCTCCAGACAGCCTGGGAAAAAACATAAAACCATGAATAAGGGAAGTGAAGCACTGTGGAACAGCTGCTGACGGAAATCCCACTGGTCGACGTTGTCAACGTAATGACGAAATGCATGATGTTGATCCTGAACGTATCAGTAAAATGGGACATGTCGGCTTGTATAGCTGTGTATTGTATTGTTATGTTGTTTATATGTTCAGCACTCGCTTAATGTTGGGGAAAGGGTTTGGGTCTGGGTTTAATGTTAAAAAGTCAACAGCGACTTGAAGCACATGATCTATCGACCAAAACCATGACCTGTCCTTAGCCTGAACCAGAGTGCTTGTTTTGTCTCCAATTTTTTATAAACTCCAGGAAGCAACTATGTGTCCGCCAAAATGTAAACGGTAAAGCACATTCGTCATGTGTAAAAGTAATTACTAAGAGGCAGCGTCGGTCTGAAACATGCAAATCTACACTAACACTGTGAAAACCATCAATGTATCATTACATTGATCAAATATTTCTTCGTGGAGCACGTCTCCAGGATGTCTCCCTCAACCAGTTTTTTCCGGCAACAGTTTGACATGAATGGTGCTAAATTGGCGATCTGCTCTCCATTTCAAAACACAGCCTCAGCTCTGTGGCGATCGATCAGACAATTTCAATTTCGGAGGAAGCCAGATCCTGCTGTTAAGTGCATCGTCAAGCTGACAGCCAGCAGAAGGGTCTAAACACATGGCCTTTTTTTGGGAGAGGCTGCAGCTAAGCTCCTCTGTCTGTGATTACACACTTCATCTTTCATTTAGTTTACCTGTTTTCTTCACCAGCAAGCTTTTCATTCCTCATTTCACGGAGGAAGCAGGCGTGAGCCATCTGGCTTGGCTCCACTAATGTATCCCCGATCTCACAATACATCATCCGATTCATATAACAACACCTGAGGACAAAAGGGACAGTGACGGACGCAGACCCCCCCCCCTTTCAATTAATAAACTGTAATTAAGTTAATTTAATTGAAAACAACATTTCTGTCACTGATAGAGCCACAGCTCTAGACTATTTCACCCACTACAGCTTGCTGTAAGCATTTATTGTGAATAAACAATCAGCCTGCACGTCAAACACGAAAAACAGGAATTTACATCACGTGACAAAATGTCTTTTGCCTGATGCTTTACTGTGGGAACTAGTGTGGGAATAGGGTGATCTTTGTCGTTCCTCACACAATAGCTATAGTGTTATAGCCTTATTAGCACCTCACACATCCATTTCTGAGGTACAAATGTTGCGGGGAGAACAATTAACAGCCAGTGCATCTGTGACTCATGTTAATTTAGTATGGACTCAAAATAAACCAGCGATCGTCAACCGGTTGCATTCGGTGTTTCTGTCGGTTGATTTTAAGCCGCAGTAAAAACCCACTGGTGTTGTATAATTGAGAAAATCAGGTGAGACAAATGCTGCGGTCACAACAAGGTCGGCAGACAACACGGCGAGCGTAAACCACCGTTGTTGCTTTTGGTACAGAAGAACAAAAGCTTTTGATATCCTGCTCCTGTTGCATTTAACAGTTGCCATGGCGACGCCGAGAGCCAGGAGAGGCATAAGGAGGATCCCAAAACTCGATAACGAGGGTTTTCTAAATCCGACAGTGGAACTCTCCATTTCTCGCTCGTCTGCCATTACAGACTCGCACTGCGGAGTCTTTTTGAAGAGGAGAAGGGGGGAAAAAAGGAGTCAAAGAAGATGGAAAGAGCACAACGGAGCGAGATGTGAAGAGCCTTCCAGACGGAGCGGTGGGAAACGGAAGAGGCTGCCGGGGTTCAGGCTGCCAGCAGGGAAAAACACCACCAGTGTGGATATGAAGGCGCACATTGTTACATTGCACACGTCACAAAGCAACAGCAGTCCGGGTCACCAAGCAGCCCGGGCTGCAAGTCTTGGGCCTTTTTGCATTCAAATTTGAGGGGTGATTCAGCGATGGCATTCACATGGAATGGCTGTTTTATTTTCTTTTTTTTGCTGTATTTTGATTAAAAGCTCACCCAAAATATTATTCAGCAAACCGTAAATTTAGGTAAATTTGGGTTACATTTTTTTTTTTAGAAATAACAATAATAAAACACGGAGCCAAGGGAGTTATGTTACAAGAAAAAACTCTTTTCTAAGATTAAAGTCAGAATAAAGTCAGAAAAACTCTGAGTAGACTCGTAAATTTACCAGATTTTTTTTCTGTGGTGTGATGAGGTTGATCCAACATGCAAAGTGAAGCGCTGTGGATCCTGAACAACAAAAACATTACTTTCATGAGTGTTGATCTTGTAAATTTGTGACTTTATAATCTGAAGTATTTTTCTTTTAAATTGAGATTTTTTATGGAGATTATTACTCCATAGCTCTGTCATTATTATTCTTTTTTGGTCTACAATGGCCCTAATACGATTTTTTCAGACTGAGGCCTGACCTCGCCTTAATTAAAAAATATTTTTTTATCACATGTGTTTAATAGACAGAAGCAGTCTTGTACCAGATAACAGCCCAACACTGCGGCTGTTTCTCACAGGGAGAGAGAGCCTCAACTTAAATTGCGCTGAACTCTCACCGGCATTGATTCATTCTCGCCGACAGGACACAAAAAAAATCCCCAAGGCATTTCTTCAAATTGCTTGCTTTGTGTGAAGAGAGGTTTGTGGCGGGACAGAGCGGAGAGTGGCGGGCCCTTGTTGATTAGGTCTGGTTCAACAGCCTCGTTAGTTGGCCATGGCTTCTCTATTTCCATCTCGCGTGTTTCTGTTTGTGTGTACTGTATGATTGTATTCATACGGGACGCCTGCTCGGGCATATAAACTCATGTCTTTGTCTTGACAACAAAAGCTGCTTAGGTTTGTTTCCAGAAAGCTGACTTGTAATTAAACCAGGGAGCGATTAGTCAAGTCAGTCAAATCACCGGTCAGTAAACAAGGTAACCAGTCATCCATGCAGGATTTATAAAAGGCCGGATTATGCTTGAGAAAACACACACCTGGCCAACCGATGCATACATTATTGTCAGAATTAAGAAAGCCCTCCAGATTGTGACATTGTAAAAGTATTGAGGGAGGGGGTTTGTGATGAAGCATACTGGCCCCACAATCCTCTCCTACAGACGTTTGGGAGGGAGAGCTCCAGAGTGACGGAGAAAGAAACACTCCTCCTTCACACTTCCTTTTCCATCTACTCCTCTGCCACTCGCCGGCTCACACCTCGCTCGCACTTCGGCCTTTTCGGCCCTCTCTATTTCACCACCTCCTCTCCATATTCCGCTCCCCTGGCTCTTTTTCCACCTCATCCCTTTCTCCCTCCCTCAGTGGAAAGAGAGGAGCAGAGGCAGTTAATCTGAGAGCGATGGAGCTCCGAGGCCGATTCCCTCTGCCCTCTCCCCAGGGCGTGCAGCTGTGCCCGGGCTCCGCGGATGCCTACCTCCCTCAAACACACATCCACGCAGAAACAGCAGGAATACAGCCACCTACACACGCATGCATACATTTATAGAGGTTTCCGAAGGGAGCACGCATGTGCACTCACACCTCCACACTCTGATACAGCACGTGTGCATGTGTGTGCCGATTGTGTGTGTGTGTGTGTGTGTGTGTGTGTCTTTATATAAGGCATCACATTTCTATGCTGCAGAAACAGAGAATGTCAAGGAGGTGATGTGATGAGGAATCACAGGTTACAGGAGTCTTTTGGCCTGATACCGACATCAATATTCATGTTCAATAGAGTTTTCTGGTGTTGTATGTGTGTGTACGACTGCGAAAAGTTGTGGAACAAGCTTGGCATGACACCCTAAACAAGTTTGACATTTGAAAAGCTTTTTTTATGTGTAATTTCCACATTTTACCACATTTCAATCGAATGTGCATGAACAAACAGATTAAGCCTTCAACTATTCCTTATTTTCATCATTGATTAATCTGCCGAATATATTCTTGACTAAGATTGTAAATAATGTCCGTCACAGTTTCCCCGAGTCCAAGGCTTTTTTTGTCCGACCAAAAGTACAAAAAACAGAAACACAGTACACTCTCAACACAGAAAAGCTGAAACTGGGGAATCTTTGGGATTTTTGCTTGCAGATGACAAACAGTGGATGAGTCATCAAAATATTTGTTTACCTACCCCTCTTAAGGGTTTGATCTGTGCCAAGAACATTAGCCTAATCTGGAAAAACAAAAGCAGCACTTAGTTTGCTCTCGCTCTCTTAGTCTCTCTCCACACACACACACACACACACACACACACACACTGCACATCTTCTATCAGCACATTCACCAGTGCCCTGCTGTTATCTGGGGGATGTGATGTGCCGTTTCTCTTTGAAGGCACTGTCACAGAACGGCTTATTCCACCAGTCCTCCAGACGCGGGGCTCTCTGTTTCTGGCAGGGTTTTTCCATCCGAGACAAAGAGCAGAGCTGCCAGAGTCTGGCTGCCTGGCTGTCTCATTAGGAACAAGACAACACAGGCAACACAAAAGAGACATGTATACAGTCCTGTAAAGTGCAAGGATGAGGAAAATGAGCTGAAGTCATCGGCCCTTTTTTTTTATCTTTATTTCATTTTCACTGCAGATCTATCCGTAGTGCCGTAAAACAACATTTACCATTAAAAGGTCAGTTGGTGAGAAGCTGGCTTATAAAAGCTTCTGTGTCACTTATAGCAAATATATAGCAACACGGAGATGAACTCTCCGTATCGCTTTCAGCTGTTTTTTGTAAGCGTGAAATATGCTGTGAGGAGTGGCAGCAGAATAAACTGACTGTGGAGGAATATGATCAGCAGCAGTGGCTTGCTTGTGGCAGAATTTCGACGTTTCAGTGATTCCACATTTCTCAACTGTCTCCCTCCATCAGTGTGTTTGACACGAAAACAGTGTAAAGCTGTACAGCACATCGTGCAGTTGAGGGAAGCTTATTTTTGGAAGCCAGAAACCTGGGAAAACGATGGTGTTTCTAAAGCACTGGCTGGTGTGTGAGCGTCTCTTATATAACCATATGTTTACTTTGCTGAGATTTATTTTCGAGCTGTGCCGTTATCCTGAGCTCTACTTTCTCTGTCAGTCATCGAAGTTTTAATTTCAATTCACAAACTCACACCAGCTGCACCACGACAAACAACCTACTTCTCAGTTTACTCATTGGATATAGGCTAATGTACATACACGGTTATGCAAGTCTGTGATAATATGAGCATTTTGTCTCTTCTTTTAGTCATGCAGAGGAATTCTGTTGAGCTCAGTTATAGTTATCAGGGTTGTGGAAGTGAGATCCGTCTGAAGTCCCCTGGGGTCATTCATCTCGCGGGCACATTGCTCTCTCTTATTTCTTTCTGCTTTTGTGCAGAGAAAACTGTTCCATGTCCAATTGAACGACACTGAAACCCAACAGGGCACAGCTGACCAGATGTCCAGAGACAAGAGTGTACTTCATGCACGGACAAACCCACACACACGCGTACGAATATTCAATAAAAGGGTTTCGCTTGACCCGAACGGAAGCTTGTGTGTGGTGGGACTATATGCAACCAAATTCCTGTTAATACTGTGTGTGTGTGTGTGGGTGTGTGTGTGTGTTATGCAATCCTCATTATCTCTATCACTACAAATTCTTATTATTAAGCCTCTCTGAGATCATAGAGCATTTGGAGAAACATCAAGGTGCTACACAAACTCACAATCAAACACTTACAAGACCTAAACACATACACACTGATGAGCACAAACACCCACTAACAGGCAGTGTTTGGTGACGATGTTTGGTGATGATTTACGAGCCGCGTCATAGTCGCGATAAGTCTGGGACCTTCAGAAAAAGGATGTTCGTTTGTATCCTTGAGCTTTCCCCATCACAGCAGCTGCCTCATGAAAAATATATTTCTGTTCTGGCCACCAAGTTCACCAGTCCACCCCCTCCTCTCTCTCTCTCTCTCTCTCTCTCCCTCTCTCTCTCTCACCCTCGACATCCTTCGCTCAGAGCAGGAACTAGTTGCCATGGCTACAATCATTAACACATCTGGCATAGTTATCTGGCGTGCACATGCGCACTGATTGAAGCGCAGACACACACATTGTACACGCGACAAACAAAACGACATACACATGTGAAGATGCATAATGTGCACAGTTTGGCTGGCTGCAGTCTGGAGCTCGTGCGGGAGCGATAACGAGACGTGTCGGGGAAAATATACGAACGCTGAACTGTTGGTCTGTGTGATAATCCCATTAGTGAGTTCAACCCAACCGCCTCCATCTTAATCTGTTGGGGAACGGAGTTGATGTTGAGAAGAAGGTTTTTTAACATGTCAACACTAAATCACTATCAAACATGAATATGAGCCCGCTGCATGTTTGTACTGTCACATCCACCTCCTTCGTGTATATAAAGCAATCTGTTGCATAAATCAGCCCGTATTTATTCAAGCCTTCCCACTCTGCACTATCGTCGAACTGTCTACAAATGTGTTTGGCACTTTTTTTGATTTATTTATATCTGCGCATAGTTAAATGGTCATATTTCACCTTAGCCCAGCTTTGTTGATCTTGTTTTAGCAGTTTGACTATTTCTGTGTATGCACATTGAGAGCAACAAAAAAAAAACGAAATAAAATGCTTGTATTGACATATATTTGTGTAGAAATCAACTTGTGAGTTCTCTCTGGTGAACAACGTGTGGAGACACAGTTTCTGTATTATATATATTCAAACTAATACGTCATATTTCTGAAGTGCTTTTTTGTTGTTAATTATCTGCAGAGGTTTAGATGGATTGATCGAAGATACTTTATTCACCCCCTTGGGGTAACTCTGTCACACAATCTGTTTTTTAGGACAGTCATATATATAATAAATGAAAAGGTGCCAGTAAAAAGTACCACGTTTATGCTGATATCTAAAATCATAATATATATATTTAAAAGGCTTTCACATGTTTTGGTTCCGTAAGGTCAAAGAAACGACCATCATGAATATATTATACCCCCTAAAGATACATTTTCACGAACATCATCTTCTATATTTGCATTTCTTTCTGGACAATTTGCATTTCATTCATACGGTTCAACTATTATTTTGTATCAGTTTGTCTCGAGGTCAAAGAAAAGGTTCACTTTGCTCACATGCAGCCCTTACACCATCAACTGTGCGACAGTCCTTTGAGTCAACATTTCATAAAGGAAGTCAACACTTCATCTCGTCTCTTGCCGTCACTGAGGAACCGGGCTGACAGCTTCACCACTGACCACTGACGGCGGCACATAACACAGCAGCTATCATTTATTTAATGGGAAACAGTGAATTTCTTTTTTTCTCCTCAATAACAGACTCACTGAGCCTTGTTACACGTCCAGTGGTCATCTGCTGTGGCTGGGCTTTCTCTGCTCTGCTTTGGTCTTTCCCTGTCCAGCAAATCCCTCGTCTCAAAGGCCGCCTCCAAAGTAGCTTTAACCCTGTCCACGCTCAAATGGTCTGGAAAATACTCGGTGTGTGTGTGTGCGTGGGTGCAGAACGGGTGTATTTTGTGACACTGTGCATGATCAGTGGCTTTCGGCACACAAACACATTCATCTACAGCCACACTGACACAACAGCACGGGAGGCACAGGAGCAGACGTGCTCATTCCACAAATTCACATTCTGACAGTGTTCTAAACTGTGAGCCACCGACCTATAAGTACACACGTGTGAGCACACGCACACGCACACACATTCCACTCCATAAGTCAAAACATGTTTCTGTGGTTTTCAAACACCTTCAATTAAAATCCATAACAACAACTGCTGAGGAAAACAAGAAGACAGCTATGCATACGTTACATACAGTGCGTGTGTCTCAGATGTACACACACACACACACACACACACACACACACAGGTGTGGAGGAGTTTGACAACGCAACAGATACCTGTGCGATGCGTGCGTTCGGCTGCCCCCACCCTAACCCCGAGGGCATCCCTCTGCCTCCGATAATAAACATACCACTGCTCCCCCTGCACGTCACCCACAGCAAAACAACCGGACCGACCAGTCGCCGTGGCAGTCATAACCGGTGGGTGACACACGACGGCTTTTCAATTGGCGGGGGAAGAATTCCAGGTGAGGCTAAACAAACGTTTCTTTCTCGTGTCAGAGTCACATGCACAAAGAGGCGTAAACACGCTTGACAGTACAAATTCTCAGAAATACAACCGGGGTGTACAGGCTGTACTTTAAATAGGTCGTCTCTCAAATAATACGAACCCCCCCCCCCCCCCCCCCCTCGACCATACACATCTGAAATGTGCGGAGGAATCGAGACTTGAACATAATGAATGATCAAACCCCAAAAGAATCTGCGAAAAACCAGTAACAACATGGTCAAACACGCCTTCAGTCACTTTATAATGGGTTCATCAACCTCACCCATTTATCGCACCTCACCCAACAACATCTTACTTCCCATACAAACGCACAAAACACACATTTTGCTGATATTAAGCAACAACTGAGCAAAAGGAAGCACACCAAGACAAAGAGAGCTCTTTGCTCTCTCATACCTTTTTGCCTTTCTTCTTGCGATGTGCTGCTTTCCCGCCGCCTGCTTTCTCCTTAGCTTCCTCACTCATGTTCAGAGATCTCCCCCTGTTCCTCTCCTCTCCTCACTTTTGTTTTTGTTTTTAATCCAGCATGTGGGAGCTTGTGGAGTGGAGCGGCAAGCAGCTGCTGTCTTCACGGGCGAAACGTTGCCACAGAAATGTCCATCTAGAAGCAGTGAGGGAAGGATTGTTCCATGCAGAGTGGGAGTGCGCGTGAAGAGAGAGGAGAGACTGTGCTGATGCTCTCTGCCTCCTCCTCCTCCTCCTCCTCTCCTCTTCCTCTCCACGTTCACAGACACACACACACACTCGCTAACACACTTGCAAGCACGCGCAATTGGCGACTCTCTCCAGCGCACTCGGAGGCAGGGTGTGGAGGCAGGAGGAGAGTAGAGCGATAGAGGCGTCGGAGAAGGATGAGGAGGTGGTTGATGTGTGTGATGAAGGAAGGAAGAAAAACAAAACAGAGAGAGGTAGACTGAAGGTGTTCCTGGATGTTGTGCTGCCTACCTGAGCTTGGAGACTGGAGACACTCTTCCAAAAGAGATGAAAGACACAAACAAATGGGAGCAGAGACACAAACAAAGAGAGACAGAGTGAGAAAAAGACAAGAAGAAAGAAAATGAGGGGAAAAGAGTGTGAAATGGTGTTACTGGTGTTAGTGAAAAGAGAGAACAGCTGAGACAGAAGAGGGGGGCGTGATCAACACAGTCTCTTCACTGTGCCGGCTGGAGGATTTCTGCTGTTGCTCCCTGTTCAGACGTTGTGATATGAAATGAAACTCTCCAGTAGAGAGACGTAGAGGGAGGGAGGGAGAGAGAGAGAGAGAGAGAGAGAGAGAGAGAGAGAGAGAGAGAGAGAGAGAGAGAGAGAGAGAGAGAGAGAGAGAGAGAGAGAGAGAGAGAGGATCATTAACACGATGCATCAGGTCCTTCCAGAAAAGGAAGTCTCCCCACAAGCCTCTGCCAGCAAGATCAGCTTACTGGAAACTGGAACAGAACTGCACCCGGCACTGGCTGACTGGTGTGTGTGTGTGTGTGTGTGTGTGTGTGTGTGTGTGTGTGTGTGTGTGTGTGTGTGTGTGTGTGTGTGTGTGTGTGTGTGTGTGCGACAGGCAGACGTACGGGTGAAGAAGAAAAGGAGACGCGCACGCAGAGGTTGATAATATCCAAACAATATCCAACCAACAGACAGAGAGAGAGAGTCCAAAAAGGCAGAAAAAGACCACGCCTTCCCAGATTCAACAAGCTGTAGCTCTCCACCGATGAAACATCTCGCAAATAAGGCAGGACGAGAGCGAGTGGATCAGGGAGAAGGGGAGGAAATGGGAACAAAAAGCCCTGGGTGACACAGAGGGAGAGATCGGAAGGAGGGGTGAGAAACCGACAGGAGAGAGAAAATGACAGTGGGAGATGGGGAGGCGTGAGGTAGGGAGGGAGAGAAAACAATGTGATATCAGTGAAACAGACAAACCAGGGAGGCATGGAGAGGATGAAAGAACAAATGAGGAGCAGACAGAGGCAGAGAGTGGCAGGGTTTGTTGTGATTTCCCTCGAAACAACAGGTTCTTTATTCTGGGGGGTTTATTGCCGTTAACCATCCCTCCCTCCCTCTCTCCCTCCCTCCCTCCCTCCCTCCTGCTCCCGACGAGCTGTATGCCATCCCCAGCATGCCGTTTGGTGTCAATTAGGCCTTGGCCTCAAAACAGAGAGACGGAGGCCAGTATCTTTCGAAAAACATGTCTCCAATGGAAAGGAACAAGTGGACAAAAACAGATGCAAAGATGCATCAACTTGAAAATGCTCCAACTAAAAAGGTGCAAAATTCGAAATCCAGAGCACATCTATTGCGTCCACACAGCTCTGAACAACGCCGGCGGCTGAGCTGGCGGCTCCCAGCTAACAGTGCTAACAGTGCTAACTACATCAAAAGTGCTGACAGAGCTAACAGGTTACCTGAGGGTGGACGCTACGCTTCCACAACGACAACGTCTTTGGCCAATAAATACCGACAAAATACATCACTGAATGAAAACAGACTGAGCAATTACATAATAAATAAATCAAACGAATGCATCAATCAACGTAGTTAAACTGGTGTTATTGAGGTTTTGTTGATGATAATTATCGGCTTAATGCAGTTCAGACAATCAGGCATTTACATGAAAATTACCATATAGGGGTGTTGCCAAAATTGTACAATAGAACTATTAGAGTATATGTGACTGCACCAGGCAGCAGCCTCCGGGTCTGAAAAGTGAAGCCAGTGCGGAAGTCTCTTGAACTTGAATTCTTTCCTCTGATTGCAAAAAGCAGATTGTATGGAAGTCTATGAGAAGTTGACCCTGATTTTCACCTTAATAAACATTGCAAACATGAGTTTGTGGTCTCAATCGCTAGTTTCAAGTCCTCTTCAATACAGCATGATGTTAATCTGGTTAATTATGTTCCCATTTAGAGTAAAATAGATGATAACGGAGGGTATGCTTTAGGGCAAGGCAATGTTATAGGAAAGAAACTTAGATTTGGGAGATTCACAAAGTCCTTTTGGTGATATATTAGCACAGATTAAATCAAAAATATTACACCGAAATTGTCAAAGCTTTCAATCTACGGTACTTGACTCCAGGATTCACCTTCAATAACGGTTTCCTAACCCCAACGCTGTGCTCTACCTGTAGGTGAAAGCTCACGACAGATGACCAGCTGTACCACCAGTGACATGATGTCCTCCAGTCGAGACCGTCATCCTCCACTCTGTCATCTTCTCTTCCCTCCACCTTCCTCCATCTACAACACTCCGAGTGAGAGGAGGGAAGGATTACACACTGCTTCACACATTGATCTCCAGCTTCACTCCATTTTGTGTGACAGTAAATGTGCATGTACGGTATAACTGATGGGGATGTGTGCACGTTTGATTTTGTGTGTGTGTGTGTGTGTGTGTGTGTGTGCTTCAGGGTGTGGTTTCTCTGGCTTGGTGCCAGCAGCGGTTAGCATTGATTGTGCCATCAGCCAGTCGCTTACTGTGATTTATAAGCATCACACCTCACATAAGGAAACACCACGAAGTCTTACAGAATTTTACAAAGGGACAGATCCCCCCCCCCCCCCCCCCCAAAAAAAATCCCAAATACCTGTTTTTCCTCTCTCCTGTAGTGTTATTTATCAATCTGGATTGTTTTGGTGTGAGTTACTTCATTTTGGAGATATCGGCCGTAGAGATGTCCGCCGTCCCCTGAATATAATGGGACTAAATGGCACTCGGCTTGTGGTGCTCAAAGCCCAAAAAAATACATTTGAAAAACTCAACAGCAATGAATCCACAGACCGGGTTGTGAGCAGCTTCATGTAGGAACTACTTTCTTTCGACTGAACTCTACTAACCGTATCACAGCGCGGAAGGAAGAATCCACTCATGGACGAGTCAATAAATCTGCTTAATTGGTCATTATAAGGCGATACAAAAAATATTATTGCTATTGTGCTATGATGAGACACATTAGTCATCAAAGCATGAAAAGATGACATAAACAATGTTATGACTAGACAGCACCTTAGGCTATATGAAGATAAAGATCTTGTTTCTCACAATTGTGAGAAAATGTTCTCATTCATACAAAGAATGGTGGCAAGACCTTCCAAGTCTGTATAAAAGTGGACACATTTCCATCTAAATATCTAAAGCTGTTACAATGGATGCATAATAACAATGTAGAGTGTGTGTATGTTCAGCATTTACATCTTTTGCTGATTCAATCCATTGCTTTTTTGTGTGCAAAATGTCAGCGATGACGTTACTATTGTTAAGAGTCTGCATGCTGCTTTAGCCACTAAATAATACCACTTTGGACACACTTGGCCCGGATAACATGGTGAATGCAGCTGCTGACCTAACGTATAAACATGTGCACACACTATTGCTGCTATATTCTTGAGCGGGGGAGTCATATTTGGTGGGGATGTTGGATTTCCATATCAAAAGGCGTATTCCTCTAGTTGCAGTAATCCGCTAAAGAAGCAGAGCGTAGCTTCCCCAAATCAGCCGCTACGTCCCGGATAATAGAGCGTGAGGACAGAGAGGCAGCGATACGGATAGTAATCTGACTGACTGAACAGGATGAAAGAGACCAAGACGTACAGTCCAATGTGGTGTCATCTTTCCTGCACTATTTCTGCTCTGGTTTAGATAATCACCTACTGAACCATTTTTGAATTTAGCCCACACTGTTATCGGTTTACATTTACCATGGCATCTGTAATTACTTGGAGAAGCCCTATTAAACTGAATATACAGATAATAGTACAGATAGTACGGATAAGCACACCAATACCATTACGATAGTGAAGAATGTACAGGCTGATTATAAGAGGAAGAATTTGACAAAATGTGGTAGAACTTATGAGATATTCATGCAGGATGTGGCCAGGACTGTGGTTCTAACAATAATGACGGAGGTAGACATTAAGCAACTGTCCAGTCTCCGGATCATTAATATACGAGTCTTGTCCTTGTGCCAAGG
The DNA here is from genome assembly GCF_949748355.1 of Melanostigma gelatinosum. Classification (NCBI taxonomy): domain Eukaryota; kingdom Metazoa; phylum Chordata; class Actinopteri; order Perciformes; family Zoarcidae; genus Melanostigma; species Melanostigma gelatinosum. Next base: position 8,320,307 of record NC_136645.1, read on the forward strand.
ACCAGACAATGCCATGGGAGCAGGCTATGATCTTTTGGCCGCAGTTCGCCATTTGCCATTAGTGTGTCCATGCAAACTCATCGCATCGCCTTCAGATCTCCAAGACCGGAGATGGAAGCTGTCGGCACAGCGTTGAAGATATTCACATTTTATAGGCAATGAAAAGAGAAGTAGGAGTACAAAAAAGTAAAGATGTAGCAATAAACTGCTTCCTTGGGGAAACAATGTGGATGTTTTATCTCCACGTTTAGAATTGTGAACACTGAGTTAGACTGACTATTTTTAGCTTAACAATTGTTTTTTAAAGTAATAAGTCTTAGTGTATCTGCCATGGGGGCAGGTGAGCTGAAATCTTTGCCTTTATCCTGCGTTTGGCAGGTGGCAGGTGCTAATTTCATTCCCTGCAGTCGAGGTAAAGTCAGGAGATCACCAACGTCACTAAGACCCATCCCATCATCTTGGGATGATGGATGTCAGTTCAAAATTCCACAGCAATCTATCCAATAGTTGTCGAGATATTTCAGTGATGTATTCAGTTTCTGCCATTCATAGATCCGGGCCGTCAGCACGACAACAGATTTTGAAAGGAAGATTGATTTTGCAGATTGCATTGTGTCCTTTCAGGATGACAGTGCAGATGCCCCTGGTCTACATTAATCCAAGAAGCTACACCAATAAAAAACCTCTACTGAAATGCGGGAAGGATTCTCTGCCACAGCTGTTACTCAGACATGTCAGCTACATGCCAGCCACCCTGCAACCGTCCGCAGTGAAGTGTCTTCTCACATCCATCATGCTCGGGATCGAACGTCTCTGATCAATGTGCTGTATGCAGAGGCCAGATAGGGCCTGACAGACGGCTCTACAGGGGCTTCCCATGCCAGGCTGGCGATGAGAGGTGCTCCATACAAATCAAGCGCCCCCTTTCACTAGAAATCAATCATCACATGAGATGAATGCCGCTCCCGCCATGAAAACAACCCTCCGGTGAATCACGCAAAGCTAAGCACCTATTCCGTGACGGCCTCAGTGCACAGAATAACAGCGGAGGCGACTTCTATCTCATTTCGATTCACATTTTGAAATCGACGCGACTGTAATCAACGACTGCTAGCGAGGTCGTTATTACCCCAAGCAGTTTGTCTACGACGGCAGCTCTTGTTTTGTTGCAATAATCTGTAGATGCCTTTGCTCTCAAGTCCAAGCTTTGCAAGCAAATGTGTAAAACTGTAAAATGGTCAATTAAAGATCAATACGTTTGGTCATAGGGGCATGGATGCAGAGATGATTCAACAAAGATCGACTACAGTACTTGGGGATAAGCTTAGACACACCTAAAAGCACATTTGCCTTGTACTTATATCCTTATGAGGACCCGACGATAACTCCAGCCAAGTCCTGAGCCACAAATGGCCCAGGAGAGAACTGAGCACGGATCAAAATGGCCAATTAAATTCTCAAAACTGCACACGTGCCAAATCTCTGAAAGAGAGAAAGTACAGGACCACAGACATACACATGCCCATCCTTTTTTAAAGTGCACCCAGCCTAAAGAGTGAGTGGCTCATTTTCAGCTGTGTCCTTTCATGTGTGACCACAATGAGGGTTCAAATTCAGACCTACTTTCCGCCGTAATCAGGTCAGGTCCGGACAGGTGCTCGCTGACTGATAAAGAGCTGTGAGGATGGAGGGCTCCATTTTTTATTCTAAGGGTTTTATTCTAACGTTTGGGGAGTCATTTGTATTACTGACCAATATTAGCACACAAATGAGCATAACAAGCGACCTGATTCTCTTCAGCAGCGCTACAAAACACTGAACCTGTTATTAAGCTTTGATCTATTAGGATGCATTCAGATCAGAGGAGAGGAGAGGAGAGGAGAGGAGAGGAGAGGAGAGGAGAGGAGAGGAGAGGAGAGGAGAGGAGAGGAGAGGAGAGGAGAGGAGAGGAGAGGAAACCCTAATGTTTGTCGTGTTTCTTTTTAAAAGAGACGATATTAATTTAAACTATCTTTTCTAAATGAGTGAGCAAACCAGAAACTGGAGACTTCTTCTTTGTCTTCTTTAGATGTACAAGCCTTGTACAAATATAAATTATAAAATACTTTATGCTGCACACCGAATGAAAGGCAACAAGTGCATTGTTGGACTTCTTCATTAAGGTCAACAGCCGTGGTCATAGTTAAAGAAACCGATGTTGGTTAGAATCGTAAACAAACACGAGCCTCGAGTGTCAAAGTATCACATTGAGCCATCTATCCACCTCGGCCTCCTCCCTACATGGACTTTGTGGCTCTAAAATAACGCCAACCAACTTCCTCCCCTGCTTCCAATGGACAAGAACCATTATTCCCACGGCTGTTCGAGATATATGTCCCCTCAGCGTAAAGAAAAGAAAAGAAAGAAATGCTTTTCGGGATTAGCTGAAACGACAGAATCAAGAAACCCACTGAAGTGCACAAAAATCCATCTCTATTTATCAACATATTACTATTCAGCTTGTAAAATCGGTATCCCCTCACAGAATGATTTTTGCTCGTTTCCCCATCTCAGTGAATGTATCACATTGAATCGCTGCATCACGGTAGGTTAATCCGCTCTGCAAATATCGTAACGCCCGTTCAAACACATCATCCTCGAGCAAATAAACATGACGTTTTTTAATTGGCACAGCCGCAACCTGCTTTCAAGCGCGCAGTGCTCTAAAAATCAATACTGTTGTATTGTATTATTCAGTGTTCTGTTCCTGGTACCGTGCACTCCCGTCGCTGCTGGCTGCTTATCGTGAAAATGGATGCAGCATTCTATGCAAACATGACAAAGAGCCGACTATTGATTTTTGTATTTTGATTTTCCTCCTGAGGCGTCTTATGGTTGGCCTTCTAGTGCAGAGCCTTTACTCACGTCTTCTGCATGCACTTGCAAATATATACTCACCTTTCTCTGTGTGTGTGTGTGTCAGTGGGAGACAGATGTGTGTTTTTCTTAATATTGGCCTGTAGCTAGAGTGAGCACAGCGTGAATGGTAGATGTGCTGAAGAGTCTTGCACTTGCCTTGCTTTTGCTGACACTGCAATGTCCAGAGGCCGCCTGATCTCTCCAGAGAATCCAGTCTCACTGTGCTGAAGCTGCCAGGGGAAGCAGAGGAAGGGAGTTAACTTTACGCACAGGACCAGGCAGACAGGCAGCACACTTCCTCAGCCGGGATTGGTACACCAGAAGCTGTCCTTTCTAATTACCTTTATTCCATGAAATACCTACTTTTACGATAAAGTGGCCACTCCCAAAGCAAGGTAATAACAGCACGGTGATGATGAGATGGCACATAGAAACCCATATTCATCCTCAAATGTACAGTCAACAGAAAGTGTAAGCAGGCGAGGTGCCGTGCCTTTAAATTCAAATGGAGAGAAAGGTTTTTGCGAGATGAGAGATGTCTGAAAAAAGAAAGACAAAATCTACCAGAAAATATTTTTTGGACATAAACAAATTCCTGTGATTTCAGCTTCCTCACACTGGTTTTGTCAGGTTTCAAACCTTTACTCCACGTCAGGATTCACCTCAAAACCACCAAAGATCATTGCAATGTGCAGCTGGAGGGCTTTGACGAGAAACAAGTTGTGATCAGTCTGTGCTGCCTCATGATTTTTGGCTTCAGTCAGAAATTGACTGAGGCATCAGGTTCATTTCAGTCTAGAAATGTTGACTTACATGACTGCGCGTTCATGTAACTGCTCACTTTTTAACCTCCCCGTGAAGGGAAGGTTGTTGCAGCTGCAGGTTTTTTTTAAATCGAGCTAAAATTCAAACTGGACGTCATCTCTCCTCTTCTTCAGACTGAAATCATCTTTGTCTCGTCTTACAGCTCCAGTAGGTAAGCCAAAGATACATACAATAATGGCAGAAATAATAGGTTTAAGTGCAGACTGATATTAAAAAAATGAAATACAACAACAGTTATTATCATTATGTGTATCATTGTTAACCTAAAGTGCTCTATGGTCCGCTGTGTAACAGCTCTCGTGTCATACGAATACTCAACATGCTGGTTGTAAACAATGCTGACAATCAGTGCCGTTTTGTTTGTTCTTGTTGTTAGATGATAAGCTAATTCCAGTGACTCAGCACCATTACCTGCCATTACAGCGTGACATAACTTAGTTTGGAACAGCATTAAATTACATTTACCGACCTAAATGGGCCATTCATGTCGAGATGGCATTCCCAGAAGATGGAGAGCTGGCGTGAGAGAGCTCTTTTATATTCTTCTAAGGAGGGCAGAGAGAGTGAAACCAAAGGCAGCACTAATGAGTGAGGTGTTGAGAGGAACAACGAGAGGTGGGCCTGGTCATGTGGGACCAAAATTGGCAGAATACAGAGTGATTAAACTTAAAAGGACAAAACTAAGATTCAATAGGTCGATTTTTGTTTATTGCAAAGGATAACCAGCATGTTGCTTTTAATGCAAATACAATTATTAACCCATATCCCTCTGATTGACTTGTTGAGTCATTTTCAAAGATGATGTTCTGACATGACTTTAGTTTTAAAAGTAAAATCAATGCATAGTTCACACTGCACTCTGAATTGCAAAGGCGACAGACAGACATATTCATGTTACATTGTGTTAGAGCTGCCTCGCCATCATCCCTTCGTTGTTTTACAGCTTTCAATCGCTCCTCTCATATTTTTTTTATTTTTGTAATATGAGACATTTCTTCACATTTTGACTTGTCAAAGCATGAAATGTGTGAGAAATGACATTAATGAGAGCTGTAACCACACCTGGGGTTTCAGGCTTTACTTGTTTAAATGTAAACAGGGCGTTTGTTGTGGTCTGTATTCACTTTTGCAGTGTGAACACACGAACTACAAACTTGTTAAGAATTAGCGCTACTAGAATACTATAGATTAGGGACACAGCTGAACACGTGCAGCAATGAGCATGACAGCAGAGTCACAGCAGTAGCAAAAAAACCCAAAAATGAGCATTCTCACAGTGGGACCAGGACTTGCATGTGAATCACAGGAGACACCTTGAAACTGATACCTGGCTCGCTGCTGTTGTTGTCCATCAACAACACGTGTCCCTTGGTGGCAGCAAACATGAAACATTGGTCCAAAGTGGTCCGTGCACCTCCACCTGAGCCCTCTTCGTTTGGATAACAGACACACTGGAGTGAGGCTAGCACTGTCAGCTAGGTTAGCTAGCCGAGCCTGTCTGTTCTCTTTTTGTTGTCAGTAGCTCTGTCTGTCAGGTACAGTCTTCAGCTGCGGACCTTTGCTGCATCTATACTGCCCTCTCCTTTACTCCTGTCTGATATCAATATCAAATGCAGGCAAAAAAAGCTGTAAAAATACAAAAAAATAAACCTAAAACTGTGTGCATCTAGTTGTTGAGTTGTTATTTGATTTGCATCCACACCTTGTGGTCACATTGGGAATGAAACTAGTTAAATTGCTCTGTTTTTTGTTTGTTTTTCTGTTTTCACAAATATGAAACAGAGTTTTAAGGAGCCTGGCGTTAAGTCGTGCAGGTTTGACACGTCTTTCTTTTCTTTATTTTTAAACTAACCTGGCCGAATGTTGTCTGGAAAGAGAAGACAGTGAAATCACTCTTTCTTTTAGATAGAATAAAGGACAATTAAGGCTTTGATCTTGATGAATAATAATGATTTTCCACAACTATAAATTCCCCTTAACTTTCCCTTAACCTCTGAATGTTAAGCTGCAATTTGGAGGCCAACCTGAGTGTCTTTATTTAGTCTACGAAGGAAATTGCATCACCTTCGGGCTGAAGTAGACGTGATGCAAAAAAACAATGGACTCTGTATAGGAAACCAGTATTTTGCCACAACATCTTGCCAACAACCAATCACTCGTCTCACAAACACACACACACACACACCTCGTGCTAAACAATGACTAACCCATCCTCCCCCCCATTTCCACCTCCACCTCCTCTAAAATTGCTATTAACACCTCTCCATCACCATGGCATCCACAGCTTTGAGTTTAATTTTAGTGAGGTGGGTCACAGACGGTGAACAAAACAAAGTGGCAGATACAAAAGCTGTCCTTTTCGACTCAACAGCTGCATTGAACCACATCATCATCATCATCATCATCGCCGTCAACTCGGCACTGCAACTGCAAATTCGTGGCATTTTGGTATTTACAGTAATTAGTGGTTTAGAGGTTTGTTTTGAAAATGACTGTGACCATGGGGCCATACTGTCAAATACAAAACTACTGTCTAATCCAATGCATCTTCATCGTAACTGTTTCCTGATATTCCAGTTCTGTAGATGTGTAATCTGTCTGGGTAAGGTATTTAAGTTGCTCATACCAACATAACGATTAACTGTCAAACCAGATTACCCCTAATGACATGTTGCCAAATGGTTTAGTTGTTACGTTCCTCTGAAGTCAGGCCCTGTGAAGAATTTAGACCAATACACCGTATTTAAACTGAACGTTCAAAGGAGATGACGAATGGGGCCAAGCCTCTGTGTTGACATTTCAGCTTGAGTTGTCATATGTTGCCTTGTTGTTCTGTGTGGACAACCAAATTGTCCCTCTTTTTTAGATGGAGAATATCATCTCCCTCTCCCTCTCTCTCTCTCTCTCTCTCTCTCTGTTTGTCTTCTGTATACCCACACACACACACACACACACACACACACACACACACACACACACACACACACACACACACACGCACACACACTGAAACACATGGTTGATTCAGGACTGCTGTTCTGCCAGCAACATCATCGCTCTCCTTCCCACCCTTGTCTCCATGGAGACAAGCTTCCAGAGCTGGCTGGTTCCAGACCGTTGTGAATCAGCACAGACTGAAAAAGGGGAAGGGGGGGGGGGGGAAGAGGGGTCTCTTTGTGCTTAAACATGACTAAAGGAACACTGTGTGTTGTCTTCGTCCCAACGCTGAGGTGACCAAACTGTCCGACCGTTCATGCGTGCAGGTGTGAAAAGGAACCGGGAATATTGTGATGAAGATGTCTGCGTTAGAGGTTTGTGTTGTCGTCCGTCTGATTCACAATAGTTCGACCTCTTCTTCGGCTAACACGACACCATTCATTCACCCATTGCTGAAGGACGTCATTTTGATCTGGTGGTTGTTCATTTTAGGCACATTAAATATAATTTCCCCTTTATCTCATTCGCTTAAACAGACGAGACACCATAATGAAATGCAGAGAGTTGTTAGTACAGCATATTGCATGTCTTTACTCACAGGATCTCTGCCTTTTACCTATTTTACAACCAAATAAACTTGTTTTTAGAGTTAACCACTTGCTTGCACATGTTGTTTACCTTCACCATGGGACAAAGGGCTGGAAAGACTTTGGACATTCCATTAAAGACAACAACACATAAAGTATATGACCATTGGTTTTTAGCCATGCTTGCAACATGGCTCTAGGAATGGCGATGGCGGTCTGTGGGTCGGTCTGGTCCAGACTACTGGATGCATTGTCATTAAATTTGGCACAATTTTGACATTCATGTACCTTAATTCTATTCACTTCTGGGACCCCTTGAGTTTTCATCTCGTGCCATCACCAGGTCACAAATGTATTGATTTATGACCTGCAAAAAACAAGCTACATGTCACTCAGACTGTCAACTCGTCCGCATGACGGACTCCTCTCACGGCGTCATATACTGCATGTGTGGGTCAAGCAGCAACTACGGAAGCGAGCGCTCACATTGCTTTCTCTGCAGGCACGTGTTTGTAATATACAACAACCACTTCAACAGTATTATAAGAAGAACAAAATGCATTGTGACTCCATGTGTAGACCTGCTGACTGCTGAAGTAGCTGATGGGCTCAGAGGCTGCAAACAGGATGCCCAATGAGCAGTACTTAAAGACTGATGGAGCACAAAAACAGGTTGGGTAAGGTCGAGAGTGTAGAAAGAAGATGGGTCTGCCTCTCTCCCAGTCAAGCAAACATCCTCCTGCTGTGTGTCAGCGGAGTAGACAACCAGAATCAGCCCCATGCCTCTGTGATAAATGCACTAACAGCTGGACGCTTCCACAGTCAGGACGAGGTCGGAAGCGTCCAGTGAAGTCGGTTTTAGACCGGATGTAATGGATCTGCTGGAGCGTCGTGCACGTATGAGCAAAGTTCACTGAGCGGAGCAACGGAAGAGAAAGCTTTCATCAGCTTAACACCCTTCGCCTTATCTACAAGTCTGAATGGGAACTCTGTGTCCATCGCATTTATAGACACGCATACATAAGCATGCATAAAAATAAACAGCCGCGCTCGAAGCGTGCGTTCATGCCATACCGTGTGCGTGTACGGTTACAGAGGAAGTCATTCCCCTATTAAAGGTCAGAGGACACAGAGGTTCTTGGGAGTGTACTCAGTGCTATACAGGGGAACAGAAAGAGCAACGTACAGTTTATGGAGGAGGGAGCGAGCAAATACGGCTGTTTCCACTCCTGGCGACATTCTGCACATTTTCCTGTGAGTGTCTGTGGAGTATCAGAGCAGGAAATGGAGTGAAAAGGAGGGATGGCGAGAGAGCGTAAAGGCCACATTATAGCTCATCATTTTTAAGTGTTCAAATCTCACATAATGGCGGTCCCTGTTTTTATCTGCTTATGGCTTCACCTCAAAGCACAGACAAAGGTGGTAATCACATCTTTGCCACAACAGCCAAATGCTGTTTATGTGATCCCGACGAAGGACAACTGTTTCCAAAGCGCATCATTTGTAGGCACAAAGACGGGCATATGCTCGGGGTCAGTGCTGGTCAAGAGCGATGGCTGCTTACCTCACAGTAATGCTGATTGAAGAGTTGGAGCAGAGAGTGCCGGGGTTGCAAATAACGTGCGATCTAGCATGGGACGTCAACAAACAAACAAAAGGAAAGAGGGAAAGAAAGGAGAAACAAGTTGTCCGTTCCCAAGCTGAAAAACAAGTTGAACAAGCCCACGAATCCTAAAGTGAGCCCAGCCGAGCCCTGATGATTGAAGATGATTGCCCTCCTTTTGACGTAACCGAAGCAAGCACAGACTAAACAGACCGCAAGTGGCATACAGGAGCCGGCACACAATGGAAGTGAAATGCCAAACTCCTGAACGACCTAAGGGCAGGCACATTGTTGTGCCCCATTAACGATGAAGTTCCTTTGAAAATAACTCAGTGGAGGAAAACATCAGTGGCCTTTGCCGCTCTCTCTCTGCCCTGAGGAACGTCCACACATGTGCTGCACAGTGCACTCACGCACATACAAGTGGACACGTGGGCAGACACACACACACACACACACACGCAGTCTAAAACAAAGACGCATGGACAGGCTGTAATTGTTAGGAAGGAATCAAGCAAACAAATGATGTCATTATCTCAAAGCACACTCGCTTGAATATCATTACCATATCAGTGGGAGGCATTAGGCATTCTCGCCTTTCACGGATTCGGGCTCACAAGTGAGAGAGAAAATAGAGCCGCCGTTGTTCTGATTTACACTCATACATGCGACATTTTCCCATGTCAAACATGCTATGTCAGGGTGAGAAAGTCATGCAGCTGTTTTGGTATTTCTGTCATCTCTCAGAAGGCAATCCCTGAGGGTGCTCCTATGCTGCTGCTGCTGCCGCTGCTGGTTTCTTTTCTTCTTTTTTTTTAGGTGTTAGCGTACAGGAGGCATACAAATGTTCATGAAACATGATGAGAGCAGGATGAAGGCTGTAATACGCAGGTCCCCATGGCAACAACACAAAAACGGCATGCACTCTCCATGGCAACAGGGCTGGCGAGGGAATATAGCGGCGACGGGGTTGGGAGCTGGTTCTGGCCTCTGGCTGTTTGAAGTGATACACGCACGCCAGCAGCACAGCATCAGCAAGCAGTTCAATCACACTGAAACGTCTGACATGTTACTTCTGTGAGTAGATAGTGGTACTGACATGACAGAAGCGTTTCATAGTTCATCATTTTTATGTTGATAATGGATTCCCATGACTCAAAACCTGAATGACCTGAAAAGACTAACACCCGCCTTTGCAGGTCACCTTTAAGCATCTCTTTATATATGTTTATTGTTTTTGTTCACTCTCGTAGCTCTCATTAACTGCTAAAAAAAACACTCTACATTACCTTCCCAGTACTAATTAGATGGACAAAATTAGCAATTACCTGGCAAACATGTTGGAGCATTTAGCAGCAAAAGAGCCAGATATTGTTCTCAGGGGTAGGTGGGACAGAGCTAAAGGGGGAGTGAATATTGGACTTGCATTTGCCAGTGTGTCATAAACTCAAATGGATGATAATGTTGCTGGATGTGTGAACAAATGAAAACAACTATTTAGTGACATGTTACATGCGTCACTGTTGCTTTAAGCCCTTTTTACCCCCACAGCAAGCCAATTAATTGTGGAATCGTTTTATATTTTGTGACAGGAGGTCTCATCCCTTTCTGGCGGAGAGTTCGATGAGACGATCGATGCCATTCTCAGTCTGCAGCTGGTTAGCTTAGCATAAAGACAGGAGGGAACAGTTAGCCTGGCTTTGCCCTTCTAAAGCCCCAAGCAGCATGTCATATCTTGTAAAATCACAGTGAGTTATGTGCTGAAGTATTTATTGGCTGGGAACTATTTCCAGCAGACTTCAGGAGCTAACAGCCCCAATAAAATACCAACTGTTGTTTTTGCAAATACAGGATTCTTCTGCTGATTAGATATGACGTGTTCGTGAGTTTAGAGGTGCTGGTAGGCGGATTTTGTTATACCTTCCAACAGAGCCGGGCTAATTGTTTTGTACTTTGTGCAGGAGCAGAAAAACTCACAGGCCTGAGGGCACGACCGGTACAGTAGGCCTTGGTTAATAGAGCCACAGACGGCTGACCTGAAATGACATAGCTCGACAAACAACTGCTTCAAGGCCACCGCCGGCTGTACTGTAAACGATAATGGTTTCGCCAGACAAGGAGAAACCCCCCGAACATACATCATCACCCTGTAGCTGATGCTTAACACAGGGATGTGCAACTAGATTTTATAAAGACATGTTTGCTCACACATACAGTCCAAATAAACTCACTTATTGACACTCATCAAGATACATAATTTACCATAATTTTGAATTAAAAAATGATTAATACGACCTCCCAAAGCTCCAAAGAAAAATCGAAATCGTTACCCCTAAACGAGACATAATTAATGCCGCACATTCAGTGGGCATTTCACGAAAGAATCTCCCTAATGAGGTTGGTTGTCGGGAGAGTATTTTTTCTTTCATCAGTGCCTTTAATTAAACACTGAAACACAAAGAGACACAGATATTAATCTAAGCTGCTTTTCATTTCAGCAGCCATTCAAAGTTGCACCGCTCGACTGCGCTCGACATCGACTGAGGCTGAATGGAACTGTGTCACTGTGAACTCAGGAGACCTTCTCGTAAAAATAAAGAAAGATAAAAGAAGCGTGTTTGCTGCGAGAAGAAAAGCAAGGAGTCGCTCAAAGTATCATTTTCTGCTCAGTGTTTCGGGGGAATATTTGGCAAACCATTATGCGTTTGAAATTATTTGACTTGAAGATGTGCATCATTTCTCTACATTGATATTCAGCCACCCTGGAGCGAGACTGTCTGCTGGAGCCGTCTGCTGCGTGGAATAATGGGAGCGGGTGGGTGTGTCAGAGGGCTTCTGGCAACAACAACACCGGAGACCTGCCTCCACTCAATGTCTCCATCTAGTGACCAAACATAACATGTGGAATATTCCTTTTTCACAGTAACAGGCCAATCACAGTCGTGTTGTTTTAAAAAAGGATTTCCAAAATGTTTTAGTACACGTTGGACTTTTAAGAAATATATTTGATTGTCTAATTTCAGTAGCTTTCCACTGGGACTACGCAACCCTTTAAAAACACACAGACCTCTGGTCAATTTCATCAATATTCTTATTATTTTTTCTAATATCTACTGCATTCTCCTGAAATACACACAGTACTTTACTAAATATCAGTGTGCACGTTGTCTTTAACCTCGGGAAGGGTTGTATAACATATATTGTTCGATTTTTTACTTCAATAATGAGCATCTGTCTGAGCATCACAGAGTACAAAGGAAAAGGAAAAGATCTGGCCCAGAGGAACAACCGCTGTTAAATGTATCTGTTATGAAACTGACTGGGATTTAATATCAAAATGTATCTGATTCTGAGGATGTAGATACAATAAAGCTAAACTTTTTTTTGTCATAGTGAACGCAGGGTATTTTAACAAGCATTTACATAGACTTCACTATTAACAAAGCCAGTCTAAAGGATAGTCTCTGTTCATTTCCCGTACATTGCTCATGTGCTGTGATTAAACATTTGAATCTTGATACAGATGAACTCACGTCTTATCACAAGAGTGCCATCATGTGCTGAAAGCTAGTACCACAAGGACAGAGTGATTCCCTGCAAACTGATGATCATATTGAAGCTTTTAAGAGAATGTTACTGAAATTCTATATTTGTATTTTCTAAAAGTGAATCTCTGTGAATCAACACATTTGGCTTGGACTGCATGGGAATGTTGTAGAGAATTCTCTTCCAGCCCAACAGATGTTTGCGTTGCATTCTCAAATTAAAATGAGAAATGGCAGATGGTGGTAGCAGATAAAAGTAATACTCAGCAAACTCAGTAATAGCATTAGTGTGATTACTAACACAGAAAACACTGTCGACCTTTATTTACAAACATGTCATTGTCATGCAAAACCTATGAATGCGCCAAACATAACTCAGTCTGCAGGTTGATTTATTCCACAGATAGAATATGATTCATCACAGTTCATCAGAAAGTTGGTGCAACAACTCCCTCATCACAGCCATATACTATTATACCACTCTAAGAAAAATACACACACACACGACTGACTCAGCGGTCAGATCTCATCAATATTATTATGCACAAAATATAAAACTAGCATCTGTCTTTGACATCAATACATAGTGGCTGCAATGTTACTTCTGCACGTTTATATACACAAAGTATTTTTTATGCAGTGCATAGTCTGCACAAATCTCTCCCCGTCATGATATTGCATAACAAATATCAATATGATTCAGACGTGTGTTGGCAGAGAAAAGACTCAAAATCAGTTAAAACAGAATAAATAAAACCTTTGAGCGAGTGAGTGCATGAAAAGATGACGGTCGAGGCTGTGAAACACGACCTCCTCCTCGGAGGGCTACTGTGCATGTGTGTGAGCGGGCACTCGTGTCTGTAAATGTGATTATGTCATTCACAGAAGGCGCCGCCTCATAGATCCTGAGATAGCCGACTGTCACCAGCAATGTCCTTGTGGAGTTACGAATGGAAGAAATGTGGCTCACCAGCAGGCTAACCGCCTTTGACAACACATCTCAAGCAGGAGAGGGTGGAGCCCACGAAGCACTGCCGACACAGAGAAATAACAACTGTGCATTCAAATCATGGTAAAGTAGGTTATATTCTTCATGGATTCTTAATTCTGAAGCTGTAATCGTGACCTCTGCGCCTCCTCGTGGAGTCAAAACAAACTTCTAGCAATTACTGTTTTCACTAAGAGTGGAAGGACTGAAATCCTAAATAAAAGGTCTTGTACTTTATCCAAACGTTCTCTGATCTATTGTCTCAAAGACATGGTGCACCTTTCTGTTCTCCATGTAATACTGATCTCCTCTAACCAGTCATCAGGGTATAAGATGCTGGTTGCACAGTAGACGGAGGCGGCAGTGCATGAGTGAGTTATGAAAAACTATTACTGGAAGTTGGATCTCAGCTGATTTATGTGCTTCAGCATCAGTTGATTTAAAGCAACAACATGCTTTATAGTCCCTCCACTGCACTGAAGACTGCTGCTTCCTTCCTGTGTGTTTTTCATTGGGAACCCCTCACAGTTAGACGTCTAACTCGCCCGCCTTGAGCAATGGCGCCCGTTTCACACCACGACAGCCGTCAGAAAGCTATTACGCAAATGTCTTTCACTTTGTGCTTCACACCTCTTCAATAAGCGGGCGTGCTACCGGGCCCGGTTCAGGTTGACTCAGCCCGACGACTGCTGCAGCGAGCAGGGACACAGGCTTCAGATTATCTGTACAAAATTGTCCATCATTCACGGTATTTCCTTCTCTCCGGTTTGCTTTGTGCTCCTCGTCCTGTTTTCTCTCTCTGTCCACGTTTGATTCTGGGTTTCTGAGCTCTCTCTTTCTCTCAGTGTTGCAAGAGGAAGTTAGTTGCCATGTTGATGTCATTATTTGAAGCTCTAAGGGCTTCAAGGGCATCGGTCCGGGTAAATCCCATTTCCACTAACAGAGCAACCTGAGGGACAAAAAGAAAAAAGCATCAGCGAAGACGGCAGCGGCAGACAAATCATCACATGGGAATAAATAACAAGGGTGCACAAAGTAAAGTGTAGGAGGGCCAGGGAATCAAGTGTTGTTGAACAAGAAGATTTTGAGTCATGCAGGACACAGAATATGTAAATGAATATCCAGATGTAACAGCAATACAACCAGTGAAAAAAGCCTTGCAAAGGACACATAATACTAAAAGAGATGTACACAGAAACACACAGGCGAACACTCACTTGCTCCTCCACGACAGCAGAGTTGTCCAATAGAGGGGACTGTGTGGACGGACGTGTCTCAGCCTGGGGAGGGGGCTGTACTGGGGGACGATTCTGTCCTCTTTGTCTCAGGGAGGGGAACAACATCCTGGTCCACTGCAACAACCCAGACTACACACACACACACACACACACAAATATGTATATATTCTGTGTTTTATCTGTGCATCAGTGCTGCAATAAGTGTCCGTCTACCTGTGGCTGTGGTCTGTTGTTGCTCGTGGACTCGTTGTATTGAGCCAGCAGCAGCTGCTGGTCGAGCACGTCCATCCTTTGCTGCCTCTGGATGTCCAGAGTGGCCCCCATACCCAGCGGAGTCTCACTGCTCGGCTGGGAGCCTAGATAACCACAGACACAGACATAATAGGCATGAGGCAGACTAAAACAACACGTAAAAGAGGAGTACATTAATCATCAAAGTGTAACAGGGGGACAAGACACATTCTGGTTTTA
This sequence comes from Melanostigma gelatinosum, assembly GCF_949748355.1. Taxonomy (NCBI): domain Eukaryota; kingdom Metazoa; phylum Chordata; class Actinopteri; order Perciformes; family Zoarcidae; genus Melanostigma; species Melanostigma gelatinosum. The sequence continues at coordinate 8,335,399 of NC_136645.1, forward strand.
CTTTTCGTTAAATGAAGGAGACTGAATAGCATCAATTAACACAATTTAGCATGTGTTCAAATTCCTAAACTGTACAAATATTATTATTCCTCAATTAGACAGAGACGGCCAACAACTCCATGTCAGGCCCTGCAACACTGGTCACTGTGCAAAGGCTTTGCACAGGATCTGTGTCTGTGATCACTAACGAACGGTTGGACTCACTTGAGAAGATGGGCTCCAGAATATACCGTCCAATAAAAGAGACCCAGGCAGGAACAAAGAGGAGCTTCTGTAACCAGAGAACGTTGGAGTGGTACAGTCCACCGGAGAGCTAAAAGAAGAAAAATGTTTTTAGTGCTGAAGTCACAAGACAAACCTGTATTAAGAAATATTACAATGAATGACATTACTTATGAGAAAAGATGCTTTACAGCCGACAGCAAATTAACACCAAACTGCATCTTTGCGGCACATTTTAGCCCCTTTAAGCTCATTGTTTTGATAATCTGGTCAGAAATCACATATTGCAGTTTTAAATAGCACAACACTTCCTAAATACACATTAAATAACAAGAAGAATGTGCTTACTCACCAGTCCACTGAGAGCGAGGAGCCACATGAAGGGACTGGAAGTCAATAGCTGCGCCACAGAAGAAGAGAGGAAGACAGAAAGTTGGAACGTGAGTAGAGCGAGAAAGCAAAATAGATACATACATTCCCACACTAGCAGAACATGGGCTTACCTGCAGGCCGACTATGTAGACCAGAGACTTGTTGGTGATGGGGATGTGGCCCAGGACCCGGGTGACTGGGACCCTGGGGATCAAGCAGTAGAAAGGCACAAACAGAGAGAAAACTGGAGCGAGCCTGTGAGAGGAGAAAGGGAAAAGTCAAGAGGATGCGGACAACAGGAAAAGATACAGTGTTTCAGGCAATCTGGGAGAGACAATGTTAGGCTTTTGGAACAATTCACTTAAATATCTTTTTGTTTGTCAAACCAATTGTTTTTGTAGAGTTGGGTTAAATGCTGCTGTCACAGTCCACCACAATCTAAACTCTGTATACTGAAATATAATGCAGGCAGGGGAGGAAGACATTTAAAAATGGATACTGCCCAAAGCTTACATTGAGCTATAAGGGGGAAAATTAAGATTTTATACTTATGTGACACATGGTTTAAACATCATGAACTAAATGCCAAGCTATTCATATCCTCAGTGTCCATGAAAGTGACAAAAAAAAGGCTGATCTCTTTTCACAAATGCATGACTGAAGTTCAGCATGAACTGTGGCTACTGAAGTGACCCAGATACTCACAGTCCGGCAGGCAGTTCCTCCACCTCGTAGTCAAACAGAAACTGGACCGCCTGAGCCAGCAGGAAGTCCATCAGCGCAGAGAGACACCAAGTGCCCAACAAGAACGACTAGAATGAAGACGAGCACCCCATTTGAAGATTAGAACAACACATAACAAAAATAAATCACTGTCAAATGTTGGTGTGTGAGAACTGCTTTGTGCCAGATGAGGAAGTTGTGTCCTCTTCCCTAAAATATGAAGTTGCTACATAGGAAAAGCTCAAATTGATTTTTATACATCTATGTGTTCATCAATCAATGTTTTTTTTGGTACTTACGGCAAACTTCCTGGTGCCGAACCGCCTTTCGAATATCCGGAAGTTGTAAATGAGCAGGCCACTACAGAAGCAGTCCTTCACGTCGAGACAGACCAGCCTGCCACACAACAAGCTCCACACCTACAGCACAAGGTGAGAGCAAAGTCACACACACACACACACACACTTACACATTGTGATGTTGTTATTAGACAGATACTGGAGACGTACCTGGTGCTGCTGTGCGACAGCCTGCAGGTTGTACACAAACAGTTGTTGGTACTGTGGCAGCAGGGTGAGCATCACAGTCAGCCCACTGAGGAGCAGCAGCAGGCCTTTAGACAGAGGAGCCTTGTCTGTGCACAACACAAACACACACGAAGGGACAGTGACATTGTGGCCTTCTGCAGCGAGCAGCTTTGCAGGTATACGGTATAGTAGGCAAACGTTTTGTTAATAGACGGGAGAGAAGTAGCTAGCTAATTTGTATATGGTGGGGCAGGGCAGATATAGTAACGTTAATATGAATTTAGCTGGCTATTTATCGATTCAGAAAGTGCCCTTTTCAACGATGAAACCTGAACTGACAAAACAAACCGTTGGTTGTTCATTAACTAAACGCAGCTGTAGGTTTAACTGGTATATACTACCTCTGGTTAATGAATGACAGCGCAATGCTAACGTCGGTTGGCTAGCTAACGTTAGCTGTATAACCGTTGTAACTGACAGGAGATGAGAGACCGCCTCAGCCTGTCGCTTACTGGTGGTTCCGGGATACTTACAAAGGCCCCGAGAGCCGGTGGTGGTAAACATGGTGTACAGATGTGTTAACGGAATCCAGGCGAAGACCGTTAATCCCAACGTAGTGACAAACTAAACACTAAAACGCCGAAATAAAGTTGGAGAAAGGATCCATGGTGTGACTGTGAAGCGAAAGAGACTGGGTAAAGGGGATCTGCTACAGGAGCTCGAGAAGCCCAAAAAGTGTTAATTCGCGGTCCGCTTACTTTAGACTAAAGCTTTCCGCTAGAGGGCGGTGTTGCTCCGTATTGAAGATGAGATGATGACCACAGATATGTTTTACTGATAATAACCATATTCTAATCTAAACAACACATTTCACGAAGGTCTTAAATACTGAGAGTATAACAGAGAATTATGAATTAGCGCTTTAGGTGATCAATTGCTGAAGGAATGCAACTAAATAACAAAACTATTTCCACTTAATTTTTCTAATTGATTATACAAATAAAGTAACAAAAGAGAGGAAAATAAAATGAACTTGGTCTTCGATGATAAATTGCTAATATGTACTAGATAAGTGAACTTCTTCCACAAATAATAATAGTAATAATAATAATGATACTTATCGCAATAATAATAGTAATGCATTAAGCAAAGTAGCCAACAGCCTAAATTATAAATAAAAAAACTAAATTTACAGTAAAATAATAAAACATAACACATTCCCTTTCGCTGCCCTTCTTGGGGAAAAGCTTTTGAATCTGAATCTTATTGTTTCTAAATGCTGCAGTGCAGTTGATGTACTTGCATGATTCCTATCATTTTTGGTTTGTATCCATATGATTGTATACACTTATTGTACGTCACTTTGGATAAAAGTGTCATTAAATTAATGTACTTCTACTACTACTACTACTACTACTGCTGATGTCAGTAATAATGATAATGATGGAGAACAAAACAAGCAAGTAAATTCAATTATTTGAAGCAAAGAAAATGTAAATTGTCTATTTTTTGAATGACAGAACGCGGCCCCAGTTTATCCACATAGCACTGAGAGCAGGGCTCTCATCTGTAGACTCTGTGACCACTAAGAGGTCCGTACCCAGGTTGAAGACAACGAGATCTGACGACTGCGGCACCCTGTGTCTTGCTCACAGGCATTTCAGCAGGGATGCTGTCGCCGGATGATCCTCTTGTGAAGGGCAGTCTCCTTACCCACAATGCCATCCTGCTGTTATCTGATGCTCCTCAGACGCGGTATTCCCAAGCCCTGCAGCACTGGCCTCGTCATGTTTGTCATCTATGACCATTTGCTCAGTCGGTAATATGTGTGTTTGTGGGTTGGATATGCAGAGAAGCAGCATACAGGGAGTGTTTCACGTCTTGAAGCCATGTGGTCAGCTTTCTGACAGATAGGTAAGTTATCCTTGGGGCCTTGAGCAGGATGTGGCTGCACAAAGTCCGGATTAATGCCTTTTTCTTATGGTCCTCTTGGCCTTGTGCACACAGTGTCCTATCTTGTCAAGGTCCCGACTTCCTTCGACTGCTTTGTCTTGCACTACAGCCTGCCAGATTTTCCTCACATCAAACCGCTGTGTATACCTTCGTGGATAGCCGTGATTGCTCCTGAGCCAATTGATCGAAATGCTTATGCTACGTCCAAGTGCATTTGAAAAGATATGGCGAACAGCTGTCTAATAGTGTTGCATTTCCCCATCATCCACAGATGCAGTATCCATGTTAGCTCCTATTGGTTAGTTCCCACCCATTAGGTCTATTTGGCTGCTTGTGGTCAGATGTGACTGCAAAGCAGAGCTGAGGAACAGCTTGCTAATTGTGTTTCAGACCTTCTCTGTCACTGATGTAGGAGCGAGGTCTAAAAAGGTTGCTTTGCCCCTGTTCTCAATCAAAGATAAACAGATTAAACAGCGCAGAGATGTGCAAAAGTGTGTATGTGTGTGTGTGCTTACCAATAAAGAGAGTCCAGATTTGGAGACAGCCTTGACTCCTGCTGTTTGCTTTGTTCATTAAGAGGAGATGAGCAGATGGTTTGCTGCTCTGTTGTGCAGTACACACATGCGAGCACACACAAACACACAAACACACACACACACACACAGAAGCACACGCACATGTAAATACACATACACACGTGCATGCTTGGCCCTGTCACCTTAGCTTTATCCTCCATTTATCTTTTCCATTACACATCTCTCGGCAGCACAATGCTACTCGGTGAATTGTAAGGGATGCGTGTGTGTGTGCGTGTGTGTGCATGTGTGTGTGCAGATGTGTGTGAGAGAGATACAAGGCAGCGTGAATGAGTCGAGCGCTGCTGAATGAAGTCACAAACCTTTTTAGGGAAGACAGCCCGCGAGGTGGTCATCTGAAAAGCTGATGACTCATTCACACATTCATTTAGGTGAATCATTGCTAATCACTTGTCAGCCGCTCTGTATTCAGGGAGAATTGCTTGTAACTGAGGTATTGTTTTACTCCTGCATCACAGCTTATCTGCCTGTGTCCAGGAAATGGCACGCTGCACATTTACACAAGGTTGCATGAGCAAAATATGCTCTACTTCAAGGATTTCCTTTTGCCACAACAAATGGCTTCATAACAAAGTGAAACATTTCTATAGAAGGCTTGAGAAAATCCTGAGCGTGTACCGTGTGTGCTAAGAGGAGTTTGTCTGCTTCAAATATTAAAACAATCAATGTTCAACAGCATTTGTGATCCTCGACCCCTTCCATAATTAATCACATATTCATTACTTCTCCGTTTGCTTGAGTGAAGGAACACTTGGTGTAGTTTTGCATGTCTCCAGCCACACACGCTTTGCGTTCAAATGTCTCTAATATGTATGCAGAAATACTGTTTGATATATGTTACCAGACATTTTCAGGAAGCAAGCTGCAATCCAAAATAACTCAGAAAATATTAACTCCATATGGCTCCATCTCCTGCAAAAAGCATGTTCTTCTATTTTCTTTAAAATCTATTTCTTGTCTTAACTTTCTATAAATTGTTACGAGAGAGAGAGAGAGAGAGAGAGAGAGAGAGAGAGAGAGAGAGAGAGAGAGCACTGTCATCATGTTTCACTAAAGGGCAGCTCACATGTGACCCTGCTCACCACCTTCCTGTCTGTCTGTCGATATTTACGTGTATGTTTTTGGAGATGGTGCAATAGTCAATGTCATATCACACCCCACTCGCTCACATATGCACAGACATGCAAGCACATGGACCTCCCCCTCCTAACACACATACACACACACACACACACACACACAAAACAAAGTTTGTTTGTCACAAAAACAACTCAACTACAATGTAAAACTCATGCATTCAGAAACTGCACTTGTGAAACAAAGAAAGAAGCACTGACACAATTTAATAAAAAGAATTTGTATTGTTTGTATTGTCAAACTGCACTACTGCATAACATACACAATAAAAGTCATTTACTGACTGTACAACATGCCAATATGTTTTTGTGATAATAATAATAATAATAATAATAATAATAACAAAAAATGATGACTATATATTGTATATGTACACAACTCTGTTACAAGTTATATCCGCCACTTGTGTCCAGATAAACAGCACTGACAAAACAAAAACAAATATGGTCATCTTCATCTCGGATCTAAAAAACCTTGATTGAAAGAAACACAGTCAAACACATCATCAGAATAAAGTACTGTTCCCACTACGACCGAGATTCGCTGATCAATGCAATAAATTAAACACGAGAACAATGGCAAAGTTCAAATGTCACCCTTGAAATGTAGGGGGGTCCTCTCGAGGAGGCGGAGATGTGCATATCGCATGCCTGTCTATTGTATCCCTCATAAATGAGGAATCTTCATCACTCTATTCTTCCATTCATCTATCCATTCATCCGTCCATGCTGCCACCTCGTCTTCAGTACATCCCGCTGGTCTGCAGGAACACTCTGCCCTCTGAAATCCAGAAAGAAATCCAGTCTAATAAAACACAATCACAATTCTATAAGTTATAATGAACAGACAGATTATTTAGGTGAGATCACAGTGACTGTAACGGTAGAAAATGCTACCAAGTCATACAATATTGAACATTGTCCCCTATAACCTTGCCCTAAGAGCATTAATAAAAGATTATTATGAAGTAAGGCTCAGTTGAAAGTCTTTTTCGGCCCCTGATCCCTGTTTTTGGCGATAAAACTTCCTGGCACAAAGGAACCACATCCTGCCCTGCTGTCTGACAGACAATTCCCCTTTAAATGATTTATTACTGGGTGTTAATTATGCAAATGATGTCCAAACAAACTCGTCACGAGGACAATTAAGACAGCCGTTAATTAGTGGCCAGGTCTCTTCTTGCTTCACTGACATTCAATTAAAAATTGGCTTTGAACAAGCACGCTGTCCAGTACGGCGGTCCTGGCACGGCGCGGAGCAGAGGTGGGCTGGAACCACGCACTCTTTTGATGAGGCCGGGCTAGAGATCACGGCCATTTCTTTCTCTGCCTATTCGAGACGTTACATGTGGGATTGTTTCATTAATGTATCCCTGTGAAGACAATAACGTTGGCAAAATAAATATATTAAACGCCCATCTCCATTAAAATGGTGGTCCCAGTGAACTGCCTCACGCCTCATTTCATTTTGTTCAACTTCTCAGGAGCGGTCTCCCTGTGAAATCTTCCAAAAAACCCTTCCAGTAGACTGCTCAGTTAGGCATCAGTGAGTAATAATGAAATCTGCTGCCCCAGCTCAGTTGATTGGAGCTAAATAAATCCCCAGCAGCAGGTATAACACAGTTTACTTCACAATTCTTACACTGAAAAGTCATTTTTAATTATCATTCAGCAACCACAAACTTGGTGCAGTGCCTTAATGTTGATACACTCACCTTCACAGTTAAATACATTACTTCATACTTTCTTTTAAGAACTCGACTCACACTTAAAAGATCACACAGTCGGCATCACACATCACACATTTCATGTGCAACAAATTCAAAACTCTGTAATTACGTTATTTCCTTTAAGTTGTCATTTGGTGACAGCAGTGACAGCAGCTTTTATCCTTCTAATAATTGCACAACTCCAACATTTTCCAATGAGAATAAGAAGCCGTTTCCACAGCTACACACTGAGGAAGCGGCATTTGTTTTCTGGACACCTGTACCTTGTACTGTTGCCTTGGTGTCCAGCCTGTTGTCGTCGTGATTGCTCCCATCCACGTCCCGGGTCACAGGCTCTGTGTGAGGAGGGGCTGCTGATGATTGATGGCCTGTAATTTGGTCATTCATTAACAAAGACACTTAATTGGAGGCAAATGAACAGTCAAGGCTATAGGTGGCATAGAAGACTTGGTGACATTTAACATGAAAATGAGAATCACGTCAGTTGCGAGAACTTTAAGCTCACAAAAAAAAAAGATAAGCCCCATAAGGAATTCATGATACCTCCCAAAACAGTGTGTGTGCCTGTGTACCTGTGTGTGTGTTGGCAGTGTGCAGCAGGGTGTGCTCTGCCTGATCGCGCAGTTTGACTTCCTCCTCCAAGGCCTCCTGTAGTCTCCTCTTACTCCGCTTCTCTTTCTTCAGGCGCTTCTGGATCAGAACTGAATAGAGAAGAAGAGGAGGAAGAAGAAAGGATGTCAAGTAAATGTGTTTTGCATATGAAGTTATTCAGATGCTTCAAATATTTTGTAAACGTGACTTCATTTGTATCCATTCATGCAGGAATTTGTTGTTAGTTAATGTGTTATATTTCTGCTTCCTGAGTGTCCTGGATCTTCACAACAGTATGTAAATAAGCCCAATATGCTACTGGCTCAGTTGACTTACACTGAAAGTACAGTATAGTTCACAGAGTTCACTCTGCAGAGTTTACTCTGCTGTTTCATGCCTACCTCTGTTTTTCTGCTCCATGCTCAGCTGCCTCTCCAGGGTCTCTCTCAGCTCCCTCTCTCGGACCAGCTCCATCTTCAGCTCTGTCCTCTCCATCTGGTCCTGCTTCTCCTGCGCCCGGGCGTTCTCTATGGCAACCCTCAGCAGACCCTGCTTGGAGACACAAAAGCCACACATCAACAGGTTACACACTGATCAGGAGCCAGGAGAGGCATCTGTCCTCTTCAAGCACTTCACAGAGACACCGTCTTTCTCCACCCAAAGTAAATATTTCCCTTTAACAAAGGCAAAGTGTGTTTTATAAATCGAAATAATTGAAAGTGAGCTGCAGTAAATATAAAAATGTATTTATAAAATCATGTAAACCACCTCACTGTAAAATGAAAAGATAAAAATTATTTGACTCATGCAATGTTGTGGTTTTACTCTGATGTATAATTCCTGGATTTCCTCAGGCAGGAAAAGAGAACAAGAAATACATTTGATTTGAACCTCATGCCAGTCAACAGTGATCTCTTAACTACACGCTATCAGGTCAGATGAGGTAGAACAACTTGTTTTCCCCCCTTTTCTTCCTGTGAAAACCCAGCCGGTGAGAGCTTTCATTGTGACTCTTCTATAACAAAGACATGTAAAATATGAGAAGCAGGTCAGCACACGCCCATCCCAATTACTGCACATCTTAAATGTCTGCCTCATCTGCTATTTACCATTTCAGGAAATCCCAAAGAGTGGCTCATCGCCCTTCCTATTCATCTCAGAGTATAATAATAATAAAGCCCCAGCAGAGCCTCACCTGGATGTTCGTGAGCAGGGTCTCTATGGAGGACAAGCCTTCCGGGAAGATGAAGGGAGTGTGGTGGAGACCTGCTGGGAGCTTCTGTCCTGCGGGGTAAGATACCCTCTCGCAGCCTGACGGGGGTTTCTGGTAGACTTGTCTATCACAGCTCTCCCTGGTTGTCTGAGCGGCCAAGGAGCTGTTATCTGGAGGGCAGAGAGACATTTTGATGTCTAGTTCGTTGAATGAGTTTAACACAAAAAGGCTTACAGTTTATTCTACTTTACTTTTGCAGACACATTATACATTGTTCTATGACAAGAGCAAATCCAACAAAGAATTGATCCTACGAACGAGCATTTGTTGCGAAGCCAAACGCTGATATAGCCGACTCCTCTGTGCCTCAGACCTCCCTTGTTGTCAAAAAAAAAAAAACTTTTAAAAACACACAGAGTCACATTGTTGCACCGGGTAACATATTCCTTCATTACCTCAAACATGGGCGGGGATATTTTGTTCTGAGTCGTTCCTAAGTACACATTTCTGCTGCTGGAAATGCTAATCTGCGACTGAAAGTAGTCCCCCCACAAATGCACAGTGTACTCCTCTTGGAGTAAGGTGTGCTCAAAACTACAGCGCCCAGCTGTTTTAAAAACCATGGCAGTTTAAGAAAAATGAAAGTGTATCTATGAGCTGCTTTTAAAGATGTATGACTTCAGCAGGAACAGAGGGGCTGTGGGATGAGCACCGCGGTAAGGAAGTCAGGAAGTATTGGGAGGTGGATGAACGCATTGTTTGGTCTTTCTTGGGTTTTGTTGACAAGAATACAAATATAGAATACCCCCAGTCTTTTTCTTACTTTCTTTTCTGAAATGAGGACAACTTCAAAATTAATATTTAGGGTAACGAAAATCATTAAAAAAAAAATCATCCTAAAAGTCGCCTGTTTTTACACCTTATTGTATTACTTACTAGTACTAAAACTGGATAGATGTCAAGGCAGCTGGGAATTTTGTAAAGACAATGATGGAAAGTGAAACGACGTCAAACTGTACTGTATGAATGGAATGCGGTAATATATAACATAAGTTCAAACAAAAAAATTCACCTGTTTTCTGTCTTTTTCTTGCACTTACAACTTAATATTTGAGGGATTTCACACTTTCTAAATGTTATATTACATTACATTCATTTGACAGTTGCTTTCATCCAAAGCAACATACAATCAGTGCAGTCAAGATGTCAGCATGAGATCGAGATCGATCTTTTTCTCCTTGAAAGTGTTATTTTGACGTGTGCTGTGTAAATAAAGTTTACATACGGTCTTCTCCTGTGCCACTGACTCATGTTCAAACCGACAAAATGATCATCGTTCCAGCAACAATATGTAATCAAGGGTGAATGCTAATTTCTATAAATACACAGATAGAATGTCTTGCAAACATATCAAGGCCAAGAGTAAATAGATGTTTACACTAATTACAGAAGCCCTGGTTTGTGGTTTTGAAAACGTGGTTACCCTTTATTAGATGGCACTCTGCCTATTGATAATGCATCACAGCTTGACGTCTCCCATGAAAACAGCTAAGAAGCTGCATTATGGATGACCATCTGTTAGTAAACCTGAGAACTGCGTGTTCCTGATTCCTGACAGTAGGGGAGATGAAGATTAGCCATCTTCTGCATTTTTCTTTTTTCCCCCCCCACATCAGGCAGTTTCTCACTTTCTGCGTTCACTGTCATCCGAGCCACTGAGGACGAAGACGTCCTGGGAGTCCGGCGCTTACTGGAGCAGAGACGAGTGTGAACGTGCGATGTGATATCTGGCACTTTTCTCTGTCTGTGACAAATGACAGTGTTTTCTCCACTTAGCTGACCACAGCATCTTCTGCTCCAAATCCACCCACCTCCCCTACACCGCCTCGGCCTCACGTCTTGGCAACTGTCACATTCAAGGTGTTTCACAGATGAGAAGCAATACCACCCCTCCTCCCTCCTCTTTCTCCCTCTTTCTCGCTAAAAGCATTGCTCTGTAGAGAAAGGTAATTAGCAGGTGCTGGCGAGCTCAGCGGAGGGCATCCAACTACACTCCCGTGGCTCACATACAGACACACACACACACATTCGTAGCCGCTGAAGTGCGCAGTCAGCAGCGTGGGCTCCCCAGGCTCCTTGGATGTGACTGATCCTTTATTGAGTTACTGTTTTACGCCTACTTTACCTCACACTCACACACACGTTTGGCATAAATACACACACACACACACACACACACACGGCTGCCAGCTCGTTTGATCATTTACCCATCTCCCTAACCAAGGTCACTGTCTGTTTTTCTCTTTTCTCCCAACTTCATCTCTCTTTTTCCCCTCTCTTATTCCTCTCCCATCCGTCCCCAGGGCTAATGAACTTCACCACGTGAAGACTGCCAGTCAGCGGAAGAGAACAGGAGGGAGGGAGGGAGGAAGAGAAGGCGAGAGACAGACAGAGAATAAAATTCTGCTGATGTTTGGTGCATGGGAGTGAGGTGTCAGGGATGGCCTCTGATCTTTGCTGCATGGATACGTTGTTCAAAGACTACTGAAACAGCACACACAGCCAAAACTGACTCACATACACACACGCGCACACACACACACACACTCTCAGAGATTATCATACAATGGATTGACAGAATGACAGCGCTGAAGTGCTCTTTGAAACTCTGTTCCATCCACGGTAAACCTATCCTGTGATGTTGTAGGTCGAACACAAAAGCCTGCAATCCAGCAAATGTACATGTGTTTCATTTGCATGCAGCAAAATCAATTAAAAATCAATTGCATCAATGCGATACGCGATGCATGGCATTCACGTTGTTGGTGCCGTCACTGCTTTGTCAATATGTTCACAGATACCTGACAGCATCTGAAACCTTACCTGGGAGGCCTTTGTGATTTTTAGATTCGATTACTGAATAATGTGATTCAGTATTAGAATACATTTACACAGGCGCGTGCACACACATACAAACTCAGTTTCTCTCCCTCTCTCGTTCTCTCGCTGTAGATTTCTGCTGACTGTTTGTCCTTGAGCAGTCCTCATTAAGCTAATGCAAACCTCCCTGACAGAGAGAACCAAACAACTGACGTTGCAGCGCCGTGGCAACGCGGGCCCTAACGACAGGGAGGCGGTCGTTATGCAGATGAGGTCCAGCTGAGAGCACGGGAGGCCGCCTGGCTCGTTAGGCCGCGGCCCGGCAAATGGCTCACTAATGTAACACTGCTTCCTGGTCTAATGGAGCCCTGTTTTGCAGAATTATTTGTCTTTGCTCTCCGCGGGAAGCCAGGGGGGCAACCGACAGAGAGGAGGAGTGGAGAGGTGGAGGAGGAGGAAAGAAGAGGTGAAACAGTGAATCCTGTTACCTGAGATATTTCTTTCTTTTTCAGACTGTTCGAAAACCCGTTCTCTTTTATTTAAATAGTGTTAAATAAACCATCACAAACGTGTTTAAACAAGCCTGAATGATGACATGGATGGATAGGATGGAAACCGTATTGACAGACTTTGTTCAAAAGCAATTGATTTGGCAGAGAAATAATCATTGCTCATTAATTGTCATTAAATGATTAATGACTGTAACAAGAAATTCTCAGGAAACAGCAGGAACCTGACCTTTGAAGTGGAAGCTGACATTGTTATTCAACAGATTTGAGTAACTAGTGCAGTGCTCGTTCAAAACAGATAGTTATTGCTGCTTGTAGCTTTCCAGTGAACCGCTCATCCAGACTACTTCACACCCGACGCGGCTAGAGTATACGCGTCACGTGGGTGCGCAAGCTCACGCGAACATCAACCTTGGATGTATGATAAGAAGTGGATGCTGGACCCCAAGATGTCGCCTATTTATTCCTCTGGTAATTGCCCGCTGGCCCCGCCCATGTTGACTTTACATTGTGAACCTAGATATAAAAACCTCTGTGGATCATAAATAACAGAAAGTCATGATTGGTCTTGTTTACAGTTCGAAGTGTCAGTTTACAGACGTCTCTTTTACAGCGGTGGCCAATGGGAAAAATGCTTTTAGGCCCGATTTTTTGCTGCAATACCACAAGTGTGGAGGGGCTCCATATCTAGTCCTTATCATACATCCATGATATTTAGATAGATAGATCGATAGACAGATAGATATAAACTTTATTCATCCCCAGGGGGAAATTCGTTAATTCGTATTTACGGAGTGCAAGTTGTAACCAGCATGCCTTTTGGCGGTGTCACAGTTAATAGGGGTCCCCTCTCAATACACCAAACAGTGTTTAATTACGCAATACTAGTACATATGTCCCGAAGATCTCCAGAGCTCACAATCGACACTGCACTTCCTTGAGTCCTCAGCAAAACACCCACCAAGTGTGAAGTCGATCGGATGAAGGGTTGACGAGAACATTGAATGCCAGACGTACAGAAAGAGACTCCTTCCATTTTTTTTAAAAGAGCAAAGTTCTGCTAAACCAGATCCAATACGGACTCAAGCTATACAAACATAACAGTGACTCTTACCTCTGTCAGCGTGGCTCCTCTTGTTCTCCTTGCTGTACTCCATGGAGGTCCCATCTGTCTCTCTGGCCACACCAGGAGAGTGCCCCAACACATTGTGCCTTGATGACAGGCCGTCATCATGTGGGTCTGAAACCAAAATGTAAAAAGTCAAAAAGGTCACAACTCAGAAATACCTCTCGGGTATCATTAAAGCTGGAGCATTCTTCACTGTACCACAGGTTAGTACGCACGTGTGGTTTCTGCAGAGCGCTCTGTGTGGGACGGTGAACTGGACACACTGCTGCTGTGATTGGACGACATCTGAGCTTCCTCCAATGAGGGAGAGGGGGACGGGCTGTCGAGCACACGCTCCTACCAAACAACAAGAAATATCGGCTTATAAAGTACAGAACAAACAATAAAAGAAACCACACAAAAATGTATATGTATTTATGCTTCCATTGAATGGCATTTTGAGGATGACTAATTTGATTAAAAATGAAGATGCTGAATTCTGGGTTGGATGATCTTAAGTGAATGCAAGAGAAAAGTTGTTAGATTGTTTAAGACAATACTTTATTTTGGTTACTCACAGTTAAAACTTCATAGGGATTGTGTATCTCTATCTACTGTCTTTTTCTCGATCTACAAGCATAATAGGATTTACCAAATTGGGGGAATTCCAATTTAGAGTCAAAAACAGACACGGAAATTAGTGCTACTCTGCTAAATTGCTGAAATTGTTTTTCTTCTCCAACATGACTGAATATAGCTACTCTCTCATAAAGTTATGATGGTTAACAAACTGAACTTTACCATCAAAACTGATGTTTTTCAATCACACTAAGTCCATTTAGTTTTAGCTAATGCCAGCTTTAACTTGATACAGCTCTCTAGCATTTGCTGACTGCAGTGCAACGCCAGGTTCTCGCAGAAATTACACATTTTTATTATGTCATCATAGTTTTTGTATGTTAAAACAGACGTGTCGAAAAATTGGTCCCAATTAGCAGTTTGGGCTTTCTAGGGCAGAATAGAGTTATCCACAAAATCACCTGTAGTCAAAACAAAACTTTATTCTTGTAAAAGCTTGGGAACATATATTGGTATTCTTTGGTGTTTACAGGAAAATTTGGTGCTCACTTCAATCAGCCTCTTAAATCATCTGTGGGACCGCCCAGTGGTTGAACAATGCACCGTTAAAATTACGACCGGAGACGGTACTTCCTGCTGCTGACGAGGACTTGGTGTAATGTCAGACTTTGTGAGGACTGACGCTGACAATCTGAAATATTTGGCAACATTTGTGATCCTTGCAAACCTCATTTAAATTATTCTTAAGAGTGAAAACACTCTTTTTAAGCAAAGTAGCCAACTTGGCTGAGAAGGTCAGAGTTTCTGTCTAATATCTCAAATATTTATGAATAGATATGGGATTGGCCGTAAGCCCAAGAACAACTGATTACATTATGGTAGTGATCCAGAACTTGGACCCACCACGAGACAATTGACGTTTTTTTAGCCGCAACCATAGAAACGTGATTCTTCACGTATACTGATCTGAAGATCTTGAATTCCAAGGGACAGAAAATACGTCTGTGTATGTTGAAAGCAAGTTATTTAATGTCGTGTAATCTTGTAACAACTATGTAAATAAAAGTCATGAGACAGTAAAACTCATGTCACGAGATTCCGAGTGTCACATGGACTCTGATGGTCAGATCCACCGCGCTGGCGGTCCTCTGGGTTTCACCTTAATGACGGAGGTGGGGGTCCTGGCGTGGGGCTTGGCGTGGAGACGCGCCGCGTTGGCCATGCTGGCCAGCGTGTTCAGTCGGTTCATCTGGCCCATTGCCATGGAAACGGAGGCCGGCGCCAGGCTGGCAGGAATCAGAGGATGTGACATCATCATGAAGGGCAACTGATCCAGAACTGATGTGGGGGGGGGGGGGAGAATAGAATAAAATAGAACAGAAAACAGAGTTATTGAAGGAGGAAGTGCACAGGAGATTACAGTAAGAGTCTCTTGGTTCTCATAGAAGGTCAGACCAGCAGCTCTGTTTAAAGGCCATCAAAGCTGCACTTTACATGCACCCAACATGAAACAGGTCTGCTCTCCCTCTTCCTTCATTGTTGCTTCAGTTGTATTTATCCATCACAATTTAAAAGGCTCAGCCCTGTGCCGTGTACTGAACTGACATCTTTTCAAACTGGACTCCAAAGTCATTCCTCTGTGAAGTCAATATTACCTGGATGACCGCTCTGCTTCTAAACCACGACGCGAAAATATGTGTGTGAGCGGTCTAGAGACGTGGAGTGTGGGAAAAGATAAGAGCAGGAGGAGAGAAGGGGCAAATGGGAGGGAGGTAGAAGAGGACATGACGGAGAGACACTTCCCCTGCTCATTACAACACAAAAGCACAAACACAGCCTCTCTGGAATTAAAGAAAAAGCATCTAACTTTTCTTTCTCGCCGTTCTTGACGATAACCTGACACATTTTCAGCGGCTCAAACCAAACTCTTTATTATCTTGGCCAATCTGTTGTTCGCACTCCTCTCGTTAACACAGGCATCCACTATCTTTAAAGAAAATCCTTCCTCTCAACAGCACCCTAGTGGGTTGTTGCAGTCCCTCTATTCATGAAACAAACAATCCTGTTTGGGGGGGGGAGAAAATGACATAAATATTTATCATTTAATAAAAGGAAAAACAAAAACAAAAGAAACACAGGGAGGAAGTGGAACAAAAGAAGCTGATGGCAGTCCTGGTGCTGGGCCAGCAATGCACGCTGGGTAATTATAAACACAAAGGAAAAAATCTTGGACTCTATTCCACACAATTGTCACAAATAATAGAACGAGTGCACGGAAACAAAAAAAAGCCTATCCAAAGAGGGGGGATGAAACAGAACAAATAATAGATGGAAAGCAGAGAAAGAGAGAAAAAAGAAGAGAGAAAGAAAAAGAAAAGGGCAAACTGAGAAAGAAAGAGTGAGGCGTTGACTTTACGAGTCGGGCTCGCCGGACATATGTGCAGTGCTTTGTGCATTTGGCAGATTAGTCTCTCACTTGCCCAGAGCAGAAACCAATCCAAACAAAAGATCTGTCTGAATGGAGCTAAATAACCAGATGCTCCGACAATAAACGAGCAGCCAACTCCAAATATTAAGCCCTGGTTCAGAACCCGGCGCTCCACTTCTGTAACCCCCCCCCCCCCCCCCCACCTCTATAATTTCATTTTCACTCTCCTTCTTCTTAACTCTCTTTTCCCCCCTCTCTTCACTTTCTCTGCCCTCCCATCACTCTCTCTTATGTTTCATTAAAAAACATCAAAAGTCAAAGTGCCTCTCTTATGTTTATCCAAACAAACCATTACTGTACACAAACAGTTACTGTAAATTTCCCAGAAGATCTTGTTAAATGCAGAAATGGCTGCTCCCCGCTCTTCCCCAGCCCATAAGGTGTCACACTCAGCATTTGTGAGTGTGTGCGTGTGTGTAATCTGAGATTGCCTTTGTAGTGGTTAAAGCCCTGGTAGGGGCCTATCCTTCCCATAAGGCCGTGGGTGGCGGTATGGAAAAAACACATCGTTCTTATGTGTGTATGTATGCCTACGCTGTATGTTTGTGTGTGTGTGTGTGTGTGTGTGTTTCCACTTGACTCTATCATTAACAGTGATTAGGCTTTACAGATTTATAATGGCTGGTGGTAACCATGCCACCTAACTGCGCACAGATGCCGGCAGTTGTAACGGAGTGTACGCAATGGTAAACAATGCTTAAGGCTGGGAGCGTTTCACAGACACGGAAAAAGATTTACTACACACGCAGTCAAAGCCAAACACATAAAGGTACTCGGCTCAAACATACAGTGATTTCACTTTTGCCTCAAAAACACAAGGACAGTTTCTGTCCTAAAGCCTTCGGTATGCGCCTCATGGTGAGTGTGTGTGTGTGTGTGTGTGTGTGTATGCGTCCCAGGTTGATAGTGTATTCCACACAGACCCCCATAAGCCCCGTCATCTGTCTAAACACACTGATGTCGCTTTAACCTGTCGATAACAGTGGGGGCGGTGCGGCCCGTGTGTGTGTGTGTGTGTGTGTGTGCGTGCGTGTGCGTCCGTTCCCCTATCGATTGTCCAGCATTTGTCGTTTGCATTCGGGATAGTGAATTAGAGAGAAGACTATTGATTTGGCTTCAGCCTCTCATCTTATTCATCTCTCTATCATCCGGGTGCGCTTGGTCTCGTCCACTGGCGCTCCACTTTTGCTGGCTGACTTTCCTTTACTGCGAAGCCAGGAATCGGTGCAAAGGAACAGTTTTTAATATCATATGACTCAATATTATACCGGCACAAGTAGCCAAAGGGATGAGGACACACTGCTTACTTCACTCTGAAATGCAAAGACTTGTCTTCCAGTAAAGCCTGATCTGATGTTACTCGATATGACAGACGAATGCCACGCTGAGCATGACTAACGGAGCTGGTGTGGGTCTATGCTCTCTTGATGTGATGACTAATGTGTGCTAATGATTTACCGGCAATATTTTGGGGGCTGCAGAGTGGATGACCAACTGTGTTTTCTCATCTCACTGAATCCCACAAGTATGCAAACAAATCCAAGCTGAAGGAGATATTCACCCTCTAACAATCTACTAAAAACTCCAAAAACCTGGTGATAAAAGAAATGCATCTCCTCATTTCTTGATGCTTTGGATTACCTGACCCAGATGTTTATTTTCTAACTTCATCTGAAGAACTGACTCATTGCTGCTGTTTTTTTGCGTTCACCGTCTCGCAAAGGAAACCGTACCGGTGAGGAGCGGTGATGTCACTTCCTGGTTTTAATCAGCTTGATTCAGCAGCTGCCCATAAACACAGCTGCTCAAGTCGTATTGACTTGGCATCACAGACGTGTACGGACAACAGAGCGACGTGTTATACGACCACAGCTAAATATGTCGGACCGACGCTTGTGTGTGTGTGTGTGTGTGTGAGAGGACGACACTCACTCAGTCCGTGGTTGTGGTCACCGTTCTCTCCGTTTGGCCCGCCATGTTGTTGGTTGCTGTGGTAACTGGCCATGGCCTCCAGCTTGATCTTCTTGGCCAGGGCAGACAGATCTGAGAGGGAGACAGATATATAGAGAGAGAGGAAGAAAAAGAAAGAAGAAGAAGAATCAATAAGCGGCAGATCAATGGCCCCCGGTGGAGGATTAGAGCAGTGGGAAGGCAGGAGGTTGTCATGGGAAGACAGAGGCCAGCCATTCATTGTGACTGCACCGCTGCACCGGCCATTTAGTCTGCCGGGGAATCAGCAGTGATAGGAACAAGCCAAGACATTCATCTCTCCCACACAGGGACATCACATCCCACAGCACACAGGGCAACACGAACCGGCGGCAGCAGCTCCACCTTTTAGCCAGAGAGCACTTCTTTTGTCAGTGCAAATTAAAAGCATTAGGGGAAAAAAAGCAAAGATACTTTTTAATAGGGGTTGTGCACTTTTGGATATTAAGAAATGGAGAGTGACAAAATGTGGCAGGAGGGCTGAGCCGCATTTTAATTTGTGTCTTGAACCCCAGAAGGTAGTTTGACCCACAGATCAACCTTTAAAAGTCCCTCTTATGCCACAGAAAATCAAATATCCCTCGCACTAATGCAGACAAACACGGGGAATTATTAAAGTTAGACAAACCACACAACTGTGCAAACACGACTTGAGGAAACGCAAACAAACCATAAGTCTTAATTTCCTGATCTTGGATACATCTGAACATTTGCAACAAACTGAGCTGCTGAGTGCTATGTCTTTGTTACACACGACGGGTTTTTCTGCTGTGAATAGTCTGTCCGTCTGAGACGCAGACAACCACAACAAATTGCTGCTTTTCTTCTCATCTTCTCTCTTTCTCGTTCCTGCCCTCTTCCCTGCTCTCCTCCCATCCCCTCTCCTTACTTTACCTTTTCAAATGTCAGCATCACAGCGGGACATAAGCCACCGTGTTGCGTGTGTGTGTGTGTGAGTGCATGAGGCGAGAGAAAGAGACTAAGGAGGATGACATCAAAGATTTTCCCTGCCTTTTACGCTCAAATGTCCTCCCGCTCTCTGTCTCTTTCTCCCCTCTCATGTGGCCAGCTCTAATCAGTAGCGCTGACATTGCTGCCGTGCCCTCTCCTTTGGTGGAAAAAGACTCTTTTCCCACTGAGAAAGATGCTCTTGAACACTCACGCATGCACAACACACACACACACACACACACTCTCAAGCACCTTTGAACAGTGAGAGGAAGCGGAGCTAACAGAAAATGGCTTCTTTTGAGGCAGGGAATGAAAAGATCAGGTTGCAGTGAAGAGCACAAAGCCAAGGGCAACTTTGAGAGCGGTGAGGTGCCGACAATTACTTTTCTCCCTTTCTCTGTGCTACACACACGCACTCACACACACACACACACACACACACGCACACACACACCCACTCAAGCACACTGTTTGTCACAAGAACAAGCAGCAGTATGGCCTTAAGCAGGCAGTTGACTAACTGTTCAAATATACAAAACAGACTCTGACATTACAAATAATAGATTTTCCTACATTCAATTATTTATGCTGGTCTTTTCACCTGCTCATACATTAAAAATAGTTTAATTATCCGACAACTTCATAATTGAAGAGACAATTAATGGGCTTGAGTGTCGTTTACGCGAGAATTATTTTTAGTCACAACCAAATTAAACATTTGAACTCCTGTTTTTGTGTTCAAACAGGACATTTTAAAGCAGAATAAAGGTCATTTCAAAGGCTTATATATCATGAATCTTGCTCGACTTTGTGTACTTATAATTCAAGAAATAAAAGGCCAACTTGCAAGTTATGAGTTGCTCCTCGAGTGTCAGCAGTGTGTATGCTAATCTGCCTCCCAGAACCCCGCCTCCTCACACTATTGATAATGGGTAAAAATGTATCATTTTGGGGATCTGCAGGAAAAGTAGAAAACCGCCAAATCCTGTGTCTGTCCTGCATAAGCAACCTGCTCTTTTCTCTAAACCGATGGCAGTAACTCAGCTGGCTGCCAGGTCGCTGCTTTCACTTTCCGACAGCTGAAAAGAGAACAGAATTTGAACTTTGCCAGCAGCTCCTCGGAGGGCTGGAGCAACAATGTGTCACTAATTCACTGTTTAAAGCAGCTCGTGGAGCCAAAAGAGGGATTCCCACTTTGACTTCTGTACAGTTCTGAAGAATTACAAACCTTGAGAAAAACGAAAAGGGGGATTGAGAGAGTCAGAGAGGCTTTTCTCCCTTTAATGGATCTTTGATACAGAATACACTGGCAAGTCAATTGACTTGTTTTGAGCCAAGTGACTTTTATCACCAAATAATATATGAACTGTTGTCTCCCAAATAGCAACGATATCAATTATGCATTTTATATTTAAAAAATGCATTCAATTAAATGCATGTATTTGAGTCAGACGAGCAAAACATTTGTTTTGTATTTTATCATTTATTCTTTCATTTATTCTGATCAATTATTTTTGATATTTACACATAAATCTTTGCACTGAAAGAACTGAACCTAACTACATGTGTCAGTCACTGCAATTTGTGTTTCAAACAAGGAACGTTTTTGTTAATATATCTACTTCGCCATTTTCCGTGTTCTCCGTGTTACGTTGTGATTTGGCGAGAAAAAAAGCTAAATTAAGACACAAATTATAGATTTTTAAAAAATGTATTTGTCCTCACTTTCGTGGAAAATATATTTTGGAACTACAATATGTCAAACGTGTCTATTTCAGATGCACAGTATATGGTGTCAGATATTACTACTCTCAACAGTGGTTGTTTAGTATGCGTGCCTGTGATATCGTTTCTACTGTACACATAGTGCACATAGGTATATGTCCGTAGTGAGGCCTGGGTGGTCACCTGCAGGAGGTATGATCCCAGCATGCATCAGACCGCTGTGGGACAGCATGTGGTGAGTCCCGCCCTCTGTCACACTCTGCAGCCTCTTGGGCGGTCGTCCCGGCCTCGAACTGCAGGCAGAAAACACAGGATAACATTAGTCATTCGGCACTTTAACACTTAATACTCCCTCCCTTTTTTCATGCTGCGACTGGGATGGGTGGGCTGGTTAGAGAAACTGCCCCTCAGTCTGTAAACCTCTGATCCTGCTGAAGTGTCAACAAGCAAAACACTGAAACCTGAGCGGTTGCAGGAAGGCTTCTGTACAGCAAAAATGACCTCCCTGTGGATACGAGCAAGCAAAAAAGGAGTTTCCCTATGGCATCAATAAAGCACCTCATTACGGTTCAGCTTACTCATTCATTTGTTTGCTTATTAAATGTGTCTGCTCGCCTCCTTCCCTCGCCATCCTTTCCTCATTCCCTTTTTTTCCCGCCATGTCACAAATTTCCTCGATAAAGGCTGCGACTACAAGCAGATTCACATGGTTTGATTGAGCCGGGCATGCTCAATCAATCCTGGAGGAGGTATGTGAAAAGCTGTCAGACATCACTTTGGCTCTGACTAAACGGTGTGAATGTCCTGACAGGGGAAATGACACGGGCCACATCAGGCTTAATGACAAGCAGCGCAGCTCATCTCCTTCCATAGCAACCTGACATTGGATAACACATGAGTGTGTGGGCGAGTATATGTGTCTGTGAAGTGTGTGTGTCTGATATTAAAAGACAGAGTCAGTGAAAGAGGGGGGAAGGAAGAGGGGAAAGAAAAACGCGTGACAGAGGACAAAAGAATCAACAACAATAAAGATGAAAAGGGAGATGGAGGGAAAGATGAGGAGATGTAAAGTGAGAGGAGAATAAACCTATAGAGGGAGAGTCCGAGAGTGAGAAAAGGTGGGGAAGTAGAGTAAAAAAAAAAAAAGGGGGAGAGATGGACTAGCAGCAGCTTCCTAGCGTGAGGTGTCTTTGAGCAGATTTTAATTAGAATCTAATCCAGCCGTCATTAAGGCCCCATAAACGAAGCTGTCAGTCAGGAGATTAATGGCACCTCATTTGCATATTGCATATAATTCATCAATTACCCGGCAGAAAGAACCAATCCCCTGTTGACACACCCACTGGCTGAGAAGGGGGGGGGGGGGGGGGACAAAAAGACAGAAGGAAAGATTGGGTAGTCACTAACTGTGGGAGAAAAACAGGTAGCTTGAGTGCGTGTGAGCGCACACCGGTGTGTGAGTGTGTGTGTGTGATATGTGTGTGTGAGAGCGCACTCCGGTGTGTGTGTGTGTATGTGGTTGTGTGTGATATGTGTGTGTCTGTGTGTGTGTGTGTATGAAGTGTTCAAAGGTTAATTTGATGAGCCGATGAGCTCCACAGTTCCTGCCCTCAGTTTTAATGAGTTGTTATTATTGTCTCTTATTATGGGCCCAGACTGACTGGGATGTGACAGCTGACATCAGATATCTCACACACACACACACACACGCACACACACCTACACACACACACACACACACACACACACACACACACATAGACAGTGAGAGGGACACACTCAGGTAAATGTACATATACACACACACACCCTGACAGACAGACAGCAGGAATGTGCAAGAAGGATGAAGTTGTGAGTGCATGTGTGTGTGTGTGTGTGTGTGTGTGTGTGTGTGTGTGTGTGTGTGTGTGTGTGTCTGTCTGTCTGTTAGTGTTGTTTTTTCGGAGGCGGGGGTGCATTGACATCACACACAATATTTTTTACAGTGCATATAGAGAGGCATACTGTGCTTAACAAAAGCAGGAAATGTATTTTTAGTTCTCAAGTTTAAAGGTAACGCAACATAGTTCCACTGCAACTGATGTTGGAACACCTTGAATGAACACACACACACAAACACACACACGCACACAAACACATGCACACAAATGCAGAGGCCAACACCGGTCAGGGGAAATAAAACACACAGAGACCACAAAGTCTGTGGTTGGTTTTTACAGCAGCCGCTTCCCTTTCCCTGACTACTGTTTATTTGCACACACTAATTAATGGCCTGTGTGTACTGTGTGCGTGTGTCGTGTTCTTGTTAGTGGGTGTGTGTATATGTTGCATTTTAGCAGGCAGAAAGAACTGGAACCTAATTTTGTGTTTAGTCTGCAAGTGCGTTGATACATCAAAGTGACCCGTAGAGGGAGGTCTATGTGTGTGTTGAGCATGCGTGTGTGTGTGTGTTTTGTGAGTGTGTGTGTGTGTGTGTGTGAGGTTGGAGAGCACCGGTTCCCTGAGGTAGGATTAATGAAAAAGCCTTTCATGGAAAAGTCATCAAGCTGTGGGGATGGAATGAGAGAGAGGAGGGGGGAGAGAGAAAACAGTTCATTGTGTGTGTGTATGTGTGTGTGTGTGTATAAGGTGTGTGAGTGTGTAGAGGAGGGGGTGTATGGCTTATGACCTCTTTGTCTCAAACTTTAATTAAAATCTCACCCAGACGTCCTCCCTCATGCCAATGCTCCGGCCACACACACAGACACACACACACACACACACACGCACACACACACACACACACACACACACACAAACACTCATTTAAAAAAAGAAAGGTACTCTGTACATTGAGTTCTGCCCTCCAAGCTTAGCTTTGCCTAGTGTGTACGTGTGCGTGTGTGTGTGTGTGTGTGTTACCTGAAACATGAAACGCCAAACATGGCAGCTGGAGCTTAGCACAGGTGGAACAGAAACAAAACATAACAAAGATGACAGATCTTTCTCTTCCCCGCTAACACACACACACACACACACACACACACACACAGACACTGTGTGGAAAAAGAAAATAATAAAAGCAGAGGAAGTGTTGCAGTCAAAACAGTGGAACAGCTACTGACTTGGAGGGACTGAGGTGCTGATAGGTAGCAGCTGTGTGTGTGTGTGTGTGTGTGTTTATGCGAGTGTGTGTGTCGGAGAACTAGCTCAAACAAGATTTTTGTTTGGAATATATTAGCGCCGGTTTACAGCTCCCATGCTCCCATCCTTTCAATCTGTGTTTATCACACGGGGTTTGTATTCGCCGTCACGGTCCGGTTTGATAAATCATATCGTTGTCGCCGTGCGCAGGAAGACTTATGCTGCTGGTCAGAGAACGCAGGGAAAGATTGATGTTGTGATCTTCCTCTCAAAATCGAGGGATGAAAAAAAAAAAAGCTTTATGCGGCATTGTTATTAGGAAAGCCTGTGTGATGATGTCATGAAAGAAGCAGGCAGGACAAAACAGACACACACACACACACAGGACGTTTGATCACGGCAAGAATCTGATCTCCTAAACTGATACCGCCTTGCATTCCTCTCCCACATTCCAGGGTCAAGACGATGTCAAGACTGTGTGTGTGTGTGTGTGTTCAAAAGTGTGTGTGCGCCTGTATGTACCCTATTAAAACCTGTCATAGTGGAAGACATGGAGGCCCGCTCTATCTCACCGTGCTCTTCTCTATAAAACATCAAAAGGGTGCGGAGGTTAAAGTTGAGATAATCACCCCACCCTAACACACACACACACACACACACACACACACACACACACACACACACACCATCCTCCCCTTCATCCTAACGCTGCTGACTTTGACAGTGAGTTATGGCGTGGCGGTGGGGCTCGGCTTTGAGGAGTCCACCTTCCCACACATACACACAACGCGGGGCTCGCCACAGAGAAACACAAAGATCAAGCTTTTGTTGCACTCCGCAGGCCACTTTGTCTCATTTATCATTAATTGTTTGATTTAACGAAGTCGTTTTTTTTTTGTTCTTTGTTTGCCCAAAGTTTATTCTATTGCCGCTTCATAAATGTCTGTAGTTGCTGCAAAGAACGCAGTTGTGAACTCATTTTTTGTAACATATCCCTTAAAGGGTTACTCAACCTAAATTATAATAGAGCATAATTTCCCTTTTACCTCCCGTGGTATCCAGACTTTGAGGTGCAGAGTTTTCTGCTTCCACCCCGATACAATAGAGGTGAGCGCTATTTTGTGTGTGGTGCTCATGCCATTAGAAAAAAAAACACCGTTTTTATGGGGACTTTTTCTGCAGACGGAGGTCGAAAGAGAAATTAAGCCATCTGAAAACCATTATCTGTAACATCAAGTAACAAGGACATCGTTTCTGGAAAGGCACTTGTTATACCGTCATCAACAAAATTCCATTCACCGACTAAAATATAGTCAAAGAAAATCAAAACTATCTGCATGGTAGACATCAAGTAGCAAATGATAAAATACATTTGTGTTTTGTTGTAATTTAGGTGAACTTATTGTCGTAGCATTGCTTAGAAAACACATATCTTGTGCTACCTTTCCGGTCTTTGTGTGTAAACGATGTTGACACGCACAAATGCAGAAACCATGTGTTGTTATTAGAACCTGCTTTGTTAAAAAGTCACAAGAGATCTTGTTACCTCGCCACACTATACAACTTTCATGTTGAGGGTTGGCATTTGGATACTCCACACAAAGTTTACAAACGGTATATATGTACAATATATGCGCACACACACACACACACACACACACAGTTTGACCTGAGCGAGCTGTTTGATGCTGTGTTCCTAACAGAGACTGAAACTGTTCCTTTGTGAGGGAGAAAGAAAAGGACGGAGGATCAGGTTGCCTCCTACACGCCATGTTCTCTCTGTGGAACGAATGTCATTTAGCAGCAAAAGCCAGCAAACACACAGGCGTGACCGTGTGAGTTTGTGTGTTAGGAGATGACAGAGTGTGTTTGTGTGCCACCTATGCATGAATTATAACTAGGCTTTGATTGAGGGTGAAGTCTGCCCTTCTTCATGGTTTGATGAGTCAGTGGTCAGGGTGTGTGTGTGTGTGTGTGTGTGTGTGTGTGTGTGTGTACAGCAGGAGTAAAGAGTGAGACAAAGAGGCGATGGAAAGACAGTGATAACCAAAGGACATTTTCATAATTTCTGTTTTGCTTATTCTTAAAAAAAGAGCCAATGAATTGAACAAACAGCCAATAAGAATAAACAGGAGGAATCCATGTACAGCGTTCTGTTAGTCATGTTAAACTATCAGACAAGGCTGTTATTTCCCCTCCAGCCTGTCTGACTGTGCTGGACTGGAAAATAATAAGTGATGGCTGTCTTAATCAGTAACAAAACCCTCGCTGAGCCCTGACGCTGTCAGAAAGCCGTAACATCGTGTTCTTGGAGATGA
This sequence comes from Melanostigma gelatinosum, assembly GCF_949748355.1. Taxonomy (NCBI): domain Eukaryota; kingdom Metazoa; phylum Chordata; class Actinopteri; order Perciformes; family Zoarcidae; genus Melanostigma; species Melanostigma gelatinosum. The sequence goes on from NC_136645.1 coordinate 8,362,132, forward strand.
ACTGGCCTTCCCCGCTTTCACGATAACCATCCAAAGTCCCACGTTTTAGTTTTTTTTTTTTTACCTGCTCCTGTATGTTGCTCCATCCACACCAGGGATTACTTAGAAACTTCTACTTCGGAGGGCCGATGCTAATGGCCACCGCAGCACATTTGAAGCCCTCAGACAAAGAATCACGGAAGTCGTTTGAAGATTTCAGTCGAGTGATGTCTTCAGATCTCATTAACTAAAGGCTGTTTGAGTGTTGTGTGGATAATTAGAGACGGCGGAGGCCGTGTATTTTCAGCGGTTGTATAACAACGTTCCCATTAACACCTGACATAGAAGAAATCCCAAAGCAGCCTGAAGATGCATCTGGATTGTGTCGTGGTTGGAGGGCCTCAGACGCTTAAGCGCAGGTGCTAATCCGTGCACATGGAGCCGGGAGCTGATTCTCAATAACGGTGTGTTTATTTTTAATGCGTTTCTGGGTTTTTCTCAACAAGTCAAAGCTTGCATCAAAGCGTAAAGTTAAAAGTAGAGCCATAACAAAGCACCTGAATTATTTGACCTACACCCAAGAAACACAACAGAATAAGTCGGCAATACATTGCAGAATCAGGGTGGTTTTTGGTGTCTATCTGCACACATCTTGGCACATCCTCTTTCTGTATTTAATGGCAGGTGTAAATTGGATCATCCATGCTCCAAGGAGCAGGGATTAACTATCAAATAATATAAATTCCCCTAACTAAGGCTAATCCACCCTCAACTGGATTCAAAGCCATGCTGTTATGAGCATGTGGTCTGCACAACAGCAGACTGAGGCACCAGGAAACCACAAATCCCAGCCAAATGATGGCCCCTTTTATCCAAACATCTCTGTGGCCCATTGGATTGATGACCCATGTAGTTGGTCACCATTGGAGTTCTGCAAAACAGCTAATTTACATAATCACATCATAAATACCGAGAATTCATTTAATCATCTCCTCTGTTCTGATGCTCAGGGCTAAAGAGTGTAGATATGATAAGACAGCGAGTTATTAAGGAGGGGGAGAGGGGAGGAGAGAGAGAGAGCAAAGGGATCAGTGAGTGAGTGAGTGAGCTTGTCCTGATTTAAGCTGCCGCTTGGGGCCAAATGAAAATTAATTAATTTCTGTGAAGAATCAATTTCTCAGAATGACAGTGTCAGATTCAATGTGTGCATGTGTCTATGCGTGTGTGTGTCAGTGAGAGACAGTATCTGTGTGTCAGAGAGAGCGAGAGATCATAGTGTTTGATAACATGACAAACTTTTAAAGATTCGTTTTATTAGGATTACTAAAATGAATTATCGTCGACAACATCGCAGCTTTTATCGTCTGTCAAAATGGTAAATAGTGACAGGCCCAGCAGTGAGGAAGTAAATATACAACCGCCGATACAAATTAAAGAAATCATATTTTAAGATAAATGAACTCATGGAATATTCCTCGTCCCTGTGTACTGACGCTTACACGTTTAACTGTGGCTTGTAGAAGACTCTATTCGTTTTTAATTGAGAGGAATATCATGCAGGTATCAGAGTAAAGTTACAGCCAAGTCCTGGAATATTACAGAAATATTAGGATAAAGGCCTACCCCATAAAGTTGTTGCAAACTTATCATTAACTATATTACTATCTAACGATCTAACAAACCTTGAGACTCAACTATTTACGGATGAGGATCAAGCCATCACCTTGGTTTAGGGCCTCAATACTATGGTCATTAGGTATACTATACCTAATGACCTTCACTAAAGATAAATATTCCACTCACAATTTGCAGTATTTCGATTTTTGTGATGAATCCTGGAAGTTTTTGTCATGACCTGCAGACTGATGTCAGACAGTTTAAAGATGGGTGGAAGTCCCTAAAATGATATTTGTCCCCTCCTTTAAAATATACCTGCTTTAGATAACCCCACCTGCTGCACCCATCCTCAAACATCAGTCGGGTAACCCTACATCAGCCCCATCACGACCGGGTCGCACTGTCCCCCCCCCTCTCTCCTGTCCCCAGCACGCGCGCCTCACCTTGCGGTGGTACAGTCGTTGTAGAGCGTCTCGAAGTCCTGCCTGGAGATGAGTTTGCACCGGTTCACCCCGGGCTGGATGGCCCCGAGCCCCCGCAGCACCCGGACCTGCTCCACGTTGCACACCACCGGGGCAATGTCCAGTCGTTTGAGCTTGGTGTAGACGGTGTGGAGCCCGCCGACCAGGTGCTTGAGAAACACGTCGAAAGCCTGGGGCAGGCAGATGAGCTCCGTGTCTTTCACCGTGAACGAGGCCAGATTGGCACCTTTCACCTCCATCAGTTTGCACTCGTTGTTCTGCGGCGTGCTCTCCACGGGCGACGGGGTGGCGTACACCGGCTTAGCGCAGCCGGACACCGGGGCTCCGCCGGTTTTCAACGGGGTCCCGTTCGCCAGCAAGAGGTCCGCCCTGAACTGGTGAAGAAGCGTCGGGTGCGCGACCGGAGGAGCCGGGGAGGAAGCGGCGGAGGTGGCCGCAGGTGACGGGGAGTTGGTGGCCGGAGAGACGGAACTCGGCGACGGGTGGTGCCCGAGTGTAGCGGCGGGGAGCAGAGCCGGAGCAGCCGGAGTGGCCATGGTAGTCATGTCCGAGGATTTAAACAAAAGTAAACTTCAAACTGTTTTAAGAAAGTAACTTTCGCCGGACAAATGCGGTTTCCTTTTGCGAAGGAGAGGGAGCTGCGCATTGAGTGCGCCGAGGAGGAGAAGAGGGGGGGGGGGGGGGGATACAAGAAGAGGAGAGGAGTAGAGACAGGGTCCGTGTGTGGGGGAAAAAACAGATCACATAGTTGAATGAGAAAGAGAGGAGGCTTGTCTCCGAGCTGGAGATGCTACTGTCACATTATCATAAAGAGGTGGAGCCTGGGTTTGTTCTTAGAGAGTGAGAGACACATTACCAGAGAGGGAGAGAGAGGAGAGGGAGAGCGCAAAGATTAGCCTACATAAACTTTGGATAAGCCTATTTATGAACGCCTAACGACACTTTAATATTAATGCTTCTGATGGCACTCAATCCGTCTTCTTTCAAAGCATGTTTAAACCTTCATGGCATCAGCTTCCCACAACATCGTTTGTGACTCATAGTTGTATATTTGTAGCCTATTATCTCTGAAAAAAGCACTTCTTGATTACTGTAGTTATTTGTCTTGAGATCAAATATTCTCCATGTTTAACTGCTATATGAGAGACTTGTTACATCTGATTATAGCAGAGGAATAAAATACAAACAGAAACTTGAGAAGAGTCTTGAATAAAGACTTATAAAAACTACATTTAAATCACATCAGTTATACAGAAGTGGTATATAAACTCTGAGGTGTTTACTGTGTGATCTTCATTTTCAATTTAAAGAGTTTGAATTTAAATAAGAGTTCAACTTGAACATAAATTGATATTAAGACTTGAGTAGGAACAATAAGGTATCTGTCCTTTAATGACAGTTTTTTTTTCTTTGATGGTAAGAATGAAAGCATGGTGAAATTAAGGAAAAGGCGCTTGCCAAATTACTTGTTCATCCATGTTTAATTAAATTGTGTCAGTGAAAAACCCAAATATGTAAATCAGGTGCCTTATTAGAGGATGTTTTACATTTAATTCATGTTGCACCTCATTGCTGGGTGCCATTGTTTTGTCATTATTGTAATGTTGTTTGTACCATCATGATCTTAAATCAACAAGAATTTGAATCAAAAGGGATCCAAAAAGGGTCTAACCAGAGGCATGAGAGACTGTAAAGGCTCAGGGGGAAATAACCTTGTCTTGACAAATTGACCCCTTTTACCTGTTAACTGTCCTGTTTTACTCATCTAGTCCACACACACACACACACACACACACACACACACACACACACACACACACACACTCCCATCATTTACATATGGAGCTCGCAGTCCTTTCAAAGTGGCTTTCACGGAACATTGTGCTGATAATGATCTTGGTCGTGAGGGAGCGAGAGACACAGATCTCCAGAGACTCACCATAAGACAAGGGGGGGAAGAGGATAAAACTCCGACTGTACTCCAACTCAAAGGACTTTAACACTCTTTTCCTCCCGACCCCCCCTCTCTCTCCAATAAGCCCTCTTGTGTTTTTTAATTGGCAGAAATTAATCTTTAGGATGTAGATGGTAGATTTACATTCATTAAAAGTCAAGAGAGGAAGCCAGGCTTGATGCTAATCAAATCTGCTTAATTATGCTTAACATGAGTATCTCCAGGGGAAGAGAGAGAGAGAGAGAAGGGGAGAGAGAGAGATAGCTAACTCGAACTTTTTACTTTTTGCCTTTGATAACTCCTGCTGAGTATGGCCTTTTCCTTGCCAAAAAGAAATGTCACGACTCTCTTTCTCCATCTGTAGAAAATACACGATAAAGCCATCAGTGTTAGGCTATGCACAGCTGATTCATTCCCACCTTTAAGTGTTTAATATAGTGAGACGTTCAGTTTTAACCTTCCAATCCGCAGTGCACTGGAACTTTTCAGGCTTGTGGCTTCATCTGATAATAGATTTACCGACATGAACCCAGTTACAAATGGTGACATGAACAAGGGCCCGATGAGTAATAAGTCAGCCTAAAGAACTTACCAATTATAACCTTAGATGGTAGATTTTGGTTAATTTTTCATTTTACTTCATCCATCGCGGTCTGCTAAGCAACCATTTATTTAAGAGAGCCCTGTTAGCAGTAGGTTGCAGGATGCCCTGGTGGGAAGTGACTTTGTCTCACAACAGGAAGGTCATAGGTTTAATTCCTTCAGCAGCTATTGTGCTTAAACTCACATGAAATGAAACAATGAACCGATACTTGCTGCAAAATCTCTCCAGTAAGTGAAGTATTAAATTACAGCGTGCCATACCCAGGAGAAGAAAGAAACAACACATAAACTGTGTAATATCAAAGGGGACCTCTACCGACTTTGTTTACAGGTCTTGCGGACTACTTACCTGCTGGATTCTTGCAATATCGCGAGATCACACAAAAATCCATCTTGTTAGGCTTCTAGTAGCATACTGCATTTGTGTCACAACCACAGTGGTTAGATAGCGTTCAGTGAGGAGATACTGGCAGTTACAGGCGTGGTTTAGGTGTGTGTGTGACGTTCCTTTGTTCAAAGCAATAATGGCGGCTCCTACGAGGCGAGCGTAAATGCTGCAATAACATCAGTTATATTAGACGCTCAAGGCTTTTCTCGAAGGAAGAGATGTCTTAGCTCTTCACCTGACTGGCTTCTGCCGGACTTTGATTGACAGGTGGCTCATCCAATCACCTGCCAAGTCTTTTTTTGTGATGTGAAGTGATGTCACTTGAGTCAGCATCGGCTTGGACCGAAGACTACAAGTTTGAAAATTAAAAGAATCTGCGGGTGTGCGTGAGGCTAGCGCAGCGGCTCGGGGCCACATTAGCCGCTACTAGCATAACACGCCCAGATCTCAGTCTAAACTGTCGGCGATCAAGTTGCATTATGGGTAGCGTAGGCAGCAGGTTTTTACAAGAAAAAAAAGATGATATTTCTGCTTCTGCTGCATCGATTATTATCCTTTATTTTAACTGTCCATCGTGAGTTTGACAATCAGGAGTGCGATGCTAGTTCAAGCTTGTTCAAGTACTTTAAGTTCCCTCTCATCAGACTTTGCAATCCTGACCACCTGGGGGAAATTCTCCCTGCACTGAATATTACAGAGTTGATTCATTTTTTATATCTTTGAGTCCTATTATTGCGCCAGTAGTGTGTGGTTTTTGCCTCGATTCATGTTATTGTATCATTTTGTCTACATTAGCTTGTTGTTTGAATGTTTTCGGATGAAATAGGTGACCTGTGTTTGCCATTTTTGTAGGCCTATGTTTTGAGCTCAGATAGACTTACTGATTAAATGAAACATTCCCTGGACCAATGTGCTTGCCAGAGATTTGCATCTGGTTTCAGACTCCTTTTCCTCAGCATTTTAACTGTCTGAGACAAATACACACAGCCTCCTTTAAGAAACTAAATCTAGCTTCAGCTTTCCTGTTCATATTTATCTTGCCGTAGTGCCATCATGAGCCAAAGAGACAGATATAATACTCATGTTGTGTTGCTGTTTGAAAGCCAAGCTCTGGACCTTTCCACATGTCTGTTTTGGCCAGTGAGCAGCAGAAGCATGAGGGAAATGTGTAGGTGGTTAGATCAGCCGATGAAGTGTAAATACCACTCAATCTGTTCTCATTAGAGGAGTAAAAACATACGAATCACTTCGCCTCCATTAAAAATGCCCCAGGGTCCTGGTTAAGTGTGCGTATGTGAGTGTGTGTGTGTGTGTGTGTGTGTGTGTGTGTGTGTGTGTGTGCGTGTGTGTGTGTGTGTGTGTGTGTGAGAGAGAGAGAGAGAGAAGGAGGGGATGACAGAATGATGTTTTGGCATTTGTGTCTGCAGAGGGGATCTGAAATGCCACCACCATCAACGCTGCTTAATTCTCAGAAACACACTCTTAATCTGAACAGACAATCCGTTCCGGCAGCCACTGTTATGGTTCAAATCAACTTGGAGTGAAGGGTGTGTGTGTGTGTGTGTGTGTGTGTGTGGGTGTGTGTGTGTGTGTGTGCGTGGTCTTGTGAGTGAGAGTGTACGTCATTGTGTTTTGGTATGTGATTAGGTCTCTGTGTGTGCGCTCATCTCCGAATGTGTGTGTGTGACCAAGATATCACACATCCATTCCACATTCTCCTATGATAATGTGGATTGATTATGGATATGATAATGAGAGGCCGGCGCGGCGTCGCGACCTTCACAAGGTCTAATTGAAACAAGCGTTGGTCCTCCGAAGCACTTATCAAGTCACACAGCACATCATTAATCACGGAGAATACAAGCTGTCACTGCAACACACATGCACACACACGCGCACATCATCCTCTATTTTGCTGTTTTTCTAACATACACGCACACATGCTCTGTCCCGTCTCCTCTCTTTCTCTTGAACACACACACACACACACACACACATACACACACACAATGCAAGCTGTCACTACAATATGCCTGGCATTGTCTTCTTTTAAGGAGAGTGGACAGCTAGTCCACCCTCCATCTCTATTTTCTACAAGAAAAGTTGAAGAACAAACAGGCTGTTGCAGTTAAACCTTTTTTTAAAAAAGGAAGAACAAAAAAAACAAGAGAGGGAATGTTAAAATAATTCAACAAACACGGACAGCTGTTCACTTCACCCAAACTCGCCTGAAATTGAATTAACTCGAGTTGTTTTACTCCCTGCTTTTATTGGAAGACGATTTAACAACCAAATGTGATTCCAATGTCTGATTAAGGCAGCATATGGTGCCTACCTGTTAAACACAACATGCTCAACATCAGCTTAACGCCTCAGTGAGCCACTCGAATAAACTAATAAGCTCAATATCATATTAGTCATTACATAGTCCAACACACAAAATTCCAATCTGATAAAAAGGTGGTTTCATTATCATCATAAGGAAAACACAAGGGAGTTTGCACGCGCTACGTCGATGCCATCACCAACTTTGTTAATTGTTATTCAATTAACTGCTTTTGTTAATGAAACCAATTAATACTTTCAAACAAGCAGGGAGATATATGATTATTATGCATCTATGCAGGAGACAGCTAATTACAACTGTAAATCAATCAATTCTACATTAATCAGCTTGGAAAATGTCCAAAAATAACAAAGTCACGAAAAGACTTTGGAAGTTTTTTTTTATTATTTTTAACATATTTTGATTGCCATGCCATTATCCTGTCCAATGATTGTTAACGATCCTTTAAAGAGTTTATGATCCAATTTCCTTGCTGTGAATTTAATTGGGACCTAAATAGTATAATCCTACGGTGTTTAAGTGCGGCCTGTATGTGATCAAGGGTGGTGCATTGGAGGAAGATCTAACAAGGTCACAGAGCTCCTCTCGGGGAAAGAACAGTCAGTGAAGCGTCACAGTGCTGAAGGATGAGGGTTCGATCAGTTTGAGAAATATTAATTAATCAGTCAATTCAGTGCCAGAATACAGACCTATATAAAGTATGATCTCTTCAGGATGTACACTGATCTACGGTGTCAATAATTGGATTTCAGAGGATTTAGAAAATACCGACAATACCGACAATAATTTATTGTCAGCGGTACGAAACAGTATTCTGATTGCTTAAGTAAAAGTAGAAATACCACAATGTAAAACTAGTCCCTTAGAAGTAAAAGTCCAGCCTTCAAAATTGTAATTGTAAGAAATTAAAGCTGCATGGTCTGTTGAAGATCTTAAAGTTAAAGTCGGCCGCTGTGGAGCTAATTCCACTCATTTTACACACCGTGGTTAAATCTAGTGTATCACGATGCATCATATTTTACATGCATATTATAGTCTTTTGAACTATTTAAGCAGATGTAACTACAGCTGTCGGATAAATGTAGTGGAGTTCACAAAACTATATACCCCAAATTATATTAAAGTACTATATCACATAATGGAGTAGAACCATAAAGTGGCATACAATAAAAAACACTTAAGTAAAGGACAAGTACCTGATAAATGAGTAAATATTCTTTGTGTGTCATGCATATACAAGTTCCCAGCCCACATGGATTTATTAAACACCAAAAATACCTTGTCAACAGTGAATCATCTGACAGCCAAGATCATAACTTCTTAGATATTTTGTCTCAACAATTGAAAAAGTTCCCGTCCTAAAACACCACTCAAGTTATTTCTTTGTACATCCAACCGGACGAACTCATCAGTAACAAAGTCTTAAAACTTAATATTCTAGCCATGAAACTATCATACAATTTGCAATGAAATGGACATAACAAACAAAGCCGTGTCCCTGCAGGGAGACCATTAGACCTACCTGTTTATTGCTAAAGGTAATTAGTAACCTAAATATAACTGTGCACATAGAGATCTTTGACTTTTGGTTAAACTCTCCTTCTACTCTACACTGTAGTTGTTTTCATGAGACACTGTGTTTGTAATTTAGTTTCGTACAAACATCAACAGACCATCTTTCCTTATGCACAAGAAACTTCTAATCAGTCCAGTCTAATTATTTTTGGAATATCCATTGCGCGCACCTCAACCGTAATCTTTCACTTTTAAATGAGACTGCCCTCATTTATCAGAAAAAGAATCCTCTGCCTGGATAATTATCAGACATACAAACATAAACACCTTTAGAAGTTCACATGTGAGGACCCGCTTTAGTTGATACAGTCATGTGACCTGACCAGTGGCCTAGTTGTACACCTCTTAGATGTTTATGCATATATGGACGCTAATCTCTCAGGCAGGACTATGGGATTTGAGAATATTTTGTTTTATAGAGATCAAAGTATCTGGCTGGGATCAGGAGAAACCCTTCAAACACATCAAACAGAAAGCAATGAATCCTGAATCCCACGCCCACAGTAGCCAATCAAGCCATGCATAACTCTTTGTAATAGAAAAGGATCCTCGATGTGGGTCTCCCTCCGTCAACATCTCCTGCAGCTCGCCCCCCCCCCCCCCCCCCATGGAGGCCAGAGGTTGTTTAGGCTCAACGAGCGTTCAAGGAGAGCCACTGCACCTTATCTGTATGCCTCTCATACTTGCCGAACACGATGCTGGTATTGAGGAACACAGAGATACTGTGTTAAGAGATCAAAGCAGCAGTACAGAGATTTAGACTTATGGCCTGTCAGTCAAGATGGCGAGACAAAGCAGAGGAAGACAGAACTGCTTACACACACTCACGCACTCTCCTGCTCGCTGGCTTTCTCTGTGGTGTGCCTGTGAGGGGTGAGGCGTGACTGTCAGATGGCTTGGGGGCTACTCATTTGTAGACATCTACAGCGCTGCATGAACACCTAAACTCTCTCACACACGTATACACACACACACACACACACACACATTCAAAAGCTACTGATTCGAGCCCTTTCGGATGAGAGGTCGCTTCTAGCCTGTATATTGGCCTGTGGAGGAATGTTTTGCGCTCTCAGCATTTTCCCTCGTCTCGAAGATGAATAGAGCTATTTCACAGACGGTGGAGAAACAAAACAATGCTGTGTGGTGAGACACATGATGTAGGGGCTTCATTTCTGCTTATCAAAGACACGTTTTTTTGTGTAAAGTTTGCAATAAATCTCAAATTCTTTTTTGTGTGTGTTGATAAGACATTAAGGGGGTAAGATTTAAGTTCAACAGGACATCCTGCTGTAAAGAATGACCCTTGTTCACGTCTTTTGTACATGTTGATGTGATCACCCCTGCATGCGCCGTGTTTGTATCTTTTTCCCTTTCACCTAGTGTGACAGGAAAGATCATTTCCTTTGCACAATCCTTCAGAAAATTTCAAGTCTCATTTGAAAGCCATTAAGAATTACATCACTGGGGAAAAATGCTTTGTTATGTTCTACAATGGGATCAAGGCCGCATAGGAAAAAAGACATCATGTTAAATAGGGAAACTATGATTTGAAAAGTTCCCGATGAAGTCTCAGTATTTCACTGCTCTCAGACAGCAGGGAAACTGTGAGTGGAAACACAGAATTAAAACACAACGCCTAATAAACACCTATGTCTCAGATAAGAATAAGAATGACACAACACCACCTTGTGGTCGTTGACGGCAACATTTTAATTTAGACTTTGAGCAATCATTGATGCTTAAGCAGACAGTGGAAATATCAAAAGGTTTCAGTCGAAAAATGCATTATGCATACACAAAATCAAAATATAATTCATAGCAAATGATATTTCACATCATTAAAAAAAATTCTCATGAAAAGTGCAACACAAGTTGACTATCAGAAATTGTATGTATGCTCTTAAATTGAGGCAGGATGTCAATGCTAAAACCACTCTGATCTTCCACTTTACAAATGGCCGGAGGAGAAACTTGCAAGCAAATATGAGGCAGAATGGCTGAGCATGCCCTCATGTCGGGAGAAGATTTGTGTTTAGGAAGAGGACCGAGGTTGATACCTCCACACAACAACGCAAGACACAAGTCAAAGCACAGAGGACACAGTGCTGACACACAGGCATATCTGATTGGCTGGAGAGCCCGTCGTAGGTACAGATCCAGGAATGGGGCTTGATCCCATTAAAGTTCAAACTGAGACGATCGGGCTGAATCTTCAGTTAGTGCAGTTTTCAGGAGCCTGAAAGAGAAAACAAATACAAAAGTGGCAGTGATCCATCGCCATGATAAATTATGAGATCACTGCAAAGCATGTTGCTGAGGTTAGTAAACAGGACTGGGACTTAACCCTCCTTTACAGTCCACAACAGTTTCTCTTCAACAGTGTTAGTTAGTTTATGTTATTAAATATTATTAAAGTGAGCTCTTTGGGAGCCTGTTTCTGTACCTTGAGGGTTTCAGAAGCTTTACGCAGCTCTTTGATGACTGCAGACAAAGCTTCTGGGTTGATGCCTTGCTCACACAGCCTCACACATATCGACATAGACTCCATGTCCAAACCTGTGTTCAGCAACCTGGAGATCTCGAGGAGCACTGTTGGAGGAAGGAGGCGTCACGTTGAGTTACCAAAACATTATTGAGGTTCATTTTCTAGTCACAATACAACATTGGACAGCTTCACGTCCTATGCAATTTGTTAGCAATACGATTGCAAGCAAGCTAGGGGTTAGCAAAAACACTATTTTTTACAAATACACAAACCACTGCATGCTCATGTAAAATATATATTTAACGCTACCGTCCATGGTCTCCCGGACTGCGTTTAGGTTTGCGCTTGCTGCACTTGCCATAGTGTACCGTTAGTCTAAACAACGTTAGTCTAAATGACGTTAGCAAACGCTTGCTAGCAGGTAGCTAACTAATACAACTTGAAGTATCTTACGCGATACAATATTATGTTTTTTAAATAGCTAAGCCAGACGTTAAACGTGTCGCATTCATTTTAGATACGAGCTGCCAAATAATTGAAAAGCACTGTCATTAAGGGACTGCATTAGCAGCTGGTTAGCTACCGTGCCTGCTACGCTAACACGCGAAACTGTCGGCGGAAGTGACGTGCCATGTCTTCGTTGATTGGTTTCCAAGAACTTCCTGCAATGTTTCTATTGGCTAGCGGGCCTTATGGGGGAAATTGAAATAAACGTTGGTTTGAACTCTCTCCCTGACGATTGTTTGCCGACTACTCAATGCATTTAGCTGGGTGTTCAAAGTCCTGGCTCATTTAACAGTTCGTTGTAAGTATCAACGGTGTATATTTATTTATCGTTAGCCAATATTAATATGTACCTTTCATGTTACGAAAGAGTTAAAGCTAGCTAATTGCTTCCTCTGAAGGCTACGGCTATAGCAACAGGGGAAGTAATGTAACTTAACATTGACTTACCAAAAGCTGTCGTTTGAGTGGACTGTGCCTTTGTCAATTGTTTGCCTGAAATGTCCTTTTCCTTCATGCAGACCGGGAATATTTGACCTAAGATGGGGGACCGTGTCGAGCTAACGTTACAGATCACTCCGGAGACTCCAGGCAGGCCTTCAATAAGAAACCCGTTTGAAAGTCCCAATGACTACCACCACCTCCGTGAACCCCTGGTGCCAAGCCCCTCTGTCTTCAAGTCCAAGCCTTGTAAAACGGTCAGTTTCAACACCTCACACCCATCCCCTCAAATATTTAGACCTATAATACTATGTGGCCTTCCTGCAAATATCTAAATCCTGTCATATGTCCACATATTGTTTTGCTCTACTCACTTCCTCCTCTGTTTCTCCCTCAGACTCCACCCAAGTTTATCTGGTCTATTGATGAGATGTCCAGTCTTATCCCAGTGCACATAGACCCAGAGGACATCCAGCGGCAGTCTTTTTACCTCAGCCAGACGAGGTATGTTGTGAAACACAGTAGTCACCGTAGATATGTAAGTATCAAGGACGCCATTGTGAGTAAAAGTCATATCCTGGTGTGTTAAATGCAAATTGTGTCGAATGTGTTCTCTACCCATCTAGGATGGATTCTGACATTGAGGAAAAGCGACAGAATGCTATTGAGCAGGTATGAGATTCTTATCAAAGCGAATCACATTGGATAGATGAGTTAATATAGTCACGATTTAGTGATTCATTTTGTAAATGATGTAAATTGTCTGTCTCCCAATAAAGTTTTTCACCAAAGGAGCCATTGTGCCCTCGCCCTGGGCAGCACCAGACGCCCGTAAAGTCCCTCCGATGTACACGAAAAGTAAGTTCATCTTGTTATTTTACTTGTAAAATTTTCTTGTCCCATTGTCATCCCTTTGTTTGCCTTTATTTTGGTTTTGTATGTTATTTAAGCATTTCTTGTTCATGTTTCTGTATTGTGCACTTGTAGGTAAGTCTACAATGATTGCAGAGGAGCCAGAAAGAATCTCAGGTTGGTGTTTTCTTTGAGAGGGCTTTGACATCACTTTCTACAAATAGTGTTCAATCTTCTACATCATCTTCTTGCTTGTTTTTGATTTATTTCTATAATGTTTCTTTTACAGTTGCTTGTCAGACGACTCTTTCATTACCCTTGGCATTCGATTTGGAGAAAGTACTAGGTAAGCCTTAAATAAACATCCGTACAATAAATTCAGAGTATTTTACTATCAAGTCACCATCTTTTTCTACCCTCTCCTCAGGGGATTATTACCGCTGCGATGAAGCCTGCGATGCCGTGCAGGAGAGTCTCAGTTCCTCCTCCTTGAGACGGAAACTCTTCCTCGATGGCCGGGGCACTTACAGCGGCTCTGACAGCTCCAGCCCACCAAGCCCAGAGAGAAGCCACATCATGGAGGAGAGGCTTTCTGGACACGGCCGAGAGGGATCTGTAGGACGGGTCGCAGGGTCTGAGGGAGACGCTGCCTTTTTCTCCCCTTTGTCCTGTGGCGTGTCGGCTCTGACTCCCTCTACGGTGAGTGGAGATGTGTAGGGATGCAAGTGATGATTATTCCAAGAATCCAAGTTCTGTTTATTGCCTAATCTATTCAGCATGTGAGTAACTAACCTTTTAGCTAAAATGTCTTCTTTTTTTTTTTTTTCTTACACTTTGATCCAATTGTTTAGTAAATGAACACTTGCACTGTTGAACAAACATGTATTTGCATTGTCTTTATTATAGGGTCAGTTCTCGTCCAGTCCCATCCAGCACGGCTGCCTCCGGGACTGCAGCCTCGGCAGCATCCCCAGTCCTCTGTTCCCTGAGAAGTCGTCTCACGCTGGCCTCGCCTCGCCCACAGTTTCGCCTATTTTTGCACATGCAGCACACACACCCATATGCTCAGGTAGACTATATGTTTTGTCACGCATACGGAATAAGGCAGAATTGTTTCAAGTTTATTGTTTCTCTTCAAACTGAATCTGACTCTCTGTTCTTTCTTTAGCTGAGCGGAAGCTGCCGAGCAATTTTACTCCACTGGGTGTTCCCCTGGACAAAAATGTCACTCCTTGCAACGAGAGTCCGTTTGTCGAGGGTTGCTCACCCATCCGTAGCTGCTCCCCGCACCAGCTGCATTGCCACAACGAGTCCCAGCACAACGCCAGACCGAAGCCCCGGCCCAGAGTCCGCTGCTGGGCCTCTCCTCCCCTCATCTCCCCGATCCTCAACTCGAAGCTTCAAGACAATCAGGAGGCTGAGCATCAATTCCCCTTCTTCTCTCCATCTTCTTCCTCCTGTTCCTCCTCTTCTCTCCCCCTTATGGAGCTAGATCCAACTTCGCCGCTGGCCCGCGACGCACACCACGCTGAGAGAGTTAGCTTGGATCCTATGGAACCCGTGAACATGGATGATGGCGGGGAGGCCGAGACGGAAGGGAGGTTGGAGGATGAAGAGGAAGAGGAAGAGGAAGAGGAGGAGGAGGAAGGTGCGGGGCTTTCGGCACAGCTGACCAGCTCTCGTATGGGCAATGTGTCGGCAACAGAAAGCTCTCGTCTGTTTGCGTCTCTTCTGGCAGAGGGAAGCAGCATACGCTACGATTCTAGCATGCAGGTTCGTGTGAGCAGAACTCAGTTGCTTTGTTCTTTTCTTTGTTTTGCGATTGTATTTACGGTAAGTTCTTATTTGTCTTTTCATGTTGAGATGTTTGTCTGCTTCTCGGGTGCATTCAGGTGGACAGCGGTTACAACACTACCTCAGCAGGCACTGCCAGCCTTATAGACGGCCTCGGCTCTGACTGTCACGGCAAAGAGTCCTTCAGTTCAAACCTGGCAGAAGAAGCCTTGCAACTGACTCGACACACTAAAATGAAGGTAAGTTAACCCTTTACACACGACTGATGGATACGCGAGTTTGTGTCTTTAGAGCTAATGCAGTGTCAGCACTTATTTAAAACACAATCATGCAGACTTCACAAACATTTTTTTAAATTCCTTTTTCATTTTACGTTTCATGTCACTAACTATAAGTTTCTCATTTTCCAGGTGTTTTATCCTCACCACTGAGTCATCTGATCGATGCATTTTAAAGGGACGCCTCTTCCACTGGAAGCTTAAGATGATTCATTTGTAACCAAATGCAACAAAGTTTACACTGTTTTGACGCGTTTATGTTGCATTGATTGGTGTCTGTTTGAACTGAGGGGTTTCACAACTGGTTATTAATATTTTTAAGGTTTAAAGTTCACGTTGTCATACTATAGTGTTTCATCACAGGTTGGAAGGGAGAAGACTAACCCACAGCCCATCTTCCAAGTCCCAGTGTAAGACACTGATAAGTAATGATTATGAGTCAACAGTTCTTATGGACCGAGTACTGATTACTGGTGTGATAAAGGGGAGGAAAAAACAGTCATTTCTGTATTCAAGTTGCACAACAGTAACCTCCTTGAATGCTGTATTGACGCTGAAGTCATCATTTCATTTTTATTCGTCGCTGACATGATCAACCTGATGGAACTTGACTTTCAGATGACATCAGATTTGTACTGTATTTATATTTTTATATAAGTTTATCATGATTGTTTTTTTTTTTTTATGATTTTATTGTTAATACAGATTGCTTGTGGCGCTTATTTGGATTGTTATATTTATTCCTGACTGAGACTCAATGAATAATGCCACTAGCCAATGAAAAGCTGATTGAGCCATTTGTCTTTAAAAAAAGAAAAAATACATAAAAGCGTTGTGTGGATCGTTATTGCATTAAATGAACTTGAATTATTTGTCTGGCTCAAGAAGACATTGTTTTTGAGTTGGTAGTTTCTACAATGTATTCTGTGTATCTTGACCGAATGGTTACATCACTGTGGTAAGCAAACAGGACGGTGGACCACGGATACTCTACTTGCATTGCTCTGGGCCAGATAATAAACACACTGATATTTAGCAGATAAAATTAATAAACATTACAAATCCATCCCTGGCTCTTCTTAGTCTATTTTTATGGACTCTGGAAACTTAGCGCATGCCGTAAATTGTGTACCGCTGTGGACAATATCGACTTGTCTCCATTATGAACCAGAAGATTTAGTCACACTGGGTGTACATAACACACACTATTAGGTAAAAACAGAAACACTTTATTACTTGTAACTACATTGTTGACAAGTTCCACTGCTCTATGTACCAACAAGTGTCTCACATCATATAAAAAGAGCGGTGCAGCTTCACTAAAATGGGCACCGTTGCTCAAAATATAACGCTTTACAGTGTCAACGTATATAAACTTTTGCAACTTCTTGATCTGGTGGTTCGGGTGAATTGCTGCTCTGCTTTCTGCGTCAGCGGTCCAGCTTTGGTTTCTTGGCCGGTGGTTCAACATCTGGGGCTGGAACACTCACCCCGGAGATCTGAAATAAAGAAAATGAACTGAAAAGACTGCTAGTTTTGAGTAAATTCTCAACAAACTGAAAACAACATGTTGACCTTCCTCAAGAGACAAATCTCTTTGGCTAAAATGAAAGACAACTGTGTACCACTGCTCGTTACTCAGTCCTTACCACAGGCTCAATCAGGGACATGCGGATCTTCTGGTGCTGAATGTTGGAGGCGTCCAGGCTGATGGTGACCTTCACCATGTCAAATATGTGGAAGGTGTGCTGCTCTACTTTCAGAGTGGGACCCTAAAAACATTTATAGAAGAGATCTTTAAAGCACAGCATCCTCTGATAGTTTTAGTTTAACAGTGTTGATCTAACCAGCTGTTAAAAAAACAACTAAAAGCTTCATACCTCTTCATCAAAATGCAGGTTTGGGCCCGCCTTGTCTTTGGCATCAAAGAAGACCGTTCCTTCCAGGCCAAACTTTGGGATGAGTACGATGATTGCGTTCTTCCTCACGAACAGAACAAATCCCTCTTCGTTCAGAATGCCTCGGCTCTTGAAGAACAACTGGAAAAAGATCATTTGCATTATAAGCATGACTTCATGGTGAACGATGCAGTATGGTGAGAGGTCTGTTGGATTCCAAAGGCTCATTGGGTCATAAACAAACAGCTAATTCTTCATCGCGATGGTTCTGGCATAGACTATAAATAAGAGGCGCACTCATTGGTTTGTGGACTGTGGTTTTGAAGTCACGAGTTTGGCACCATCTTGGTTTTTTGCAACCAGAAGTGACGCGAGAGGGTGGAGCTGAAGAAGACATTTTGTTTACCTGTGTGTGGAAGGCCACAGATGCCCTCTGTGCGTACTGAGACATTTTGTGTCTGTAATTGAGGTTGATGGAGAGCGCTGACTGCTTTTGTTTATCCATCAAGTCTGGGTAGGTGCTGTCTGCTGCTATGGCCACTGCCAGCAGGCGGTGAACTATAATATCTGCATACCTGTGCAACGGAGCAGATGAAGAGGGGGGAGGAGGAGGAGGTAGAGGTTCAGATAGAGAGAAAAAGGGAAAAATATGGAAGACATAAGGAAGTTAGTAAGAACTGTGCTGCTGTAGTGTCTCAGTCTTTGTTATACATCTCGTTAAGATGTGAAGAATATCTGTTGTCGTACCTCCTAATAGGGGACGTGAAGTGTGTATAAATGGCTGAAGCAAGGCCATAGTGGTGGAAATCGCTGTCCATGCCAGAACAAAAATAGACAGCCTGCATCATGCAGCGAGTGGCCAAGATGCGCAGCAGCGTGTTAAAGTACGGGAAGCCGTCCACTCTGGCCACGTCAAGGGAGTCAGCCAGGGCCTTCGCCGAATCCGTGTGGATCTCCACATCCTGGAGAGAAAAGGTCACACAGGGTTGACAGGAATCAGGTTTACATTTTGTATATCTGAATATACTGCCAATTGATGGACAACATCCTCCATTCATAACAAGGCAAATTGATGAAATTAGCTCAAGCTCAGACAAGCGTAAAGCTTAAAACGACAAGAAGACATTTCCTGCATGGCCATCCATCTCCGCTCACCTTGGACTTTGCGGCTTTGAGCAGGATGTCGTAGTTCGATGGAGGCGGAGCTGGATGTTTCCTCAGCATAGCACAGTCTGGAAATTCATCGTAAATCTTCCGGGCAACTGAAATATTGGCCAGCAACATGAACTCCTCGACCATAGAGTTGGTCTCCCTAATAAACAAGAGATGGGTTTATAAGCATATGTCCGAAACACACAGCGGGACAAACATTGACATTAAGTTTTGTGGAGAAAAGGGTTATATATGAAAATATTTTGAAGTCGCCTACATGAGTTCTTTGGTCTGGAGGTCAATGGGATCGTGGGTTTCACTGTCGATGTGGAATCGGACCTCTAAGGATGACAGTGTCAGCGCCCTGAAAGAGATCAAATGTGACATAAAACACTCTTCCTGTTGAATACAGCCAGTGCTTTTGATTTCTTTTTGAAGTTGTCAATAACATTTCCTGGCCAAAGCCTTAGAATGCATCCTCCTTCATTCTGTAAATCTATTCTTCAGCCTCCATCACGCCTAACTTCCAGTCCTTACCCGTTCTCTATCCTCTTCCTCTTGAGGACTTTGGCGAGTTTGTTGAGCCCTCGCAGGCTCTTGGTGATGTCATCATTCTTGGTGGAGTCATCAATCCTCATCTGGGCCTCAGCATAGGTCAAAGACGCCTGTAAGACAAGGGGACAGGCATTAACAAAACCCACACTTGGTGGTAGTATCACAGTGCATTTAAATTCACACATCAACTGCAAAGTGCATTTCATCGTACATCGTGTGTTGGTACTCTACCTTGGATTTAATGACACTTTTTGTGAACCGGGTCTTGACAATTTCAGCCTTGTGGTTCATCTCCCAGATACATGAGAAAGCCAGCCTGGTAAAAAAAAAAAAAAAATTCAATCAGAGACAAACATTTTAACAGCAGTTTAAACAGTCATCTGTTCATTCACTGAAAGAGCGCTGGTGATATTTATTATGGTGTGAGTGTCTCCTCACCTTTCCACATTGGAACGTAGAGAACAAAGATTGGAGCTGAGCAGCTCAGGAACCATATCTATCCTCTGATGGCCACACAATAGAAATTGTCAACAAAAATGTGTGGAACACGTGTGGAATGTGTGGAACAAAAATCAAACGGCTGAAAACATGGCAACGGTGTCAAATAGTTTTACTACATTGTAAACAGGTTCGCTGCTCCCAAACAAGAAGGCGCATGTTGGTAGTGACGTTCAAATTCTGATATTGTGAAAACACTCGGATGCAAGTGTGTGTGCGCGTGTGTTTCCTTACTTTGCCGCACAAGTAGACAGTGGTGCCACGGCTCGCAGCCTCTTTGTCCATAGCGTTGCCAGGTCTGATGAAGTGACTGACATCAGCGATGTGGACGCCCACCTATAAAACAAACCAATGAAAGACTTTAGGCCCATATGAAAGACAAACACAGATGTTTGTTTTCCTACTTCGTAATGTATGTGTCCAGTATGTGCACCTCAAGGTTTCCATTGTCCAGCTCTCTACAGTGCAGCGCGTCATCTATGTCTGTACATCCAGGAGGATCCACACTGCACACCGTCAGAAGCCTCAGGTCCTCTCTCCTCCCCATGTCCTGTTCCACAAACATCAACATTAATACATACACAGACCCAAAACACATGTTCCTTCATATCATAGGGCGATAAATGATGTGGCCAGAATACTGCGGAGTGTATCTCATTACCTCTGGTGTGATGGCCCACGGCATCTTGGGAAGGAAACTGAGCACAGCCTGAGAGAAGGCCTGGTGGGGGATGTCGTGCTCCAGCAGCAGCACCTCCTGCTCTGTCTCCTTATCCCCTGCATTCCCCAGACTGCGCACAAAGTGGCCCTAACAAAGAAGAAAAGCCTGATTTATCTCCATGGACTGACTTGTTGTTTTTGCGCATATTATTACGTGCCTTGCTAGAGAAGTGCGGCTTTATATAAATATAATAAAAACTAAACAATTACATTTTCTGTCAAACTTTGGCATGTGAAGATGGAGGATAACTAAGATTCGACAGTCCGCAGAGGTTCTAACTCACATTGGGATATCTGGAGTGTTTGGGCCAGCCGTCGATAGCCACCATGATCCTCTGGCCTGCCAGCGTGGATGCCTGGCGCGTTTCAATGCGAATGCGCGGGATACGGCGGTCTGCCGGGGTGAAGAGATGTCGGGTTGACTGAAAGAAAAAAGGAAAGAAAAGAGATGGTTGGCTGAGGATAGGACAGGGAAGTGCTACACAGTTTCTACAGTATTCAGAGATGCATGAACAGCTGTACATTTTCTAAACAAGCAAGAAATAAACTGTGTATGACATACGGTGTTATAGAGAAGTCGAGCTTTACCTCTTTGATTTGGGAGAGATTGAGCATGCCACAGAATGGCCTCCAGTTCCTTTTGATGATTCCCACTATTTGGCCAGTGGGCTTCCTGGCTGCTTCAGCTGCTTCCGATATCCTCAACTGCTCGGACACACAGGAACACAAAGGTTATTAAGACACTGTGACTACAAAAGTCACTTTGGGGGTCATTTAAGTGCTAGCCTCTTTTTGTGTAGCACCGCACCCTGATACCAAACTCACTGATTTCTCCTCGTCCTCCTCTTTGTCCTCCTCGTTGTCGTCCTTTGCTGCGCCTTCGTCCTGCAGCACGACTGAGGAGGGCGCCGCCCACTGACTGCGCGGCAACAGCTGCACAGCAACCAGATCTTGGTACACTGCTCTGTTGAGGTTCTGAAGACCTTGGATGAGAACCTGGCAGCAAGACGAAGGAACAGTACGGAGCTTTACACGTTTGCATGCTTTCCCATTTTGTTTTTACAGTCAATTGACTTGTAGTTATTCCGCTAAATGGAAAACCACGACATGACAAATTGTCACTGAAACCCAGGAGATGTCTGAGAGATTCTTACATTTCCAGATTTTGGACAATTGTTCAGACAAACGTACATTTACAGACAAATGCGCACGCACGTGCGCACACACACACACACACACACACACACACACACACCTCTGTGCTGTCTTCCCCCTCTCCCTGAACAAAGACTGTGGCCTCCAGATAGTTGTCCCTGCTGGCCCTAAAGGTGCCCTGGAGGAAAGTGCCGCTCTTGATTCCTGCCTGGATCCTGGACAGGGGGAGGTGCTCTGGGAATAACACCTTACTGCTAGTGATATCATGCTATGAGAGGAAAGAAAAATAAATGAATGCAAGGAGAAGAGCACAGAGGAAAGGGCAGGGGTGTAAACGGGGGGGGGGGAGTTTACCTTGTCATCATTGGACAAAGCCAGACGATCCACAAGCTCAGGGTTCCCTAACAGACTCTTGATGTACTCTTCAACTGCAACGTAAGAGAATAAATACTCATGAAAAAGCTGATGCCATTTGAAAGCATGTTAGAATACAATAGAAAATAGTGAGGAGGCATGTGTTAACCCCTTTGTAAGTTGTCGTAGAATTTACAACAAGCTGTCTTCTTGATATGCAGCGTGTTTGGAAACCGATGTGAAACAAATTGCTACTGTTCCCCGTCATATATTCAATCCCCCCGAAGAAAGAGCGCTTACATCTGTACACCAGCAAGCCGCTCTCCTCGGCCTTCTGCTTGTTCCCTTGATCGTTGGTGAGGAGGACCACCTTGAGTCCGTCTGCTTCGGACTCGGACTTCTTCAGGTGCTGGCTGTACCATTTTGTAGCCACGCGGATTGCGCGGTCGTTACTGTCATTGGCGCTCTCACCGGGTTCACGTTCAATGAATGTCTCTCTGGAAGAATAGAGAGTATAGGGATGAATGTGTAAGCTTGACAAAAAGTCATACTTTTCACAAGTAAATGTATATCACAGGGGGGATTCTAATAAGGAGATCTTAATGTGAGGAGGAATGTAAGTGGTTACTTAAGGTGCATCTGGGCAATGTACTTTTTCCCTGATTACTTTTACACATCACTATTGTGCAATTAAGATGTCGTGATGCAGTAACAGGGTTCGTGGTGTCTTTGTACCTGTGGTGTTCATTGGTAAAGGTGTAGAAGTGTTTCTCTTTCTCATGTATGATGTCCTTCAGGCGCTTATAGACTGGTGCACTGCGGTGGCGAACCTCCTGAAGCACAGTCTGAAGGATTATCACATTACGAATCACGGGGTCTTCCAACACGTCAATCTGCAGGACACAGACATTGTAAACACAAGGGGGAAGAGTCTCAGAGCTGTTCAGAATCAGGTGCAAAGGTTGTATGGGTGTCAACAAAAGAATTTATATAAAAATGCCCAAGAATCAAGGAAACCCCCATACCCTAACGTTACATTTATATTAGACCTCCACTGCAGCTATGTCAACGTACTGATAGTATAGTCATGTAAAGACACACAAAGAAGATGATATGGATGTATTAATATATTAGAAGCACAAGAACCATAAGATGAGATGATAAAGTTTGTATTATCACAACATGGGAGCCACCAACTCGGGCTACAAGTCCGTGTGGACATTTATTTTTACCTGGTGCAGCACAACGTTAGTGTCAGGAATCACGTAATGTGGATAAGAGCACAAGTCGCTCTCAATGGACGCGTCTGTCTGCAGCACCGCGGACTCCTGTTTGCATTCAGTGCAAATTTCGCTTCCGCACCAAATATCATCTCTCAGGTAGTGTTCGCGCACAATCTTCATCACCCCACCCGCCCGGGTCTTCTTCACGAAGGTTTTAGATTTCAACATGATGACGATGAACTCCTCAAGAGATGAAATTCCGATGTTTTTCTCCTACCATTTGGTGACAAGCAGGCAGTTAGCTGCCCATGTGTAAACTAACTCAGTGGGCCGACGAAACCTTCCCAGAGTTTTGACAAACACGTGAAGTTTGATTTCAGGTGGTGATATCAATCGTAAATGTTACTATATATTAAGAAACCATGTATAAAAATAATACATAACTTATGTCTCAATAAATAACGTGATTTAACTTTTTTTTCATGTAAAATAATTAAAAATCGGTGTTCATCGTTAGTTTTGGTTGGCCATCCAATACTTGTTCAATGAAAACAAAGCAGAAGAGGGACCGGTTGTCCGATTTCACAGCTCCCCCTATGTTTAGGAGGAAGTACTGCATGCTATGTGCATATAAATGAACTACAGACAAGTGGACGTTCGTTGTAGTGCATGTTCATTACCGCAGGGGGCGCTGTAGTCAACGTCCCTTGTCACCATCGTAGTCGAGCTGTGTTGGCGGTACACAGGCGGCCCAGAGCGGGACCCTTAAAAACAAAAACACCTCACCGTGTGCTCTTGTCAGCTCCGGGGTATCACTTTAACGATAAATTAGGCGTTTATATCTAATTTCTTGAGGATGAGGACAAACTTTTGTAATATCACGTAATCTCCGCTCCAGTAACTCGCTAAAAAGAGGACCAAAACAACAGAAAATGCCTCCCAAGAAGCAACAGCTGAGGCCGACAGCAGCCAACGTATCCAGCTCACTGGACCTAGAGTCGGAGGACATCAGCCTAGAAACAACGGTGCCCACCACCGAGGATGTCTCCTCGTCCGACGAGCAGCGGGACGGCTCCCAGAAGGTGACCCGCCAGCTGATCGAGAGGAAGGAGCTGCTGCACAACGTCCAGCTGCTCAAAATTGAGCTTTCTCAGAAAACCCTGATCATAGACAACATGAAGGCCGACAACATGTCCAAGGTAGAAGGGAAGGGAAGCTGCACAGTGTTTATGTGGATATGTGGGCGTGACTTATCACAAGTTTGTCCCCAGTAACTGCCATCTTTGTTGCAGTAATAGTCTTGTGATTGTGTCCGTGCATTGTGTTTTATATGTCAGACTGAGGAGCTGGAGGAGAGGCTGAATGATGCTCTACATCAGAAACAAGTTTTGGCCCTGAGACTGGACAGCCAGCTGAAACTTACTCAAGAGGAGAACAGGTGAGGACATGGTTGATGGACAGTGAAATCCAGGCAGATATACTCCAATGTGATCTCTCTTTCTTTCTTTGTCTCTCTCTCATTACTATATATCTAGCCGTACAAACACATTATTGACTTCCAAGTAAACTCTGATTTAAGATCACACACACTGAGGCAGTTAAGATGAAATCTGAAAAGTTGATCCCATCAATCGGCCGGTAAGCACAAATGTAAACTGCGCTGACAGAGATTGTCATCACCAGGAAGCAGCAGGCTCTGCGTAAGCAAGAGATGGAGGCCATCCTGCTGAGGCAGCAGCAGCTGGAGGAGACCAACCGGCAGCTGTGTGAGAAGGCCGGAGAGCTGCGGAGGTCTCTCAGGGACCTGGACGTCTCTCAGGACCGGTACCAGGAGCTCCGCGACCTCCCTGACGACAAGGTCTCCATACAGGAGTATGTAGCTGTAAGTATGGGGGGGCGGGCTCTCCCTAGTCTTTACACCACCTTGTCGGACCAGAGAGACACGTTATGATCGAGGGCATGATGAAGCTGACATGGCGACCCTTTCTCTGTGTGGTTAGATGCGTTTCTACGAGGTGGTGACTCCTCTGCGGTCTCACCTGGCTGAGCTCAGTGTGAAGAGAGACAGTTTGACCGATGACCTGAATACACACAGAACCCAAATGAAGTCGCTGATGGAGGTACGGCACACTTACACTCCACCTCTATGTTGTATTCGCTCATCTTTCTGGATATGAGGTCCCTTGTTTTGAAGCTAAGCGCATTGTTGTATTCTGTATGTTTTATCACCATTTTGTGTTCATGTCCATTTCACATCTGTCAAAATCATAGACGTACACTGTAAAGTTCAACTCAACATAACTTTGAGTTGGTGAGCACGAATATAAGCCCGCAATACCAATCAGCTGCATTCTTTGCATTGTGCAAATGCTCCAGAACAAACTTTAAACACACTTTAAACACACAATCACTCCTTCAGGCATTGAGTCACATATTTATAAAGCATAGGCATGTAGAATGCAGAAAGGGTCAAGAGGTTCAGTTACCTTTTAACCTAACTATGAAAACGTGGAAGACACAAAAGCCACCTGAAATATCTTCTGTTCATGCTAGATGTGTCTGTTACAAAATGTCCATTTTCACAGCCTGCAGTGTTTAGAATGAGAGTGGTGTGATGAACCAAAATAAATGCCATCAAGTCAGCAGGCGCCGCCCTGCAGGCATAAATGACACGTTGATGAGATAATAACCCAACATGCTGAAGGCAGCGTAGGAATCTGGCAAAAAAAACAAACACTTACTCACATCCAGCAGGTACATTACCCATCAGCTCAAGATGACTCCACAAAAAGGTCGTGATGTTCACAACATGAATGTGCTATTAGAGAATCGGCAGGGACTGTCACGGCAGCATGAGGCGAGATGCTTGTGTAAATTTTCTTGACGGGTATTCTTGCAGAATTCCTACCTGGAAAAAATGTAGGCCGACCAAAATGTGGAGTGTTCAGGAGGTATAATGACCTATTATGCTTATTGCATCGTATAACTAATGACGTGAAAACTTGTCTTTGTACCCACAGAGCTACGAGGAGGAGCGGCGGCTACGTACCGAGCTGGAGTTGAGGAGCCAGAGACTGACACTAGAACTGGCCGATACCAAACAGCTGATCCAAGAAGGAGATTATCGCCGGGACAATTACCCTGCCATCAAACGGTGTGTGTGTGATGAAGACGAGGGTTCTGCTGTTGCAAGTTCGAATGCATGTTAACCTTTCACACTGTGGTTTATAGTGAGCGTGACAGCTTTGAGGCAGAACTAAAGGACTTAAAGAGAAGATATGAGACACTAGACGTGACTTACACAGCAGTGACCAGAGAAAGGAACACACTCAGCAAAGAGGTGCTTCACGCACACCTACACCGACCATTTTGCTCCATAACTCTCACTGAAGTCTCTTTGAGTGTACTTCATTCTGTAATAGTTCATTTATTTCCCTCCAGGTGGCAACGTCGCAGCAGTCAGTGACTCTCCTGCAGAAGGACAAGGAGTATCTACACAGGCAGAACATGGAGCTCAGTGTCCGCTGTGCACATGGAGAAGACCGCCTGGAGAGGCTGCAGGTTCGTACAGTTGATCAGCCCGGCGGCTCAGCTAATACAACAGATGTTCAATAACAGGAAGGAGTCTTCTAACGTGCTCTCACTTCCTGACTCTGTGGTCTAGTTGCAATTAGAAGACACTAAGAAGGCGAGGGAGGACGCCTACGAAAAATATGTGGCATCCAGGTTAGACTCGGCTGTTTTTACACCAGCAGCCAATATTCTAGTGGTTTTAATGTGGGAGACCTAAGATGTTCCAATCTTTTTTTTTACAGAGACCGCTATAAGTCAGAGTACGAGACCAAGTTGAGAGAGGAGCTGGAGAACATCCGGCTGAAAACCAGTCACGAGATAGACAATCTGCAGAGAACCTCCAGGGAGATGTACGAGAGGGAGAACAGGTATCTTTTTTTATTATATATAACTCTGAACGTTAGTAAAAACATATCAGCGGCGCTATTCAAACTTGAGGAAGTTGCACATTTTGTTAACATTATCTAGCTAATGACACAAGGCCTGTGTTGTGTATCTAAAAACAAGTCTTTCCTAAAAAATCAAGTGCAGATGTTGTCTGTTATGTTCTTGCAGGAAGCTTCATTCTTATTTATTAAATGTGTTGGGGAAGAGATGAATTGTGCTCACACCAGCAATCGTGAAGACGATGACTGACTCTTTGTTTTCAACCGCTCATCTCGCATACAGTACAGCGTCAGTCAGCAACTGAAACGATGAATATGCAAACATTTAATAAGAGGAAGAGCTGTGAGCACAGGTACTTTCCAGTAGCATCAAAATAAAAGGAAATAGCAACATGACTTCAAAAGAAGAAAAGCTTTTTTAATTATCGACTGTTGTGTTTGTGTTATTGACCAGGAACCTGCGTGAGGCCAGAGACAATGCGGTGCTGGAGAAGGACAGAGAGGTGTCTTCTGAGAGAGACACTCAGTCCAGATATGACCAACTGCTGGAACAGTGAGTTTTTACCCGAAGATGTAATACACCTGTCCATACAGTTTGTATCGGTGTGTTGATGTATATCGACCGACGGGTACTTTTCATTTTTAGTCTTTATTTTTCTGCTTTTCTTTTATGACTACAACTCAAACAGTGAAGTTTGAAGTGTCAGTCAAAAAGTTGGTTCACCAGATTTACACGAAAAGAAAAAATAAGAAAAAACACATTTTCTCACTCACTTCTCGTGTTCTCTAGCCATGCAGATGAATTGTATTTGTTTATTATAAAGGTAATTCTATTCACCTTCTTTATCTGTGGGACAAAGGCAGAAAACAAAAACCTGGTCAAATAAAACCAAACCTATACCGTTAAACCACCAGAAGGAGAACGGTTGGAGCGTGTAAACAATAAATAATATAGTAGAATCTGCTTTATGACTAACATACAGTTCACCTCACAAAATACTCCAGTTCTACTTCTCAGTGTTCACCATTTCCCTGATCTTCAGCAGCTACCTGCAGACCCGGCGCCTCTTTTAGACACTCGAGTGAATAAATAATAAAGACGAGATGTCGCGGGTTCAACCGCTCCGTTGGCCTTTTAGAAGTCAAACACGACTGCTGCCTAAATGTAGGTCACTGGCAACGCTATACATCAGGGACGGAACTCCACCTGAGGGCAACTCTTGAACTGACAGACAGTAAACGGTGTGAATTTGAAGTATGGCGTCACGTGCTTAAACCACATAATTTCCTCATCCTTGTAGTGTGGTGTCTCTAAGCAGGCTCTATAAAGCAGGCTTCATAGTGACCTGGCTCTAAATGTATCTATTGCTGTACCATGAGCTTACATTCAGTTTGAGCTTCTTCTGTATTTTCCTGCAAGCCGTGAGCTTGTTGTTGCTCCGATGCTGATGTGTGAGCCAGCGGCAGTCTGTCATTAGCGCATGTTGTGGGAGCTGCAGGGGTTTTGGTGGCTGTGGTTCACCGTCTCTTACTAAAGATCACATGAATGCTTCGTGTGTGTGTGTGTGTGTGTGTGTGTGTGTGGGGGGTCAGAAGTCCACTGAAGGTCAGTTTAGTAGCAACTGGTGTCACTGGTCTGGTCACAACTAACCGCTTTGAATTGTAAGGCCCTCCTCCACAACATGGGAATATCTCGCTTCCTGAAGCGATCCGCCTCCTCAATGCGTCACAGGTTGTACAAACGAGCACATGCACTTTAAGGGCACGAGAGCCATCTGGTTGCATGACTGTATTGATGGTACGGTTGCTGTAATTGTGACAGTATGCTTTTTGTTGCGTGTGCTTTGTGATTATGTGATTGTAGATTTCGTCGCTCAGCGCACCGAAACAAATTGAAAATCAACTGCGGTTGGTACGGCAATAAATGACTGAATCTTAAGCGAATGTGAATCTGAAGGCCGGCTGCCATTTGGAAGTGAGATGGCAGGTTTGAATTCAAAGTGAGACAGCATACTGTGTAGGACTGAAGACTATTTAGATGCTGAGGAAATCCCCTTCAACTGTGACTAAGGATTTTAAATAGCTTCTTTTTTAGACTTGCTTCATTCTTCTTCTTCTTGTGCTTGACAAAACCGGTGCAACGATTAAGCTGAAGCTCGTTTGTGTTCTTCCGATTTTTACACATTTTAATGTACTGCCGCTTTTAAGTGATTTCCCGATTCCCAAACATCCTCCTAGTGATTTGTATCCAAGTTGCTCGTCGCTATCTCGGCCTCGGGGCAACAGTGCCCGTGTCAGTCCAGCCTCAGAAGACTCCTCAGGGTCACGGCCTTGTATGAAGTTTCAAAACCTGCGTGGAAATTGCAACAGATATATTGTGAGCCGTGCTGCGCACACGAATAACAGAATTTATTTCAGTCAGCCTCCTGAACAATGTCTCCTGTTCGCGCTGTATTTCTGCTGCATACACACATGTCTGCCGGTGAATACATTATATGCATTTGCATCTGATTTGTCTCTGAACACATTTTGGAAACCTGTTCTTCGTATTGAAAGAAAAATATGTTTTTCCACAACACATCTTAACTTAACTTTCAGTACTACGGAGCATTTTTTATTTACACT
Organism: Melanostigma gelatinosum; assembly: GCF_949748355.1. Taxonomy (NCBI): domain Eukaryota; kingdom Metazoa; phylum Chordata; class Actinopteri; order Perciformes; family Zoarcidae; genus Melanostigma; species Melanostigma gelatinosum. The sequence continues at coordinate 8,391,573 of NC_136645.1, forward strand.
TTGTTTCACAGTATCGTATCTGCAACCAACAGGCAGACAGAGACGCACGTACGCAGCAGCAGCAGCAGCAGCAGTGTCTCTTTCCTGGGTTACTACTACATACCAGTCATTTCTCTAGATCCAAGCTACCAGCTGTTGATCTTTCTTCACACACCGCTCTCGCTCTCGCTCTCTCGCTCTCTGCTGCGATCACATTCCCCCTCTGCGTCACATCGCAAGCCAGCAACGACAGATGCGATCCTCAAGCCCTTAACCCCTAACCCCACGCATGCCCCTATTTTTGGGGCAAAGAATGAGGCGGACAAGCTTGAAATGGCGTCAGATGATTTGTAGCATCGAGGAACCAGCTTGAACCTCGGCACTCTGTTACAGAATGCTGGCCAACAGGCTAGTTACGGTGATCAACATGTCCAAAACAAAGACGAAGTATGTGTTTTTTCACCCCTCCAGCAGACCTAAACTTAGCTGTAATGAGATTGCCTTTGGGATAACCCCGAGTCAGGTGCTCTGTAGCGGTACATACTGCTATTAAAATGTAATCTGAAAGCAAAGAGAGAAACGCACTCCGGTGAAGCAAGTTGCTTCTCTTTTTTTTTTTGGACCATCTAGCCGCCATTAATAAAAGAAGGCAATGTTGACCATGTGTACATGTCTGTCACTGTGAGCACTCAGCTCAGGCCCGCGCTCCGTGGATGATGAAATCCTATCAGGTCAGCTGTAATGGAGAGTTATTAATATTATCCAACCAACCTGTGTGTGTGTGTGGAAGAGCACTGGGCTGAAACAAACGTTGCCTGTCTGTGTTTCACGTGTTTGGGGAGGTAGAACTAAAATGTTTGGCTGCCTGATAAACAATGACCAACCATAGATTTGCTTGCGATGTTGTTGAATGACATTAGAACCAAAACTGTAGAATACGTTCTATCTCTTTTTTTTTTTAAATTACTGAGCACCCGAGTTGAAACAAGTTTCTCTTGCTGCCAACTACGATCATGACAGATGAATTAAGCAAGAACAAACGTCGCTGGGAGGGCCATTAGTAATTGCTCTATCGCAGCCATAAATATTTAAGACCTGCTTTCCTGCTTGGTGACATATAGCACCGCTGGAGTTGCCACGCCCACGTTCCACAAACCACTTTGAACATTTAAAAACTGCTAAATAGTCCCTTCCTTGCCAATTTCCAAACAAGTTTGATTGTGCCTCGACATAAACGAAGGAATGCATTGCAACTTTTGTTTTGAAACCAACAGGCATGCCTGAGCTCAACCAGCGGCGCAGAGCTGAGGTTACCTTCTGTATCCATCTGCACCAAAACACATGACCTCACTCTTTTGAACACACCTACTCACGTTCATGTTCAGTGAGGTGTGTGTGTGTGTGTGTCTCCGCCCATGCAGGTTTCGTCAGCTGCAGCTGGGTACCGACAGCCGCGTAGCAGAGCTGTCCAATCAGGCCAAGCTGCACTCCTTCGAAGCGGCGCGCGCTCAGATGGTCAAGGATGAGACGGCCAAGGCGCTGGCCCAGTGCCAGGTGGAGTGTGAGAAACAGCAGAAGAAGCTGGAGGTACCCCTAAATACCAGGACAGAATGAAGATGTTTTACTTGTTGCGGTACACCCAGTAATTAGTTTATCTCTTCATTTGTGCGTGCCTCTTCCTCTCATCATTTGATTTCAGCCAGTTCACATTTATTGTTGGTTTTAGATAGATATTAAATGATAAACAAGCCTATACATCCGTGCATGTGTCGTTAACAGATTCCCCCTTTGTTCATTCATATTCTACATTTTTAATAGTAAGCAATAAAGAACATAACTGGGCCCATATTTACAGATTGACACCATGAGTGTTTCTTGGTGTCCAAGTTGCTTACTTGCTGTAAACATCACGTGAACGAATACAAGCGAAAATGCACAACCGGTGCGTGAGTCGTTGTTGTGTTCAGGGAGGAGTCCATCCGTAGTGCTTAAAGATTAATGCTCCACTCTCCAGCCAGTCTTTGTATGTCGGTCCGGCGGCTCCATTCTTATCTCTGTCCACTGTAGCACACCCATTTATACAAGAAGTTAATTGAGTGCAGGTTGTTCTTGATGTCTGGATGCACTTAGCCGAGGTTCACCTCTTCACCTGTGTTTAACCCCGTCCTGCTCGCCAGAGGGAAGTGCACGGTGAAACATGCGTTGTACATGATCGTGAGGGTCAAAGATCTTTTCTCTTTTTGACCACACCGTGAATGAAGAGCTAGTTTAGCGTTTGACTTTGTTGTTCAGCTTTGATTTTGTTCCCGTTCTTTACAACAGTGAGGTTTAAAGCTTTTTGTGGAATAAGAGTCGTCCTTTCATTTAGATTTTCTTCCCTCCCTTTTTTTTTTGCTTTCACTCTCGTTGTCTTTTTGTCTATGCTTGTAAATGTGGGGAAATGAGGTAAAGGTCAACATTACTTTTCACATTTACCATGATGGCAAGCCTAACAGGAGTTTCAGTATAAGTAACATCAAATATTTTCTCTTTAGAAATTGACATGAAAATTGAGAACATTGTTAGTTAGTTAGTTATAATAGTGCGGCAATATTGTCTCAACAATGTTTCTCTTTTTGTTAAAACAACTTAAAATAAAACAATGTAACACAACTGGGGGCTTGCTTTGCGTGTACAAAAATTGTAAAAAAAAATGCAAAATACAGTAAAAATAGGATTCCATCTTTTTCAACCGGCCACCACAGGCTCATTGGCTCTCTGTCTCCCCCAACCCCTCCCTCGCTCCTCTCCTCCTGTCCCTCAGCTCCTGACCCAGGAGTTTTACAGACTGCAGACGTCATCAGAGAAGCGGGCGGCGGAGCTGCACGCTCAGAATGCCGAGCAGGCGTCTCGGCTGGAGACGTATGAAAAGCTGGAGCAGGAGTTGGACCAAGTCACCATGCAGGCTGCTGAAAGTAAGAACAGAAAGATGAAAGCACAATCAAACCAAGCACTGCTTCCTTCAAATGCCTTGTTCTGGCATGAGGGAATGTGTCTCATGATATTAACAGATAGCACAGTACTGGATTAAGATGTAGGGATCGCTATTCTCTATTTGTAGTGAAGGGCCTTGTGACAGTGGCTGGAACACAACAGGACAATAAAATCACCCACACGTCGCCACATTGTTATCATAATGGTCCTGGAGATATGTACGCAGACAGTATTTGTGTTTCTGTCTGTTGCCAGTTGAGAATGAAGAGGAGGCCGAGAGAGTGCTGTTCTCGTACGGCTACGGAGCCAACGTTCCCACGACGGCTAAAAGACGACTAAAACAGAGGTACAGCACACGATGCACTTCACCTTTCAAGGAGAGGAGGACACGTAATACGAGATGGCAACAAATGAACGCTGGAATTTGCTCACATCGCACCCGTGTGTGCTTATTCCTAAATATACTGGATTCATTAAGAAATCCGCATGCTAATATAGAATGGTTTAAAGTGCTGTGTTCGTGTGCTGATATATCCGGTGGAAATTAGATTTGTGCCAACAATCATTTGGTCGTAGTCACCAGCTTGTTGTTGCTTTTGTTTTTACCGTGTGTGTGTGTGTGTGTGTGTGTGTGTGTGTGTGTGTGTGTGTGTGTGTGTGTGTGTGTGTGTGTGTGTGTGTGTGTGTGTGTGTGTGTGTGTGTGTGTGTGTGTGTGTGTGTGTGTGTGTGTGTGTGTGTAGGTGTGTGTGTGTGTGTGTGTGTGTGTGTGTGTGTGTCATCATGGCAAAATGTGTTCCTGGAGACACCTACTGTAAGGGGAACCACCACAGAGGCGGTTGTGGGTACTTTGCCAGCTGTTTATATTTCTATCTGTCTGTCTGTCAACACATTTTGTCACCGTGATAGCGTCACAATTGTGAAAGCTGCAGGTTGACTTTGAAGATGTGTGTGTGTTCCAAGCAAGGGCACCGCATTCGTACTCCACACTTTAATTTGAAGCATGTATGCGCAGCCCAAAAGCTCAAACTGATCCCAAACTACCGGTATTGTGGTTCCACAAACAGTAGGGCAAACAACATGGAGGTACACGCCAGTGTAAACCTATTGGTGTTGTCATGTTTTGGAATTTCCACGACTGTGTTTGTGTTTGCGTGTCGTGCAGCGTTCACCTGGCCCGCAGGGTGCTGCAGCTCGAGAGGCAGAACACGTCTCTGAGGAGAGAGCTGGACAGACACAAGTCACAGACCGGACAGATATCTGAAGAGGTAAACACACACACACACACACACACACACACACACAGCGTTCAGGTGTTCGCCTGCCTCGAGACCATTATTAATGGGATAAAGTTTAATTTTAAGAAAATGTAAAACATCCAAAGCTCTGCAAGTCAGTGACAGCAACTCAGATTATGGTTATTCCACAGCCTCTATCAAAGCCGTATGATTTATTTCAGATGTTTTTTTTACCAAAAAGCAAAATAAAACGAGCCCGTGAGGTCGGTCACCACACGTATCATCAAACACACTCCAGGATTCCCTAATGAGAGTGTCTTCTGCCCTTCTTTTATTTCATTTTTTTTTTCAGAAAATGTGTGGAAGTTAAACAATTGTCCAGCCACTTCTCTGAATCGGCTTTCAAAGCTGTGCCAGGAAGATGACAGGTTGTTTTAGAACAAACAGCAGACATGCCAAGTCTTTGTATGAGAAGAGCGAGAGGTTTGTCTTGGTGCGTGTCACACTTGTTGCCACAGTGCCAAAGGCCGTGACGGCCACGCTCTTCACTCGCCCAACAACCCAGCAAGCCAGTCGTTGTTGCCTTTTGTTTGGCATATTTTGTGCATGTGGGTGCAATGCTGAGACTTTTGCTTTTGGAAGTGTGTATTTTGTCCGTGCGTGACTGTGTGTCTGTGCCAAATTCGTGAAACCGAAGTCACGTGTCTATTTCTCATGCCTTTGACGCTAAAAAAACAAAAAATCATCCAGTAAGGATTGAAATCGTGAGAGCGACAGCTTGGGCAACCAATGTGCTTGCTTTGTTCCCACTCTTTATTATAATCCCAATGAGGAGAGAGATTGCGCAACAATGACTAGAGCGGCTGGGCAGGTGTGAGATTAAATAAAACAGCTATTCAACTGTCAGGTGTGACTGACTGACTCTCGCCTTGAATGCCTCATAATGCATCAAACGTGAAAGAAAAGGGTGAAAAATTATTCACTATGAAGGGTGTTCACCACTTTAACCACCCACACAGATGCCCCACCCTCCCACCCAGTTCTGCTCACTATACTTGCTGGCTGTAAAAGTGGTTTAATGTGTAACGCCCTGACTTTATCTATTGTTTTTGCAGATTCTAAGCATGATACTTCGTGACTAATATCTTAAAACACACGGAACATTCAGCCTCTTAAATGAAGGATCGTCAAAAACACAGTAAAAGTGCTTTTCTGACAGTGACTTCGAGATTACGAACTTTCACTGTATTTCAACTTCATGACTTCATACTACTACTTTTAATAAAAAGGAAACAACTTGGTTGCGTCTTCATAAAAACTCACATTTATTGGCACTCCGTATGACATCAGAGATAAGGCCGTGGTTGTGAGTCATACATGTTATAATATTAACCACATGTAAAGTCGGACTGGCCGATACTTCTATCCCGATACAGGTCATTCATATCTCACGAACTATATTTATCATGATATAGCAGGTTTTCTGATAATTCAATAAATAGTCTAACGGCCTATTTTTGTATACTCTAGTGTGAATTTAATATTTGCCAAATGGAAAGTTGGAGAGTATTTTCTCATTTAATTAAGAACTTCAATGCAAAGTGAACGCAACAGTTTCAAGCGAAGTTATAGATTATAGTAACATTCCTATTATTTCAGTACATTGAACAGCATGGTGACAGGTGTGTATTTATTTTAGTTGCATCATGCGTGACTCGCCACAGTTTGTGAACTGGTTAAACTTGTGGAAAAAAAGGATACACCTGAGTCTCAGGTGTATCATTAAGTGGGGCTGAACAAAAAGGGACCTCCGTTAAACCTGACATTGTGTCATTTTTAATGATTGCTCAATTATGCGCATATTGTGTGTTGTGTCCTCAGCTGTTGGCTGCCAACCAGCTGCTACAGCAGACACAGCAGCCCTATAGCTACCTGATTGAGACGGTGAGACAAAAGGACACACAGATCACCGCGCTGAGGGAGCGCCTCACCTCGCTTGAGGACGATGTCAGGTACATGTATAAAACGTTCCTTCACAAAGAGGACACGCATGGCCTTTTCAAAAAAAAGCATTGAAGTCAATTAAGTGTTGTGCTTGGTTACATTTAGTGTTTTGTAATTTACTCATCATGGCAGCAGGCCATACCTCTCCACCCTTGTGCCCAATAAATTCGTTTTTCACATCAGAACACTGTTGCTTCCTGGCCCTAACCTAAATCTTCCCTCCCCCCCCCCCTCCCCCCTCCGTATTTTCACCTGAGAAATATGCAAACTGACAGACTACAGGTTTTCTCTTGCTGCTCACTACCGCTGAGCTCTCACCTGGGGCAAGCATCGGAGCGGAAGAAATTCTTCAAAATCCCCAACAGCTTCTCAAACCTCCCCATGTGACAGTTCTATTGAAGTGTTCCTGTGGCGATGCAGTGATATGTGTTTCACAGCAGAGACACAGACTCTCACTGTATGTACTTCACTCTGTCCGTGTTAAGGATTAATTGTATTCGCGGTTTGTTTTGTGAGATCACAGAAAGAGACATTCAGATTGTAATGTATACCACACCTCCACACCTGGTCCTGTGTTGACCCTAACCTGAGCCCCCCCAAAGCCAAATAAATCTCTTATTAACAAAGGATAGCTGCAGTATTCAGTATATTACACTGTTTCTTAAATCTGACGATATCATCTCTTTTAAAGAATCTCTTAAACCGTAAATCAGTGATTCAAGTATCACATGACCTCGTAAGTAACTAGGATGTTGATTTCATTCCTCACAATATGTTCAGTAATGTTTTTCTATTAACCTAAAATCTGCTCTCTCTCTCTCTGCATGTTCTTGGGTGCAACCCCAGTTCTCTGAGGAAAGAACGGACTGCACTGCAACAGGTGAAAAACAACATGGCCGCCGATCTGGAGAGACTCCTCAACCACCGAGAGGTACACATGATGACGATGTCCGCTGCTGTTTTTCATGTTAGCTGTGTGACGTTTTCGACTATGATGATATGTAGTTGTGACATCGGCGTTTAAAGTCTCTCGTTCTGTTCCAGTGTATTCGGCTGTTTCAAAACGGAAACAGGAAATTCCAGCGAAACCTTCTTTTGGAAAAAAATATTTATCAGGAAAACCACCATGTTGCAACACATGTCAGAGTACCGCCGTTGATGCTGTAACAGATTCAACCGCTTCTCCCCTTTTCAAACTGTTGCAAAATATGAAAACCTTTTTTTGTTATGCCTCCGCGCCGGCAATAGCATCTGGTCCATTCTAGTGAATTCTAGTGAACGGGAATTTCTTGAGATTTGGCAAAAATATCCACCTGGACTCGAGGATGAACTGATTAGATTTTGGTGGTCGGTCACTGTGACCTCACAAAACACATTTTTTGGACACGACTCAAGAATTGACAAGCTAATAATGACAATTGCACATAAATGCCTAACGGGGAAAAAATGATGAAGTGATACACTTTTGGACAGACGTGGATGAAAATTGCAACTTGACTGAAGATTGACTGAGATTATTTAAATCATTGATTCATCTTTCGTGTTTGTTTGTTCTATAAAACATCAATGTTTATTAATTTGCTGAAAAAATGACAAACAATTAATCGATTATCAACATGGCTGCTGATTCATTTTTTACTAATCCAGTGATTCCTAAACGTTTTTCACGTCAAGGACCCCCAACTGACACAAATTAGACCACAGACCCCCTTTCGATAAGCTTTTGTCCCAGGCTCCCCCTTCTGATAGGGTTATGCTTTTAGATGTTTTATTACAGAAGATGTATGAATGACCAACTAATCGTTCTGCCGTTGATTCACTGTGTTGCAACACTTCCTTCAAGATTGCGTGTGCTCTTATGTGCGTGCACGTGGGAGTGTGTTCCTCAAGCCAGCCGTTTGCTGTTCAAAGTATGTGCCCTGTCACAGACAGCTGTTCCTCAGCTTGGCTGTTTGGGATGCCACCGGTGTGTGTGTGTGTGTGTGTGTGTGTGTGTGTGTGTGTGCATGTGTGTGTGACATGCCAGGGCTCATGTCCTCAGGGGTGATAAATAGAACCGTGAAATGGCCCAGAGTCCTCCCCTCTGCCCCGCTGCCGCCCCTGCAGACCCTTGAGCTTGTTGAACTTATTGCAAGTCGTCCCATAGTTGGAGTTCAGCAGACAAACATGTCATCAGAAAGCAGCAATAAACATTCCTGGAAACATACGTTTTAAAGCAAATGTTTCACAAATTGTTGAAATAGTATTGTCAGGTGTTTCAATCACACTAGATATTTTTAATACATTTATTATATTCATGTTTAGTTCACCTGTTTGACAGAGTTTCTGTCAAAAATGACCGGGTGATTTATTTGAGATATCTGGCCTTTTGGACGCTACACTTCCAGTTATTTCTCATGGAGATTCTTGTGTATTGTTTTACCCTCGTGTCCCTATTTTCATGAACCATGTTGATTCTTTAGGAGTTAGCTGTGATGAAGCAGGTCCTGATCAGCATGGGGTCCAGACAGGGAGATGCTCTAAACCTGTTGGAAACTGACAAAACTGCTACGAGGACCTCTGGTGCAGGAAAACACCAGTCCAAACAAATCCACAGGACCACAGAAGAAGAGTCACCAAACAAACCCAAACCCACTGTGTTCGTAAGTGTCTTACTTAGCAACTCCCTATATGAGTCACACCACCTTAACCTGCCTGGACAGAAGTTCAGACAAAGGAGCTCTAGGGATTGACAGGAAATGATGAATCATATTTTATCATTTAGTTTCATATGAGCTTCCTACTGTTGTCAGCTGAGCAAAGATATGCTGTAGTATACATCCTTGACTCATGTAAAAGTTACATTGGTGAGAATATCTTAACAATCCAAACATCTCCTGCTGGCATGCACTTTATACCTTTCTAACCATCATTCTTCCTCTCTTTTTCTTTCATTTGCAGACTAATAAAGAAGTTCCTGATTGGTACAAAAAGACGAAGCAGAAACCCAAATGAACATTACTTTCTGTTACTATCGGTGCTATTAATTCTCATGGCTTTAACAATCGTGTTCTTTTTTTTTTTTTTTGGATTTTTAAAAGTCAGCAGCGTTTGAAATACAAAAGCAGAAACTGTTGCTGGTGTCCGAGTGTTTTGTTCTCATCCGTGGTTACATATTGTTCAGAGAGGATAAATTCCCCGCGTACTGGTCCAAAACCAGAGGTATTACCTTCCACCGGGTACACATTCCTAGCTAACTGACTGCCCAAACATTCCTCTTTCTTGGCAGTGGTTTATTTTATTAGGTCTGTCTATCATTATTTTCTCATCTTTTCCAGGTTTGCAGATACTAGTGGCTACAGACAAACAGCATTGCAGGAACATTAGCCTCTAGTTTGCACGAGCGGAGGCTCCTTTGGCTTTAAATATAGACATAGTAGGCATACCGTTATCATTTCAGCCATGTTCTTATCGGTGTCCTATTAAACTCGACCAGAGGACGGCTTTAAAGCTGTTTTATTTATTTTTTGAGCCTACAATGCTTTCCAATACACCACTTTGTTTTCCTGTTATATGAAATAGCTATAAAAATGCAATATATTAGAATGTGTATCAGTTGTGTGAATTATCAATTCTTTGTACAAACTGAGTCGCCATGACAGAAGGAATTTTAGAAGCTTAGAAAATAAATGAGTTTGATAGCCTGCATTACAAACTGGAGGTGTGGGATTTGAAACAAGCGTGCATTTAAGAGGCTTTGCGGGGTCTAATGAGAGACTCACTTGCTGAGTCCTTACTGCCGCTCCAATTTTGTCTTTATGACATGCTGGCCAAAAAAAAAAGTTATTTTATTCATATCATATTTAGAGGTTTATTTTACTATGCTTTATCTATTTGTGTGTGTAGATTTCTTCTAAATTCACCAAAAGTTATCATTAGGTAATGTCTCATTAGCATAAAAAACATATTTCAGAAGATTTATAATACAAAGAAATAATTGTCTTAGTATAATTAATCAACTGGGGAATGTTTATATCCGGCTATATCTGTTAGTTACATCTTTTTGACCCCTTTTTATATGGCTGAGATCCAAAATCTCTGTAAAAAACCTTTGACTCCAATATGTCTGCATTTTGAATTTTGAACATGGCTTTATACAATGTTCAAATGAATGCCACATTTGCATATTTTAAACATAAGATTTCTAAAAACTTTTAACACAAAACAATTGCCTAAATGTAATGAATCAACTGGAAGTTTCATTGTGGTACTGTTAGTTATTTTGTTTACCCTTTTCACTTGGGATGTCTCTCTATATACATTGTACATATTCATTTGAAATATAAATAAGATTAAAACACTAGAATAAAAAAAAAATTCGTTTCAGGTGCGTTTAACCGTCACTTTCTTTATGTATGCGGTCTGGCTGGTACTGTGCACGCGCTACGACACTGTTGTCAATGTATTTAGATGGAGCGTAGGGCGGTGGCCAGTGAATGAATGATCAAAGGCTTTTTTTTAAGGTTGGGAGGGCGGTGCATGTGCAGTATTTACACTGGGCCGCTCCGCCCCTACAGCAGAGATAGAAAACTGTCTGTGGGCCGGTGGAGGGATGAAACAAGTGGAAGGAGATGTAGCAGACAGACACGCATTAATAACTCCACCACGCGCACTACACCGCGTCGGCTCCACTCCTCTCGCTCCGGCACCCTCGCGTTTGCATAAACAAGGACGTAGCGTTCATTTGCGCTGCTGCGTCGGAGCTTCATGGCCGCGACACTCGCAATGAGCGGCTGCGGGCAGGAGGACACCTTCTACCCGCTGCAGAAGGCGACTCTGCCCGCTGCTTTCCACCTGGAGGACTCGGCGTTGTTCGGCCTGGACTGCAAGATCACAGAAACGGACAAGACTGGACATAATGACTACACGCAGGTAAAACCCGACTGCACACATTGGTGATGTGTTTCATTGAATGGGCGTGGCAGAACGGTTGTAGATCCTGTTTTTTGTTGTTGTTGTTTTTTGTTGTTATTGCTGGCCTCCAAATTTCCACCGGCCTCGCTGCGTGATGTTGTAGATGGCCACTTAGTTTTGCACTAATAGCAATGGTAATAAGCGAGCAAGCTGAGACCAGCTGGACGTGAAGCCGAGCGGCTCCGCCCGCAAAACGCATTCACCGCATGTTTTCTATGCCAGCCAGTTGGCCACCAGTTGTTGCCGCCACCGCCGCCCCCATACCCCCCCCCCCCCCCGCTCCTCTCACCATCATACCACGCTGACAACAACTGACACCAGCTTCGGACAGAAAGCTCCCGGCAACTCTGTCCCCAGTTAGCAGGAAACTTGCGCAGCAGAGGAGAGAGCTGCAATTTAACAGCTGGTAGGATCAGGAGCCTAGAAATAGCAGCCCATCCCCAGACTGCTGCTGCTGCTGCTGCTACTGCAGCGGACTGGGAGACATGGGTGTTTCCCCATTCCTCTTTTATGTTGCTATTTCATCCTCTGTTGCACGGCTTCTCTTAACTTTTATACCTGCCTGCAGATCCACAGAAATGAGACCGCGAAGCACAGAGCGAGCGAGGATTTGACATGAAGTTGTTCACCTGTGATGCCAGTTTGGTCAACGCGCAGGCTGCTTCTTTAGCCTGTTATCATAACCGCAGATGTGCAAATTTCCAAATGTGTTTTTAGATGGTAGTAGAGGTATTAGATGTGACTCCCTTGGCTTGATCCTGAAATGTTGGCCTCACAGCCTGCAGGTTTTTGAGTTCAGCCTTGCAGCCGGAGAGGGAATGTGGTCACTGCCTATTGATGGCTACTTGATAAATGTTTTAGCGGTGACTGTCCTATCAAACCTTTGTCTTCTCGAAATAGCACCTCAGAATAGTTTCATGGCTCACAAGAAGCAAGTCCAACTGAATACATTTCATTTAACGAGTTTACTTCAAGACCGTAAAATGAGATGTTTCTGAACCAGACTTTTTTTTTTTTTGTCTTTTTGTCCACAGGTAAAGTGTGAGATGGACCGGTATCTCTCCCCTCAGTCTCTTCCCCATCCACATCATGCAAACAGCCAGCAGAAGTCGCAGAGAGACTGTGCGTCCGCACTGGATCAATTCTTCACAGGCGATCACACCGGGGCTCCCTACACCCTCAACATGAATCTTTACCTCCCTGACGCTGCGTACCTGAGGGTGGGCTTGTGTCAGCACCCGAACCACACAGGTCTCACCCAAATCAAAACAGAATCTGCCTCCCCGTGTTACTCCCCCAACATACAGCTGCACTGCCCCGACACGACGCCTGCGACTAGCTGCAGCACGTCTGGGCATGGCATGGAAACCTCAGCCATAAACATGACGCTAACAGGGTTACCGGACTTCACCAGTGTTTTCAACCAGTCGGGAGGCAGCCGCGGCAACGATTCAGTGCCAGAAGTGTTCATCAAACAGGAGATGTCGTCCGAGTTCGAGCAGCACGCTCTCCACCACCATGACAACAGCGGCTCGCTGTTTCAGCTACTAAACTCCGGCTTGGACCATCACCATGGTATGGAGGCGCAGCATCAGCATCATCATCATCATCATCATCATCATCAGCAGATACAACACACTTCCACTTCCACAATTCACACGCCTTTCCATAATTTGCCGGTAGCTTCTTCTGCATCTCAACAAGAGCAGACTGCCAAGCCTGCCTACTGCAGCCTGGGCGGCGGGGCATACACACATCCACATGCCCAGGCTCACCCCCATTTCCTCCAGCAGCAGGTGCCCTACCTGCCTCCCTCTCCGCCGAGCTCGGAGCCCGGCAGCCCTGACAGGCAGAAGGAGCTGCTCCACACCATGTCCCCTCCTCCCTCATACGCAGCCACCATCGCCTCCAAGTTGTCAGGTAGCACCCCTGGGCTCGGACCCGGCCCGGGACCGGGCCGCTTGTCTCTGCCCCACACTACAGGTCCCACGCCGGTCCCAGGCCAAGTCGCAACCGCAGCCCCAACCCCAGCTCAGACCACCGTGTCTGCCCGCTACAACCGGAGGAACAACCCGGACTTGGAGAAACGGCGGATCCACCACTGTGATTACCCAGGTGAGAACAACTGTTTGTGCACGCTGATTCTTGTCGCTGTTGGGTGTTTTGTTTTTACGCTGCGGTCAGGTGAATTATCTGGTCACTCACAAAACCGGCTTTATTTTAAGATGCCCGTGCATTTAAAAGAACCCAAAAATGACATGTGTATAGAATGACTTTCCCAGGCACGTGAGTCACACAATGTACTACAGCCATGGCCGAGCTCCTGCTGCACTGGAATTAAATCACTTAAATCACCGCCTGTCAACTAACCACCTAGTTTATAAACTACTTTGCATTTATTGGCTCACCTCAAACGTCCCGTGCCGCTCTCCGCCGTGCGCTCTCACTCATTGTTGTGGCTTCAAAGCAATCACTGGTATATGTTTGTGGAATGAACCTGTGTGTGTGTTCATTAAATGGATGTCCCCCCCCCCCCCCCCCCCAACACATCATTTGCATACAGCCACGCTTTAAATCGTGTGCTCAGATTGCAGTTGTACAATGTGCAGCGACTTGTAGGGCATGTAATGTCAACTAGCCTGTGGCACCGTGTAAAATAGGCTTAAGCGGAGCCTCCTGCAGCATGTTTCCACATGTCTAACTTCTATTCCATCATATCCACACAAGGACGCATCCACACTTTACCCAAGAGTGTATTAGTCACACTGCTGCTGCTGCTGCTCACGGTTTAAATCTTTGCAACAAATTAACTTCTATCATTTCCTTATATAAAGTCTGAATAAACCTGAAGAATAACAGTGCATAACATAAAGTGCAAAAGGTTTTGTAATCCTGAACTTAAAATATCTTGAATGAATAGTTGAATGAATTTGATTGGAAACAGTTTAAATACCAAATAAGACTGAAAGTCAGCTGCAAAAACACAAGTTTACTGTATCTCATTTCAAACAACTTCTGTTCCGCATTAGTTCACACAGCTCAGTTTATTAAATACATATGTGACACGTGAATGATTTGCATTTGGATGAAAGCCTTCTGTTTGTGTTTATCTCCCCGTCTGTCGTCAGGCTGCAAGAAAGTCTACACCAAGTCGTCCCATCTGAAAGCCCACCTCAGGACTCACACGGGTAAGACATTCCTCTAGTTAATGCAGCTTTTTAAAACAGGGACTCGTCAAAAAAAAAAAAAAAAAAAAGACTGCCCACGTGACTCGTATTTCGGTATCTGCGCTGGCACCATGTTGCTAGGCAGAGTGTTGTGTTCCTGGCATGTGTGTGTAAATGTATCCTACCCCATTCCCATCCTCTGCCCAATATACTATTCCATCAAAACAGGTGGAAGTGACACACTTCTGCCAGGGGATGACTCTCCGACTATGTGGTCAGCGCGAGACAAATGGAGCCATCTCTCTCTCTTAAGATACCGTTGCTTGTTCGGACATTGATGTTTAAAAGCTTTAATATGCTTCTGTGTCTTGTTCGCCACTATAAATATGTACAAGATCCGTCTGTGCAGATACAAAAATATCTTAGATCGTCTTGATCCTAATCTCTCCACTTCAGTATTCACTGTGTGCACTCTGGTGTCCATTTTCCTTTTTTCCTTCGTCCCCTTGTTTCTAGTCTTTCTTTCAATCTGTCTCTTTCTTTCACATTTTAGATTTGAACTGTTAGTTTAAAATGAGCAAAGTCAACAAACAAGCGCTTAGGTGTTGGGGCCCCACCTCACTCCAGCTAACACAATAAAGCTTCTGTTGATATCTACGCATTCCTCACTCATCTTGACACACACACACACACACACAAAACTCACTCGTACCACTTTACGATCCAGAGTTGTGTTCCCCTTATGAATCTGAACAGAACATCGTTGGTGGTGTGCGTGCCTTGCATTTCAGTTTTGGGAACATGACACAACAATTATCTCTGGTGTCATTCATGCTGCAGGCTGATTGTGGTTATAGCAGTTATTATCGACAACAAGATGAGGACACGACACGTAAAGGGGGATGTAGCAGCAACTTCCTTATCATCCTCTGCTTTTGTCAGTCCCGCTTAGTTATTTTTCCTCCCCCTTTTTTCTATCGCTTTCATTCATTCATCATCCTCTTCTCTACTTTGTGCTTTTCCTCCCACCTTCAACCCCTCCCCAGTTCTATCTTTGTCTGTTACTCATTCTACTTCTCTTATTCAGCTGCTTGAATGCACACTTACACACACACACCTGTCAGTAATCTGTATGAGATGATTCCTAATGCGTTTGGGTCCCTGTGGGACTTCCCACTCTAATCTCCATCAACATCCATTATCCTGATTGTTTGTGTGTGTATGTCTGTGTGTGTGTGTGTGTGTGTGTGTGTGTACATGTTTTTGCGAGTGTAAGAACTGAACCCTTCGCTCGGTTCACTTCTCTCTATTTTTCTGTCTTTTCGTTGTGTCTCCTTGTTATGTTCAGTTTTGTGTGTGTGTGTGTTTCTAACCACAATGTGGTTCATTGCGTAACAGGATTACAGTTGTTGTTTTAGCGAGGTTGCATTGCTTGCTGTGCGTGTTTTAAAGGGTTGGTTCACACAAATGACAAAAAAACACGTGTTTTTCCTTCCCTGTAATGGTATCCAGCATGCAGATAGTTTTAATTTGTGATCTACATCACTTAGATTATTGCTTCTACCTCATTTTAATGGAGGTGAATGGAATTATGTTTATGGTGCATAGAGCTTTCAAAAACTTTTTTTAAAGTTTCAGTTTTGTTTTGTCACACACACATTTGTCTACGATTTTTAGAAGTAGTTCCAATGGACACTGTTCATAGTGAGGTCTGTGGACCATCTAGTTATGGGGCATGTTTCTGGAAAGACACACAGTTGTTGAATTCTTATTTGCGATTTATATATATATATATATATATATATATATATATATATATATCCCACCCTGTTTTTGATCATTAGAAATAAACGAATAGATAAAATGAGGAGAAGAAGAAATAATTTCCAAGCAGACAGCACAGTTTCTATTAGATTCCATTGTAATTTGCTTTTAAAGCGCTGTGGCTCTCTGTGGCAAAGGCACTCTTTAATCTTTAAAGTTCATCTTTTTCAAACATCTTTAATCAATTACATGGAGAAGCAAAGAAATGTGTTAACTTGAATAGGAGGTTATCTCACCTGGTCTTTAAAATGCACATACAAAAGGGACCAGAATAAGCAAAGACGGAAGGATAAAAGGGGGCGATTTAGCTCAGCAAGAATCAAGTTCCTTACCAACCGGCCATATTTAATTAACATCCATTGTTACCAGACCGCTAAATACATAGAGCTAATCGAGATATGCTTCCTGTTAAGACTTGTCTTTAGGATGTAATGAGGTCATGTTGTAGAATTATTTTAATGTCACAATAACATTCCATTCACCTTCGTTGTGTTTGGGTAGCGGCACAAATGTCAGAGGCAGGTATCTCAAAACCTGGACCAATGTCACCGAAATGATCTGCATGGATGGATACCACCGGATGAACAAATCCTTTAAGCTGGGTTGGGGGGTTTGAGTCGTGGGCTGAAGGGGAAAGGTCACACAAGTTGTTGTTTTTCACAAAGTGCCAGGTGCTGCAGCTGTACATTAATGGAATGACAGAGTTACAGAGAAGCCGACTACAAAGAAAAAAACACAGAGGCAAAGGCCCGACAATGCGGATGAGTCAGCCGTGGGAAACTTGTGCAGCGTTAGTGCTTGATGAATGTCTGACTGTATATGTTGTCAGACAACTGGAGTTTTCTGTAAAGCCTGTTTTCCCAGTTCCTCCACCCAACTGCATGCATCATGTGTCTCAGGGAACGTGTGTTTTAATAATGATCACTTCTTATAACCATCGACACATCTCTGCTCTTTTATAGAGCGCCGGAGGTCATGTGATCGGACAAGAAATGCTCAGCTCGTGCTGCTGCATGCTCAGTTATTCAGAGAGCAGCTGCACTAAATCACACTGACTCTTTCCTCCCGTTCCTGCAGGTGAGAAGCCGTACAGGTGCACGTGGGACGGCTGCGACTGGCGCTTCGCACGTTCGGATGAGCTGACGCGCCATTTCCGGAAGCACACGGGCGCCAAACCCTTCCAGTGCGCCGTCTGCTCGCGCTCCTTCTCCCGATCCGACCACCTCGCCCTGCACATGAAGAGACACCAGAACTAGCGGCGTCTGCACGCGCACACACACTACAAATACGCAAGCACTATCTTGACACACACACACAAAGCACTCACTCCATCTCCCACAGCAGCGATGTTACACGCTGCCCGACGACACCACAGCTGCTCCTGGTGCTGCTATCCTGTGCTGAAACGGTACGATAGCCTAACAAGCGTGTTGCTCTTAACTCCAAAGTGGGACAAATCGGAGGTTGTAAAGTAGAAAGATAATGGGCAGGCAGATGAAGTCCTGTGTCCCCTAACCTCCAGATATACTTGGTATATATTTCTTTGGACAATTACAAAGAAGAAAAAAATAACAAAAAGGAAATGGTAGCTTCAAAATGTGTCTCCAGTGCAATTGGACTTTGTGTGACTGGAATGAAAGCACTCACAACTTGTACATCTTTTGTCTCGTCTCTCTAACATAAAACCTTTTTTTTTTATAAAAGAGAAGCTTTTGTTTGCAAACTAGTCAACTCAAATCTTTGTTTAGTCTTTGGTTTGATAGTTTGTTCATATAACTGGAATATCCAGTTTTTTTTAACCAAATCTGGTTTAACCAAATTTGGTTTGCACTAGAATTGGTCATGTAAGTCTGAGCCTTTTTGGCCCATGTGTCTCATTCACTACTGGAACGATCATTATCACTACTGGACTGAATGTCTGTGCACATCAGACAAATCATTGCTGTTCAGATATTAAAAATTGAAGGCATTTATACTCTGGAGAGAGGGAAGATAGTGCAGGAAAGAAATGAGGGAGGGGTGGAGATGAAGAGATTTTAGTTTTTAGCGAGAGGAGATCTGAGGACGACTGAGAAAACAGAGGAAGGTGGACGGTTGCTAAAGAGCAGCAATTAGGTGATGAATTATTCATGTCGTCTTTCGATGGATCTCCACCGAGAGAAGTGTAAGCAGAACCGGTAGACGCATCCGAGAATTCATTCAGTTTAAACAGAATTAACCGTATTTGATGCACACGCTTGCGTTTTAAGCGTCTTCAAAATCCAATTACTATAAAAATCTATCTCCATTTTTTTTCTTTTTCTTTTTTTTTATTTTTATTTGTTAAAAGATGTTTTAACCAAAGTACCATCTTCATCACCAACACACTATTAAGTGCCTCCTTCTCTGATTCATGTGGTTTTATTCAGTGGTAGCAGAGCTGTGATCAACGTAGTCCTTTTAAAACACACACGTGGTGCTGTGTTTATTTCTTAATCTATTGAAATCTCTCGGAAAAAGTGAATTACTTTTAAATTACAAGGTTTACCCATCATTCATTGTGATTCAACAGGCCAGACCACTTCACAGACATCTTGAGATCATGTGGAACTTTTTAGAATTCAGATGTTTTTCACTCTCTGACTCTGTACACAACTAACTTCAAATTCGGCTCTATCAGTCAGTCGAACATGGACGTATGTTTTATTAAAGGATACGTTCACATTTTTTCACAGTCTTTCTTAAAACAACATGCCCATGTGAGCATACCAAGAGTTATTTGTTCCTGCAAGTGTTCCTCAAGCGGTCCTTGTTTAAAACGTTTTCAGTGGAAGTGATAGGAGAGAAAATCGACGGTCCTCGTAAAAATGCATTATGTTAAGCGGAACATAATGTGAGGTGTCGTCGTATTTCAATCATAAGTGCAAAATTCCGTCTTTGCCAGACATTGGCTGTGTTTCCATAAACATATGTTTAGGTGTACTTTGAAGTATCTCATTGGAAAATCTGAAGGGAAACAGAAAAATGTGACGAAACTCCCTCAATTGCACAAAAAAGACTTGACACTCGCTCGAGCTGGTTTTTGACTTTGTCGAAAAAACGTTGATGTAAAACGATATTCAAGATACGCATTGTCTAAAAATAGATCCCAATATCTCACTGGAATTGTATTTGATAGGTGATTTTGTCTTGTATAGTGATCGGACAAATATACTGGTAAGATTTAGCATTTCAGCCGTACGGTTAAACAGCCAAGGCGACTTGTTTTGTTTCCGGTTTGCAGCCTCTACTTCTGTAAACCGGCGGATTACGGTCATGCGTAAAGCGAGTATACCGCCAAGTACTGATGTTTATTCCCTCCAAACCAGTTGATGGAAACACACATTATTTTTGCATTTCTGTTTTGCAACATTTAAAAAAAAAGCTTAAAATTAGCTTGACAATTGGATGGAAACACGACTACCGGTAGTGTTGTTGTTGAGCTGTTGTGTGGAATAACACAATGAGGGAGTTCAAAGTACTAAAAATAATTCATTTTGCGAAGTACCCATTTGAGTTTATTTTTAGCGCATAGTAACATTGGTTTAAGTCATTCTACACTAAAACAAAGATTGTGTTCAACATAACTTGCACTGAAATCATCTCGTCACAAGAGGAACAATTGCATCAATCAAAAACTCTGTTTGTTTCATGAGACGATTGGTTTAAGACCGACTTGAAAAAATGTCAACGCTGTCCTTTAATATACATTTGAATGTCCGTTTTGATGGTGTGATTTTGCCTGCACCTATAACTGTATTTGTTCATTCACTGCAGGTAGCATAAAGATAATATATCACTGTAATGTATCATGGTAAATCTGACTATTTATTTGATTGTGTAGAAGTGGGGGTTGCATTAGATCAACCGTCTTTCTCCCCAGCAAAAATGCCTTAATGTAAATATATGCACTGTAAATAACTTGATTTTTTTTCCCGCTTTTGTTATTGTTTTGTAAACAAAAGGGCAAAAAGAGTAAAATGCCCTGCATCCAAACATTTTTGAGCCTTTTTTCTTTGGTTTTGTTTTCTTGTCAAAGATATTTTGATGCCATTGTTTTGTATATTGTCCTTCCAACAACTTATTTTGTAGATTTGTTTTTCTTCCTAGTTAAACGTTCCAAAGACAAAAGTTGTTTTTTCTTCAACTGAGTGAAACCGATCCCAATAAAGTCAACTGACACTTTTACAGACGTGCTCTTGTGCTGAAGTTAATGGGGGAGATTTCGTCTTTTAACCTCTAACAATGAATTTCAAGGCTTATGTGTGGCAGCAACCACAATACGTGGTACATTTAGTTTTTTGGTCCATGAGGTTTGTGTTAAAGCACAGAGTAATCCATGCTGTGCAAATAGAGAGTGTGGCGTTAGTGGTGCATTCAACAAGCCTCGCCAGGGCCTAAATGAAACGAATGAGACATAACCACAATTTAATCTTTTAAAATCCAAAACATGGTTTCTGTGGAAGCGCTGATCCTCCCTGTTTGGGATTTTCTGCGGAGAGCCAACAGGCTTAAAAGTTCAGTTTCACCAAAGGAAGATGTGAAGGAGAGGCGAAATGTTCTTGTCCGAGACCTGCAAGTAACCTGCGGGACCCTTGCTGATCAACAAACAATAGTCCTTTGATGTCCCAGCAAGAGACAATGGACAAGAAAATAAATTTGACCACCACTCAGGGACCGGAGGGGAATCCCACTGCATCGAAATGGACGTACAAACACGTGTACGCACACACACACACACACACACACACCATATGTTCCTGATTTAAGTCATAAATGTGACCCAGGGTCTCTGTTGTAATCTACCTCAGATGTCAGAAAAGAGGGAGGTGGAAGGGGAGAGAGTGAAAGAAGTGAAATGCAGAACAATCTAAACAAAAGAATCTCTGGGGGGACCCAATCAACCACTTCCGTCCTCCTACATCTCCTCTCGTTCTCCTCCTCCGCTCTTCTGATTTAATTTAATTTTCTCTCCCTCTCTCTCTCTCTCTGTCTCTCCATGCACCGTATCCCCCTCTTCTCCCCGGTGGAAAGTATTGTATGAAAGTCCAGGGGCGCAGCTCCACGGGTCAGAGTGGAGGCTGTTCACATAACCTGCTCTGCTCCTCTTCTTTCCCTCCTTTTCTTTTTTCATATACACACCTTGTCTCCCTTTAGTCCTCTCTGCTCCATCTTCTCCTCCGCCTAAAGCTCAAGAGGGGGAATTTTATTCTCCTTTCTTTTCTTATCTTTATTCCCTCGCTCTCCAAATCTTACAGATTATACAGAAAATGCCGACTTGCAGGTGCATTTCTGAGTGTGAGAATATTAAAAAGTTCGGATGAATGTTTCACACAAACACACATACACACACACAATGGTGATGAGTGAGTGGGAGCTACCGGTTCATGTTTTGGATCAACTAAATTAATGTCACACATCTGGAAGAAGGCTCCTGCCTGCTCCACCCTCTGCTGTTCTGCATTGGTGTGATTCCCAGTTTCCCTTTGTGTGTGTGTGTGTGTGTGCGTGTGTGTGTGTGTGTGTGTGTGGGTGTGTGCGTGTGTATGTAGGTATAATGTTTCCAGTGCTCCTCTCTTGGAACAGACCACCCACTCAGAAGACCAATAGAAGGACTACGGGGAGCCCGGATAGACACACACACACACACACACACACACACACACACACACACACACACACACATATGCAGCTCCCTCCAAAGTCAACCATTCCGAATATTCTCAGAATAGAACATGTTGTTATCAGAGATTGAAGTGATACCAGAACAGCTGACATACTATCAAAAAGTTTAAAAAGATACCAGAAATCGAGGAGGGTTTAATTCCAAGACGCTACGGTTAGAAAACGTTAGACGTTTGAAATCAAATATCAGATCAGAGCCTCATCGTGGCTGCTGATTTGAAGTATAGCGGTTCTCAATAGGGGACTGTACCTTTTAAGTCCTCCATAGAGAGCTGCTATGAGGGAGTTGCTGTGAGGACAACCACTGGAGATTCACCCTGAGCTCCATCTGGACCAGGGACATTTGGGGGGGCCAGCAGGTTTGTCCATTAATCGCAAGGTCGGTAGTTCGATCTTTGGCTCCTCCTGCCCACACATCGAAGTGTCCTTCAGCAAAACACTGAACCCCATGATGGGTAAGACCAGCGCCGTGCATGGCGCCTTGCTGCTTCTCTGTGTGTTTGTGAGTAAAGCCCCCGATAGGTAAAAGCACAACATAAATGCAGCATTTCACTCAGCTCAACATTAGCTTCAACTGAAGATAATAGCTTGCATGGTTCATATTTCCTACTATATATGTGACGTAATGGCCACAAACTAACCGGCATGCAGCGATCCTCACTGGGTCTGGTTCATTCCAGGAGTACTGCTTGGTTTGCGAGGCTCAAGGCAATCTAAAATGAAGCTGGCTTGTGTCGTCTGCCATGTGCTCTATACCTGATGGATACTTACATGCAACAGGATACATATACACACTGCACAGAGAGTGTATCAAAAGGGGTCAGCCGGCGTGTAGCTACACCTGAAACACACTCTCAGACAAATGGTGATTTCACAATCTCTCATTTTGAAACTGAACAGAACTTGAAATGAAGACCAGAAGAGCCAAACATTCCTAAGTGGTTTCAGCTGCTGCTTGAAAGGGGCGACGTCTTGTGTTATTCACAATCACGAGACGTTTTATTAATTTACTTTGTCAAGTTTGAATTCCTGGTCACTGCTTCACCATGTGAAACACAACAGTGTATATTAGTCGTCAGGGAGTTTTAGCATCACTCTGCAGCGACTAATAAGAAAAAAATGGCAAACCCTTCAAACCACAAGCCAACATGATAGCCGCAGTTCCTGATAAAGCAGACGTTATGGTAATAACTCTTGAGTCCAACTCTTGCAGAAATCTACTTTGATTCGAGCCACCCTAAGTTAGTTATTCCTTGAGTCAGTTCCTTCTGCATGTAAGATGAGTTCAAAGGACAAACCCATTAGGCTTTCCTCCATATCAGGAAAATGTCTTTGCACTCAGGGTGACACCCAGCGTGGGCCTTCCGAGGATACAACAGAACCCTTTTGCTTTCACACTTGAAGTGTGGAAGTGGAGGCCTTTTTTTTGTGAGTTCTTATCGTGATTTGTGAAAAGAGTGTGCAGGCAATATATTGGGCACATTGCCCACATACTCACACTTAATCAAAGCTGTCTGCTCACCGTTAACTCCTTGAGTATCGGCCTGAACAGCTGGAAGTTTCCTCTTGTCGTCTCACGTGTTTTATGGCTTCGTAAGAGGCGATGAAGCACGTGTGGTCGCCGTTCGGTTCGTCATACTGAGCACGCAGGTTCAGTCCAACATGACAGTGAACTGCATGAGGCCTTCACTCAAATCATCAATTACAAATCTCGACAAAACGGGGAAAATGATGTTTTGCGGGAGAATTCTGATAACGAAAACAAGCAACATTGGACATTTGGACATGTACACGGTGCCTTGTTTCTTTATGTAATAATTATAATAATAATAATAATAATAATAAAAATGTATTTCGTGAACTACAGTCTTTCTGGTTTGTAGTTCCATGTTGAACTTCAGTACGCAGGTGCTTTTGGTCATGAAACAGAGATGATATTACATGTTCTCTCCTGTTCTTTATTTTGGCCCTATTCCAGCCTAAATTACACCAGCGGGTATTCATAGTTAGAAAAATAATAATTTCACATAATAATACATCTCCAGCTTTGACTGGAAACTGTCCCATCAGGTACTGTACAACATTGCAACGAGGCAACAAATGGAACATCTTTTTTTGCCGATTCATGCACATGCTCCTCTTGATCTATAAGTGTTTCATAGTCCAATTGATCTCGACCCTTTCAGGAACAGTGTGGCTCTCAAAGTGTTCCCACCACAGAATTCCACATTACACCCACTTCAGCTCCTCATTGGATTGTTCAGGAACATGTCATCAGATTTTGCAACTTGTAAAGCATTGAATGTTCATAAATGAGTGTGACGGTCAAAAATACTTTATGTTAATTACATGCAGTAGAGGGTCAACAACTTGTCCTTCAGTATGATGACTTACATCTGGGTTTTGTGTTATTCTAGGAATCAATTTGTTCAGTTTCAATGTTAATCTTCATGGGAAAACCTTCACTTATTTTCCTAAGAGAACCCATAGTACAGACACGAATAAAATACAATAGTGTCATTGTTACGTTTTTTCTTTTTTTAATACTGATCGCTCAGTCTTTGGAAGACAAACTCAATAAAGTCAAAGTCCCAATGAGACAGTACCGTTGAGGCTATCCTTCAAAATTCATGTGTTTATATTGAAACATTGTCCTTAGGCAGAACATAAATCAGACGTTATTCACAATTATGCAGTGGAAACAGAGGTAGTTATATTCCAGGAGAGGTGGAGGGTCAGGACTTTGAGGAAAACATGTGATGGTTTAATGCTGGGAGTTTTCAATTCTCACCAGAAATGATCCATTGTTTT
The DNA here is from genome assembly GCF_949748355.1 of Melanostigma gelatinosum. Taxonomy (NCBI): domain Eukaryota; kingdom Metazoa; phylum Chordata; class Actinopteri; order Perciformes; family Zoarcidae; genus Melanostigma; species Melanostigma gelatinosum. The sequence continues at coordinate 8,416,223 of NC_136645.1, forward strand.
ATATCAGGGAGATAGAAATGAATCTAAAAGCAAAAGATGAGTTGAAATGTATCATATTTACACGTATGAGTTCTGCTTTTTGTTCATTGCTGATTCAAACTGGTCACTCAGGTTTGTGCTTCGTTCATTCAGAACTGTTTCACCACCCTGAAGGAAAGTTGGTTCGCAGCCAACAAAGAGAAGAAACGCACCGAGGACAATGTGACATGAATTCAGTGAAAGAGACTCTTGTCAGCGGTTGGAATGACGTGTCATAATTTCACCTCTTACATACAGTATGTGAGGTGACCGACCTCAGCAGGCATGTTTGCTGACAAGGGAGGGTTGTCAGCTTGATTTACCTCACCTGGAACTTCTGGGATATAAAAGCGTGTCCACGTGCTCGTTGTCGCTCTCCCTGCATGGCCTTCCTTTGGTTTAACACCTCTAACACCTCCACAGCACACATCCCAAACACACATGCACCATTTCCATTGCTGACTTTGCTGATCTGCACACTCCATTGTTTAGCTGCACACTCCATTAATAGCTCCTTACATCCATATCACAGCTTCATATAATGTTCTACTCAATGTTGAAGTTAATGCTTCAGGAAGGCAGTTAAACAAGCTCAATGTATACTGACTTCATACCTATCTAATTGGCTGCACACACACACACATACACACACACACACACACACACACACACACACGCTGACAGACATGCAGTCTCTTGTCGCGAAAGGACGAGCACATAATTCTCTATCTGAATAGATGTTACATAATTAAAATAAGTTCTTACTGCTTGTCCTAACCTGTCTGACCAGACCATGTATACACAATATTAATGTGTGCATGTGTGCGTGACTACTGCACGTGTCAAACCGGTTGTAAGGCTTTGTGGGTGGACAACCATGCCAGATATGCTCCATAAAAAGAATCAGCCTTCTCTTCCCCTTCTCATTACACCCACCTCACCCTTCCTCCTTTCTTCCGATGAGATAAAACATTATCCTATAATGTGACGAAGGCCTCTCTCATGCCTGAATCCCCCTGCTGCAGCCCAAATATCCCCTAACACCTACACACAGTCAGTGAACACATGGCTGAGAATCACACATCCCCTACCTCTCAGCCCCCTCCTCCCACCCCCTTTCTCTCCCCTTTCTTCTTCGCCAGATGCGCGTCATTTTAACTGTTCTCTATGAAACCTGGTATTCATAACTGCTGGTCATGATTCCACCCTCGAGTCCTACTAACATCATAACGGTAATAGTTTAATCTGTACGGTCTTGACCCTGTCCTGTTGTTTAGATGTGACCTGAGTGGGAGACAAGAGGCTCCCTCAGCACACACAACACACACACACACACACACACACACACACACACACACACGCACACTACAGCTGGGAGCCATTGTCTCCATGAGAAAGCAATGGTCAGTCTGGCTTCTTTTAAGACGTCCATGCAATTATCTATCTATCTATCTATCTATCTATCTATCTATCTATCTATCTATCTATCTATCTATCTATCTATCTATCTATCTATCTATCTATCTATCTATCTATCTATCTATCTATCTATCTATCTATCTATCTATCTATCTATCTATCTATCTGTCTGTCTGTCTGTCTGTCTGTCTGTCTGTCTGTCTGTCTGTCTGTCTGTCTGTCTGTCTGTCTGTCTGTCTATCTATCTATCTATCTATCTATCTATCTATCTATCTTTCTATCTGTCCCTCTCTCTCTCTCTCTCTCTCTCTCTCTCTCTCTCTCTCTCTCTCTCTCTCTCTCTCTCTCTCTATCTATCTATCTATCTCTCATGCACAGAAAAAATGGTGAGTCATGGTGAGCAGCCACCAGGAAACATGGCAGAGAGACGTTAGATCCCCTCACTCACACACACACACACACACACACACACACACACACACACACACACACACACACACACACACACACACACACACACACACACACACACACACACACACACACACATGGCACCTGACTGTAAAACGACTACACGCAGTCTGCAGAGTATCTCGACATCTCTGTGTTAAGAAGCACTCATTATTCCAGAGAACTAATTAGTGTTAACCCTGCCTGTGACAAAAGTCCACACACAGCCTTATCTGAACAGGTTTTCTAAAGGGCTGTGTTCGTGAAGTCATATTTCATGTCCAAATGAGTGGCTGTCATTTTCCAAACAATTCCTCTCGAGGCATGCGTGACAGTGTTGCAACAGGGCCACAGCCATAGTGTAAATAGAAACGTACAGACTGTGGTTAATCATTGTACATCATCTAGAATCAGTTCATTTCTTTGACAAATAAATACATAAACAGCAAAAAAACCCAAAAAAAAAACGTCATGTTGATAAAAAAGGCTTTTATGTCATTTCATTCTTCCCAAAAACAGAGGATTGTGAACAATGACGCATCTTCCCGCAGATGATGACACGGCATTGACCTCCTGAGGCAAGATATCAAAAGAAAACCATGAATATAATCATTATCCCTGTGTCACTAAGACCACTGATTACAACATAATGATAGCCGTAGAAGTGTGTATGTGTGTGTGTGTATGTGTGCGTGTGTGTGTGTGTGCAGGGTTAAGAGCTTGATTGAAAGTGTGTGGGCTGCGAATGTCCTAACCTTGCACACATAGGATGGGTGGAGACTCCAGACATTGTGGAGACAGAAGTTATAAACTTGGGAAAGACATTTCTCACAAAACACCATTGTTCGTCTGCTTTTACAATGTATTTCAGGTGACTTTTACAGTTCTCTGAAGAACGTCTGAGTGTTGTTTGCATGGAGGTGGTTTGTTTATGGGTGATGATGAACCGACATAGCAGTGACTGTAAAATACATATTATATTGCACTCCTTGATTACAGTCTCCTGTCTTCATGTCGGGATGACAGATGAGCTTCATCAAGGCTACAAGCTGATTCGTGTTGGTCTCACAAAACAGTACAGCTGTACTTTACACTACAGTCTGAGTTTTGACCCTTTACAGTGAGTATTTCCCAGTATATTCTTCTGAACAAAATACTTTTCTTCACTTGTATTCGGAGCAGTTTCTTTAGTTTCAGAATTTATTTGAGAAAAGAGTGTCGGGACATTGGAACAAGAGAATATAAAGACATATCTGATGTCTGTTTATTCAAGCACTGACTGTACAAGGTTGAGGATCTTGTATGTCACCTGATTCATTTGTACATTCTGGAGGCAAATACTGTACATTTTACTCCACTGTATTTCTCTGTTACTTTGCAGATTTTGATTTTTAATACAAAACACAATAAACTAATAAACGATAAGGTGATAACATTCTTTACAATTAGCTTCACCTCTCGCTGCAACATTAAAGAAAATACTTACACATGAATGCTTCATGCTGAATGCTACTTTTACTTTTGGTACTTGAGCATTTTGAATGGAGGACTTTTACTTGTAACACGAGTATTTCCACACAGTGATATTGCTGCTTTTACTTCAGTGTAAGATCTGAGTTCTTCTCCTGCCGCTGTTTATTTGTCTTGTACAGGAGACAGAACCTCACCCTACTGGCTACAGCATGACATCCTGATCGAGCATTTCATTTGCAGTTCATCTTTCTGTCTGCTTCTTTCTTTCTTTGTCCGTCTCCGTTTAGTTCAGCAGCTGCTTTATCGGCAGGACGCAGTGAATCCATATCGCGCGAGAGGTGTCAAAATCAATTCAACTCACTCCAGACTGTAACAATTAAATGAGATTTAATTAACTATTTACAGTGTCAGCCGGTGTTGCTGCCCTCACGCATGACACTCAATCTGTCTGTCTGTCTGTCTCACCACCGATCAGGCCCCCCCCTGTGTCTGTCCGCCCCTGGGAGCTGTGTGCTGGTTGTGTGAGCATTGAAGACGAGCTGATGTTTTCTATTGTGCAACTTCTCCACAGCTTCTAGTTCTGTAGAAATCATAATACCTTTTACCTTCAGGCCTGCTTCATTCTTCATCACTTACTTATTTTCTCTCCCACACACACACACACAAGTTGCTCCACCGAACACAGTCAGAGGCAGAAATAATATTTTCACTCAAAGGTTCTTGAGCTCTGCAGATGGGATAACATGACACTATTTTTGCCGGACCACCTCTTCCTGGAGGTTGCTGTTTACGTAAGTTGCCCCCTGGTTTTAGGAGGTCTGTCCGTTATCAATAAGGCGCAAAAATAATGAAATTATACAGTTTCACTTTGCTGCTTGGACCAATTATAATCCATTTACCCTCAGTGGTATGATCGATGAGCTGATGGTCGGAGGGATTTTACATAATGTGTCTCAGACAATTATGATTTGCTGCCCTCTACTGCTTTTTTTCCCACATTACATTTGTGCTGCTATGTTACACGACACTCAGTACGGAAAAGCCAATCTCGGTGGTGAAGTATAAATCCATCAATTACAACATTATTGCTTTCACTAATGGCTTTCACTACACTCACATTTCCCCTGACTGATCATATCATCTTCACTCCAGCAGTTATAAGCAAGCCGTTTCAGTGAGCTCCTGCTACATATTTCCTCCCAGTCAAAAAAACAGAAGAGAAAATTAGTATTGCAACTAATTGCAACTAATAAATAATTCTTTTTTTTGTGTTTTCTTTTTTATGATTGGTGGCTTTACGCCATGTGTGTTCTTATTTCTGTTGTTTATTTATTGCTAAGCTGCATTGAAAATCAAATAAAGTGTATTTTGATTTTGATGGTCAAGTTACTGTATTATTTCACTTCATAACACAATATGTTTTTTGTAAGCTGAGTCACAAACCTGTTCATGAAACTGCTGATTCCAAATTATTTAGTGTCCCTTTAAAAATCACATTAAATATCATATTGAAAACTCGTGCGGCTGCTTTGTGACTGTCGGACATGTCTGGGCTTGGCTACTGATTAAATCTCTCATCTGCAAACCATGCCAGCCGTAGTTTGGACTGATCCAGGTCTTGCAAGATCTTTGATAATTCACATTACTTTAGAACTGCATCTTCAAATTGTTATATTCTGTTTCAGCATTGTTCTTTTTTATTTGTCACATTGCACTTTATTGTATTCTTATTTATTAAGATATTGTTACACTTGTTTTTTCTTTATGTTTTACTTTGTAACTTTTCTGTCTCTTCACTTTGTCCTGTCTGTCCAATCAGTACCTAACACCTGAAATGTTGTTTTTGAAGAGAAACAGACATTTCTAATTTGGTGAGTATGTTGTATCTCATTTCCACTGCTCTTCCTTTACTATTTCATTAACATGTTCACTCCATGCAACACAAGTCCAACACATGATATACTTTTCACAATCACAATACATCTCTGGGAAACATTAGATGGGCTTTATACAGTAGAGCTGCTCTCCAGGTTGAGAGAACAGAGGCCTCCAGCACATAGCAAAACAAACACACCCACATTTCAAACATTTAAACCTGTCAATTGTTTAGTTTCTGTGACTTTTTAGTAGCAGCTGAGAACATAATACTCATTTCACACGGACGTTTTGCATCTTGTGTGTCTACAAGTGGATCATTTTGTCAAATAAAGGAAAGTATGAAAAATGATCAGTCCAAAAAAGGGGGATTGATTTTGTTTTTGCTGAAGGGAGTAGTAACGTCTTTTGAGGGAACATCTGTTGTGTTCTCCTATTCCCATATTCAAACGTCATTTCAGCCTTTCATGTGAGATTTAATATGTACTAAATAAACGGATTAGTGGATCATAAAAGTGTGTTTTGCCATATGCAGAGAACAATACTGTTATATCATTTTGAGATTTTCGGGGGGAGGGTGTTGTACAAATAAAACATAATGTTCAGCCCCCTGTCACACCCCAATAATCCAAACAATAATCCAAGTGTGTCTTTGAGTGTCTTTGCTGAATTGAAAGCTAAATTGAAAAGATTATGTATTAGGTATTATGTATCGTCTTTTAATCATAAAGTCTTAATAAACACACTCTGCACTCAAATCAAGAAAACGATGCACATTTAACACTAAATCTGTGAATCCTGGTGATTTCCAACAGAATTATAAGCTTCTCCAAATCGCCCACATCGTTTTAATGAAGACACATCTACACGACAACCGTGTTCAACTCATCACCACACACATTTTTAGGAAAGTTTGGTCCAGCGTACACCATTTATTTGACACATATTATTCCAACCAACGTTACATGCACATACACACAACCTTCTGGCGCTTCTGTGAAACGAGAGAACACTTTAGCCCACAGCACTCAACATCCTGCATCCACCGTCACAAACCAGGATCATATGATCTAACTTGGACAGTTAATTAAAGTTTGCTTTGGGTGCCTGGTAACATTAATATTTCTGACTTTTTATCCGGAAATACGTGATACGGCCTTGGTGTCCATCGTTTGGTTGCTGAGCTTCCAACAACAACAACAAATCTAACTCTACTATTACTTGAACAGTGGGTTTGATAGCACCTGATAAGGTTATAGAAGTCCATTTAGAGTATGTTGTTTCAATAAGTGAATATATTGTACAGCAGTTAGTCATGAAGCCCTGAGGTCAGCCATTTCAATTCTTTATCACATCCACAGATAATGACTTCGATTGTTAAATATCTGTACTGACAACTGTCTCCCTCTCCGGATACAAACACAGACAGACTGTACAGAGATATGGCAAACTGGCACACACAGCACACCACAAACATCTGCATTGCGTTACCACGAAACAAACAGTGAGGGTAATTTATTTCATGGCATCTTTTTGATTTCGGGATAATCTTTTGACTGACAAAACTGGATGAAAGACAAATATTTCTGTCATGGCGGCTGAGCGGCACCTTGCTCCTTCCCATCTGTCTTTGTTTACTCCCGTTTGCACATCGGACATAAAAAAAAGATATTCGATGACTCTGCTGTCTGTAAAAGGAGACAAGGTGGAGAATGGAGCGAAAAAACTCCATGCTGCTCTAGCAAGACCCATCAAAATGACATATTTCTCCTCGGGTTGATATTGGTGGTTAGAATTTGTTTTAATGCTATATTTGGAGACGGGATGCTCTGACTCTAGGGGGGCTCAGCTCTTTCCTCCAAGATACAAACATGTAAACAAATAAAATCCATCACTAGGATAATTTCTTCCACCATTATCATGTTTTATGGATAATTAATACAATTACTTATTTTAAAAATACATTTTATTTGGACATTTATGTTTTTGAGATGTGATGAAATATATTAAAGGATGTAGAGTTGACTCCAGTGGCACCACTTTTGTGAAATGTTACTTGAGGTGAAACATTACAGCAACAAGGGCATAGGGCTGCATCAAACATTACTCTACTGCGGAGGTGCTCGGTTTATTTCTATCGTTTCTATTATTCACACCATGCAGGACAGGAATTTTACCGTATTCATTTAAAAAAAATCTAAACTGTTCTAATCATTCACATCAACTCTATTTCAGGACATCAACACTGAACCTCTGCAATGAGAGGAAAGAAAATGACGGAAAAGGCACTATAGAAATATCTGATTCATGGCTGATCAATAGAGCCGGCTGGACAGAATAATCGCTTCAGGTTTTAACCTGAGAGTTTAAAATGAAGCCATGTTTGATCCATTTGCTCTAAAACTCAACCCTCTTCTGAACTAAATGAAAAACAACAACATTATAAGGGAGGATCCTCGGCCCTTCTCTTATGATAGATGGTGAAAAGGAGGCGACATGAAGCCGCTCAATTCTCAGTCAGCATGTTGGGGTGATAGCAATTTTATAATATGGGCAGAAAATCTTCAAATATTACCGTTTTTTTCTACCTCTCACAGTAACCATGGCCTTGCACAGTCCCTGGTGCATAATTTCTTCTCATTTTTGCTCTGAGCCGAGCGATATAAGCACTACAGAAAACCTCTGCAGATTGTGACAAATATGTGCTTCACCACTTTGTGACGCATGCCTGGGGGTCATTTTGCTTTAAAGAGCTGGATTTTATCGTTTTCAGCCTACCTGGTCTATTTCTGCTTCAGTGATGATTGCAGACCACAACGTGCCTTACAGGTACACATATTGCATCAGGGCCTTCTGAGGTGAAGTATTCTGACCTCCAGTGGGTTACCATCTCACCTTGCTGCTACACTCCAGGGTGTGTCAGTACACTCTGAGATCAGCAATGTTTGTTTTTTTACAAGGGTGTTTCGCCTGGTCGGTGCTGTGTTTGGCCAGTACTCAGTTGCCTCAACTGTTTGGTTCATTTTGCTCACAGGAGAAGTTTGCCTTCAGGGCTGTCTGCCAGAAAGGCTTTAGTTGAACCCAAATCATGATCCTTTCCTAAACCTAAACAACTAGGTTTGTTGCCTAAGCCTAAAGAGATTTCTGGAGGAAAACATCTCCCATGTGTGCTCAATTTATGCAACCAGTGTAGCATGAAAGCATGGTGGAATTACCAAGCTAGCTAGCTAACTATAGCAAGCCACCAAATGAGTAGGATTTAACAATTCAATGATTCTTCCACACACTCTGTTTGGGGCGTAGGAAAGCACATCGTTATCGCCAGATGAGTGACAACTTTGTACGGCTCATTTTCTGTAACCACTCCAGCATGAACGCTCGGTGGAATTAGCAAGCTAGCTGAGTAGCCAGCTGCTAACTAAATAAGTACAATTTAACAACGTCATCCATCTTTACATGCAGTCTACGGCACAACGCAGTAGGGCACGACTAGACAAAACACTCTTGGGAAAATAAAGAACGTGTATTTCTAAAATGGCTCCAGCTTACGACCCAGTTGATTTCACATCAAATGTGTGCGTAATTAGTCAATATTCAACGTTAAAATCACAAGTTGACATCTACATGACATGACAGGGTGTTAATTAGCATTGCTGCTTTGAGGTGAACATTAATCAAACACATTTCGACAAGTGCCACAATGACAACAACAATGCTTCGGATTAGTGAAAAAGTAATAAAAAACAAATCACAATCTTGAGTCTCAGTGATTATGGACACACACTCAGTGCAGTAATTTGTAAACAAAATATACACACACATACTGTACCTTGTACTCTAAATCTACAGTGGAAATCTTTTCTGTTTTGGTTACTTTTCCATCTTATTTCATTGGCATTTTTTTTTTAAATATAATCCATTTAATTTATCTACGCATATTTACAGAACTTATTAATTTATTGACATATTTTTTTTCCGAGAGCAGCGTCATTGGGTTCAAAACTAAAAGGATTATCGAGTAAACTTGTTGCTAACTTAACAACTCCCCTCAAAGTGCAAGACTGTGGTTAGAGAAAGTGCATGAGTCCTGCCAGCGAATCGCTCCACAGCTCTGCTCTGCCAGCGTAAAGACCCTCGCCGTCTTACTGTAATATGTATTCACACATCGAACCATGCTGATTGAGCAAGCACACATCAAAACCTTTCACTTAAAAGTAACGCAACGTGGTTCCAGCATGACAATACCATGTTGACTGCATAACATGTTAAGCAAAGCAAAGTGGACTCCTTATCAAAGCTACAGACAGCAGTGTGGTTATATGGTCTGAAGGCAGCAAGTGCATTTTAATCAGACAAACGCTCGCATCTGGACTTCCTGATGAGATCTGGGCCCCAAATGGCCAAATCCATGTCTACATTAAGATGTGTTGCAAGATTTTGGTTTTCTGGGCCATCTTATAAGCCACCAGTGAGTACGTTTTTTACTTCCTGTACCAAATCTTGCCAAGCAATATTAATCCGATCCCCCGCCATCTCGCTTACAAGATTGTACTCGTTGCTTAGTAACACTGGCAAACTTACTTAACATTCGATCAAGGAGATTTTGAACTTGTTGTGCCCTACAAAGCACAGTTAACTACGCGAGTACTAAAATAGACAAATAAGATGAGTTTATCCGCCTTTGAAAGTGTTGGTACAAAAGTAGGTTGCAGATTAAATGGCATTTTTTGTTAAAGACACTGAAAAACTATTTTCTCAATCCGCTTCTTATTACGAGAGAACATTTCTCTGCCAAATCCCATTTTCCCACGAGAAATGTAGGCTTTTGTCTGCGCTCTTCTCATGGTTTTGAAATACTTGAATTTAAATAAAACAGTTGTGTAGTTGTTACTTTATGTTGTCAGTCAAATCGGATCAAATCACTCACATGCTGAGTTTTAAATGTTTTGCTTAAGTCTTAATAAATACACCAAAACATTAATTGTCCATTTTTAGTCATGAATATTTAGCTTTAAAAAAAAAAAATAATAATTTGTTTGAGTCTTTCTTGGCTCTTTTGAAGTGGGAGGCTGTGAGTTGGTGGCACACTGCTGTGTGTGGCTTTACGGCACCTGCCAGTCTTCCTCTAGTGAATACGGTATGCAGCAACACGACACATCGGGGTCACAATAGCTGTAAATTTACGTCCGCAGGCTCAACGTCGCACACGCAAATGGCAGTTCCACTTGATAAACACACACAGACACACACACACACACACACACACACACACATACATACATACATTTTCAAAACCCACCTGGAGCGAAAATCATTTTCACACCAAACAAGAGAACATCACGATCCAGATTCTTTCTGCATGCAGCGTGTGAACACACCTGGTTGGTCCTGGTTTACTAAGCTTTTGTTACAGGCTCACAGGTGTTTTTGCAGATTGTAAATATCGAGCTACATGTAGCCTTTTAGCCTGACGAGTACAAGTTTGAACACTCGACACGGGTGATTCAGGCTGATATCAATACCTTCACTCTTTGATAAGACTGAAGACTCGAAGCTGACATCATTTAATGGTGAATTTGTCCCGGTTTCATTGTTCCCGCCTGCGTGTCTGCTTGTGAAATAGCTCCTGCTGACAAATCCTTCGTAAATCTATGTGGTTAGAAGTTGCAGTTGAGGCATGTGAACTGTCCCATGACTCATGATTCTCTAGTCGTGTGTTAATGAATATTTACAGTACCACGGAAACCAACTAGAGGAAGAGAGACACAGGCCTGGCACTGCTTCAGTATAATAACATAGACACAGACTGCAGTGTCTGTACAACCGTAGTGAAGTGTAAATTTGTGGGGATTGTGTTTGTGTGTGTGTGTGTTGTGTTTTGCGCTCTGGCTGTCCTCCTCTTCCTCCTCCTCCTCGTCCTCACTGTGTGGGGGAGCAGTCGTCTAAATCCAGCAGCTCTTTGACCAGTCTCTCTCCAAACTGCGCTCGGCTGTATCGTTTGACCGTGTAGGCGTCAGACATCTTGTAGAGGACGTACGCGTTGTTGATGGCGATGCTGATGCTCAACCAGAACACCTGCTGCCAGGTCTTGTTGGGTTTATGGAAGATAAAGTACCTGTGGGAGGAAAACAGCGACTTACTCCAGGGTTTCTACACAAAGATGTTCTTATCAAAAAAAAAACATGACGAGTGTGACTTCTGTGTTTTTCAACCTGGACATGTTTTGTGGCTCAGTGACTAATGGGTACGACAATATTGGAAATTGGTCCAGTATTGAGGAAGAGTGCTGCAAACAGCTGCCTCGAAACAAGCTGCAGGGCCATTCAAAAGGTTTTTCTTTACCTTTTTCGCTGGATCCAGTCTGTTTATTACCGTGTCTAACTAAGCCTCACAGCAGTGTCGTCATGAAATCTCGTGAGAGGCGACTTGTTGCCAAAGACAATGGTGGAAATGTGAGTGAGAGTTGCAGAGAGGAGTGCCAGGAAGAGCTTGTTGTCTTGGAGAACAGAAAGCGTTCGCTTGATGTTATCTTAAAGATTTGTGAAATGTCACGGCTGAATATTTAGCTGACAATGTGGAGAAAGCAGATTAAAGATCACACGGTAATGGTACCGTCTTGAGACAAGTTTCTATGTTGTACATACTTGCTGTACTTGTCGTCATATTTGCAGATGTAGCTGAGGTGCGCCGCAAAGGCCTCAACAGCCAATGGACATGCGATCTCCCCACTTTTCCTCTTTATGATGATACCTGCCACAAACACACACACCAGAATAAATGAGAGTGAGAGACATACAGCAGAGATCCCACTGAAGGGACTCGTTTTCTCCAGATTATGTGGTCTCCCGAAAAGGAGCGCTCCTTTACACCAGTGAGTCTCCCCAGGTGCCCTTTGTTTCCATTCATAATTTAGCAGACCGCTTGATTATTTGTCAACTGCGGGGCTGCTTTGTTCATTAGTCTTTTTCGCAGCAAACACTCAGACTTGTCCCAGCTGGAGACGCACAGATGACATCATCATCAACTGTTTCGTTCCATTTAAGTACCAGTGAGCGGTGACCGTGAGCCAGCAGGCACAAGATACTGAAACAGGTACATGGAAATAGAAATGCAGCCGTTATTAATGTTAGCGGATACATGTGCGTCACTAAAAACATTTCCTAAATGACTGGTTGGATGCTCCACGGTCTTAAGAACATCTCAGCTGTTCTGTGAACTTTCAGTATCTCCATAACTGTCTGGTAAAATCAATTCCTGACTAGATTTGGGCAAGAAATACATGATGCAGTTGCAGAATTATGCTTAATTTCATAACTGCAACACCTAGTTAAAATAGCCGTGAACTAAATCCAGACTCTTCTTATCATATAAAACGCTTACTTCAACACTGAGTTAATCATATAACAATCACTAACCATGATATAGTTTTATTTTAAACCATAATAAGAACACAATATTGTGGCTATTGATGGGACTCAACTCATTTTGTTCTCCTTTTTTAGAGTGAAAAACACTTCCAACCAAACACACACGCGCACACCTCGGGGAAAGAAAATCAATATGGGACAGAAACAGTTCAACTGATCTGGTACTTTGCTTCCACATTCTTCATTCAAAGAGTTCAAACACACTGCGGCCCTTCAACCGAGTTTAAACCGAAGAAAACAGTTTCAAGGAGAGTGGATTACGCTTTGAGAGAAGGGGAATATCATGATCCTGCCGCCTCCTGGAAAGGGATTACCATGGATTAGAAGCTCTCATTGATTTTCCCTGACACAAATGCTTAACGATGTGCCAATTTCACCTGATGGTAACATCCAGAAACAACAATAAAGCTAATTTTATTTTCAATAAAAAATTGTCATTTGCGGTCTTCCTACAATTATAAATACATGCATTTTGTGCAGCAATGCATATTATGTGCACCGTCTCCTGTACTAAAATTCTTCAAATATTTATGATTCAACAAGACAAATCTACTTTCAGAGTTTTAGTTCTGGGTGCATGAGCAGCGTTTACCTTGTTTTGTTGGGGAATAACCGTTGGTGAGGAACCTGAAGTGTCCCTTGTTGTACCAGCTGATCAGGGACATGCTGCCTTTCATCATCACTCGTGATTGGCCGCGCTGCGCTGGTGTAGAGCTGCAGACCAGCATGTTTTGTGGTAAGCCTGTACAGTCGCTCTTCCTGGTGCTCAGCAGACCACAACAGTAGATATCTGGAGACGGCATAAATACAAAGACATGTTGGCATTTGTATGTATACCTCTGAAACAGATGTGAGGAAATATACTGTACAGGCACATATTCACAATAGATGAAATACCAGTTAAATATTCAATCATTTGTATATTATTAAGTTGTTGACTGGCAGACAATTAATTGGTCATAATTTTAATAATTTGTTAATTACTCAGTCATTTTTTTAAAGTGAACTATTGCAAATAGTTCCTGGTTGCAGCTTCTCAAATGTTTATTCGTCCTCTATGATATTAAAGAAAATGTTTTTGCGTTTTTTAATATCGGTCAAACAAAACAAACTATGTCAACTTTGGTTTTGTGAAATTTATCTATTTTTATTTTCTAAATTTATTTTACAATTCTCTGATATTTTACAGACGAGTTCATTAATCCATTATTTGAATAATAGCCAAATGATTAATCAAAGAAATCATATGAGGATAATTATTATTTGCAGCCCGACAAACATTAATGACGTTTTCTATCTTGAGCTGAAATGATTCGTTGATTTATCAACTAGCTGATCGACAGAGAAATAATTGACAATGATTTTAATAGTGACTAAATGCAAATTGATTCACTGGTTCCAGCGCATCTCTCTCTCTCTCTCTCTCTCTCTCTCTCTCTCTCTATATATATATATATATATATATATATATGTATATATATATATATATATATATATATATATATGTAAACATATTTGAGTTTTGGAGTGTTGGTTGGACAAAAAAAGAAACTTGAAGATACCTCCGTGGGCTTCAGTAGATTGTGAAGGCTATTTATTTCACTGTGTTCTGACATTTCATAGAACAAACTATTATTTGAAAAATGTATTAATAACTGTTCCTTTCAGCCCTAGTTTCATCCATCCCTGCAGTAACTGCCAAGTATGTTTTGTGCTTTTCATGCATTCTGCTTCTGAGTTAAACCAAAACTCACAGAACGAAATACTGTAGAACATTTATCTCTCTCACAGCTGTCCCACTTCTTCTCTTCATACGCCATTTTCTTTCTATATTTCTTACATGATTTCTATCTGTGTAATACATGTATGTGTGTGTGTGCGCGTCCACAGTAAGTGCTGCAGAGGTAATTAACTCTGCTCATTAATCCAGTATGATGAATTTGAAAGACAAATGTCGGGCAATGCCTTTGCAAGCTCAGAGCTGAGTTTTCTTTCGGCTGAATGCCTTGTGATAGCTTCGTCCAATTAGGAAGACAGAGTATTGATCATATCTCTGGACTTGTTTTTTCTTTACTTGCCATTTTCAACTCTGCCCGGTTGAGTTTAAAATTGCTTTTATTGTTTAGTGAAAGAGCATTTGTGGTAATGGGATTTGCCAAATTTGAGCCTTTTATGGAACGAGGACACTGTCCCACATTTGCTGTTATTATGAAAGAAGAAAACAGGTCACTGAAGAGAATTCAGATGTGACTCACCGTAGCCACAACAGGATTATATGCTTTCATAATAAAGTATGCCTTTAGTATAATGAACATGAAAACCAGAGCTCTGTAAAAACCTGCTTCAAATATGGATTATCAGCACAAAATATCACAATTTCTTCCAAAACTATTTCCTGCAGATCAACTTCTGATAAATGATCACATCAGATAATGATGAGAATATGGGGTGTTTTTGTAGGCTAGAACAGAAAAAGTAAAACAACAACAACTGTTTGGATTCAAGTGTTCTCATTGTTGTGTGTTGCAGTAAATGCCGTTTCTTTCAAGTCGCCACTTTACGTATTGATTTTTTGAGCTATGACCAGGCTAAACACTCTTCCATGATTTATTGTGCAAGTTAAAAGACAATTAACAGTCTATTGCAGAGCATCGTGGGGCTGTTATGGTCGATGTTGGTTGAACAGCGGAAGAAAGCCATACATCTTAACAAGTCACTTAGCGTGAGATTTAGTTGTCAAGATGTAGAGGAAAACATGTGGGAAAAATGAAAAATGTCTACAACATCAAGCTTTTTCTTTTAGACATTTTATCTCGTTTTAGAAACATTGAAGTCCTTAGCTGAGAAAACGATTACAAGAACGATCCACCAGCCTATGTTTTCATTGACATATGACAGAGACATGATTCTGCTTTCACACATTCTCCGTATGGTAAAAGATGTTTCACTCCTGGTGCAAAGCCACATGAAGAAAAAGAAAATGAATCATTCTAGTGATGGGAAGTCTTGTTTGAAGGTGAAATGCAACAGACTGTTTCGCCTGGAGACGCAGAAATGCAAAGAGGGAGGGAGACGAGATGAGGAGAGAGAACACAGTCTGCACACCAAAGCAGAAAAGGGGAGCGAGATGACCGAGGAGCAGCAGGAAGATAGAAAAAGAAAAAGGTGTTTCATTGAGGCAGCATGACAGAGACAGACCAATATTCACTATTTGCTGGTGCAACTTGTTTGTGTACCTTGTTTGCTGAATTCGGTGAAGAGGCTGAGGCTCGTTATGGACGGCCCGGTGAAGATGATGGGGTTCTTGCCAGAGATGTTCTGGCAGAGCTGCTTGGCCACGAGGCTGTGGAGCTGAGGCTTGTTCTTCAAGGTGGCCAGACCATCTGTGCCCTCCTTCAGATGGACTGAGATCTGCAGAAAGAGAAAGGACATGTAGAAAAAAAACAGATAGAACTTTTGACAAATTAGGCTCTAACTTTTCAAAGTGTCCCAAAAAGTTTTAGGAGCACCCACTGGGGCTGTGAATATGAATATTTCATGACAATCTGGCCATATGCTGTTGAGATATGTTGCTCTGGATCAAGACAGACTGAGCTGCGTGGTAGCTCAGCACACTGCTACACGACGCCCTTTTAAGTCTCAGAAGAAACATGGAGAAGAGCTTGGCTTCCAAAGAAAGCCATTATCAAACGCATACAAACAGAAATGTGCACCCACAAACAGCTCAGTGTCCTTCTTGCACTTATATTCCTGCTGTTGTTCACAAGCTTAACGGCGTTAGCCTGATTAGCCAGCGTCTACGTCAGGCCTTTGGCTATTACACTAAGTGGTCAGTACGTAACTCTGTGTGTTCTTGTGTCCCTGTGTGGTGCACTGGCTAATGGAATCTCATTGATTCACTCCATTAACTCGTTTTATTTCTAAGATTTTTTTTTTTTTTGTCTCCCTCGACACAATTCATTTAAAAGAGAGACGATCTGAGTGCAGTTGACTGGTAAAGGCTGAGTGATTGCCAAATGGCCACGGTCGGTGTGAATGCTAATGCTTATTTTTTTTAAACGGATTGGATAATGGGATATGCCTTTAAATGACGGAGATGCTTCTTGCACACAGGAGATTTGGGTTGACAAGAAAAAAATATGAATTGATGTTATTTTTTTAAAATTCGATTTCGAGCCGTGATAACAAAAAGAGAGTAAACAGGCAAATTAAAATTCTGATGGTGATCCTGATCTGATTCTGATCTCCACTCATGTAATTGTGGACTACATCCAGGCTACAGAAGGAAACACTTTCCCTGCAGCTTCGTCTTGTGACTGAGCTCTTTCCACTTTTGGATTCTCTGCAGTGACAAAACACTTCTTTACAAAGTGGTATAATTGTATCGCTGTACTTCCTACCAGATTTAGTAGTTAGGAGGCTTCTTCCTTCACCGGTCACCAATTTAACAACACAGACCAAACATTGTAACCTCTTGCAGGTTTCGAATGCTTTCTCCTCCGTCCTCTGTAAATGGTACGGGTTGGTCATGTCTGTCAGTCGTGCTGCAGTTACATTGTGGTGTTACATAAGGAACAGTAGTGGAAGGTTGCAGGAAGAGAACGGTTGTTAGTGAGCAGCAGCCCTGCCCGCCTGAGATCAGAGCCAGCAGTATATTCACATCTAAAACTACCTCAAAAGGAAAAATCTGACAACCAATATTTTTGCGCAGAAAGTATTTCTCTTTTCAAGATTAGTTTGATTACTTGAAAAAATATTTATTCGTTTTATTCGTACAAAGCCTAAAAATGTGATTTTATTCTTTGTAGTGCCGGCAGGTAACTGTCTGAATGCCATATGATGCAACATCGACGAGCTGAGAATGAGATTTGAAACTCGGTGAAGATCAAAGCCTCTGTTTTTAAGAGCTTTTTTTTTCGATTTCAGCAAAGCTGAAGACTTTTTCTTTCATTTTTGATGTAAAATATTAGATTTCGGTCATAATGTTTAAAAGCAGCAGATTAAACACACAAACATGTACTCTTCTCTCTCTCATCTCTTCACTATATTCTGCTTCCATTCAGATTTCTGATTGCTTATGAGTATTGTTTGCTGCTAATACCTGACAGATGAATCCGGTGGAGGTACACTGTCGTACCCAGAGGCTGAACTTCCTCTTCTTCCTCTTCCTCAGCTCTCTTTCCGTACAGGTGGTGATGAACACCGGATCCTCGTCTATCAACGGCTCATGAAGAACCTGGAAAACACACGAACAACGTAACTGTACATGTGAGTTTGTCTCAGTGGGTTTTTATACAACAATGCCACACGTAAAGTACAAAATGTGTTCCTGGAATAATAGCTGGCCTTGACAAGGGAGAATAAAAAGTATTTGTGTGAGGCATAAGAATGAGGTTGTGTATGATGTAACATCACAGCTCAGGGTTAGAGAGACGGCAGCCAATTGAAGATCCTCATAAACTTGCGATACTGCAGAGAGAGAAAAACAAAACACTGTTCTTGGCAGAAACCCACTCTCAACTGTGCAAGCTGTCTGAAAAACCCTTCTTTTGCATTTTTATGTCATCCCTTCAGTATTTCTCTTAGTCTGTCTGTTTCCATCTGTCCATAACCACTACAAAACAAAGTAAAGACAGTACTTTCATGGTATGTGCTTGAGTATTCTAGCTTCAGACCAAACCTCATGAAAAATTCAGTGAGCCTTGGGGGGAAAAAACTCAAAGAAGTTATCCACGGTTCTGCTGCAAGGAGCAAATTGATCAAAATTAAAATACGATGGAAAAGAAATACATAGAAATATAATAGAGACACACAACTATTTTCATGCTTTTAGGTTTCTCCTTCAGAACAAGCAGAGTAAAAAGCTGAAACAATGAGTCAATCAATCGATTACTTGATGGTCAGAAAATGAATCTGCGACCGTTTTGGTAATCAAGTAATATTAATTCCGATGTCTTCAAAAATATATAATTCGTTCCGATTTCTCAAATGCAAAAAGCTGCTTCTCTTTGTTTCCCACGATAGTAAACTGAATGTCTTTATGTTTTGTTTCCCAAAAAAGTCACATCAGCCCCTTGGTGGTGTGGTTATCAGTCAAACTGATGAAAATAACTAAAGAAATGTCAAAGTATTTTTCAAAAGTTGGGTGAACTGTTCCATCTGCCTCTTGTGCGTTTAATATTTCCCTGGCCTAATCACTGTCTCTTCTAGTTGTGATCAGAATCAGATACTAATGATGAATTTCCTAACAGGGATTTTATAAATCTGGGCATGAACAGAACATTCACGCACAAAACCAAATATTATCTGACCCTTCCTTGGACGACGACGACACGAGCTTGGTACATTTATCTATTCATATTTTCCAGAGATGCTTTCAACCACACACAACAAATATTTGCATTTCAAATGTTTCTAGGCTCTCCCTTCCTCCGGTGTCT
This sequence comes from Melanostigma gelatinosum, assembly GCF_949748355.1. Classification (NCBI taxonomy): domain Eukaryota; kingdom Metazoa; phylum Chordata; class Actinopteri; order Perciformes; family Zoarcidae; genus Melanostigma; species Melanostigma gelatinosum. The sequence continues at coordinate 8,435,325 of NC_136645.1, forward strand.
ACCCCGCCTCCTCCTCCAGCTCCATCATGATTTGACTAAAGCTGAAGTGAGCAGTGACCAACAGCTCTCTCCTGCTCCAGGACAAACAGCAACAAGTCATTTCCAAGTCAAATGTGGAGTTATGGATGACACAAGTGGAATATTAATGAGGCTATCTAGCCTCTGGATGGCTGACATCAACCAAACCACAATGGCCTTTTAAGAAACATCTCATCCTGTAGCTGCCACATTAGCACAGCCGTTGCTACTGCAGCATGTTTCTCTTGGTGACCAGATATTTCTCTGCGTCTTATCGTAACAGCTGAAAACAAGGTGGATACATTTCAAGCACACAAGTGCTTTAAGTTAACAGGTTCACTAATCCTGTATTGTACTAAGAAAGGAGGAACAGCCATCTTTCCACTCATAGGCTGTCTTGCAGTGGATGTTCGGAGCTTACTCGTGCAAATCAACACAAAGCAGTGTCAACAGATCATCTCAGCGACGGCAAAACTGACAGACTGACGCAGAAAATGTGAAGCGTTGCTGTCAAAATGTTCTGACATAACATGCTAATATTCAGCACCGATGTTGTTCACACACGCACACGCACACACAGTTGAATAATGCTGAGTGGCAGATAAATCCAGGTCATGCAGCCTCACATGTAAAGAAATATTATAGATAGACGAATTCCAAAATGTTGACAAAGCAGTTCCCTCCCTTCAATTAAAAATATTACTGAATTTATTTTTTGATTGATAATTAATCAGCCACTATTTTCATAATGAAAACATACAACAGAGGAATTAAAACTAAAACCAGCTCAACTTCTTTCCTACCATCTGTGTCAGTCATTCAATGGCTAGATGACTTTTCCATCGTCTGTGGAGCAACAGGTTCAGTCTGTGCCGCTCGGACTATCTGGGCCCTGGAAACCAACAGACAAAACAAACTGGCCTAGATACACAAGTACTGCGAATGACGCACACACATGCCGTCTGACAGATGGTCTGCCCTCATCATCTCAGTCAGTAGTGGATAGAGAGCACTAATGTGGATCCCTTCATTTCTTCACAATGAAATAAACTCATCAAGCTGGAGCCCGTATTCCCAAATGCATCACAGCACTGACATCACAACGAGGAGGATGCTATAGCACTCATACTGCAGAAAATCATTCTAATCAACTACTTCCCAGAAATTCATTCATTTCTATGTGTCTGCAGAGTTGGCATCAGATCCCACGGGAATATGATTAGCCAACCCTGGCTATAACCAGAATCTGAATACCTCAGTTTATTTATGATGATTATGGAAGAACGTGAAGCTGAATGAGAAAAGTCCTTCAGTGGAAGCAACCGTATGTTCTGACTTTTATGGCAACCAGTCTCATGAGTAAGAGGTAAATACAAATGTAATAACTTGGGACAATCAGGAGCAAATTGTCTATGTTCTCTTTTCCCTCTGCGGATTGCCACAACACTCTACTTTTGCTATTAATCACACACATTATAAGCCTGCTTGCCTGTTTGTCATCAGGAAGTAAAGAAGGTTGAGTGAGGAGCAGTTTGTAATGTTTTCTTACATGAATCAAGTTGAACAAAAGCACAACACTGATATAGAAATGCTATATTTGATTTAACAGATACTACTTTGATCAGGTTGTTTAGTTCCCTGCTCCTTTGGAATCAGTCGTGCTGCTGTATATCTCGAGAAGAAAGTAAAGCAGGAGTTGAACAAACTCCAGCCCATATATATATATATATATATATATATATAGAGTGTACACACCTGCGTCTGTGAAGGTCTGAAGGTGCAGCTGAATGACTGCTGCAGCAAGTCCAGGAAGGGCTGGATCTTGTACAGGCCCTGGTTGCTTCCCTGTGACGGCCGGAAAGCCACGATGTGGAAGTACTTGAGGATCTTTTCAAAGCGCGCCTGGCTCATCTTCAAGGCGATGCTCCGGTTGCTGAAGAAGCCCGAGCTCCAGATGCTGAGCACGGACTCACAGCGGTGCACGCTGGTGGAGGTGACAAAGCCCAGAAAGGCCTTCATCTCCTGGGCTGTGACGGGACGCCAGCCTTCGTCTGAGCCGAAGCGTTCCTGGAACTTCTTGGCATACATGTTAGTCTGGGTGACCATGTTTTGGATGCAGTTGTCAGGGACGAAGAGCTGGAAGAAGTCCAAGGCTGTGGCGGTGGCCGGCATCTTCTGAGCAGGGCCTGGATCAGGACAGGAAGGGGGAAAAAAACATGTATGATAGAGGAAGATAGACAGATAGAGAGTCCCAGGTGGGCTAACTCAAAGTCTCTTCATCCCAGTTTTTTAACTTTGGCACCATGACTACAATTTCATTGACTGAATAAAAGGATCTCTTTTGACATGCACGATAAAATCAGATTTTGTTGAGCAGTCACTGTCAAGGCTGTGTGGGATGCATACAAACTGTGTCTTGCTTTCATAAACTACACTGATATCTCATAAGAAGAGAGGACACAGAGAGAACAATCACTAATACAGGTAGTCTTGCATTGTATTAAATCCTCAGAAAAACATATACATTCCCATGAAATCGCTGCGCTTTTTCATGAATCATGCACAGAAGCCTTTGGTGTAAATGTCACGAGCCCAGGGCAGCTGTTAGATCATTGACACGACATGACAGCCGCCACACTGTGATCCCTGTCACGGTGTGGCGTTTCTACGCTTGCCGGAGGTTTCAGTGTCTCATTGCTTCAGTGTTATGGCAGGCATTGAGTCTAAATCTTGTTGTGATCTGATCGTCGGGTCACGAGGGAGCCGTGAATGAAAGGCGTCTGAAGTCACAATGTCAGTGAAGCATCAAGCTGATGAGAGATGTGGTTGTTTAAACAGCAGCGTTCGAATGCCTTCATTTTAAAACCAAATAATGGATGCAACTAAAGCTGGTGCACACACAGAGTATGCATGTAACATAGCACATCTTGAAGTAATGGACAAACAGCTTAAGATAATAAATACACATTTTACTAAGCTTACAGGAAAAAACTGAGAATAAGATTAGTTACTAGCATGAAGCATTTCAAATACAGCTATTTTACCTCTTTTACCTCTTTAATCCACCAGTTTCCTGGGGGGGGGGGGGAGTGACATTTACCTCCTATTTAAAAGCCTTCTGTCTGTCTATGCTGTTAGGTGTTGCATTGAAGCCACACAATCAATGCAGTGACTGGCTTGATGTTTTTGCTCCAGTAAATTAGAGATTTCCTCTAAGGTAGTTGGATCGAGAGGGAATTTGGATGTTACGCAGAACAACGTCAGGCTGAATTGAACAACACAATCTCATTATCTCTGAACAGAGTAGAACAAGGTTTTCACTCTCCCTCTCTCTCGATCCTTTCTCCAGTCCTGAGTGGCTCCAACCACAAGAATGAAGGTCTTTTGTTTCAGTCTGTTAATGCTGAGTTAAAGACAACATGCACAAGGCATGGAACCTAAGAGGTACATCACGTGGAGGAGGACGAGAAGAGGAAAAAAAGACAAGCAGACCCACAGAGCCGGTGCTTTGCGGCCAACACAGCAGAAGTAGCCGCCGGGCACGGCTGGAAACCCACTCATTTGCATTCCATTAGACTTGAAAGCTGAATGTAAAATCCAGCACGACTTCCTCAGAACAAGCCATTCCTCCATAAAAACATTTGACATTCAGAAGCAAGGTCCACCGAGGCAAAATGACTCACATCAGCTCATCTCAGGAGTGAGCCAAAAATACAACCCGAGGAAGAACTCGTCATTTTTATGGATACCGGGATTGTTTCAATCTATTTCCTCCATAGATCTTCTTTATACATCCCTGCCAGCTGATCTACAATCTAGCCAACATCATGCTGATGAAAGTGGATCAAACATTTACATCATTCTTTCTTCAGACTAATATTAGCAAATGTTTCTCGACGAGGGAAGCTTTGGAATATCAATTTCCCACCTTTGGATATTACAAAACTCCAGCTACGTTGCAGAGAGGAGTATAATCCCTCATGATTATCTGCTGTAGTATTTCTATTGGCGAGGGACAAACATGTGCCTGCTAAAAAGCTTTAGCAGGAAGATGGATTTTATAGCCATGGATTTAAGAATGAGAGATTACCGGTACTATGTAGTTGGGGTGGATAAACCCTTCACGTAGACAAAACATGTTTTTAGCGGAAATTACAGAAAGAGAACATGAGTTTGAGTTTTGATTATTTTCTCGTAGAATGCCAGCTTTGGCAGGACAATATGCTGAAATAGAGAATATTAAAAGGAATGTTTTTTGATGTCAATACACAGTATATCATATCCAGAGTGTAGGGCATATACAATTATCTTCTTCTTCTGTGTTCTTCTGAGCTGCAGACATCAGAAACAAGTCGTCACGTGTGAAACAGAGATTTTGACAACTCATTTTGTTATATCTCGCTGTGAATCGTTTATTTTGAGAGCCTGTCATTTAATAACCGGTTTGTGTTTATCGAACATTATGATTCTGTCTCCTCTCCCCTTCTCCCCCACACCCCACACCCCATTTCAAAATAAAAGCCCCAGAGAGTGAATTCTAACTGAACTGCTTGTGATGAAGCCTGTCATTTAATAACCTCTGTTTATGTGTCAAACATGATGATTATGTCTCCTCTCCCCCTCCCTCCCCCACCCAGTCCCACCCTTTCAAAATAAAAGCCTCATGGATTAACTGTATTTAAACGTTTCGCTCAAAATTAGGCTTTTTTGTTGAAATAATGAATGCTCTTACTAATACTGCGACAACTACTACTGCTGCTAATATTTCTAGTATTACTACTACTACTACTACTACTACTTCAACTTTTGCTGTTGCTACTATTACTACTACTGCTACTGCTATTACTGCTACCATACATATTATTACTACCAATACTGCTATTACGACCACTACCACTCCTATTATTACTTATACCACAACTGCTAATATTGCTGTTCCTGCTACTACCAGTACTAATAACCAGTACTAATACTACTACAGCTATTAGCACGACTGCTACTAGTACTACTACTACTGCTACTTAAAAAACTGACTTTACTATTACTACTACTTATTATACTACTACTACTGTTATATAAAATACTACGACCACTACTACAGCTATTACTACGACGACTGATACTACTACTTCTACTACTTTTTCTAATTACTAATACTTTGACTACAACTTCTACTACTACTCCTACTACAAATATCACTACTGCTACAGCTAGTACTTATTCAAATGAGACTAATACTGCTAATAATACTTCTACTACAACTTCTACAACAAATATCACTACCGCTGGAATTCTTTTAAGCTACAGAAACCGTTTGAATATCAAAATGTTCAGCTCTTTCAGGAGAGGGGTGATATGACTTCATATTTGTAATCTTTCAACTTTTTGAATTATTAAGCTTTTTGCAATTTTTTAAAAATTGGATATCTATTTTCAGCAATGTTTTTGAGATTCATTTCAGCTTTCAGCATTCCAACGCATTTTCAGCAGGAAATGCATTTTCTAGTTACCATTACAATACAATTCCACTGTAAGTCAATAGACCACATGGAAACATGTTATATGAGCATTTATTTTGTTTTGTTTAAGATGCTATTTATAGTTTATTCTATTTCATTTTATTTTGTATTTTTTGTCTTTGCATATTTATGCCCCATATTGGATAAAATGTGTGTCTTTTGTTTTAGTGTTCTTTGTGAATATTTGGACATGTGTGTGTTAAAGAGTCAGACATGCGTCTCTGGTTGTCAAACAGTAAATGTACCTTACAGTAGCCTTCTATTACCGGTATAAATGCAAATTTCACTTTGAGTCTGTGTAAATCTACTGCTTTTCCAAATGTCTCTGCAATGGTAAGAGGTAAACATGCAAACAAGGCTGTCAGAAAAACAGGGTCAGGCAGAAAAACTGACATATGGAGGGTCCTAATAATCTATCGGACATGCCCAGCAAAGAGAATGAATAAATAGCTCATAATTCCCTTCAACATCATGATAAGATCATGACTGCAAACAAACACAATCCAGTCTTTGAGAGTTCGCTTGAGGTTGACTCTGCTCTTTATGACCACGGCTGATGATTTATGTACGGGGTGCACACAGTCTCCAAGGAGAGGAGCTGTCACATTAACAGTGTGTCTGTGTCAGCAGCGTCACAGCTAGACAGTAAGACACAGAGGCAGACAGAGAAATGGACAGGGAGACAGACGGGAAGGTGAGAATAAGACAGCCAGCAGGTGGGCAGCTAGACTGACAAAATCCTGACATATGATAAAGATATATTGCTGATGAGATTTTCACCACAGTGGTTTAAGCAGCTTCTCATCCCAATGCCACGATAGTCAGTGGAGAAAATGTATCTAGATACGCTGATGCTCAGGATGCAGTCAATCTGTGCTGTTCAGGCCGATTAAAATCAGCGTACGCTCTCTGCCGCTTGAGGTCTGAAGTGTGATTATTGCTCCATGGCAGCTCCTGCTTCCGTCCAGTCAGGCAGCTCTTAATCATCTCAGCCCTGATGCAAGATGGCGGGGCCACACACACACTGGCCGTGCTTGTGCAAACAGACCAGACCAGACTGTACAAAACAGACAGACACACCTGCTGACTCCCAAGCTTTGGTCAACAGAGCAAAAAAACAACCGGGAAGTACACTTCCTGCACATCCTGCTCTGTCCTCTATTTGACGGTTGTTGTTCGGTGAAGTTACAGGATGTTCTAACCTCTTATGTCAAGCTCAGCTCAGTTTGGTTCGGATTATTTTGGAAAAGTGAGTTTGGTCCCTGTAACACAAAGTAGGATTACTGAAGTTAGCTGGATTACTGGTTGGTAACCCTTCAAATCTGGAACATGGACAGAAGAAAACAGAGCTGTTCTGCATTTTGTTTGGCCTGCTGCTCAGTAATCCAACTTTCTGGTACAGGCCGATGCCACCACCTTCAATTTAGGTGGCATACCAACAGCAGACCCAATGCTTAAAGACTTTTATCTCATGGTCATAATGGCTCTTTTATTTTATTTTATCTGAGGCAGTACATTTTTCTGTTGACCTTAAAACATCTCTGTATGTGGATGCCCCTATGTGTGTTTCTATGTTATGTGTGAGCAGCTTGGTCCATGTCTGCTCCAGCCATTTGGTGGTTCAGCTCCAAAGGTGCCACAGTGTGTCACGTCACAGTGGACACAGGATGGCATTTCTACCCATCACTGTTGCCTCAGCTGAGGCAGAAGAGAAGGAAGCGGAGGACAAATCCAAACGAAGCCTGACAGTGACAACCCAAACCCTGCTGCATGCTGTACAGCGATAGATAAATGGATCAAATAAACGAAGAGGAGACTAACAGCTTGGTACGTGTTGATTAGCAGCAGGTTTTCAACAGAATGACATCATGCTTTGGGGCAATAATCACAAAGATAGAATGAGACAAAGAAAGACAGAGCAGTGTGGGTGCACAGTGCTGTTTAACTGTCAAGATTCACACACACACACACACACACACACAAAGAGAAAGTGCACAACCAGAATCAAAACGCCTTTAGCTTGTGTCTCATAATAGTTAATAGTTGTGCATTTTGCTAATTAACTTGGTGCAGGAGGACAAAGGCCAGCATGTATTTGTACATGTATTCTGCATACATACAGTACACTATGCTTAATGTGTGTGTATATGTGTGTAGAACCAGGAGAGACATCATGCAGATTCTCTAAATTGAACAGCATGTCTCCCTGCCCTGAAACATGAACACACACACACACACACGTGTGCAACAGCTCCAAGCGTGAAGTATCAAAGGCCGAGCATATGCCGTGAACTTAACAGCAATTAATGATGCAGTGCTATGCTTCTGTGTCACTCACTCACTAGGATGCACACACACACACACCCACACACGCACACGCACACACACACACAAACGAAACAAGCATCCAGTTGTTGTAAAGCAATGGCCTTTTGTGTGCTGTTTATGGCACCAGACCGAGAGCCACAGAAATGTCCTGCCTGACCTAAGAAAACATGAACGTGATCTGCACAAGTTCTGAGTCTCTCCATCCATCCAACCACACACACACACACACACACACACACACACACACACACACACACACACACACACACACACACACACACACACACACACACACACACACACACACACACACACACGATTATTCCCTGCACAGATGACCTTATTCATGCTGCATCACCTCTCACCATATGTCTCTTTGAACCGCGGCACAGTGACATCCTGCAGAGTCTCCGTCCAGCCCTCCTCCTCTGCCTGACTACGGGACAGAGAGCCCGGGGGACCGGCTCCGCTGCTCCCGCTGCCACCACCTCCACATCCCCCGCGGTGTCCGCTGCCCTCCTTATCGCCCCGTTTGTGATGGTGGTGCTGCTGCTGCTCCTCCTCGCCCATGTAGTTGTCGGAGTCGGAGTCTCCGGAGGTGCTGTAGAAGGGATTGTCGCTGCTGTCATCCCCGGACTCACCGAACACGTCGTCGGATATCTGCAGGCTCTCGTACCGGGAACGGGCCGCTTCCAGGACAGACAGCGCCTTCCGCCCGCACTCCGCCATCTCTATCCGTATCGTGATGCTCTTCTCCCCCCTTTCTCTTTCTTCCTCCCTCTTTCTCACCCTTCCACTACGGCTCTGCTGGCGTGCAAGTGGTCACGATCTTGCAAGCGCAGGGAGGTGTTTCCCTTCAGCGTGGCCGCTTCACTTTCCCCTATCCTAGGTATGAATTATGACCCTGCAGTGCCTGCACTCCAGGCTCAGATGCGGAGCCCGGGCGGGCTGAAAGCGTGAGGATCCGGGGAGAGCTGTCCGCTTCAAGGGTGCTGAAATATTTCCGCCCCCTTGCTCTGCCTACAGCGCTGCAAAATGATCGATAGCTGTGGCTTCGCATCCGGGTTGAGAGACCAGTGATTTCCCCACAAAGAGAGAAAATAGAGATAGTGGCTCCCTCTGCATCACCTGACACCACAGCCCTGCCCTGCCATCCAATAAGATGCATTTGCCCATCCAATCTCAGAGAGGAGCAGCTGTAGGCTAATGTGGAAAAAGTATGATGATTAATGCTAATAATAATACGACAGGATAGAAAAGATGACAATGAAATATAGTCCCTTAAAAAACAATATGATAAAATATATAAGTATGCCTGTGAATGAATGCTTTCTACACCCCTATTTACAAATAAAGACACGCCTTCCACATTAAACAACATAATCCTTCCACATGGTGCATTTAGTAGCCCTCTTCGGTGCTTTTGATCCTGCAGCATCACATTACAGCCCTGTGCAGAGGGAGTATGCAGTTGTCATATCATTGCAAATGTTTATATTTGCAGGTCTACATACGTAAAGGATGAACCTGTAAGCCAACAGGGGCAAGATGTCCTTAAAGTGGATAAAAAAAAATAAAAGTTTGAACATCCATGACAACAAATGGACGTATTGCCAGATTGTTTTGTCAACTTTCCAATGTCGATAATGAACTTTCAATCTCCAACTTCCATATTGTTTGTTTGGAAAAGATTGACATGTATTTTGAAGCAGATGATATACAGTATGACGGACCTATTAACTGGATTTATCTATTTTACAATTTAACAGGCGTTTATTTTGATGGTTGAGACGCCCTCACCGCGCCTGACCACCACCTCTGTCTGCCGCTGGAGGGCGATGTAGTATCATTATAAACTGTCCAGTGCTCTTCCTGTCTCTTCTTCCTCGTTGGTGCGTTTGCCATGTTTGCGGAAGCCTAGTTGCTGCAGCTAGCTGGAGGCTCCTGATATTCCCTTTGCATGTTCGTTGCATCTGTTATTCATAATTCAACATGAATCTACCAAAGGGACCCGATTCTTTGTGCTTCGACAAGGATGTTTTTATGAAGGTATGAGTCCTTTACGTTTGTTATCGATAGCTTGTGCTGTTAAACTAACGTTAGCTAGCACTAGCTTTTAACTGTTGAGTTTATGCTGTCTGCTCGTTTCTTAAACCTTTCTCATTTGTTTATTGAATATGGATACTTAATGCTGAGTCTAAACTTCAATCACACGACAAACGACGTTAGTAAAAAGTCAAATGTGCATTTTGTATGATGTGTTTTATAGTCTGTAGCTAAGTGGATTAGCTTTCTCTTTCCATTTTCTGCTCGTAATACTGTGTGTAGTTGTATGCATGGCTGCTGTTATATAACGTAAATGTATCTGTCTGCGACGTTATCCTTCCGGTCTGAGGTGTCTTATTGTCGGCTGTGTCTCTGTCTGCAGGATGACTTTGACGTGGACCAGTTTGTGTCGGAGTGTCGGAAGCAGGTGCAGCTGGAGGAGATGAGGGAGGACCTGGAGCTCTACTACAAGCTGCTTAAAACAGCCATGGTGGAGCTCATCAACAAGGACTATGCCGACTTTGTTAACCTCTCCACCAACCTGGTCAGTAAAGTTTGATGAAACTGTGATTATATATTTTATAGTGTCCATGTTTCATGCTCCAACCGTTTTATGACATTCTATCTTTATTTATATTGGCTCTTAATATCCTCTTGAAAAGTGAAAGAGAGCACATCAAGCAGTTTTGATTATTAAAGTGAATCTGCGTCAGGTTTATTTCTAATCTCAGACCTCTGCTCCTTCGTCTCAGGTGGGGATGGACAAAGCCCTCAATCAGCTTTCTGTGCCACTGGGACAGTTACGAGAGGAGGTTATGGTATGTGTTCTGATAAAGTATACTGTAAGCTTCGACCAATTCCTGCCACAGAGCGTTCATGCATGTTTGTGGCTGTTATCTATTGCAGAGTCTGCGTTCCTGTGTGAGTGAGGTGGTTCAGGCTATAGACAACCAGCTAGCCAAACAGGAAGATCTGCAGAATAAAAAGGTGTGGTTCCTCTTCTTCCTGTCTGAGTGAAGCATCTCATCCTGTTTTGTATTCGTCATTAAATATATTTTAGAATCACCTATAAAAATATGTATTTTGAACTCAATGTTGTTTCAACAAGCTATATTTGGTGCCATACAGAGTATTAACCTGTTTTTCAATTATTTTACACATATACTAGTTTTCCAACTTTTCATGTTTAAGATAACCTGCGATAGGAGACAGTTATCTACTCTATGGGACAAACTCTATTAATGTTCATCTTCCTTTTATTGTCCCATCCATCAGGTGTATGTATTGAGGCTGATTCAGGTGGTGCGCTCAGTGGAGAAAATTGAGAAGATCCTCCACTCACAGAACTCCAAGGAATCCAGCTCTCTAGAAACCAGCAGGTGGGAAACCGACACGCTAACAGACCCACTGGCATCAGTCAGTAGATAACTTAGTTGAATGTGGGCAAGTAATGGCAGTTGGCCCTCACCAAATATCACAAATAGGATGTCCATCAGTAGATAAATTAGATGAGCTCGAAAATATCCTGTTTTCATCCAGTTTGAAAAGCTATATTTATATATATATAATGTTTGAGCTTGATAAATGCAGGGATGCAGCCCTAAGCCTTCGTGTCTGACTTCATGTCTGTCTGTGTACAGTCCCTTGTTAGCAGGTCATATCCTGGAGAGGATTGCGACAGAATTCAACCAGCTGCAGTTCCACGCTGTACAGAGCAAAGGCATGCCCCTACTGGACAAAGTCAGACCTGTAAGTGTCAAATGGGTTTATCAATCAAGACGGCTGATAAATGAATAGCCACCGGGTTATTCAGTCAAGTTTGTCTGTCTTGCTGCTTTTTCTGTCAATCCTTCAGTCATAAGATTAATTGACCAATACAATCGCTTGGTTGCGTTCTCTGCCAGCGCATCGCAGGCATCACCTCCATGCTGCAGCAGTCTCTGGAGGGCGTGCTGATCGAGGGTCTGCAAACGTCCAACGTGGTCATGGTGCGTCACTGCCTGAGGACGTATGCCACCATAGACAAGACTCGGGATGCTGAGGCCCTAGTAGGACAGGTGCTTGTCAAGCCGTACATGGACCAGGTAAACATGCCACTCATATTTTGATATACTGTGGATCCAAGGGAATTTCAGACATTATTTGATAACTTTTGACGGAATATGCTCTCATCTCATTTCCCTCTTTAGGTGATAGTGGAAGAGGTGGTGAAGTCTAGTCCGAATGGGCTCCAGTTGATGTACTCTAGACTGTTGGAGTTCGTTCCTCATCACTGTAGACTGCTTAGAGAGGTCACTGGAGGAGCCATATCCAGGTATTAATATTATCACAGAGGCAAATTCATTCAACGCATGCTTAGATCAAGCAACTCTTTGTTGTGTTGATTGTTTTGAAATCCTCTATTTGTGAAGCAAATGACCCGCCTTTCATCTGTAGAGCTGGTGCTTTCAGTATATTGACTACTCTTTAGAAATGTGTTTATTTAGTATTCATATAAAATTACCATGCATCATTTGCTCGACATATTTTAATATTTGAACTATTGCTCCTAGTTTGTGTACATAAAATGAATCGGTGGCTGGAGTAGTGACCAAAGTAGATGTTGTCATAACATATTTTGAATGTTTCACTCTCTCCTCAGTGACAAAGCTGACGTAGTGCCAGGCTATGATTTCCTGGTGAACTCTGTGTGGCCCGAGATGATCAGAGGGATAGAGGAGAGGGTGGCCCACATCTTCAACCCCGGAAACCCTGACATCTTCTATGAGGTACAGTGACACAGTTGGTGTGTGTATGCATTCATTCTTTGTATGTTAGATTGAGGAGTTTCACCTGCGTGTGCTTTCTGTTGACTCTTCATAGTCTCTTTTTTTTAGCGTTACAGTGCAAGTATGGAGTTTGTGCGGAGGTTTGAGCGTCAGTGCAGCTCGCAGGCCAGTGTGAAGAGACTGAGAGTGCATCCCTCATACACCAGCTTCCACAACAAATGGAACCTGCCGGTCTACTTTCAACTACGGTGCATATTACCTCGATATGATCTATACTCTACATAGTCAAAGTACAAAAACGCACTTCTTTCTGGGAATAGTTTACTATTTTTGGAACGACCGTAACCGTTATTTGCTTTCCTGATGAAAGAGATTGATACCACTATCATGTCTGTTTGTTTAATCTAAAGCTGGAGTCAGGAGAGGGTTAGAGGGGGACGGGGGGTAATATGTATAGAAAAGCTGGCAGTATGCTTTTTCAGAAGTGCTTGTCAGATACTCAGAACTCCCCCCCCCCCCCCAAAACCTTTCAGACATCAGATCAGACTCTGTCCATTCCTGTAACTCTCCGAAACAGAAAATCCATCATTCAGTTTAAGTGTCAGGATATCATGTCAAACTAGAGTGAAATTCATACTTAAACACAATCTTGCATCGTTTTTACTTGCATGTAGTGTGTTTTAATGTTAATGTCGACCTCTCGGCTTGAGTGAATATAGTCAGACGTCGGTGAAGGAGGAGTTTTCTGCGCAGCATGTATTTTGAAGAATTGACCGGTCTCGCTTGTGGAACTCAAGAGACACGCTTTGATTTAAATTGCAGCCTGACAGCATTTTCAGAAGACATATTTTTATTGTTATATGGAAAATTGCTTATGGATGTGTAAGTTTCATGCATAATTATGACAAGAAGAAATGTATGTACTGAGGATGTGTCAGCATATTACTGTACTAAACATAACCCATAAACATGACACTGGACCTTGACTGAATGCTATTGATCTGTGTGAAAAAGCAAAGTTATCCATTATTTGTCAACCTCCCCCTCCCACACACACGCACTGTAAAGAGCAGGGCTTGTGACCTGATTTCACAACACAAACCTGCACAGTTCAGCTGTTCTGGAAAGTTGTGAATTTCCAAAGCACACAGTGGTGTTTCACGTCATGAGCATGTGCATATCAGCTGAATAAGCTGATAACACATTGATTGTTTTTGCCTTGTTTTTCCAGGTACAAGGAAATCGCAGGGAGTCTGGAGAACGCCATCAGTGATGGACTTGACGCTGCAAAATGTATGAATTTGTTTTACCATCATAAACACCAGGGTGTACCTAATCTCTTGGCCAAAGTAACTGTGTCTCTGTGTCTGTTCATGTCCAGCTGGCAGTGTGTACCACCTGCAGGTATCTGAGGTGTTGTGGTCCTGCCTTATGAGATGTTGGTCAGACAAAGTCTACCTGTCACCTCTGGCCCATCGCTTCTGGAAGCTCACGCTGCAGCTCTACGCACGATATGCCAAGTTTCTTGACGAGGTAAACTTAATTAAACCTGAGGACTATAATTATTCCAACAAAGCAGCATGTAAGCAATGACTAGACATGTTGCTGTGGCTTTCTTTGTGTTCCTCATCGTGATTGGCGTCCACACAGGTGTTGACAAAGACTCCATCCACTGAAGTGACTAAAGAGCCAACCAGGCCTCTGCCGAGCTCAGCCTCCTCCACCTCCAGCCGAACGTCAATGGATGAGGGCGGCAGTGAGAGTGGGAGTCCTGCTTCTCTGTCCACCAAACAGCTGGTCTACATTGCAGCTGACATCCAAAAGCTGCAGGAGCAGGTACACACACACACACATACACATACATTTACATATGTAGTTCTAATATAAAATACATTTTAAACTTATGGGGTTAACCAATTCTAGTGGTTTCCACTTAACTGTTTCTAAACTGACAGTTTGCTCGTCTTCCTCTTAGATACCAGAGTTGACAGAGATGATCAGACAGCGGTTAGCAGCCATCGGATTCAAAAACATTGCTATCGTGGAAGGTGAGTTTGACGTAAATTCATCTTATTATTAATGAGGAAGGACGATTTCATGACGATAGCATTTAACATCTGTTGTGAAGCATTTAATATTTATCTGAATAGAAATTGTAATATTTGCAGGATTCTTTTATTATTGGGAGGGATTGTTGGACCTTTTCTGCTGTGGTCTTATTTCTATGGAAAACATGGCAGTGCACGGCAATGCAAAACATAAATGCCAGCGATCACTGACATTTAAAATGTAACCATTCAGTCCTCAGGCTTCTGAGCATGACATCTTCAAAGAGAACATGTCAGCTCTTGGCTTCCTTGTTCAATATCCCCGACTTGAGCGCCAAAGCAAATCGGACCGTGTGTGTAGTTTTACTCGTGCTCTCTTCTATGTCAGATGCTCTCACGGACTCCAAGACTTGCCTGTCAAGTAGCGTTCCCACTCTGAACACCAGGATGACCCAGCATTTGACTGAACGCTGTTGCCGCTTCCTGAAGAGTGCCTCTGAGGTTCCGCGACTCTACCGCAGGACGAATAAGGTCGGTGGAGCCGCAGACGTGCACATAACTTGGAGGAAAACCTTTTTGTCTGATTTACACAACCTGCGGGACGAATGCACTTGGAACTGTGTTGTGGTATAAATGTTTTTTTTCTGGTGGAAATTCTTACAATAAAACCTTTTGAAATGCATTGACTGCCAGGCCATATATAGGGAAAAGACTGTTTGCATACAGCACACAAACACAGATACCCGTTGAAGAAGGATGTCCCGATTTAAGTTTTCTTAAGAATCTCTTACTGCCTGAAACACATTAACATTCTTCCCGGCCGCAGAAAAATGCAATTGTTGCAGCGAGCCGCACTTCGCAGCCGCCTGTTGTGGTTTCGACCACCTCGCCTTATTCTCAACATCAACAAAACACTGAACTTCAAATTCAGTTTCCTACCAACAGCAATCGTTAACACAGGCACATTTTGAAATGTATATATATTTTTTGAACATATTTAGGATCTGCCAGTGCGTGCATCCGCCTACATGGACAACGCCTTACGCCCGTTACATCAGTTGCTGACCGACTCATCAGAGCTCGTCACCCCCGCTACAGCACAAGAGTGGCTGCGAGTTGCACTGTCTGACTGCACACAGAGGTAAGACCCCTGCCAAGACAAATAGACCCAGCAACATTACCAGAATTAAAAAGGATCACCTGTGCTTGAAATTCACAGAATGAACTATTCCGTTTAATGTAATTTAAAGACTTTAATTTTATACATTTATTCCAGCTGCAACCAACACATTTTGCGTTACCTACTTTCATTTTCCATCTCTTTCAGGTATTATGAGACCATCTCAGAGGTGCTGAGCTCGGTGAGAAAGATGGAGGAGAGTCTGAAGCGATTGAAACAAGCCAGAAAAGGTGCGAGCGCGACTACCACGGCCGGAGCGAACGGTGCACTCACAGACGACAGCAAGATCCGACTTCAACTCGCATTGGATGTGGAATACCTCGGGGAACAGGTGGGTGGCGTTTCACGAGCACACAAACGCATGCAGAGACATCTGTGGAGACAAATATTTAAACATGTGACTAAGAATGCATATTCCTTGGGCAAATATTGCTGAGGTTGCATACTGCCACTGAAATGCTTTGGATTGTTCTCTCTTCCACTGCTCTGTCGTGTGCCTCAGATCCAGAAGATGGGTCTTCAGCCAACTAACATCCCCATGTTCTCTACTCTGATGGACTTGGTGAAAGAGGCCCGAGAGCTCGCTGAACAGAACCAGTAAAAAGGTTGACTGCATAGTAACTGAAACCCATTCACATGCTGCATTGCCTGAAAACTTGGGACGATAATAGTCCAGTCCAGGCTGAAGTCATGGCCTGGTGGCAGTTTATAATCATCAGGCCACAAAGAATGTATGACGAGAGCTGAAACCACTGAAATCCTTTTACAAAATCATCTCCATTTATTGCAGACTTTGAAGGTTCAATGTGTAACATGTAGCCACCTGCTCCAAAGAAATATGAGTCATCAGTTATTAAAAATAAAAAGCCAACTACCAGCTAGAAGCCTTTTGTCCGCGGGGAGGACGTGGCGAGGGTGCGCGTCATTTTTCCTGTTTCTGCCATTTTTGGATTTAATCGAATAAACAAACTATCAAAACGTACACAGACCGTGGATGTATTGTTAAAAAAAAAAGTCCTTTGTGCAGTTCTACTCTTAGACATAGTGCACTGTGGATTTTTAAGGCGCTAACATGTCATCAACAAGAACCTGCCACAGTGGCCCCTGTAAACGGTCTGTGAGAGCGACTGGGTCGTCATCGGTTCTGCGGACTGATGCCCGATGCTGGTGGTATGCAATGCTCTACAGAAAGTGATTGTACCAATCATGATACATGTTGGGCCAGAATGTTGCATGACAAGATTCTCAAGTCTACGTTGTAAAGAGAGAATGTCAATGAAACCATGTTTGTCTAAATTCTGCTACGCGGTGAAGGTTTCCTCTCAAATAGTCTGTTGGTGTGTAACATGTACATTTATGTTCAAATCAAAGTTTTATAATATAATTAACTCTGGAAAAAAATAAAGCACTGTGGATACAGCATTGAATTTGTGTGTTTCAATATAAAGTTTGTGAGCTAGCTAGATGTTTGCGCTGCATACACCTTTTTCCATCGACTACCAACAAATGCTACAGATTGGCGAAATATTTCTAAATCAAAGTCGAACCAAAATTTGTATTTCAATAACTGGTTTTAGATTTTTGTTTTAACTGGGCACCAAAAGCAAGAAGCTGCTGAAACAATGACATGAATTTGTGTTTTTGTGCCTCCGTGCTGGCAGAAGCCGTGGCCAGAGGCTTTACAGCCGTCTGTGCGTCCGTCCTATTCTCATGAGCGCGATGTCTCAGGACCATCGGGAGGGAAATTCTTCAAATTTGGCACAAACGTCCACTTGGACACAAAGATGGAACTGATTAGAATTTGGGTGTTGAAGGTCACTATGACCTCAATGTTTTTGGCCATAACTCAAGAATTAATTTGCCAATTATGCCAATTTAAAACAAACAAACTGATTACATTTTTGAAATGGCATACTGTATTATTACCTTTTTTTTGGACACCTTTTTATCACTATTTTGTTACATACGATGACTTTATGACTTTCTATATATATATATATATATATATATATATATATATTTTTTTTTTTTTTTTAAACAAGTTCTTAGATTCACAGCGTTCGCTGTTTCAAGTTGTGAAATAAAAATCTGTCAGACATATTTGTATATTCCAAAAATATCTATGTCATGGTGTTACGTATTGTGAGGAGGTAGTTTGTTGGGGATTTACCATCGGGCAAAAAGCCCACCGTATAATCTGACTCCAAAAGTCGACACCTTCAGAAGGACCCCGCGCAGATCGTTTTGATTGGAATTACAGTCTAACAAGACTGTAGACGATCTATAAGTATGAACAATTGAATAAGTCGAGCATCAAAGCATAGATCTATGGTTTCACAAAACACAAGAATTGATTAAGTATCCCTAGCAACAGACACAAAGTCAGGGCTCGGTCCACGCATCTCTCCTCTCGGTGTTTTGTGAGCCCCGTCCTATCATTTCCCTGTTTCTTTATTCATTCTCATGAGGACCTTGTCCTGCACAGGGACGAGTTATCTTCACACACACACAAGCCAGGGTTGGGGCCACTGTGTGTGTGTGGGAGTCCTCTAGTTTTCATGGACGGAGAAGATGCTGTTCCTGCAGGTTGCTACACAATATCCCGCGGAGTTATCCGTTTCACAACACATCTAGTTACGAGTTTAAGCTAAACCACCTCTGTGACTGAGCGTCTTCTTTGTACGGGAAGCGCGTGAGTGCCTCACCCGGAGATTCAAACCTTTGCTCTGACACACGCAGCACTATTGCAAATGAGCACACACACACATAATACTTATACGTTTAATGCCTGTAAATACCGTTAGCATATTTCTACAACATGTTGCAGGTTTGTATTTTTGGCTGGTTTGTCATTTTGTGGCAAAATTGTCTGACATCCTGATGAAAACCAATGACATTAGAACTATATTGGGAAACAAGTTTTATTTCAGCAATCACAAATGTTAACAAAACAAAAATATACTCTTAGTTACAATATACAACGTATTAGTCATTCAGCATAGAGAATCGTGGTTACTGAACCTACTCTACTGAAAAATACTTTTACAGAAGAAAAACAAATTAGGATTTTTAACAGGCTGCTTGAAAACAACTCAGCATAAAGTAAAATCTTTTCATAAATACTGAGACAGGGATCCCCAGTGACTCCTGAGTTTGAGCAGAGATCAGCTATGGGGTGAAAGATAACACTGTTGAATATCGATGGGTCCTTGAGCGAGGTTGTGCTTCATTCCTCATGTGCTGTGTGGTCATTTTTTGAGCTGGAAAACAAGATCATGATCTTGATGAGTTTTTAAGTTCTATATAACTTTACAGGTTGGGATTGGTGATCTTTCCCAGCATGAGGATGGCGTTAGAATCGCCCTCTATGACAGAAAAGAAGAATGGCCGGTTGATGGTCAGCTTCAGAGGGACGCCTGCTTCCTGGACCTTGTCCTGAGGTTCTGCGCCTTCTTCGGACATCTCAAACGACACCTTGTTGACGGCCTGAGAGGACACAGAGAGATCTGTTAATGACACACACACACACAAAGTGTTTTTTATGACAAGATGACCGCTCATGTAGTTCACCTTATCGATAGTGAAAGGGTTGGTGTTGCCGAGTTGGCTGAATTCAGCCTGAGAGCCCAACAGCTTGGCCTCAAGTTCCGGATTCATGTTGGTCAGCAAGTCGCGCATATAAGTCGTAGATGACATGGAGAACTTTGGGAGGGACAGCTCCAACAGACTGGGCGAATGGACAGAAGGAGAGACAGATCAAGTATTTGAAATGAAATGGGACTGTACCCAACTCGATCTCGCTTTGAAATATATAGCTCTGTGTGTATATAAATTCATTGTATGCAAATCTACTTGACAATAAAACTGTTTCTGATATTGAATTCTGAAACTGCAATTGTAACTATTACATCATGCAACAACTCTTAATTACAATGAAATCACCCTAAGATTGTAGACTGAGCTATTCAACACAAAAAGTGAAATTTGAACAGAAACACACATTATTGGCTCCTGAAAATACTATGAGTCACATGACATGGATGGAATTAAAAATGGATGCACAACGGGTACATAACATGACATTACGACCAAAGAAAGATGCTTAACATTTTCAAAAAAAGCACAATACTCACCCTTCCTGGAAGCTCTGGTGCCATTCAGACATGACGCCAGTGAGCAGCTTCGACTCAATGTCGTGGAGGTTGGAGCCTTCATGAGGCAGGACCAGCAACATATAAGACCGTTTGCTCAGCGACAGCTTGACAACTGTGCACCGCCGTACCTTCATGGGGACATAAGAAAAATATTACATTTGAATACTCACCCAAGTCAATTTCATATTTAACGGCTGCAAATATGTGATGACAAACAATATCCTGAACTAAGATTTACCTTATCATTCAGGTAGTGGTACTGACCCGTGTGGGTCATCAGTGCAGCCATCACTGTGGTTGTTTCATCCACATGAAACTCCTGCAAGGAGGTCTTCTCTGGTTGAAAAGCTGTCCTCCAGTTGCCTAAATAGACACAACCAAAGAACACAATCAGGTAATATGCAAGGTGGCGCAGTAGTTGACAGAACTCAGGATTTCAGTTTGGTACTTGAGCATCTGGGTCAACAGCACAAAGCTAAGTTTGACTGACACATGTACGTTACATGTACAGCCATTTGATTTATTGCAACTCTGACTGTGGTCATAACAAGTGGTGGTAATTATGATAAAGACTGAAGATTACACATTCGCATTGCACTCCTACAACACAAAGTCAGATTTGACTTCATATCAGGAAACTCACTGTGCGTAAACTGTAAAATAAATTGAGAGGAAGAAGAAACACACCTTGGAAGTTGAAGGAAGAAACAAACAGAAGGTCGCTGCTGGAGTTCAGATCTTTGAAGATGCCCTTCACCCTCCCGTCTGATGTCTTCTCCACAAAGCTGTTCACCAGCTGCTCGGCCTCTTGAGGTTTGGAGAAGTCCACGCCACGGATGAACGATGTGTCGGAGAACTCCTGTGTGCCTTGAACAAAGTCCTCGGAGAGCTGAGCGTCCTGGCGAATGAAGGTCCAGACCTGGGTGGTGATTTCATCTTTGGGTCCGTCGTTCACCAGAGAGTTAATGCCCTGCAGGGTCTTGAGAACCTTGTGTCCATCCACGAAGGACACGCAGTCCTCTCGGTCGGTGTTTCTGCTCAGGCCCAGTAGAAGCTACAAGGAAAGGATTGATTTGGTAAAGATTAACATCTTTGAGTGAACAAAAATACCTGATTATCAAATAGATGGTGTCAATTATCCCCTCTTTCAAAATAGTAAAGGATCAGCAGGTTCTGCTTGCCTACAACCCTTTGGGGATATCTCCACAATGAGAACAAATCAAAAGCAAAGACCTGGAATGAGCTTGCAGTCTTCTTGGAGGCCCCCAGGAAGAAGGTGACGAGGGATCCAAAGGTGTTGACTGGAGAGAACAGGGTGTTGGTGCTCTGCTGCTTACTGCTGACAGCCTGGTACATCCTCAGGCCCACAGAGTTCACCAGCTCTGCCAGGACCGCCGTCCTCACTGTGATGTTCTGCCTCCGTGTGTCCAGTTTCGACGGGTCCCTGCTGTCTGGTGCGAGGACTTCAATATCGAGGGGGGCCACAGGAAGCGTCTCCAGAGGCTTGGAGGTTTGGATGTCCAGGGTTTCGCAGCTGACATTCTCCGCGGCAAAGAGGTAGAAGGGGTGGACGTAGACGCGGTTGGCTTGGCTTCCTGAGAGGTAGCAGCAGAGTAGGAGGGCTAGAAGAGGCGACCGCATTTTACCTTTTGTTGGTAGTCCCCTTAAAATGATTCCTTCTGTGGAGATAGAGAGCTACTTTTAGTTCACAATGAATTACCTTGAGCATTTCAACCCATTAACTGCCTCTTGAGTCTTAGCGAGCACTTTGCATTGGGCGGCTTGTGAATGCTATATCACCACTAATGTGACTCTCGTCAGCAATCTGGCTGGGTCTGGTTTTCTGTCTCCGACAGGATTGGCTGGCAGGAACATTGGACATAGAGCGGCATGTCAGCGATGGATTGATTGCTCTTTGTGTGTCCTCTCTCATGCTGGTCAGTGAATGAGAGCAGGCATTAGCCTCTGCAACAGAGGTCGCATAGATAATGAGGACACATCTACGCACATGCGTACGTGCGAATTTGTATGTGTTCACAGACTAAAATAAGATGGATGTTTCATTTGGATGTTGCTTGTTGTATATGTGGATCCTGTTAAAGCAGCTTTCAGATTAGGGACACAAACTGAGTGTCTTCAGGCCAAATTGTCAACATGTATTAAGACAAAACTGTTCAATTTGATTGGAAAATATGATTATTGCGTAACATTTGGCTGCATGTTGTAATAACTGAACACATAAACACATCATCTTGATTAAATGAATAGATGTTTCACAGAACAAACACACATATAAAGTAAATATATAGTTAACAAATAATCACAAAGTTCATCGAGATATTTCTCATTGCAATGTTGTTGCTGGAGCTCCTATTGAATGCAGAGTAAACACTGATGCACTGCAGTATGGCCTTCCAAGTTGAACTGACAACTTTTACTCCTTCATGAACACTTTTATGCGTTAACCCAGATGTCTTGTCTGTGGAGGAGAATAACTTTGGTGAGTGCTCTTATGCAAAAATAGGACTTTATCCTTTGAGTTGAACGTGCAGACATTTGGACTGATGGACTCTTGTAAGAGGTGAGCAAACACTAGAATTTCCCTCTATTTGGAAATGCACCACAGGACATGGCCTTGGTACCTAATCAATAAAACCGGCACACTCAAATGTTCTGATACATAACTCACCCACCCAATTTATGGGTGAGGATGTTTATTTAGTTGATTCAGATTCATTATAGCTTTGTCTTTAAGCTCAATTTTAGTTGTACCGTTTATTTTTATTCAGTAAATAAGCCTTACAGTAAACAAAAAGCTTGTCAGAGAGGCGGTTGGACATATTTTAGACATTTAGAACATGTTTAGCTTTTGAAGGACATAATGGATTAGTCCCAGCAGTTATAGGACTCCAAACATTCCCCCTCATCTCTGAAGAGTCTGTACATTCACTGCACTGCACAATCAAAAGACAATTGCTGAGATAAAGTCAAAGTTTGCTCTTACCGTGTGTGTCTGCTGCTGTGCTGCTGCTGCTGGGTGAGGTGCTGAGTGAGGTCCTGGCTCCTCTGCTCCCTTACTTTAAACCGGCCCAGTCAGTTGCACCATACTCCCACCCTGGTTACTGATTAACCAAAGCAGCATTGAGTCAGGGGCTCTGCTGTCATGACTTACACTCCGCTTTGTACGCGCTGGTCTGACAGAGAGAGAAAGACCACCCAATGTCCCTCTACGTGTTGACTTTAGGAGGATGATGCAACCACATCCTGGAGGGGGTGAAAGGAGAGCTCAACTTCCACAAAGGACGATTGGGAAGCAGGGGGACAGCGCCAGGCTTGTTTGTGTTTGAGGGTGACTCACTGAAATGTCACCATATTGAGGGAGATGTTTATTTGTGAAGCGGGAATGGTTCTCTTGATTAATTACGCATGTTCTAAGAACTTTTGCTCAACGTCGAGGGGGGGGGGTCAAACAAGTATCAAGTAAACAGGTCTCGAAACTGAATCACTTAAATATAACAAAAAGAGGACAGAAATGAATTTAATGTTGTACAATATTATTCTGCTATCATTGTTACTAGTTATCTGTCTTCATCTCAATACACCTTTTCTTGAGTTCTCTTATATTCATTCGATGTCAAATTCACTCGATACTATAAATGTACAATAACGCTGATTAGACAATGTTACCTGATATCCAGAGAAATTCTATAGACACCCCACATTTCTAACTTAATGAGCTCCTTATGAAGCAAGAACTAATAAGATGTCTGATAAATCCAAAATCCTCACTTTAGCTTTCTTACATGTCAAACTGTTAAAAGGTTACGATTGATTTAGAGATAATAAGGCCAAAGTGTCCTTGGAAAAGAGCCAACACATTTCAAATGTTCTTTATACACAAGTCAACAAGTTTATGAAGCAACGTAGCTCATATTTACTTTTAGGGAGCGACATCCGCGACTGTAATGAGGAGAATCCTTCCCACACACCTGATTCAACAGAACAGGGTACGCTACATTTTCTCATCATAAAGAGAAACATCGTGTCGTGTTAGGTGTTATTAAAGGCCTGGTTTTATCTCTTATAAACATTGTTACAGTGATAATAATTGATAACGGGAAGATAAGAGTCTATAAAGAAAAAATGAATGACTCTATAGAACTCTGACTGATTGGTATCCAGTCACTCATTGATCCGTTTGTACGAAAAAAGCAACATTCATGCATCTGGTCTCTTAATCTATGACATACTAGCATTTGACGATTTTACTGTATTCATATAAAGTATGCTTTTATGTTGATACTGATATGAAATACGTAAGAGTAACCACAGTTTTGATATAATAGCCTATTTCGTCCAATATTCCTACTTTACAGAAGAATTTAACATGACGAAATATTGGCAACAATCAGATTTTGGTTGTGACAATGGAATTTGCAGCACAAATTATACTTGAACAAAAACATTTACTATTATAGATGACAATAATAATATGAGATGACAGCACATTTTAAACAGTTACCTAATTTAATCCCAAATCCTAATTTGCAGTATACAAGCCATTATACTTTTCTGGCTATTCTGACCCACAATCCTCTGGGGAGCGGACGTATGAGCAAGAGGGTCAAAGTTTAAGGTGCAATGTTATGACGAAGTAGTGTGTCCCAATTGAACGCATACTGCATGCAACGTTATGTACTCTGTAAGGGGAAGCAACAGTATTTACTAGAAGTAAAAACAATATGTATGCCATCGGAACACAGCAAATGTTTACCATGTTGTGTAGCCAGTTATAATGCTAACATTTGTGAATGAGAACTCAACACAAAGTACAGCTAAGGCTCATGGGAATGTCGTTGGTTTTTCAGGTCATAAATCAAAGTATTGGACAAATAAAAAGTGTTGACCCGATGATGGCCGTAGATGAAAGGACAAGGGATCACCAAAGTTATTACAATTAACATTGAGGGGGACATTGATGTATGGCCTAAATTTCATGGCAATACATCCAAAAGTTGTTAATCTGCTAGTGGCGTTAGATGAAAAATCAGGGGATCAAATGTCATGGTAAAATTCTTCAAGTATTTCAGTCTGAATGTGGCTGTATTGTAAAAACATAAATGTCATTTAACTGCTGTTAACTTTGACATTATCTTCAAGTAATATGCGAATCCTCAGCTGATTTTATTGTTAACAGGATTAATTAATCTGATTTATAGGTTTGCATATTTACAGGACTGTTACAAGCAACTGCACATTTTCCAGGATTTAAAATAAATGAAACTGCATTCGATTATAGTATTTCATTATTAATGAACAAATGTTTGATGTTCAGTTATTGTAAAAAACAACAATGCAACCAGTGCAGCAGGATTCTAGTGGTGACACTATTTAATTACTGTAGCAGTACAGTTAGTCATGTAAGATCATCAGCGGATATCTTATTGTCTGCTCATGTGCAAGTTACCAAAAAAAACTCCCCATGAAGTTCAACCGTATGTGTTGAGCAAATATCTTAAAACATACCCGGAAGTGAACAATCTTTGTGTCCGCTTTGTGATAGTTAAGCAAGTGTGGTTTTTCTCATGCACAACAATAAATATGTAATTTATGACTGTGACTATTGGTGGCATCAGACACTTTATGGGTACTGCATTAAAGTGTCTGGTTATATAAACCGCAATGTTCAGCATCTGAAGCAGACTGGAAGGTGAACGAAATCGCCATGTGGACTCTCTTGGTTCTCTGCAGTGCGATTGCCTTAGATGGAGTGCAAGGTATTGTCCACTATTTTCCTATTGTTATGTTTGTCACGTTTGTTTTTGGATTATGGGTTTTTGGCTGTTCTTGGTCTCTGGTCTTTAAATACTCTGATCTTTTGTCCTGTTTGTTTGTTCCTCTCGTAATACTTCAGGTGCCGACCGCTTCCAAACAACTGGGGAAATGCCTCCAACAACACACGGTTTTCCAGGTTCAAAAACTACCTACTACTAAAAATAATGCAACTATGATTGAGTGTTAACTGTCCTGCGTACATCTAAAATGTGTTTTGCCTTACCCTGTCGCTATCTGGATGGCCTGGTTGAAGTGCTTCAATCAGTTTCAGCTAAATCAGTCGTTTACTGGAATAAAAGTGCAAAGATCTGATGATCATCATCTTTTGATCTGAATCACAGTGTGTGTTGATGCTTGCCTTTAAGCGTTTGTCTCTCTGTCTTTCTACTTTTGTGTGTGTGTTTTTTTTTTTAAATCCATCAGTTACTGCAACAATGGCAGATCTTGTGACGGATTCTGCTGCACCAGGTAAAATAAGTACCACCAAAATAAGAAGCATAATTTCAGATCAAGGTTCTGTTTTTCTTTATTAATACCTAAAAAAAATGTTTTTTCAAATAAATGGATCGCTCTGGATAACTTGCAGGTATAGACTGGTGTTACATGTTATAAAGAGGCTGCACTATTTAATGGAGAGGCAAAGTGTTGACGTCCATATGACAACATTTTTTAACTGTAAGCATTACTGTCACAGAATTTATAATGTCACCCCGTGTCTCACAGCTCGGCCCTCGTGTTATAGCAACTGTGGGGGCCACATGGGGAGCTGCTCCTGCTCAAGCTCTTGTCAATACTATGGCACCTGTTGCTACGACTACCACTGTAAGTGCCAAGCCACCAAAATCCACAGCGTTAACAGGTTCTGCATCTCTCTCATGCTGAAGTCTGTCAAATCCCTCAGTGCTCATACGGACATGGTGTGATTACAGTGTTTGTCTACAGTTGCAGATTAAATATCATGATGTTTGAACACAGTTTTACTGGGGCACTTTATTCTCTCTTCCCATCATGTAGCTACCTGCCAGACAACAACTATCAGACCTGTTAGACCAACCACAGGTATGGAAACCTCTCAACAACCTACACGCAAAAGAGGAAACTATATCATCAATTACTGAATGTTCTCTCTCTCTCAGATTGGTACTCATGTCGAAACAACTGCGGCCGGCACCTGGGAAGCTGCTCCTGCAGAAGCTCTTGCCGATACCAAGGAAACTGCTGTTATGACTACAACTGTGAGTATAATGTCCATCAAAGCTCAGTGATCCCAACTACGACTGAAAAGCATCTTGCATCACGCTGACATGCACAAATACTTTTTCTCAACAAAAGACCTTCAGAAACAAATAGACTGAATTATCACTGACTGTACAGTGTTGCAATCTTCTTCTACTCTTGATATAAGGTATTTCCTTCTACATCTCCGCACAGTTGGCCAATGATTGCGTAAAGTGGGAGTGAATGACGGACTGTCAGTTTAGAAAAATGGTCAGACACAGCAGCCTCTCCAATTCTGATGTTGTAAAGGTGTGGGAGAAGGGCGTTTCCACAGCTGTTGAACCAAAACAAGCAGTTCTGATGGAGGATACGTGCACCTTTACCTCCCTGACATTATAGCCCCCTGACTGAAAGAGTTTCCTGCAACTCAACAACAACAAAAACAGAGATTATTGTCATCACTGCTTAAAGTCTCAGTAGCAGGAAACACGTCTTCATTAAGCCTGTCTGTCTGTCCAGAAGCCTGACCAGACTCTCCACTAAAGTAAGACGCTTCCTCTCTCAGCCAGATGTAGAAAAAACATCATTTAGATTATTGCAATCTCTTATTTACTTAAACAAGTGCTGGCTGACCGGACAACAATACGGATATGATGGGACAATTTTTAGTTGCTCACAGTTGCAGAATTAAGTAATAGCAGGTGTAACATATTGTAATAATTCTATTCTCCTTTCTTTGTCATTTAGCTTACTGCCAGACAACTGCCCCAACTGCCCCAACCACCACAGGTATGAACATCTCTAAACAACCTAGACTATATTGGAATACATCAGCCCACCATTATTCTGCTAGCAGGAGAGATTAGCTAAATGTCTGATCACTGTTCTCTACCATGTCTCTCAGGTCAGCCCTCGTGCCGGTACAACTGCGGCCGGCACCTGGGAAGCTGCTCCTGCTCCAGCTCTTGCCGATACAATGGAAACTGTTGTCATGACTTCCACTGTAAGTATTGTGTCATTCAAACCTCAGTACACTTTCATCACTGTATCCACCAACAAGCAATACTGAAACCCATATTGTTGTTGTTGTTTACTTCAAACAGCCTACTGCCAAGCCACAACTGACATGACACCCACAGGTAGGATCATCATGTGCGTACCACGAGCCTGCTGCAAATATATTTCACTGTAATGACACTTGTGTTATGTTGTCCACCTTTAGCAGGCCCCTGTGGAGGCTCTCTGTTCGGCTCTGGTAACTTCTCCAGCCCGAACCACCCGAACCTCTACTACAACAACGCCTACTGTGTCTGGCAGCTCAGGGCCACGTATGACCAAAGAATCTTCCTGTCATTCACGGACCTGCAGTGAGTGAACAATAGACTGCCTGTTGGAGATCATTTGTGTGAATAACCAGTATTATTATGTGAACTACAAATATATAAAAAAATGTCATGACAGGAAGTATTAACTTGTGGAGAATTAGGCTCTCAATTGATATCAAAGACTCATTTGAAGTATTATTGGAGTTTTGCTTCAATAAGTTAGTAATTTATGGATTTTATCATTTTAAAAAACCCAACAGATTGGAGAACTGCTGCTCCTGTGACTATATTGCAGTCTACGATGGGCCGTCTGTTAGCTCACGATATCTGGGGAAAGTGTGCAACAACAACAACAACAACAACAACAGTAGTCTGAGTACCTTCTACTCCACCTCAAACTACTTGACTGTGCTCTTCCGGACCGATAGCTCTGCGGTTGGCCGAGGGTTCAACGCTGACTTCATAAGCTCTTTGCCACCAAGCTCAGGTAGAATCATGGTAGATTTAATCGGAAGGGTCTGACAAAAAATCTTGGTTGAATCATTTGGTGCGCAGCGGTGCCGTGCACGAAATGCAAACTTCACAGAATTGTAACACGCTCACAATGTTTTAGCATGTAATGTCTTCATTTAACACAAAAGTACAGCTGAAGCTGACAGTTGTTGCGATATTTCAGTCTGGACCGAAGCGGTGGACAGCCCAACAGACCCTCGAACCGCACCACCGGCACGGCTAAAGACTTAAATGTTGTGTAATCTTACAGCTTTATCCTAAAAGTGATCACGCTGTTGTAAATATCTTGTGAACGTGGTCCTTTGTCAGGTCGAGTGGACTGTTCCTCAGACAACATGAACATTGTCATCCAGAGGACTTACCTGAACTCTCTCGGCTACGACGGCCATAGTCTGTACCTCAACGACCCGAACTGCAGACCCCAGGTTTCAGCCTTTCAGGTGGTCTTCAACTTCCCCATTAACACTTGTGGCAACGTTCGAAAGGTAGACAACTCATCACCTTCTGGAAAACATCAACATACATACAGTACTTCCTGATACAAATCGGTGTGATGTAAGAAGAGAGTGTGACCATCTTCCACTATATTCTGCCTTGAACAGTTTGAGAACGGCAGAGTT
Organism: Melanostigma gelatinosum; assembly: GCF_949748355.1. Taxonomy (NCBI): domain Eukaryota; kingdom Metazoa; phylum Chordata; class Actinopteri; order Perciformes; family Zoarcidae; genus Melanostigma; species Melanostigma gelatinosum. The sequence continues at coordinate 8,464,897 of NC_136645.1, forward strand.
GTGTACATCAACACTCTCCGTGCCTACACCTCCAGCTCCAGCTCCGGGGAGATCACTCGGCAGTCTCACCTTAAGATGAGCGTGGGCTGTCGGATGGATCAGGACTCAGTGTCCCAGATCCTGTACATTGTCAGTCACCATGACAACAGCAGCATTACCGGCACAGGCAGATTCAATACCAGCATGGACTTCTACACATCCAGCAGCTTCTACTATAAGGTGTTTTCGGGTGTTTGTGAAGAAAATCCCGCATGTAAAGACGTGCGTGCCATGCTGATGTTTTGCTTTTACACTCACAGGTGACTCAGGTCCCATACGAGGTGACACTCAACCAGAACTTGTATGTTCAAGTGGACCTGAGGAGGGGCGACAGCTCCCTGGTCCTCTATCTTGACACCTGTGTGACCTCACCATCGCCCCACGACTTCCAGACCAGATCTTACTACCTGGTCCGCAACGGGTAAGATGAGAGTCTGCTTTGCCACATTGTAGATTAAGTAACTAATGCTACTTTATACTTATACTCCACTACATTTATTGTACAACTATAGTCACTTTACAGATTTAGATTATAAATTGCAGAAGAAGAGTTTTCGGCCTGTGACTCTTTACAAAAAAAAGCAGTTGGGGCTTCTTTTTACTTTTCAGAGGTCTAGAGGTTGTCAGCAGTTCACCAAAGAAAGATTTCCCTGATAAAGTCCAAAAAGCTAAATATTAATTTGTGTAGCAGACCTACTTTTGTTTCCTAGCCCAATAATTTAGTAACGATCCCTCAGATTAATCTGGTGACTCTTTGGAGGCCAGACACCTCACATTGCACTGGACTAACTAGCTGCACCAAAAATACACTTATTCATTGATGTGTCAGTATAAATAATCAACAATGTAACATTTACTTTGATACATTAGTAAATTATGGTTTAGTACTTTTACTTAAGTCGGACTTTGAATGTGGGACTTTAACTTGTTTTTTTTGTTTTTTACATGTGGAACTGGTACTCTTACGTACATAAGGGATCTGACTATATACAACAACAAAATAAATACATACATGTAGTAGCATTGTCCAGAAACACCGTCTCTTGTTTCACCTTTAGCTGCCCTGTGGACAACAGCTACCAGGCCTACATCACTGGCAGCCGTGCCTATGGCCGTTTCACATTTAAGGCCTTCCAGTTCCTGCGAGCCACAGAGTCGGTGTACATCCAGTGCAAGGTGCTGATATGCCAAGCCTCGGACTACAACTCCCGGTGCCGCCGCGGCTGCAACAAACGTGCGGCCAGAGACCTGGGGTCAGAACACGACAGCCACACTCTGGTCCTGGGTCCCATCAAACTCAAAGGTCTGTGTCTATTTGCACCTCGTTTAGAATCCGATAGCGGATCAGTTGAACAAACATATTAGGTTAGCAGTAAAGTAAGAGTCTCGTGATCTCAAGGTAACACGAGAATAAAAACACATTTTTCTTCGCCAGACCCTGAAAAAAAGGAAGAGGAGGCTCATAAGCAGAACCAGGCTTAACTTGATCCTACAATGAGAGGCTTCAGTCATCATTCTGTCGGTCGTGACACTGAATCATACTCACCATTTACTTTCCCTTTGTCACAATACCTGATTAAAAGCATCATCAAAAGACAATGTGTGTTGGTGTATTTCATTACTGTTAAATGAACATTCAATACGAATTAATAACACAACTATTATCGACTTCGGTTCTCGAATACAAAGAAGACAAAAGACGAAGTGCAACTCAGTTAGAAAACACTTTACTTATAAATTAGTAAGATGAATCCATCTCACAATGAAATGATTTGCCATCCCAGAGGGAGCGAGTGCTCGCCATCATTACCTATGACCCTACGAGACACACACACACACACACACACACACAGAGAACATAAGGCAGTCGTTACTGGGATGCCCCTTGTTACTGGTTAGCATGGCAACAAGGAGATGGTCCTTAAAAAAAAAAGTGACAATGTTCTCCACGCACGTTGCTAAGCAACAAACAACAGTACCCAAGACGACGAACAATCTTTTGCTAAAGTAGCAGTCGTACTGCGACATGAGTTTGCTTCTTCTTTTTTTTGACACTGAACATCTATCCAACAACTCAGAATACAATACTCAGTAAATAGTCTGAAAAGCACTGGGATCCATTTGATGAACGGGGGAATCTCAGCGTGTGTGTTGTTATCACGAAAGGTAGAAAAACCGTGGCATCCCCGGTGCTACGTGAGACACACGAGACACAAGACGGGATGATTCTGTCCTAAACACACAGACACGGGATATCAAAGTGACTCCGTACAATATCAAAACATCAGAAGGTGACACGATGTGATTAAAAAGGATAAGAAACCCGTTCAACCAAAACACGTGAAGTTACCATGATGCTGGTCAAGGAAGGGCACTGAGTGAAGGAACGTCAAGAACAACCCAACTTCTACTAAATCTAGTTCGACAACTTAACCGACTGACCTAAAACCACCGATACAACGTTTGGCCGGCTAGATGCCGTCCACATATTTTAGATTCCAAAGTGTCTTAGCAGCGTTTATGGAGCAGAATTTTGGCAAAAAAAAAAGAAAGAAAGAAAGAATGGCTACCATAGAAAACTACAATGGCCAAAGTCTTTTTCTAAGGTTCTGGGCCTATTCATCACAGCAAGAAGAGGATATTTGAATGAAATCTATTAATCTTCAAAAGTAACAGTCCATCCTATCTTGGACACACAAGAAAGTGACTATGTCAGGCACTGCAAAAGAATAGTAGTAATGCACCAAGCACTGAAATAAGTTCAACAAGGCTAAAGTAAGATGACTCTGGCATCAGTGTCACCGGAGCCATAATTGAACATTCCAGGGAGGTTGAGAACTCATTTAGTTTCTTCTGTTTTTGTATTTTTCTAAAGGGGACACACTGTTGAGGGTGAGAGTCGATTTGCTGTGTGAACAGCAGGAGTGTTATCACGTGTTGTCTGTCTGTTTTAGCTCACGTACTGAAGAGAAGCTTCAACGTATGAACAGCAGTACATTTCTGAGCTATGTCTAACTTGATAAATTGCTACATTAAATAAGGTTAATGAATTTGGCCAAGTAGGGAAGTTGTTTTTCTGATTTATCACACCACAAATAAATTCTCAACCTGTTGAAAACACTGATCATCCCTTTATAATACACTTGAATGGGCACCTTCAATTACACATTAAACCATCTGAATGTTGACATTATACAACTTTCAAAGGCTAGGCTACATCAAGGCCAAGTAAAAGACCAATAAATAAAATGACTATGGAATTAATAAAACAAATCTGTCCTGTTGAAAGTTCTTTCAAAGTTTTACTCAGTCATCCATCACTTGTGCTGCCCGCGGGCGAAGTGGCAGGCAAAGTCGTACTTGCTCTTGCACTTGTGGCCGCAGATGTTGCACTGGAATGGGTTCTCGTAGCCATGGCAGCCCATGTGGATGGTGTAGAGGATGTTGTCGGGGAAGTAGATGTCACAGTGCTGGCAGTGATGCAGCATGTGGTGGTCCTGGAGAGGGATGGACAGGCCTGGGGCCGGTGTACTGGGTTGGCTGTTGGAGATACTGGGGGTACTGGTGCGCCCACTGTGCTCGCTGCAGGGTCCCCGTCCAGGGCTGCAACTGCTGTGGGGAGGAGCCCGGGACTCCGGGCTGATTGGGGAAGAGGAGGAGGCATGGACCATGCTGGCAGGCACAGCCACGGGAGCTGTGGCAGGGTGGGGCTGCTGGATGAGGAAGGGCTTTTCATCTACGATAGACTCTGCTCCTGGAGACATAGGAGGCGGAGGCTGAGGCTGAGTCTGGTCCTGGGACTCAGAAGGGAGGCTGGCCAACTGGCCTGCCAGGGTGGACAGCTGGTTCAGTGGGTTATCCATAACCATATCATGGTGATGGTGATTTTGATTTGTCGAGTGCCCGTCCTCCACTGCGTGACCCTGACTATCGTACGTCTCCTGGCGTAAGTGGGGCAGCTCATGCGAGAAGTCGTTCACATTTTCCGCCTTGTGCACCACCATAGAAGGGGGGGTAAAGTTGATGAGGACTCGACGGCCGTAGCCCAGCGAGCTGGCCTTTTTCTGTAAAACACTCAACATCTTCTTGTGGGAAAGCGAGCGAGCACCTTTCATTGGCAGGAGTTTGTGGCGTCGACGCCGATGGTGCGACAAGTTGCTACGATCGCTGCAGCGGAAGGAGCACAGCTCACATTTATAAGGCTTCTCACCTGTGTGCGATCGCATGTGGGCCTCCAGGTGGCGCTCGTAGGCCGAAGCAAATGGACAGAGGTGACAGCGATGCGGTTTCTCTCCTGTTTAATTGAAGGAAAAAACAGGCCGATTAACAAAAACGCTTCAATTTCATCCCTTGAAAATGAACTATTAACACTTACCTGTGTGAATTCGGATGTGCTCAATGAGTCTCGCAGTGCCTCTGGTTGCATAGTTGCAGTAGCGGCACTTGAGCTTGCCGTCGTAGGTCCTCTCAAAACCATCCACCAGGATCCCCGAGCTGTCCTCCAGTGACATGTCCACTGAGGGGTGATCCAGTCCATTCTGACTGCAGTCTGCATACAGGACCATGAGCAGGACATTTATAATATGAAATTATATACCACACAAATATGATTACACTTTACTATCGAAGGAAACAAAGGATTCTTGATGCATTTAAACAGGTGGCATTCCATTGGATTACAAAAAACATGTAGCCCAACACTTCAGTTACATTTGTGTTGAACTGCATACAAGTGGCACTTTGCAAACAGGACAGTGGTTCACAAATGGTGTGATTTACAATACCAATGTATCACAGACGACACATACTGAAGGATCATGGGGATAATTGCACCACATCCAGACGCCTAAAAAGTGCTGAAGATATATCGACTTGTTGCAAAGAGTGACACACAGCTAGTTACCTGGTGGCAGCTCGTCCTCCTCCTTGACGCCGCTGACAGAGCCTGATATCATGTTGACATGCTGAGTCTGCTGGCTCAGATACTCCTGGAAATCCTTCACAAAGTCGAGCGTGTCCGGCTTTTCCTCGCCCATCGAAGCAAAGTGATGCAAATGTCCCACACTACGAAGACGTTTAGACTTGAATTACTGATGCGCAAAGGTTGAGAAAGCCGTTTTTGAAGCTATGCAGACGCAGCAGACAGGATGATCCTGGAAATATGTGTAAGACAAGCAGGAACTCGGTGCGATCCGATATCTGGTCGGTCGCTCTTACACACCAATCCTCATCGTCGTCATGTTGTTTCCAAAGCTACGTACGCTACGTTAGCCAGACAGCTAACGCTAGCTTATGGAGGAGAAAGCATCTTTGTCAACAGCCACGTCGGTATCCGGTCGACACGCTCATTATTTACATCGTATGTTACGCGTTTGAGTCAATCATCAAGAGTACTTAATTGTTTTAAAATTGTCTTTCTGTCGAATCACTTTTAGAACCTGTTAAGTCAAAACAATCAACCAGTTGGAGGGGTGAAAGTTCACTCAGTGTGCACCGCTGAAAACCGTCCCGCCACCAGTTCACTGTGCCCGCAAAGGAAGGTTCCTACCAGTGACGCTTTAATTAATGAGCATGTCCATATTGCTGTAGGCCTACCAAATCAGCTTTTCAGACATGTTTATTATATACTAAACCAATTTAAGTGAGAAAATTCTGGTTAAAATGAAAGTGTAATCTCTCATTTTGTGTCAAGTGTCAAAAGGCGTGACCAGCCCGTGACCAACATGTTGTCTTTAGAATGAAGCCATACAACTATATATAAACAAGCAAAATCATGACTAAAGTGGAAATTACTCTTGACATGTGTTGTCATTTTGTCTGTATCTCTATCGTATGGTGTGCCGTAATGAAAATGCGCCTTGCATTGTAATTAAAAATACACCTTCAAAAATGTACGTTGTCATCCAAGCACAATAGCATTTCTTTTTTACAGAAGTGTTTTAAACACCATCTCCTGCCACCAAGCCAATAATGTTAACTGATAGCATATCCATTCACATCGGTGACATGACACTTTCAAACGTAGAGCTTGCAATTACACGCAAAGTGACAAATGAGGCACAACAATCGCATTACTTTCAAAAGCTATTGACTCATTCATGTTTTATCACAATCAATAATTTACCAGTAAGCGCTCTGTGAAGATCGCATTGCCCCATTTGTGTCAAAGTTGTTGGAAAACCACTGAGGAGAAGATGATAAACGACTAAGTTGTGCGAGGCTGGCTGCGGTATCCTTTTACCGCTTACAACTGCTACCGTCAGAGCAATAGTATTACAGCAGTAATGTAAACCTGTCAATTCTGTACTTTGTAACGAGTCACATGTTTTTGTGTTGAAAATGTATCTACCTATATCGTGACGGACCGTGTGTATTATGTGTTTGTCTGTCACAAAGAACAATTATAGACTATTTTAACAGAACATTCTTTTGACAGGTACACTTGTCCTGCATGTTCACCTGCTGTTGGCTGGCCACTTGTGAGTACAGTTCGACATCTGGACACTAGATGGCGCACATGTCTCAGTGGTGAAACAGGTACCGTACTTCCCATTCTACCATATGAGAGAGACAAGTACTCCACATGACACAAGATACAATACATGTGGGCTAGTATTGTTCATAAGTCTTCACCCTGACTTATCAAGATTACACAGACCGTGGCTATCATTGTATAGAAAGCTCAGTGTCCTCTCTGTGTCAGCTGTCAGTCCCCGGGGACAGCATGTACAGGACCAGTGGAGGACATGACAGTCGACCCCATCAGTTGAACCATGACCGCAGCGAGCGGCCAATTACGCCACCTTCTAACAGCCTGTCCACACTAATGTTATTTTATTGCAATTTAATTATGCTCAGGTTTCCACCAGGGCCAGATCCTGTTGAATAATTTACACACAGCCACAATGATTTGTCGACTCCTGAAGACAAAGTGTGCACTTCTCCGTGTGCTCACTTGTTTGAATAGTTTTGTTTTTAATTCCTTTTAATATTAATAATTAAAACAATCATCGTATGTTGTATTTCAGGCATTTCCTGCAGTTATAGAGCCAATGTAGCCTTTGGTTTGGAGGACAGATTTCTTTAGGGGGATAATTGGTCAAACTTAATTTCACATTAATGACATGTCCACGTGTTAAACTGTTCTTTTAAAGGGCAGTGCGCATTTATTAACGAGAATACGAGCAGGTAATACTCTAATAGAGTTTACTGAGGCTGGCATTTACACCCAATAAGGCTGCGTTCGCACTGATGGAAACTTGAGTACAAGTGACTCCAGCTTTGTTGAAAAACTGTGGATGTAATATAAATCAAACACGCTAATCCAACATTTCTGTCTCTTTTGATACAATTGACACAATTGCTCATATACTTAACATTTTGTGAAGGCCTGACTTGAACTCAAAACCTTCACAAGACTAATCTAAATAATATGAGCGCGTGTAAATATACACACAGGCTCGTGTAGAATGGGCTCAGGGACAACACCTGTCTTTGAGAAGGTTGCAGTGTTATCCACTTGCTCTGATTCACATTTAAAAGGCCTGAATGAAAAGGTTCCCTTCTCCTCTTAACCGCTTGATTTACAGGCTGTTTGTGGTTTAACGCCACACAAGACAATTGATTTGCTCCTCCTCTCCTGAAAGAAATTGGAATTTAATTTAGAGAAGGTCTTCAGCAGTTTTTAAAGACTTGGTGTCATTTGTTGGGCTCGTGTAAAAGCTGCATTCGAGATTACCCTTCTGGAAAAGCTTTTCAATCCTAGACAAGTGCAGCCATAGTAACGGTAGACAGGAGCCTCTTGGAGGCAGAAAGGTGAAGGGGGACTTTGACAAGATTTATTCTTCTCCTACTGAGACTGTTTCTTTCTTGAGGTCTCCGGCTCCACGAGTAGCATTTGAAAAAGAACTGAGAGGTGGGGGATAGGATAAAGGAGGTATATATTAAGCTTTTCTTTCCTCTCACCACTTAATTTCCTTGCAGGCGCGCCTTGCGCCGTTGTAATGAATGTAATTGCCGCCTTTGATGAGAATGCTATTATCTGGATCACACTTTACATGGGCAAACAAGACAGCCCCCCCCCTCCACCTCCACCTCCCATTTAACTCGGCAACGAGACCCCCCAATTATGCAGGGAACAAGTGGCTTTTCATAAAGCCAGCGTGTCGCTCTTGATTGGTGAGGCTTGGAGCCGGCTACATGTGGACAAAGGATAGATTAGATGTGATATAGGCACACCAAAAACCCCATTTCCTTGATTAATTTCCTGCATGCCTCACAGAAAGGGCCCGCTCTCTCCCCGCTGAATTCTATCTCTCCTTTAAAGACAAACTTTCATCTTTTGATAGATGTGGCAACTCAATGGACAGACAGACATTTTATTGACCCAAGTTTGACCACAGCTGCCTGGGCTTTAGAAGGGAACGTGGAGAGAAAAAGAGAAATGTTTCACTTCAGCGTGGGAGGATAATGGGCTTATTTTTCTTATAAAAAGCTCAAAATCGTACAGTATTTCTGCCCTCAGCCAGGATCAACTCACTTTTCATGCTGATCTTTTTGTGCTCTCATGTCATTACCCTCAGCTCACACACACACAGTCATCCTCTTTCTCCGTCTTTCACACACCCACACACAGAAGCACGCTAAACACCCATTTGATAATAGTGGCGAACAGATATGATGGGACTTTATGAGGCGATGCCCGATAAAGCTGCTGTCACCTTAGGAAGTCGAAGTGTTCTTCTGACTGCCTTATTACCGTATTAAAGCACCACTCTACACATTCACACACACCTCAGCTTGGCTCTGACAACCCAGCGTGATTCTGTCCAATATTCCACCAGGCTGAAATATCGAGAACAATCAAATCGACTGTCACAAGTGACAAATTATACTATTACTCCTCAAAGATTGTCATCCTTGAAATGTATTCATAGCCATTTCTTCTTTATCGGTGAGTGATTGCTCCTCAAAGCAAGCAATTCCCCAATGATTAATTGGTAATCAATTCATTTGACTATCATGCTTTGAGAATGGCTCCAAGGGATCAGCAGCATTGATCACTGGAAATCACGTGCATATATATGTCCAACAGTAACTCATGGTGCTGTTGGGTATGATGGATGCCGGCTGCCCGACCACCTGACTCTTAATGGTTTATACCATCAGAAACAGGTTGCCATCCGGACCCAGTCACGACGGAGAAAGAACTGGCCAATATTTTTGACTGAAGTGGCATTTTAGCAGTATTTATTTGATAGTGTTACTACCAAAAGCATGGGCCACAAATAAAGAAGATAGTATGATAGCTTTTGACTGGCCAGCCAGCTCCCGACGCGAAATGAGGTGTCCAGTTGTGAGTTATTGTGGCCAAACGTCATTTGTACAGACTGAAAAGTGGGGACATTTTTCTAGCCTGTCACTCTATGGCTATAGCTCATTGTCCTGAATGATGCCTCTGAACGCAGTTGCCCTAATACGAGCATTTCACTCGCGCCGCGAGAGGGCCGATAATGGATTAGCCTGTCCATAGGAAGATAATATAGTGCGTCCACTGGCACATCTTTAAACACTGTTGGGTCACAGGTAGAGTGTCAACTCTCAGCATGTCTGCTCACATCTAGCACTGATTTTCGGACTAAAACAAAAATAAATATCTATTTTTTTAGGGCCGCAACTAACAATTATCTGCCGATTACTTTTGTTAATTAATGGGTTAATCAATTTATTTTGTCTATGAAATGTCCGAAAATAGTGAAAATAAAATAAAATAAAAAACATTTAACAAATGAAATATTCAACTTGCTCGTAAAATATATTTAGCGTACCTCCACATAAGACATGAAGCAAATCCTGCATGTTTGTCATTTTTACTTGAAAAAGGATTGATCAACTCATGGTTTCAGGTCTACTCTTTAACTTTTCACACATTTTTCATCCTCTGTTTTATTCTATTCCTTTAAAGAACTATTTATGTACCTTTTGATTGACTTGCCTTTCTTTTATATATTGTCTTTTGATGTTTTATGTAAAGCAATTTCAAAAAGCAGCGAGTAATAAAAAAATTCTCCACCCGTTTATGGTCATAAAATCGTTCAAAAAATACTGGAGAAACTTGTTTCTACCTGACAGAAGTTCATTGTGATGTTTTATGAAACATCAATCTTTTTTCTTCGCAGATTAAGATCCCTATAATAATCACAATGCATCAACATCAATATGAACAAAACCGGTCTCGGTATTCCTCGGGGAGCTCACGGCTTTAAAAACTAGAAATTAGCTTTGAGTTTGGATCTCTGTATGGATCCGCGGCAGTAAAGAGGTGTCTGAATTGGACAGTCCTGCTAATGTAAGGGAAGTTTTAGACTAATGAGGCTTCTGCCCTTTGAGGATATTGATCAAACCCAATCTGGCCGGGAAGGATTTGCTTCCCTGATGCAATATTAATAATGTATCAACATCATGAACAAAACTGGTCCAAGTAATCCTCGGGGAGCTCACAGCATTAAAAACTCTAGCACACACTCTAAATTAGCTGCTGAGTTTTGATCTCTGTATGGATCTGCTGGAGTGGCTGTTGAGTCTGAGTATAGAGGGGTCTGAATAGGACAGTTATACTAATGTGAGGGAAGTTTTAGATTAGGCTTTTGCCCTTTTAATGATGTTGATCAATCTGGTCAGAAACATGTTCCAATGCTGTAATATTAATGACGTATCAACATCATGAACAAAACTGGTTGCAGTATTCCTCGGGGCACCTACGGGATAAAAAACTTCAAAGCTCCAACAAATGTGAGGCATACTTTAGAGGTGCAACATCCAAGATTGGGAGCTGATTCTGATTCTGGCGAGCTGGTGGCTCATAGCTAACAGTGCTAACAGCACGAACAATGCAAACTATGGTGAAAGAGCTGACAGAGCTAACAGTGTTTACCGGAGGGGAAACCGGAGGGTGGGTTGGGACTGCGTTATCAGCAGAGCAGCAGCTGTGAGGTGGTGCACGCTCACGTGCGCCAACATGCACTAAAAGCATGCGGGGCCGGACCGGCTATGTCAACATAGCAAGAAGAAGCTCCAATAACAACACACACAGAGGGAGAGTGACTTCATTCTCTGCTCAGGAACATGGATCCACATTTACAGAGCTAATAGTTCTTGTTTGTTGTTTGACAAGTGCCTTTTCTTATTTTCCACAACAAATGTTTTGCTGGATAAAATCTGAGGTTTAGTTTGAAAAAATAATTTATATTTCCTTATAATTAATCTAATGATCATCTTAACTTTATTCCACTGAATATTTCAGATAAATCCTTCCAAAGATGTTATGGCATATTTAACTTTATGATGAGTAATTTAAAAGAAAAGAAAAAAAACGAGTGATTCAGTGTTATGCTCAAATAACATACAACATCCTTGAGAATTACATCAACTACAATATCATATTACAATTTGAGGTACTACAGTGCTATTGCTTTGTCAAAACCCCCCACAATATTTCAAAGTTAAACATCAAATGAGTTTTGTTTTTCCAAACAAAAGGCACTTTATCAATAGACTCACAGTTAATGATGAAACCACTCGGACCCAGAACAATTTCCCATCCTCTCCTGCTGTTCTCTTTGTCCTTGACATTAGCCAGAGGCCATCACTACAGATGCAGTTGGGTTATTTTAGTTTGATGATGACAGATAAAACTAAAAAAATGCAGGTTGCAAATGATAACAGCCAGCAATATATGTATACTGTATAACCAACAGCTCTGTACAGTCAAGAAACCTTCATTTGACATTTTTTTAAAGATGTAACGTAACATAATCTTAATATAGGTAAACAATCTGCCACTTGATACTTGGGTAGAAAGCAATGTTTTACGTGCCATTTTCTGTCTTGTTTTAATATCACACATTCCTGACACAAAGGAAACTGCACAAGCAAGATAAATTATTACATCTTACCGGATATGTGAAAATACAAACAGTCCCGTCATTAACAACCATTTGTGACCCGACAAGGTCTCCAATATTTCTCAACAACAGAATACAGAGAGTCTGTGACCAACGTAAAGCAGGTCGGACACTCCATCATAGACTCGTACAGATAAGTACATTAACAATAGTCACAAATAAACCTTATAGATATGAGTTTTAGGCTTCAGCGCCCAGAAAGCACACCAGCCTCCGTTTGAAGCTCCAGAAGCTGCTTCCTCTCCCTGCAGTGGCTCCATCTCTGGCCCTCCTGCAGGCATCGTTAGCCAGACGATGATGGGAGCCACCGGGGTTATAATGGGAGGGTTGACTGACCCCTGACCCCCTATCGATCCGCTGGCTGTGTCCAGCTGGGCCTCCCCAAACCCAGTCAGCTGGAGAGGTGTTTAAAAGCTAACACCCCGGCTGCCATCCACTCCGCTTCACACTCATTAATTACATCATTTACCTGTGACAGTGACAAACCTGCCTGGCCACGCCGCAGTTTATTAGGGTCACTGTATAAAGCCCGGAACAAACCCAGATCAAAAGTGTGTCTGTGTGTGTGTGTGTGTGTGTGTGTGTGTGCATTGGTGAGTAAAAGACCCCATACAGTGGTATTATGAGTATAGATGCATGCAGGTGACTGCTTTGTGCTGGCCTGTCGAGCTCCTTAGTGGGGAAGTTTATTTTCATTCATTTGACAAAGATTGCCAATTTTGTTGTACAGACAAGAATATGAGTGTAGATTCCAGAAACACAGCCGAAAAATATCACAAGCAAAAAATCCCCACCAAAGTTTATCTTTGTGGACCTTGTAAAACACCTCACAAACAACGGTATTTGACATGTTTTTAGATGAAATATAAAATCTTGCGGATTTAAGACCACTTTTTTTATTTATTTTTATGTCTGTACTGTTTTTTACTTTCTATGCCAATTTGCTGACTCAGTTCTTGTCCGGTCTTTGTTGCTTTTGCTGCTCACCAGCAGCTGGATTGTTGTGGCCCTTTCATTCCTCAACTTTTGTTGCTGCCTCTGCATTGCCTCTTATTTCTGCAGGTGTCTCCAGTTCTACATCCGCCTAAAAATCACCCCCGCTCCTCCGCCTTCACCCCCATCGTTTCCTCTTTAAGTACCCCCCCCCCCCCCTGTTCTTTTTACTATAGCCCTCAACACAATAAAACACCATTGGTTTCCTCTTGCCATACCTTTTCCTCTGCACACTGGTATTTCAATCTCGACTCAATCGAGAAGGCTGACCTGCAGATATAAAGAATTGGCTTTAAGGCTTTCGAAATGGAACTAAATCTGCTGCAGGTCACACTGGGGGAAAATAAGCAGCAAATGTAAGTAAGCATGAAATAGTTTTTCATAAATAATCCAAATGACAGCAGGCTTTCTAATGGTGCCAGGGGGCTGTAAAAGAATATGTTGCCAATTTCTCTCCTATTAAAGTGAAACAAAAAGCCAAATACATAACAGTGCTGACGGAAAAGTTGCATACCTGGGCCCGGTGGAGCGGAGATTGAGGACACAGTTGGGTGTTAGAGGTAGTTGGAGGTAAGGTGGAGGAGTGATTGCTAGCCGTACAGCGTATACAGTGGAGGCCTTTCCACTGCAGGAAAAAGAATGCCCCTCCTTCACATCAAATCAATTGTTCACTAACTGCCCCCTTTTCCTGCGTGTGTACAGGTAGGCAGCTTTCATCTGTCCCTGCACAATGTTGATTTGATTTGCACTTGTGTTTTTACAAATAGTCAATACTCCATTTTGACTAATACAAGGGCCTGTAACAGTACACGTCAGCGAGAAAAAGGGAAAGAAGACAGACATTTTATGAAAACAGAAAAGATAAATGCCACAATGTAACGTGCTGCATGGTTTTTATAAAGTCACAGAATCATCCCTCATGGTAACCAGTAGAAAAAGTATTTTTGGTCCTTCACTTCAGTAATATTGCAATATGAAAATATACCATTCAAAACAAAAGCACGGACTTCAAAATGTCACTTCAGTAAAAGTACGTAAAAAGGGTTATTAGCTAAATGTACTAAGAGTATCACAAGTAAAAGTACTCCCTGTTTAGTAAAGAGATGCTATGAGTTTTATACTTATAATTTGATGATTATAACTGATGCATCCATGTATAGCTTGGATTATACATTTGTTGGTTGAGGGGGAGGTCATTTGAACTGTTCTATTTACTGTGAGTAGTTTTAGGTATTCTGTAGTAAAATCATAATCTATAAAGTAAGTAAATCTGTTACTCAAATAAAGTGCCTCAAATGTGTACTTAAGCACAGTACTCAACTTTAGTAAATGTACCACTGAAGATAACCCTGGTATATCATTTTGTCTGCTTTCAGTACAGTTCTCTTGATTGATTTAATGGTTATTAATTCCTCCAAAAAACAAAGTTGCATGGACAAGGTTGAGGCAGACTGAGTTTTTATAAAACGGTCACATTCTATGAGGCTGGTGCATACGTGAATGGGTGAAAAATAGATGTTACATATGTGCTACCTCAGTAATAACACATTTGATTGGGCTGTGTGTGTGTGTGTGTGTGAGAGAGAGAGAGAGAGAGAGAGAGAGAGAGAGAGAGTGAGAGAGAGAGAGAGAGAGATTTGAAGTCCCCTTGAGTCAGAATCTGTTATTTATTGCTATTAAATGGTTAATTTTCCTGGGTGCCCTGAGGACTTTGGGGTGTGTTAAGATGTGTGGAAGATAGAGTTGTCAAGGGTTGGTGTGAATGCTTGATGTATTAGGAGAGCAATTCTGAAAGATCCATGAGGAATTGATGCTGGTGGGTCGTATATTTCTTGTTTACAGTACAGAAGGAACATTATATGACTCAGATGGATAAAGTACATTGTATATTCAAGTTTCACAGTAAAGAAACATGGGTGAGAGCATGCACCTTGTGCACCTTTTGACACATGTTCTGTACTGAAAGTAATATTGGTTATGATGAGTAATACATTTAGGCTATTAGATCATTAATACAAATTTCTGGCCCCATATATTTATCTTTACTTATTTGCTTACACGCATGCTGAAATACATAAATACATTGAAGGCATGTCAAAGGAATCTCTCTATCTCACTCACTCACTCAGTGTATGCTTAAATTAAATATGTCTGTGTGTGTGCACAGTCCTCTATTGTCACTCTGCTCAAGTTTCTTCTTATTAGTTTGTCCTGACAGCTGCTGGAGGAGCCATACTAATCAGCCGACAGTAATAATGCTCTTTACCACTCTGCCACACAAGAGAGGGAGAGAAGAGAGTAAACAAACACCAATTACTGTCTGTCACGAGGAGGGGAGTAATCATGTTTGGGTGCTCTTTGTCATCATGTGATCTTCGCTGCACCCACACACCAAACAAGAGGATCAGCAGAGTTGTGTCCATGAGGAGGATAAGAGTATTAATGTCAAGTAGGAAACCACAATTTTTGTCCTCTGACCTGGAGAGTGAGACTCTTGTTGAGTTTAATAGTCTTGTTCCTGTTTTGTGTTTGGTTATTTTCTCTCTTGTCTCTCTCTCTCTCTCTTGTCCTCTTCCGTCCTGTGTGTCAGAGAGCTGCAGGTTTTCTGCTAAGCTGATAGAAAGACAGAAACAAAGAGGCAGCTAAAGTGCTATTAGTTTGATGATTGGTTAGTAGCTCTTATTCCTTGGCCAATGTATTGATTATCAGGAATCAATTATGTCTCATTCCCAACCCATGAGCTGAATCTCAATCCATTTCCCCGAAGTGTGAGAGACGAGACGAAATTGACCCCAGCCCTTATTACTGACCAGAAGATCACTTTTCTCTTTAATGTGGAGTTCTGTCACATAACAGTGGCGCGCACACATCAGTCACTTGCATGTGTTACGGGCCACTGGCTTCAGAGGCTGTGGGGGAGACTGTCTGCCGCCTCTGTCCTGTGGATGCACCCCTTCTGTGGTTCCCGCTCGAGTCGGTTCCTCTGGTCTGCTCGCGGGGGTCTAGGGTAACACTTTCTCATGCCTCTCAGGGTCACATCCTTGATACCAACAGCTCCTCAATTATGCAGTGACACAGAGAGATCAGCTGTCTCTCTGGATGTGGACAAGATAATGTGGTGACACAGAGTGTGCATTACGCTCGTTCCATGGGTCAAGGCCCTACCTCTTAAGAGGACAGTACAGCCGGTTAACCTTCTTTGGATGTGTTCCTTTGAGGCTGGTATTCGGTGCTCACTGTTGAGGTGGAAATTTAAAATCACTTTGCTTATTTGAATCGTTTCGTTCAGTTCAAAGATTTGTCACTGACCGTGTGGTTCTGTCACTTGTCTTCGAAGCTAAATGACAGCATCACAGTTCAGATGCACTTCAGTCTTCAGTTTAGTGCTACGTTCAGTTCAAACAGTACTAAACTCCGCCTGTGCAAGAATGCTGCATTCACACATACAGACACAAAGTAGTGAGTGCAGTCTCTGGCCTCTCATAAACCTCATGAAAGTGTAGTAGTAATAGAAGCACAGCATAGACTTGTGGTCTTTTTTTACCTTAGTATGCAGACTGGAAACGGGTAAACAGCTGGCCTGCCCAAAGGTAACAAAACGTAATTAAATGTGCCTACCAGCGCCTTTAAAGCTCACTAATAAACACACCTTTGTCTAACCTGTACCAAAGCCAAAGTGTAAACATCTAAATATGCCGTTTTAAAATGGATATGTGCTGAACCATTTCTTGTCCTGGACCATTATCTTCCTGGAGTCTCCACTGATAGCCGACATATAGTCCACTACATAAAACACAGTAAGATAACCTTTTCAACACGTTGGTTTTTGTATGAAATGAATGTACAATATATACCTTTGATTGCCTTTTATGTGACCTGGATATAGACCAGTCTTCATGCTAAGCTAAGCTAACTGGCTGCTGGCTCCAGCCACATATTTACCACGAGAGTGGTATCAATCTTCTCATCTAACTTGTGGCAATTATGAGAATAAGTGTATTTACCAAAATGTCAAACTATTCCTTTAATATTGTTTTGCACTGATGAGTTCACAATTATGTGATTAATAAGACATGAAACAAACAAGTTCCATTTTTAAAACTACATTCTTGGTTGAATGGGTCGCCCGGGTCACATTTAGATATTGTTAAGTGGCTTTGAATAGCTCCCTTGATTTCACAGTTCCAAATGACCCGCGATAATCAGGTCATTAAAATGAGCCCATTCTCCACATCTGACACACTTCCACTCCCGCCTCATCTGAATAACAAATCAGCTCTGGAGTGCTTTCTCAAACAGAAAGAAAAAAAGAAAAGAAAAGCGGGAAAACTGACTTTCTCTTTATTTTCAGGTTAACCATATCTCTATATTCAGGAGTAAAGATGGTAAGAAAGCTAGAGGGGGTAAAAAGGTCCTGTCAAAAGTGCCAGTGCCTGTGTGAAAGTACCCGGTTTTCTTAATTCATCCCTTAGGACCGGATAAGTCTATCAATCTGTTAAATTGGAAAGCCATTAGGTGCCCTGGTTTATGTGTTTCAAGCTGTTAACTAGAGGCTGATTGATTGTTGTTCCTTTGATGGGATATGCTGATCTAATCTCACTGTGTGCACGTTTGCAATAAATTACACAATTCATTTCCCCCATTTAGAGGAGGGGGAAAATCACACCTCCAGGCATGCCTACGCTCTGCAGGCAAAAGAGCAGGGAACCTATTTTATGATGCCATTTAGCCAGCAAGCTTTCAGCAATCCCA
This sequence comes from Melanostigma gelatinosum, assembly GCF_949748355.1. Lineage (NCBI taxonomy): Eukaryota > Metazoa > Chordata > Actinopteri > Perciformes > Zoarcidae > Melanostigma > Melanostigma gelatinosum. The sequence goes on from NC_136645.1 coordinate 8,482,644, forward strand.
GCCTTCTTTCTAAACCCCCTCCCTCGCCCTCTACCCCTCCAAAAAATCGAAGCATAATCAAGGTGTATGTTTAGAAAATTTATTGTTATAATTTTCCACCATAATCTCTTCCATTTTCCTGCAGCCGTGCTGACATAGATCATCATCTAAAAACAGAAAATGGATAGCAGTTTAAAATTTATCGGTCTTTGATTCTCAATTATACGTGTTTATGACTTCATCTGTCTTCAGTGACTTCAACCTTTTCCATTATGGTGGAATATTATTTGTACGGAATCCATTAAATTCACAAGGCAGGACTCTAATGGTGGGGCTGCAGCGATTTGCAGAGGGAAAAGTTTTGAAAGGTTAGCTTTAGGAAAAGCGCGGCTGTTATGACACAAGAAATTGCTTTATTGATGGTCTGCTCTGCTGCCTGTGCATTTGGCCATTTGTTACCCGGCCCATATCTATATCTCAGGCTGACACTGATGAGAACTTTTCTGTTGCCCTCTCCAGATTACCGAGTTGTAATGACACATACAGGCAGGCTGGGTAAAAGCTGACGATCACCAGCGTTTTTTTTTTTCGAGGAACAGAGGGTGGATATTGAGGCTTGGTGCCCGGAGGGCTTGGATGAAGCTGCTCATAATAGAGAAAAAGGGCTACATCGCTCCCATGACTGTTTCCATCCAAACCTTACAGACATCATCATCTCCGCTGAGAAACAATAAAGGAAGAGAAGGAGTCATAAAATGTGGATAAAATGAGAGCAGGAGAGATAAAAAGGAGAATACACCTTCTATGTGCCCATATCATAAGTTAGATGCGAACATTGTTGCTTAAAGTGACCATACACTAAGGGACAATTACACCCTCATGTGACTCAAGTAAATTTGCCAGAAGAACTGTCATGCCGCTCCTTAGATACATATTGTTTCCTGTTTCCACAGGAAGTAACAAGATTCCCTCTAGTCAAGTGGCCGCTGAAGTGATCCAACCTGAATGACATTGAGCTCCTTCGACTGGCTGGTGCAAGGGGCCGAGTAAAAGCTAATCAGGCCATAATTCAAGATTCGCCTGGCCACTTGCGATCAATACTCGCACAATCCCAATTAAAGCTTGCTGGGTCAGTGGAGGGCCACCAATTCCTTTACAAGTTAAATGCAATACTTAAATCTAAAGCAATCTCAGTGTGGCCTTCAACGGTTTAATGGCTCGTGCCAACAGGAGAGTGTCCAGTTAAAAGTGCAAAAAGAAGTACACAGGGTCTTGCAGTGATGAATGCCCCCCCTCCCCCCAAAGAAATGCTGACACTTTTAAGTTTCATTTTGAAATACTTGTACCGGTAATGGGAGTATTTGTGCAGTATAATGTTTGTAAAATATCTGAATACTTCCCCCAGCACTACATTAGTCTGACACTTATACTATTACTTTTAAGATAAAAGGTTTACATCAAAAAATGATCAGTTTATAAAACAGGATGTATTTCTGTAGATAAAACTACAAAACTGTTTCAAATGTTGTTAAAGTAGATCCACTCAACTACAACACTATAATGCTACTTTCACATTGATGCATCGGAAATAATAATCCGATGAGTACTTTTAGTTTTGAGACTTAAAGTACATTCGTCAATAATACTTTCTTTTACTTGTAATGGAGTACTTATTCTACTTAAATAACAGATCTGAATACTTCCTCCATGACTACTCAGAACCCACAGTTCCACCTCTACACCACCTCTACACCACCTATTTTCCCCATTTTCCTTCCAGTTTTCTCCCTCTGAGCTTTTGCCGTTGCATCCATGTCTTTCATCACAATTTTGACCCACAGAAAGGAATTCTCACAAGATATCAAAACAAAAATCTATATTTAATATGGGAGCAATTACAAAGCGAAGTTGGCTGCACAGGGCCATTGTCACCAGAGCGCGTGTTTTTCATCAAATAGGTCATTAGACGATGATGGATGTAAACCTATAAAGTATCTAAACTGGACCTTTTAACAAACCACGAGCAACACTATCATTTCTCTAATAGAACCTGCTGACCGTGTCATTCCCTCCTGCCATTTGTCATTTTTCCTTGTGAAATAATCAATATCTGGGCGCTTTGAAATAAATAATATAAAAGTCATAGTAACCTACCCGAGGAGCAACAAAAATAGACTTATGGAGCATTCAGAAGGCCTATGTGGCCTCTGGGCAATGGCTGCATGTTTCCAATCAATGCATAATATGAACTGTATTTTAGTACAGGATCTTAGTTTGTACTGTTTATTTTCAGGGTTTGCATATGTTGTGTTCTTTTCGTCCTCAGTTATGGACTGCAGTTATAGTGGTGAAGTACTGTGGTAAATTTTAATTTGTGGCGTTACCGGTCCCTGAAACAATCTCTATTGCACCATTCAAAAGCACAACCTGGGAATCAGGCCAATGTGATAACAGCCTACGAGAGTCACTTTTATCCAAGGGTTAAAATAATAATACAGCAAAGAGTAGTGATACCTGCACACTGAAGAGCTCCTAAATGATATATTTATTCATTTCATGCACCATTTTGGTCACACAGACCTTCATCAGGCATCAGCTTCTCTGTGTTTCATTTCTGTACATGAGCCCACTGCCTTTCCTTTTAAAAGAATTAAACTTAAATGAATTTCATTTTTCAACAATCTTGATCAAGATTTTGACAACAAGAAAATGTATTATGTCAAAGATTGGTACACGGTGGAAAGTGTGATGTCGGTTAATCACAAGCCTTGGTGCTGCTTTATTGACAAATATTCAGCTCTGTTTGTTTGGGATTAGTACTGTGCAGAGGGTGTCAATGATTTCAATACTGTGTAACTGTGTAAGTATGGATAACATCATGTGACTATCGTTTTTTACAAGAATGTCTCCTCTGATATGGCAGCTATATATCATGACATACAAATGTCTGTAATGTTTGACTTTAAACACCTTAAAGACAAGAATAACGTTAAATGTCTGGGGTCAAATAGTGGCCACTTGTGGAAAAAGTGTCAGATATGTCAGGACTTGAACTAATCTTGACTTTCTAAATTTAGTTCAGGAAGTCCAGCTCTTATAAATAAATATTTTTTTAAAGACTGTTGCTCCAATGCTTGCTTTCTAGAATGCCTAGTTTCTTCTCTGTGTTGTGAATCATATAAACATATAAATACTGCAAAAAAATGTGGGTGAAATTGCAAGAGTTCCCAAGAACTTGAGTAACTTCAATGCTGTCCCAGTGTAAATAGAGCTTTGGTGGACACAATGACAATATGAAAAGTGTCTTCAGGGATACAAATATTACTGCTGCAATAAAATAATATAAAATAAAATGATTCAGAACTTTCTAAAGAGCGGTTCATTATCAAATACTGACTGAGGCATGTTGTAATAATGTGAATTCTTTGGATTTTGTACTAATGAAAACACCCATTTGGCAGCTCAGTCTGAGAGCGCCATCAAATACCTGTGATGATGAGGAAAGGCGGTAATTACATCACAGTAACAGGATATCTCCACTTGAGCAGCTCACTAAATGAATAACATGTGTTAATTACACGGACATGCTGGTGCTTACTCTGCAGATGATGGGGAGAAAATGCATTGTGGCACCCAATGCAACCTTTACCTTTTCACTGACACCCTCTATTATGGCTGCATATCACACAATGAATGTCTTCAGGGAACAGATGATGATGACGATGATGATGATTCATAACTGAAATGAGTACATCTCACACACGTGACTGTTCTATAGGACGAATGTGCAGTACTTAGAGGATGACAGTATTGTCACTATCTGTCAGGTCTCACACAAACTTGTCCTTTGTCACTTTGGAGGACAATGCATTGTCTTGCATTATTTTATTATTACCTGCCTGCAACGCTAACCAAAACCAGTCTTTACCCTAACATGTAGTGCTTTGACTTGTGAGGACCTGTATTTCCCCCCCCCAAATTGGAGGCGAGTCCCAATAATGTGACAGTGTGATGAGTATTTGTGTCCCCACAACATGATGAATACAAGCACCCAACACACACCCTCCACACACTTGCATTTCCTCCTTTAGACCCACAGAGGACGCTGTCTCCCCGTCCTTCAGCAACACCAGCTTCCAACCAACGGACTGCTTTTTAACAAGTCAATTAATATCAATGAGTGAATATACATAGCACACTTACAAAGAGTGCAATCTGAGGGATGAATTAACCAAATCGATTAGGGAGGAATAAATGACTGTGCGACCCGCAGACATTGTGGAAGTGGCCCTCGCTGAAAATCAATGAATTAGAAATATGAATCTAATCGCCCATTGGTGACACGTGGAGGAGCTGCAGCCTGATCTCAGGCCTTTTTCATATTGTGTCTGAGAGGTGTAAAAAAGAAAAAAGATTATTCAACGATTTAAATGCTGACATTGTGACTGTACATAAAATAGTATCTTTAATGTTTTGGTAACTTACGATAAAAAGTCGACAAAAGCAAATGAATGTTTTGTTGATTTTATTGAAGATTATTTGGTAACTATATAGCGTTATTTTATAAGTTTGCATGCAGTGCAGGATAGCTGTTAGAAAGCTACTTGTTCATCTCAGAATTTGCTTTTTAGTCAATGTAACCTTGTTTGAAAGGACTAAAGCATAGTCATTAGATATTTAATGTAAGCTTTAAGCATATGCATACGGGTTAAATGCTATTACTATTATTGTATTCATCTAAATTACGGTTACTTAAGTTTTGGTGATCATTTTAGAAATATAATCTAATATCTCTAAAATATATTAACAAATAGTGGCATTTAAAAAATATCATCAGACACCTGCAGCCTGAGCGAAAGTGGTTAAAAACGGTATCAATAATAAACACTGGATTATAAGTAACCTCGTTCAGTCGATCTGTGTCTGACTGTTAATGGTGTGATGGGGCGCTTATTCCAAACCTTCCTTTTTGGCGCTAACAGCCCTGTGTTCATTTGCTGCCTAATTGGACTGTATGAGACCAATATCAGGCGAGCGCTCACTGCCTGCAGCCATGAGCGCACAGAGAGGGGAGGACGGTCTCTCTCTCTCTCTCTCTCTCTCTCTCTCTCTCTCTCTCTCTCTCTCTCTCTCTCTCTCTCTCCCTCTCTCTCTCTCTCTCTCCTCCACAGTCTCTCCCTTAATCCCATTTGCCATTGTACATGCCCAATCGCCTATACTTTCCGCATTTAACTTGGATGACACTTTTATTTCATCATTAGCAACAGACGCCAGACTGACTGACACGGTGGACACAGTTTGCGTTTTGACGAAAGAGCCCGGAATGAGACATCTCCATGTTTATACATGTCTTAATTTCATTTTTTTTTCACCGCTCAAACATTTTATTTGATTACTTCTTTCGTCTAGAAGGACGCGTGTTTTCACGCGCTCTCCGGGTGTGAAATCGAGTCAACGCGTTAAATCACTGAGAAGAGTAAAACAGGAACTCCTCGCAGTATATCGACTGTCTCTGTAAGTCAGCCTTGTATTTTTTTTTCTCTCTTTAAATTCCTGCTTCCGTGGTCCTCTGCGTTCAGACCACAAACACAGCGATGCCAGAGACGACGCAAGAGACGTGCGCTTCGGCCAAGGACTCTCCTTTCTTCATTAAGAACCTGCTGAACTGTGATCGCAAACCGTCCAAACCCAAGCCCGTACTGGCTGCAACCAAGCTGGCTTTGGAGGGAGGATTTTCCCTTTCCCAGATCGGGGACTTCAGCTTTCCACGCTTTGACCTGCCCGCACAGAGGTTCAGTCTACCGGCTCACTACTTGGAGCGCACCTCGGCGTGGTGGTACCCCTACGCCCTGACCTCATCCACCCACCTACACAGAACCGGAGGTAAGACTGACAGACCGAAACCAAGACTATTTATCATACGATTACATGCGCAGTCAGACTCACTTATAGGCAAGTAATTGTCAGACTTTTAGCCTTTGAATTCTATTTTGATGTTGGAGTCTTTAGTCGACTCTTTAGCATTAGAATATAGAGGAAATACTTAATTATTTTTCTAATTAAATCACAACATTGGACCTTTCAGGACCACGTACCCTGTGCGCTTTGTGACACATAATATTACGTCTGATACCAGACATTGCACTTCCACCTCATAAACGTACTCGATAAAAAGGGATTTGGTGCGTTTTGGTGATGGGACATAAGATGCCGTGTGTCGTCTTTACCACACAACAGAGTGGATAACGGTTTGACGCCTTGTCCTCTATGGAGGCCTATTTTGTTATGCCACGAGGCGGGATAATAGATCAATAAAGTGACACACTGTGCATAAAATGAAGCAGACATCGTCAAATCATCGGATGAGGGTGACGATGCGCAGCGTGCTTTTGATTTGTCTATTGGCGCTCACTGTGAACATCTTCCCCAGAGGCTGACAGCGTTTTTACTTGCCTTTTTCTGTGATTTATTCACGTGGGATTTTAAACAAGCCGGCATGAATCGCATTCATGCAAAGAATAAATGGGGAATTTTTTAAAGCGTTCAATTAGGAGATCTGCATTTGTTTAAATTAAACTAAAACAAATATGCAGGCCTAAATATTGAGAATATTGTATTACCGATATTAAAGTGTTATGTTGGGTATGGGTATATCGTAATTTGAATGTATTTGAACACATTGTTGTCATTCATGTCTAGCTATAAAAATGTGACAAGCAAAAACATTTCTGGCTCTATTTATAACTTAGTTTCCCCAAAGCCCGGAGGCTGTGCAGTATCAACAGGCTGTAATAAAATCCCAAACATACAGCACACAGCCCCAGTGTTTATGACCACATCTCCCTGTGTCCCCATTTCAGTTATCGACAAACTAGGAGCCAGAGACTCCTCTCCAACCTCGGGCACGGACAGAGACTCGCCGGACCTGGTTCTCAAATCCGAGCCAGACGTCAAAGACGACGACGAGGACGATGAACACAACAACAACAAAAGTGGCGACGAGATAATCCTGGAGGAGAGTGACGCAGAAGAAGCCAAAAAAGACGACCTGGAGGAATGGAGGAAGAGGGACGACGACAAGAAGCCGTGCCGCAAGAAGAAGACGCGCACGGTTTTCTCCCGGAGCCAGGTGTTTCAGCTGGAGTCCACCTTCGACATGAAGCGGTACCTGAGCAGCTCGGAGCGGGCCGGCCTGGCCGCGTCTCTCCACCTGACGGAGACTCAGGTGAAGATCTGGTTCCAGAACAGAAGGAACAAGTGGAAAAGGCAGCTGGCCGCAGAGCTGGAGGCGGCCAACCTGAGCCACGCCGCGGCTCAGAGGATAGTCCGGGTGCCCATCCTCTACCACGAGAACTCGGTCTCGGAGAGCGGAGGCATCGGTGCCAACGTGCCTGTGAGCCAGCCGCTGCTCACCTTCCCGCACCCGGGCGTCTACTACTCCCATCCCATCGTCACATCCGTGCCGCTGCTCAGACCGGTTTGAAAATAGTTGAGTCTTGCGGCACAAGTTGGTGTAGATTTTCAAAATCATCCGAAAAAGAAAAAAATAAAAAGAAAAAAAAGACTTCATATTTTTGTACAACTGACTGAATGAAGAAGAAAAAAGAAAGAACAGAGACACACTGTCGGGCCTACATGGACCTATTTTGGCAAATATATTGTGTCATTTTTCAAAAGGGTGCCGTTTACACGTGATAAAATCAAATCCCATGTTTTATATTATTATAATTATTATTAATGTTATTATCACAGGCCTATGTAATTATCACCTCAGGAGTCCACCATGCTTACACTGCTTAATGTGTCTTTTCTTTTTTCCCCTCTAATTTTTCACATTGTTTACAAAAATTGGCGGCCTAAAGGCGCGGGCCTGCTTATCATCTGACAAAATGATTTGATCTTATTTACATTTCCAGAATACACCGAAGGTGTGCTGTGAATGAATGCATCCACTAAACCGGAAAACATGTTTTGCCATCGGTGGAATATTGATGGGGCTTTGTTGTAATTTCCCTTTTTTTTTGCTTTTTAAAGCGCTTGACGGGGGACAATCAAAACACTGTCAACTGTAAAATACTCATGTTGCTTTATGTTGAGTTTTAGTGACTCTCACTCTTGTTTCCTCTGAATGGACACGAGCACAAGTGTGAGCTCCCAATGTCTCTTAATCTACTGTGTGTTTTTGAACAGGAGCGGCAAAAAAAAAATCGACTACACTGGTGTAAAAAATATGTAAATGTATATATTTAATGACGCACTGGGAGAAGAGCTGCAGCTCATTTGTACAGTAAAAACAACGTTTTGATATTGTATTGCTGAACCATGTTGTGAAATAAATGGAGAATATTCCTTACATTTTAGGTAAAGTTTGAATGACTTCTGTAGGTCCGGAGAATCTCAGTAATGACCAGAGGATATATAGTGAGCCATTTTAGGCTATACTCGACATATATATTTTGTCGCTATAACATAAAACAGTTTTGCACTGAGAGATGCAAAACAATATTAAAAGTAGATGGAATTCATTTTTATTCTGATAGATACACGTTGATCCCTCTATCCACATACACACATACACACAGCAGGTTTAGGTTTCTGTAATCGTTTTGGTGTTATGCACTTTAAAAACGTTATTTTACAAAAAAAAAAAAGTGTCTTGGTCAATTAGACGCGTAATTGCCACCATCTTGCCAAAATGATGGGTATATTCAGAAGAGGACATCACTCTGCGTATCAACTGTTGTCTTTAAAATAGTTGTCCCTCTCTGATTGCCTTGCATGTGTGTGTGTGTGTGTGTGTGTGTGTGTGTGTGTGTGTGTGTGTGTGTGTGTGTGTGTGTGTGTGTGTGTGTGTGTGTGTGTATTGTATGTTAAGTATGAGATGTCAGGATCCACGGATCAAATGTCTTTAGCTCTCTATTCTGGTGTTGAAACTGTTGATTTTGGTTGTAAGTAATTCTTGTATTCATTTGTTTTTAATTTAAGAACTTATTTTAATGAACGTCATTTTAATTTAACAACTTTATCGGAAACATCTCTCTTTACAAGGATCACCTTTAAACAATAATATATAATTGGAGAGGTAGGCCTATATGCAAATTGTTTTAGGATATATATATATATATCCTACTCTTATTTTTTATTTAAAAATAACATCTCAGAGTGTCTCCAAAGTCTATTGCTCTGAAGCCTAAATCTAAACAAAGTTTGCAAAAAATGAAAAGGATGAAACTGCTGCGACCACAGGTGTCACTGGCACTTGAAGCGACTATCTCAAGGAAGACATGCATGTCTTTGTATACAAGTTAAATAAGCAATGCAGTTAAATGTATACAAAGCTACTGGTACACTAATAATAGGAATCATGCATGTTTTATGCATACTTAACCTACCTATTTATTTGTTGAATAAAGAAGCAACACGTCTGAGTGAATGTGGAGGGTTGGTTAACTTGATTTTTCGTGATCTGACAAAATAAATGGAAATGAATAAAAGTGCACTCAACATATGATATGCTGCCCAACCTTATGGGGATGGTATTGCTTTATAACCTTAAAAGAAAAAATAGTTTCAGAATAACTTTTCGTATTTTGACAGGATCCAGGTTAGACATAATTTCAGTTATTACACATATCATCATGATTTAAATCAATTTTTTATTTTTTAAATAAAACTTGAAGTATTATGCTTAACTATAGGCAGCATTGCAGATCCAAGAGGAGGAAGCTAAGGGAGGGAGTGAACACTTCTCCCTTTGAGCTGGGCACAATAAAAAGCAATGCAAAAATAATCCATACTAACAATAAATAATCACCAGGATGGAATGTTTTTAACATGTCTTTATACTTTTGAATCTTAGAATCCACCTCCACACTGAAATCAGGTGACAGAGTCCAGGTGGACACGCAACAGCAGTTTCATTCCCTCGTGCGCAGGTAGACAAACTATTGACCACCTCATAGAGGACAGTTTTAATCTGCCTGCATGAATAGATCTGATTGCAGACAGCACTTGGATTGCCCAAATATGAGAAATATTGCCATAAAGAAAAAAGTATTAAAAGTTTAACAGATTATGAGGCAGGTGTATTTCTGAGAACGACCTTTGCGTCAAAGGTAATTTCCTGTTTTCATCTGTAGGCTAATACAGTTATTGGAAATGAATCAGTCAGCTATAAACTGATATGATGATGACCTAATCAAGACACAAAGGGTTCATTCAAATATCGTGAGATCACCCAAAGTATTGATGTATATACCTACCGCGCGCACTCAACATGGCCCCATTACCGCAAATGAATAGATTGCTCTGGCATTATTCCTCTGGCACATATCGATCCGTAAACGTCTGCATCATATTGCGTCAAGTAAGAGCAACGTTCATGCGCCACTTCGGCTCAGCTTGTGACCTTGATTTGCGCGCATAAATTGAAAAAATTACCAATCGATAATTTCCATTTGTGCGACATCTGCATGTAAACGAGTAAAGGGAGCAGATCAGATAAAGTACATTTGCAGCAGCGGGGGCAAACGGACGTGACCGGGGACTTCGCTCACTGTATTACATTAAAATGGAGAGCGTCAATGGGTCATTTTAAGCCCCATAAGTGCCAGTTTGGAAACACACAAGTGGCCCGACCACATTGCGTAACGCTAGCCTCTTCTGTGACCACTGGCATCTGCTCTTGTGTGTGTTGGACTATTGAAGTTAGTTGTAGGGGGATTTAATGTCTGCATGCACAGATTAAAGCATTTAACTATAGAGAACCGAAATTGGCTCTGTCGTGGCAGAAGCCTACAGAACCGTGTCTGGCAGTGGTTCAAGGGTTGGCACAGGGTAAGACAGACATCAAGCGAATCAGTTATAATTAAATAGAAGCATTAAGAGATTGATGTTGACCATGTAAACTTAACCCTCAAGAATAAAGTTATTTTATATTATATTAAACAACAGACATCCTCCTTGATTGGCTTCCTCTGGTAAATTGGGCCAAAAGTGAATGAGCGCTTAAAGTTCACCTCAAACGCACCTCTCGCGTTGGTCCTGTGTGTCAAAGCGTCTGCTTCAGATACAAACTGGTGAATTTCCGCAATCAGAAGCCAAACAAAAGTGATCGTCAGAGCTCGTGTGTTTGAACAACTCTTTTGACACTTCTCGAAGAGGAAATCTTGTTTTAAACCCATCCCATTTGCTTTGCTGATTGAATGCGAGCATCAGATTTTCATCAAAGTTCTATTAAGTGAAACATAGGTTGCGGGGCACCGTCTGATTGGAACAGTTTAAATTTTAATTGTGTTTTTAATTTGACATATAGTTGCTGTGAAGAATGACACTGAAACGCCGAGGGGCGGTCGATTTTCTTAATTTCTCCCCGAGGAATTGATGAGTCTATCAGGGCAGTAGATTGGAAAGCCATTAAAACTCAATGGTTAGGTTGTTAATTGGAACTTGATGGATAGGAGCCCGTGGATAGGCTGTACTGATCCAATCTTCCTGACTTTGTGTTTTCCAATAAATTACCCAGTTCATTTCCACACTCAGATTACATAAATTGTACACCTCCAGGGCTCGGGCGCTCAGCTTGAGTTTACGTCTCTCTCTCTCTCTCTCTCTCTCTCTCTCTCTCTCTCTCTCTCTCTCTCTCTCTCTCTCTCTCTCTCTCTCTGTGTCTCCCCTTACACACAAACACACACGCAAATGTGCGCGTACGGACACGCGCAAACGCCTCCTGAAAAAAGAGCAGGCCTCGCTTTCTTGAATGAAAATCGAAACGTAATCAACGTTTATACTTAGAAAATTTATTGATATCATTTTCTCTGGTAATTTCCTTATTCTAGAGTTGGACACGCCATATATCATAATACACACGTGTAAAGGGTCTTTGTTTAATATTTATCGAAGCTTGATTCCCAGATCAAAGCGCCTCATAACTTCATCTGTCTTTCTCAGACCTTTCTCTCCTGCTAAAGATCTTGTTCTGTTATTGCAGTCGGGCCACCTATCATTGTGATAGAGCACGAACTCAGGCCCGCTCCATGCTGTTTGGGGCCTCGCTGAAAACGCAGAAACATGAGCAAGGGATGAACATTTACATACTAATACACTAATCGGCCTGTAACCAAACGCCAACTCTTACTTACAACAAACAGCGCGTGCAATTGACTCTGTGCAGCACAATAGCAGCATGATGTGTCCACTACCTACGATGAACTAATCTCACTTTGCAAAAGTCGTCTGAAAGTGCTGAAGGCGGCTCCACTGACAAAGGTCTTTGTTTGAAAAGAGCGGCATATAAAACAAACCCATTTAACTGTCATTGCAGATTTCACGCCTTATGTGTAACCACCATAAATCCAGCATCCGCCCTGACTGCCCTCATATATTTGCCCCCCCCCCCCCCCCCCCTCAGTAAAGCCTCCCCTGCGAAAGCGTTTTGTTAAGATCGTTTAGCAGCTGCTGGCCCCCGCTGCCAGTTGACGATATTTACGCGTGAATCCAGATGCTTCTGTCTGGTTCCTATGAAGAAGATGATGATGACGACGGTAGGATCTGCTGTCAACATCATCATCGCCATCATCATCATCAGCGGCCATAGTCGTCGTCTTCTACATTTTCCAGCCCGCCTTTAACACCGAATGCCGGTTGTGTGGCTACCGGGAAGGGCGCTGACATGATGATTAAAGCTGACCATTTGTAATGTGTCTGGGGCTCCCTTACAAAGCAGTAAAAGAGGGATAATGTGCCCGAACCGCCAGATCAAGCCCCGCAGCTGTCCCACAGCCAGACAACGAGAGAGAGAGAGAGAAATAGAGCATGGGTGGTGGTGGGAAGCGCGCCCCCCTCCTCTCACACACCACACACGCGTGCGCGCACTCAGCCCCCACCACCTCCAATCAATTAGTCAATCAATTAGCCGGCCTCTACTCCACGCGCGGTCATCACGAGGCAGATTAGCTCAGTAATGATCAAATTAATTCTTAATCGCTGATAATGGACACGGAATGAGTTTATTATTTTCAGGAAAAATGAGTTGGGCCTTTGTATTAGTTAAGTCTGCATGCATGTTACCGTAACCCCGGCTAATTTAGCAGGCAGAGGATGATAAAAAAAACATGAGGTCATCCTCAGTTGACTGGGACGTTTCCTGGTTGTACAAGTTGCAGGTCCAAATAAAAAAGAGACAACAAGCTATAAACGAGGCATATAAAACAGACCACACCAAGACACTGCAAAAAAAGGTTGATTTTTAATATATTTTCACAAATCTCAATTCATATTTTTAAGATATGACACATGGCAATTTAGTGCAACGTTTTTACAGTAAAAAAAAAAATTCATAACCAAATTTTAATTTACTCAAAACAATATTAGCTCGTGACAGCACATACTGTATTTGTTTAAAAACTGTGTGGCTGAATGTAGAAATGAGCACTGCTGATCCCCTCCGACTCTCTCGCCCGTCTCAAAACCTTGACAGGAGTTTGAAATTTCCGGGCTTCTGTTGGAGGCTGCGATTGGCCCAGGAGGAGCTTACCTACATGCAAATGAAGCAACGCAACCTTGCTGCCTCTGATCCAGAGCGTGAGGAGGAGGACCAGGAATACACTCATGTTCCCCGAGCTCTAGAAAAAACACCATCAACTCCTTCAATGTTAAAACTCCACAATTAAACCGGCTCGGGGGGGAGAAAAAAACCCTGAAGAAGACAAAAACACGCTTTCGTAATTTCTACGCACCAATCGTGCAGCAAACCAATAACGGAATACAAGGGGACAGACACGATTCAGGCAATACTTCATACTGTTATGAAGCGAGAATGAGTAGCGCAGAAGACAGCGGGAGCAAGTGCTCGTCGGGCCCGATTTCCAGCTTCACCATCCAGTCTATTTTGGGCACGCCGTCCGATGCCCCGCGCTCCGTAAACAAGGAGCTCGCTAAGGGGCCGCCGCCACCGCCGCGGAGGCGCTCGCTGTCGGTGTCCTCCGAGGAGTGCAGCGGCGGGGAGGACTCAGCAGACTGCTTCTGCTCCGACACGGGTCACCGAGAGCCATGCACCCAGCACCAAGCCCATAACTTCTGTATAGGTGAGCATCTATTTTATTATTATCATAATTAGTATTTCTATTATTACAGAAAAGGGAATAAACTAAATATGCGATAGCCGAACAAAAATGAAAATGGTATTGGACATATTTACAGTTAATGTATTATTTGTTTACTATATCAAATGGTATGACAGTAGGCCTAATTAGTGCCTCTTCTTTTTTGTGTAATAACCAGGCCCCCTATTTTCTGTTTTTGTTTGCACTTCAGCTCACATTTCATTAGCCCATGTCTGTGACTGCCACCCTCGTGCAGCTCATCCACTTCCACTGGTTCGTTGCAGACTATATCATTGCAGCAGCGGAAGAGTGGAAGGTCGAATAATTAGCCCTCTGTCTTTCCTCTCATTCCAAATTTAATTGAGCCTGCTAATTGATGAAACATGTTTCTAAAATGGCTGCACTACACGTCGTCAATTGAGCGTTAAATAGAGCGGGGTTTTATTAATAGCTTACTGTAACGCCGAGCGTACTCATGCTGGATTGTTTATTTAAAAAGTCACCGGCTTTCAGCAGTCGATTTAGAAAGTCAGAGTTCACACTTTACAAACTCTCAAACTGAGTAGGTATGTAGAAAAAATATATTTCCCCTCCTCCAGCCGCCTGTTTAAAAAAGCTTACAATTTAGATGTATTTGGCGGCTATGATATTCACCATCTCCCTCTCGCGCTTATAGGTCCCGGTAAAGGACCTCTCTCTCGGAATCACGGGCTCGCGCGGCGGCCGCACCTGCCTCAGCCTCTGCTGCAGGATTATAAGGAGGAGCAGGAGAGACCGTGCCATCAAATGTCACCTCTGTCGGAGGAGAGACACACAGACGGTGCGGACAAGCAGGGCAACTCAGCCAAGAAGAAGACGCGCACGGTTTTCTCCCGGAGTCAGGTGTACCAACTGGAGTCCACCTTCGACATGAAGCGGTACCTGAGCAGCTCGGAGCGGGCCTGCTTAGCCTCCAGCCTGCAGCTGACTGAGACTCAGGTCAAGACGTGGTTTCAGAACAGGAGGAACAAATGGAAACGGCAGCTATCAGCCGAACTGGAGGCGGCCAACATGGCTCACGCCTCCGCACAGACACTAGTAGGGATGCCGCTGGTTTTCAGAGATAACGCCTTGCTGCGTGTTCCGGTTCCCCGGTCCATCGCCTTTCCGACGCCCCTTTATTACCCGGGTAGCAGCCTGTCAGCGTTACCTTTATACAACCTGTACAACAAGATTGAGTACTGACTGACTCTGCTGTATGTTCACCACTGCAGTCCACGTAAAGACGCATAACAAAACAATACAACATTCTTATAAGTGTCTCCACATAACCCGTGTATATTAATTGTATCACTTTATTTGTTGAGGAAAATGTTATTATGCAGCAACTGTACGTCTCCCATGAAAGCAACCAAGCTTAAATTGTATAAAATACACCATGTGAATAATTAATTAGTCATTTTTGTACTTTTGTTTTCTTTCTCCTCCTTGAACTGACACAATAATGGAGTTTAACATTCATATGCCATTCAAGAAAAAATGGATAACACACAAAAAAGGCTTTTACAGTGTTTATATTCATAATTGGTTTGTCACATATATTGCAAAGCAGCAGCTCCATTTTATTTCAGCTGACAGGAAAAACATTATTGTTCCATTTCAGGAAAAATATCATTGTTTCTATTGTAATAATAACCTTCTCATTCAATAAATTTTCTATTTCAGTGAAAGTTGGGCTTGCTTGGTTTTATTTGATATACTGTTTCTGTGTTGTTACATTTGTAAACGTAACTATTGACACGGTTATATTTGAACACAGAAGGTAAACACTTAAAGCAATTGTAAACAAGACTTGCGTTCAATTCTACTTGGCTGTGTTGACAGTTCTTGCCACAATGTGATCACAAGACATTCTATTGTAATAACCAGTGTGAACATCTCTATGTTAAAGGCTCATCATATAATCAGAAATTAAAGGAGAATTTGTGTTGTAGAGCTGCAGTAATTCTTGTAAGAGGTGCTTTGAACTAAAAACATGTGCTTTAGCGATGAAGTGAGGGAAAAAAAACCTGGGAGTCACTGGTGTTAATTAACATATGACATTACTGTTTATACATTGTTGTTGGCTTACTAGTCTCACCTTACCGCCTACTATCACATCAAATATGACATTGTGAACTTCTTGACAGGTGCATTTTAATTGCAGCTTGCATCTGTGCAGTGATGCGGTGTGAAATGTAATGCATTCATCTTCTTCTGCAAGGCCCACGCTGTAGCTTCCATATTCCTTTGAGTAGATATAGCCTGCAAACCGTACAACACAGCAAGCTGCGTCTAGAATTGCAGAACATGATGCAGAGAATTTAAAGCCATACTTTCAGATGAATTCTAAATCTATAAACCATGCAAGCAACGACAACACTCGGTAGTAAATTGAAAAGGTGGATGACCTGAGCAAGCTGCCTCCTAAAAGGTAATACGTATAGAGAGAAACGTGGAGAAGAGATGCACACCATCACAAGCCAATCATGCCTCTGGGACAGATCTTCTCTTATTTGAAGTCTGCCCCCCCTTGTGGCTCTCTAGCATCAGGCTTTATAAGGGGAACCATAATAAAGAGGCATGTTGTCAAAGTTCATCGAAGCTGTTCACTTTTCTCCATCTGCACAGTGAATAATCAGAATACCACATATATTATGTCCTGTTAATGCAGAAGCTAGTTTAGATTTTCAAGAGGTCCAGCTCATATTGTTAAAGTTCAATTTACGGTCTCATAACAATTCAACACATGCAAATACTAAACACAAGCCTGAAGAGAATCACTCACACTTACTCACTCCCTAGAACACAAATGCCCTCGTGGTTGATGGTTAGCGATATAACTGTGTCATTTGCCAGCTTTTCTTGGGTGTCACATCATGTACAAGGGACCCCCACCCACACCACCATCACCACCCAGCCAACCCCTTCTACCCATCCCACCAATCTTTCACTGTGTGCTATTAGCTAGCAGAATCATGACTAGCCAGGCTCTGCTGCCCTGCAGATTATGCCTGACCCAATTTCTGCAACAGCCGCCCTGCGTTTCTGGGAAAATGGATAGCGTTAGACAACAGCAGTGATTTATGGGTAACTCCAGCACCAGCGAAGAGGTGAGGCGCAGGGGGATGAATTTGTGACAGATAGGAGAGGGAGAGAAAAAGAGAGATAGAGAGAGGGATGGGGGACCGTAACGCTTATGAAAAGGAGCAATAGCTTTGGTTGAATGAAGCTGTTTATTAGTTTCCAAGTGGTCATTATGTCATCAGGTGCGACGGCAACGCGCCACTCTTTTGGATGGATGTTTGCACCCCACTGACTTGTGGGAAATCTGCATGACCTGTCACCCGAGGTTGTTTGATTCACAAGACAGGGAGAGAGAGAGATGTGTGGAGATGCGGTGATGAGCAAAGGAGAGAATAAGTGAAAGAGAGGAACGGGTAGGGTAGGGGGGGGGGGGGCGGGGGTTCAATGTAACTATGTATCACTGCAATGGCAGGTGTGAATTACAAATTTTAATAGCAGGGCAATGAAAATGATTTGAAGTGGTTTAAACTGCAAAGAGACAGCGACTGGCGTGGGGATGAAGATTTGTTGAGATGATGTGTTGTGCCTTAGGATTCATCAAACCTGCCTGGTTAGGTGAAAAGCAAGTGTAATTCACTCTGTGGTATAATTTATGATGGGAGTAATGGAAACTGTGGGCTACACACAGTGTGGAGAGGGAGAGGCAAAGACAGAGAGCACTGGGCAAATTGATTCTCTCTTTTAGAGCATATTTACAGGATCATAATGAATTATACTAAAACCTCCGGATATCATCTTTTACATCTCGAGATAAAATGATGTAGATCAAAACTAACTTAATAGAGACCCCATTACATTTAAACAGGCTGCAACAACATTACTTTACTTTTTTATTTATAATGTTCTCTTCTAATATTTGAAGAACCCCTCCCCCCCCCCCTCATTTATTTGGATGAAGGCTTTTCAGCTATACCTAACATATTTACAGCCATCTGATTTAAAGAGGGTGTGTGGCTTCATATTAGAGCGGAAGGTTATGAAGTATAACACCACGAGCAGATGCAGAGCCTCGTGTCTGCCTCAAGACAAGAGTTTTAAAAGCGATCGCAATGCATTAAGCCAGGCAACTCTCAAGACCTGTTTGCTCCCTAAATGAATTTGAGGGGAGCGTAACAAGGTTTTTGAGGCAGGCCCTGTCATCCGCTGGCTTTAACCAGCTTCTGTGTTTATGGGTTAATGGTTAAAAAGGAGAGCTTGGACCAGAAGTGATTTTTCATGATTCTGTTTCATATCAACTGGAAATGAAGGAGCTGAAGGGAAATTGTGTTTGTCCCCCCCCCCCCTCCCCAGCCTCTAACCCCTTCTCCGTAACAGGAGAGCCATATGCTGCAGAACTCTATAAAGCAGACATATGGATGAAGTATATTAAGCAAAAATGTGGAAATTATTTGGTCACTTAAACAGGCATAAAACACTTTGGATATACCAAGTTTCTAACAGAAATAGGTTTTAACTCTGTCATATGCCATTTCATTCTTTAAATGAATTTGCTTTACGCGAGACATATTTTAAAATGTTTAGAACTCGAGGTCAAATACAATTTGAACCCTCCAAGAACAATGTTTAACCAAAAATCTGCATCAGGGCTTTTATGGCAAATTTATTTGCCTCATTGTGAATTTACCAACCATTTCTTGAACTGCCTGTTTTTGAAGTGCCATTCCAATATGCGTCAAACTATTACAGGCTACAGCACGTGGAGAGAACTCGGCTATTACGCCAGAGATAAGACCATTAGCATTACCTTTGACGCAATAATGGATGTGAGATACAATTCTCTGCTCTCCATTTTGTATTTGTAAGGATAATAGGGGAATTATCTTGAAGTCCTTATGCTACACACTCAAGAGTGAGACCACACTGAGGACAGCGAGCTCTGCAACAGTTGTTTTCACATCCTCCTCTCCCCTCCCTCCCTCAGCCCGTCCCTCTGCTTCAAGACCCTCTCAGAGAGAGCCAGGGAAGATAAAGCATGTCATTATTCTATTAAAGACCTACAATTTTTGTAATGGGACTTGCAGCGGTCGGCAGAAGTGCAGGCAGCTTCTTCAATATCCCGGACATTATTTGCTCGTTTCGTTAAATGATGTTTCTAATTCCCTCATAATTACTTGTAATGGGGCTGTCTCCCTCGTTTTGATGCAGCAACATCTTAATACAGCCTGGCATTCTTTTTTAGGGATAATTACCTCTCAGGCCGGGCAGCGAGGCTGGGGCTTGTTGTGCGTTGCACACGTGGCAAATTGGCTTGTTTCCTGCCATCTTGTCTTCCTGCAAATTGGTAAATTAAGTTTCTCGGCTGGAGCATTAGAACTGTTAAGTTTGCTTTCTCGGCTCCTTCAAATTATTGGCTTCACTGACGGAGAGATGGCTGTATATTCTGTGTTTTGTCTGATTCACTTTGTAGATTGTTTATTTACAGAGTATACTGCGAATGTTAGTGGAATGTTGGAGCAATACAAATAAATTATTTGGGACATGTATTCCAGATCACAGAGCAACAAAACATAGATTCATAAAGCAACTCCGAAATCCTAAAATACAAATTCTTATTTTAAAGATAACATTTTATAATGAGAGTGAAAACTATAATCTAGTGTCATTTAGAGACTAAATTATTTTGCAAAAAACTGAACCCTTAAATCCAACCATTAGGTCCATTTATTGTAGCGTTAACAGACAATAGTGGCATAAAATACACCTGCAATTCCACTGTGTCAACAAAGTCAGTGGAGCAGTTCCATCATTTTCTTTCGGGAGGGAGACTAGCCAGTCGATTTTGTAATCTGATGATCAACAAATAACTGTTTAATATTTAAATGAAAATACAGATATAATATGTACTCAATCTGAGAATGGATTTCCCCTTTCCTGTTTCCCTTCAACCGGCAGAGCAGTCTGTGTTGTTCCTGAAAGGATCCAGCTGCCGTAGTCAAACCGCAGCCATCGCAGGGTTGGCTGAGGGTTTTTTATTTCTAAGTGCTGATGTGTCGCAGACAGTTTGGCTCTACAAGGGCCTGTTATACGCCGATTAAAGAGAGGGAAGGAGTGCTCCCGCAGGACGGCCTTGTACATTTATCCTGACCACAAAAAGGTCTAACGTTTACGCCCCGGTGCTGACATGACCTTCAAACAAGCTCCCTCTGCTGCCTGGGTGGATACTGGAACTGTCTGGAGGAGGCCTGCAGTGAAACTAACAGACAGACAGGAAGAAATCATATCTTTTATATCGGGGATTACCAGCCGGCCATATCCTGTGTAGTTAGAAGATATGGCTTTTATTGGGAAGTACAGGAAAGGAAAGTTATTTTTCACACTTATATGACAAAATGTGATTGTGATTTTCCAAAAGCTTTTGTCAGTTTCACCGAATGTTGGAACACAATATAAGAAGTATCTTTTCTCCATTAAAACCACCTACATTGAACAAACTGGGCCACTAAATAATTCAGATCCAAATCACCCATCATCTATTGGCGACAAACACATCACTTGCTATTGTTTTTATTAGTGAGAGCACAGACAGATTCACAAGTGATCCCCTTGTCTTTGCTGGGGCAGTGATCTGTTTGTTATGAGATTCGATATCGAGTTCTCCTTAATATGAAGAGTTGGGATCTCTTTGTAACGACCAAGTGGTCTCTTTCTGCTGCAGGGGTCTGGTGTATAGAGAGATGATCTGTCACTTCAGTCTGAGACTGACTGCTGACCACATAGCCTGCAGCGCAGCAGCAGGGAGCACAATGAAAGCAGCACACTATCACCTGACAGCTAATTAGGGATCACTCCCCTGGAAGGGAATACATTCTCTTTGAGGGAATGAGAGAAAGAAAGCAAGAGGTCGCTGAAATCCGTGTGATGTGTCTGTCAAAGCCACAAGCCACCTGTGCCTTCTAAAAGCAATTCTTTGATAAGTTCGGTCGTCGTTGTAGTAAATTGTAATTGGTGGGAAAAAAATAAAACAACCTGACATTGGTTCAAAGATAAAGTATTTTGTTTTTCTCTCTTGTCCCCACAGGAGTAAGAAGCTCATATCTCAACATTCATGCAGTCCATTTTAAATCTACCAGATCAGCAACTTTGATTGTCCCCAACTGTGTATGCCAATGTGCCCACATGCATGTGTGCGCAATGTGTGCGTGCGTGTGCACAAACATGCTCTTCCAGCAGTGTGAGTCTATGGTTTGTACTGGAGACCAGGGATTTCTTTGAGAACACATTTGTAACCATTAGTTGAGTGTAGGATTTCATGTGCAGAGTGCATCCTCTGGACTGGTGTCAGAGTTTCTGCGAGGCTCTGTGGCAGCCTCTCTTGGAGCGACAGTGCTGAGAGGAGGAGGAGGATGGAGGTGGTGGTGGTTGAGGAGGAGGAGGAGGAGGGGGTGCACTGGAGCCTCTGCGTCCCACCAACAATGCATCACGGCAGGCAGAGTGTAACCTGAGCACCCCCTCTGGCCCTGGTGTGGCCTGCCACAGCGCACTCCCTCTCGGCCCCCTTTGCACCCCCAAGATGCTTTTAAAGGGATTGGGCCAGCTAGAAAACAGCTCTTCAAAAGAAATGTCGTCACATTAGAAAGTAATTAGCTGGGCCTGAGGCTAAGGATTCCCTGACCTGACTAATTCTGCACCCCTAAACAATCCGTCTAGGTGCTAGGCGGCTGGTGAGGCACGTTCTCGGTGTACTGGGGAGGAGGCATTCTGGCAGGGGAGATTCCCATGGTCCTGCAGGTGAACAAACCCTACAGAGGTCATCGGGAAAGGTTACTGGGTAATCCATCTGAGTAACGGTCAGCAGGTAGATTCGAAAGACGTCTAACAATACAGGTATACAGGCAACTGTTGAACTAAACTATAGTCGAGATGTAAGGGAACAGGACAAATTATAAATGCTGTTGATGACAGCTACCGAATACTACTGTGCGAGGACGAAGAAACTGATTGGCTCTAAAGTTGTAGAGATTCTGATGGTATATAGCTCAGCCAACCTTCAGATGTTTGTGATCTAGGAGTCTGACACGGATGCAGACCGCTACATCGCTTTTGCAGATCAATGCAGAAAAAACATTTCAGCAATTGGCCACCTGTTCTTCCAAGCCTGCAGGGCCCACTGGCCACAACCTCTCCTCTCACTATTAGACAAACTAATCTGATTGGGAAAAGGATGGAGGTGGGGAGGGGCAGAAACTTACAAACCACATGCTGCAGGGTAGGACTCGACACCGCCAGGCCTCTCCTTCACTGTCTCTGATGGTTTAGGAGCTAGTATGGCCTTCAGCATTATCAGGCTAACACAGAGTGGGAGGTTATGTGAAAGAGACAAAGAGAAAACGTGGGAATCCCAATGGAATACACAAACAACACAGATTTCAACCGATTTTAACGTCCTTAATGGTGATATTGTAGAACATTTAAGGGGTTTTCTGTCTGTTTTCATCTAAGATAGCACTTACAACTCGTAAGGGCTCTGCCATATAAACCTTTTTCATGTACAATGACCATGTCACATCTTTAGCGACGCATATTAACCTATTCTGTGTGGGAAAAAGACTCCCTTTAAAGCCGCCATGTTGATGTGGTAAGACATTGGAAAGTGGGAAGGAAAACATACACTTGTTAAACCAGCAGGACCTAGTAATGGCGCTGAGCAATTGGCCAATTCGGAAGTGGCCCATCATGTCAAACTCATTTGCAAAGGGGAAGGCTTAACCCTTAGGGTTCGAAGGTCGGGATCAAAGGGTGTCCCCCATGGGACCGCAGAGATCCTTGAAGAAATGCTGATCCCAAGCTTTTGTAAAGGAATCTTCTAATTACAATAAATCTCCACTGCAAGGTAAAGACAGGGGTGCTTGGTACAGTTGCTATATGATAGCTCCCACCCGAGGGCCTGCAGGCAGCCTATAGATGTCTGTATAGAAGACTGATAGGAGATAGTGGTTGCCACTAGGGTAGTGGCCTCTCATTTGCCCAGGTCAGAACCTCAGAGAGAGATCACAGCTTTGGCGGCTCAGGCTGACCAGCACCTCTGAGCCTTTATAGCCTCTGGTGTGTAACCGGGTCTTTGACCTTGCCCACAGATTAGTATCAGTATCAGTATTAGTACTGGATTTACTTCTTCTATTCTTAGCCCTCTTTCTTTTATTGTCTTGCTTGCTCACAAAAGACATGTCACGGATGGATTTCTCTGAATGGACCACGCTCTTTCAATTGAGATTCTAGCCCTCGACTATGAGCTTCTATGATTGGTTTGATTTGCACTCTGATCTCTTTGCTTTGGTTGCAACACTTATTTCAGAGAGATGTTTGCAATAGAGGCTGGTTGGTCACACAATACTAGTGCTGGGTGAAGGTTTTCAAATTTCAGCTAACCAAACTTTTAAAATTGTGTTCCTGACAATCTCATCTGTACAACAATAAATGCTGAGTGTCAAATGGTCTAATTACACCTGGAATCCTAAACATTTACATATTTTGTACCTTTGAGAGGGCACACCACTAGCACTTTGTAGAAAAACGTCTTTTAAAGGCTGCAGCTTAAAAGGACACCAATACACATTTAGTATTCAACCTGACACTGATGCCTTAGCTGAAAAAATGGAACATTTCCACTGATTTGGATAAGAGTTATGATACAGTTAGACTGTTACGTGAACTCTCACCCTGCACACTTTCATAGTGCCCATGAGAGGACAACCTGATGGCTACGGGGAAATCAACGGCTGTATGTTCCACCGTGTATTCCCTACACGTATTGAATCTCGCTTGCAGAACAACCTTCTTTGTTCCCGCTCCAAGGTAAGCTGTATGACACTCTCTGTGCTTCTCACGCGGGCTCTGCTGTCAGCTTAAGGGGGAGGAGAGAGGAAAAGGAGGGGAGAGTAGTAGTTTGTTCTTCCTGCAATTAGCATTCACGGTTAGCTAAGCAGAACTAATGCAGCGAATCTTTGAGTCTAACGTTACCTGTCCTCCACTGCCAGAGTACCTGCAGGCCAGATTGAACTGTAGCGAGATGACAAACCGCCGATGTATCCGTTACAAGCCTGTCATTATTAGCAGTGTTATTGGTAATTCCTTTTGAATGGCCACGACAAAACATTATGCATTGGCTTAGGAGGACTTAAAAACAAAAAAAAACAGGATACCGCATGGGTGTGGGCAATGTGCAAGTGATACTGTAATTTTGAAAACAAACTGAGTGAGAATCACGCCTCCGTCGGTGTGGCATTGTTTGGCAGCACTAACGGGAGGCATAACTCCCAGCGGCACATTTTGATCTGAGCTGTTTTAAGTGACGGGCTTCCCATGACAAGAGTTAGCGCTGTCACATGTCAACACAAGAGGCATCTGCCCTCAAGCATCACTCTCTCATTGACTTCATTCATATTTCATGCCTTAACCGCTTGTTTTTTAATTCAACCAATAAAAGGTCGGCTTCATTCAAACGTTCTGCGCTTCTGTTTCGAATCAAACGGTTTGTGTCTGGCAGGGTCATCTCCCGTATGTTCTTCAGCATCTAGGTCAATACTGAATGATCTCATGCCTCCCTTTTCAACTGGGGCCGGATCAGGATATGGGCTCACCGTGTCACTATTATGGGATGTGGATGAAACGGCAATGATCTCATGAGTCTTAAGTGACACAACAACGTGGCCACTTAGCAGACCTTGTCACGTAGTTCCAAGAAAACATTGCAATGTAATTTTCAGCTCCCAGATTTATGGTTCTTGTTGGTGATTCTTTGTTTGGAGTTAAATATACCAATGCATAATTGGAATACTATTCAAGAACAGATGAGTAAAACAAAATAGTACTGCAGCTATATTTTGTGTTGCAAAAACAGTCGATCAGTGTTCCAGGCTAATTCACTTGAATATTTTCCTGGTAATTTGCTGTGTTTATACCCAGCTAATCATTATCAGTTCTCTGAAGTGTTGTCTTATCTGTTACAAACAGGTACAAGCAGCACAACTGCTCCCAATTGATCCACTAAAGACTCCCACCGTGATGAGGCCACTGTCTAGTCACACAGGGCCCAAGGAAGACATTGCTCCAAATCAATAAGTCTTCTCGTGACACTGGCTCTACTAAAGTCTACACTGTGAATGTGAGAGACGGTGTAAGAAATCATTGAAATAGAAGTGCTACAATACAGCTGCATTGATGCAATTAATTGCACAAGTTGTTTTCAAGAGATTTGAAACCTACTGTAACTGCTGCAAATATAATTTGAGTACATTCGAAAACTGGCTTCATCCTGACCTCGTGGGAATGATCAGAGATGTACTTGATTTTCACTCCTTGGCATGAAACAACTGGGTTTTTTTTACAGTTTGTCACAAGTTTTCATATGTCTGCTGCTTGGCTGATCCACACTGCAATGCAATTCTCCTTTCTAGTAAGGGACTAAAATTTGACTAAAGAAGAGCAATCAATGCTCAGTAATTTCAGGAAAAGGTTGAGGCGTATTCTACCAAATGGTTAGAGGCACTTTCATTAAATTAACGTTGTATGTCTGTGTTTAACATACATGGTTTCAGCAGAAAATTGATAATGTTGCTGGACAGCAATGCTCAGAAAACCACAGCTATTTGCTGGTAAATTACAGGAAAATCTCATGGCAGCGTGTGGATAAAAAAATAAAATAAAATCACATTTCACTGGAGGGCTTTTATTGCCTAGTGGACACGGTTTGAATTTGACTTAGTTTAAATGAAGCCAAACTGAATTGTCTACACTAAACAGACATTTTTTTGACAGGTAATAGACAGAAGTATATTTCATGAATATATTTCAGCTTTATATGAAGACTGAGGTAAAAGTCCAAGTGTTTCCATCTCTCACTCTAAAATTTCTGTTTGTATCACCCTGTCTCCTTGTTGAACCACAGCTACTTGCCTCTACTTGATGTCCAATCTAAATAAAAAAGATTGTAATATAATAAAGGACCCACAGTCCCTACTTATACTGTACTTATTGAGTGGAACATTGAGATTTATATAACTCCTCTCAATGAGAGAGAAAGAGAGAAAAGGAGAGAAAGAGAGTTTCTCTGTGAATGCGAGGGGGGTTTAAGGTTACCGACTAATTTCCCAGTCGTTACCTGCAGACAGCAGCACATCCGGTCTCCTCAGTGTTTTTCAACTGGGAACAGTACAATCTGTTATACTGTAGTGATCATCAGCTCTTCCTCGACCAATGATTACCAGTAATTACCTGTTTTTCTCTCCCTCGATCCATCCCTCCTCCCCTCTCTCTCTCTCTTCCCCTTTCTCCCTTGAGCTATTACCCTAACTGGCTGTTGTGGAGCAAAGAGGAGGTGTGTAGAGAACAAGGCAGGCTTTTATGGACTCCCCACCAGCGCCACTCCACACTGCTCCATTTTGAAATTATCGGGTCCCCTTGCTTTTGAAGTCTCTGTAAGCGTACCCTCCTATTTACGAGATGGCTATGTACTTAAAGGTCACAGATTGATCAAGAGGTCCTAAAGATGGCCTTTTCCCTGAAAGCACCGCAATACTGTGGCTTCTACAGGCCACATCTGTGGGAGACAGAGAGAAAATAAAATGCATCACTCCCCCAAAGTCAGGCATATTCAGACTTTAATGTACAATTCCATTTACCCTGGAAAATGCCACAATTGAGTATTGAATTCACAATGAGCACAGCAATTTATCAGTGCTTTTTTGTCCATTTCGCATGGCTCAGGCTTAAGCATATTTTACTTTGTGATTACCCACAGGTCATTTTATAAATGTGTCAGACTCTAACTTTGGTTGAACATGAGACCTTCGCTACATTGTTTTGTCCATTTAAAAAAATACATTTGACACATGCACACATAACAGCAGCAGCAATATTTTTGAAATGGCAACAACCAGTCTGCAGAATACTGAAGCGCATCAGCAATCACTTCAGTATTTAAAGAGACGGATGACTGGAGGTAATTATAAACACCAAATTACAGTGTGCTTATAAACTCATTTGCGTATATTTTGTCAGTTAAAAAAGAATATTTCATAGATTTTTGTTCTTTAAGAATTACTTACTATACTTGAATGTAGGTCTTTTTGATAGCAAGATATTCTAAATTCTATATTTTTTTCTTTTAACAAGATGCTTGTGTTGTCTAAACAAATTTGATAGTGTCTTTAAATTTCACTGGATATTGTTCACAATATGACATCAAATATTTTAAAGCCTTTTTAAAAACATCTTACCAACATATTAGGTATTTCTTATTATATCAAAATGAACTAAATGTTGTTAAATTATATTGTGAGGATAACATTTCCTGGTTATAATGACAATCTAAAGAGTTGTTTGTTTTTCTTTACCAAAAGTGGGTGAGTATGACGACACGTGGCTGGATATCATTTCATCCTAACAAGGTTTTAAATATGAAGCGCATACTGATGGATTCAGAGAAAGAGCATTGATTTAGTTTGATGTTTGTTTCACTAATGTAATCCCCTGAATCAAGATGTTTGTCTCAGGCTCACTCGCTCAAAACACCGATGTGTCGGAAACCAAACAAAGCTGTACAGAAGCACGCGCCAGGTTCATTCATCAAAGGGTCCCAAACTAAACTCACTTTGTTATTATTACTGATAGTCAGTGCCTTCAGCCTGTTTTGTTTATTAGCCAACTGGGGATGAATGGGAGACGGCCAGGTGGTGTATGCGATGCAAATTTGTCCCTGCGTTTTTAAAATATGCACACTGTAAACACCCGGCCGGGCAACTTGGCAGCAGCACAGACTTTGAAATTTCATTGATTGCGTCACTCGCCAGTCGCCAATAATATGAAGCATGTCACATTTGACAACACTATAAGTCGAGGGATCAGAGCGCCGACGACTAATGAAACTGTTTTGAGGTGGGGGAGAAGAGAGATGGATGTTGTTTTCTACAACATTAACCTTGCAAATAGCTGCCAGAGAGCAGCGATGCCTCACGCCACACACACACACACCCGCACACACACACTGGCTGTCAACTCTGCCAACTTCCTGATGGTTGACATTAACACCAAGCTAAAAATCTCAAACCATTAAAAATACCTGTACGCGATGCAGGGAGCTAAGATGAAGTAATATTTTTCCAAGTAAATGAAAATCTTATTAGCATCACAACAGCGCTCGTGGCAAAACACTGGGTGATTTGAAAAGTGTCCCCTCCTGTCTGCTAGTGGGGATGACAGATGAGGTGAGGACGATGTAAAGGGATTGGTGTGGAGCAGGGGTTGGGTTGGGGTGTTGGGAGCGAGAGTTAAATCTCACCAAAATGAGTAATCATACATAATAATATCCTCATGTGTCTTGATAAGAGCAAACCCCGAACAAGCCGACAGCATCCGTCAGCATGGTCTATGAAAACTCACTAACAACGTTATGGATCCTGAAGGCAGCTATTGCCCCGGCAAATATGCTCTGTGAACCTCTAATTTGCCAGCTATATCTTCTTTAACAACACCATTACCAGTGGCTATCATCATAACCGCATCCACAGTAACAATCCTCACAAAACCCATAATGTGAAACCACGTTAAGATGGCTCCCGTGGACTCACGTTGGAGCGCTGCTGTGCTGTTACTCCCATGAACAGGCTACAAACCCACACAACCACAGGCGTTAAATGCTCTCTACTGACTACATTAGCTGTCTGGTATTGTTTTAACTGGGAAGTAATTAACTCACTTGGTCAATAGGTGGGATGGTGAGCCAGTCTGCGAGGTGTTTATAGGTCCCAAGAGTCGTGATGGGGGTGAGGGAGCACGACAGAGCCCATCTATCCAAACCCAATGACCTGACAAATCCTCCACTAAAGGCTCAGACTCATATCAATTATAGATAAAAGAGATTTTATTTAAAAAAATACTGCTTCCACCCATAACGGCAGATAGACTTTCGCCCATGTATGCTCCATACTTGTTTTAGAGTACGCGTTTGAATGTGCACAACTGTGTCGGTGTGTGTTAATCAGACAAGCTGAATGTGCTCCCTTTTTATTTTCTAACACACTGTGCAAAAAGGCATCACGGATCAGTAAATGGCTACCTTTGCTAATCATCTCTGCTGTAGCAAGGGAAAAAAGGGAGAGATAAATGTTTGAGTGGAGAGGTTGAGGGCGTCTCTTTCAGACCTGCCCCTACTGTCTGCGAATAAAAGCCTGAAAAGGAACCACAACGACAGGCTAGAAGTGAGTCCAACTGGGCTTTGAAAACGCTGCCTCTTCTCCGGGCCTTGGTGCTAATGCATCTCACTCAAAGGCTTTAAGCCGGTGAGAGGGAGGGAGAGAGAGAGAGAGAGAGAGAGAGAGAGAGAGAGAGAGAGAGAGAGAGATAAAGAGACAGAGGCGGGAAGAAAGAAAAGAAAGAGAAAAGGGTAGAGAGACAGAGAACTGGTGCTACAAAGAGCTCCAAGGTGTGCACTCGGTATTCAGTAATTGGTAAAAGAAGCTTCATTTCTTACAGTGATTTCCTGTCTTTTTACCGTCTCTGACAATCCTGATGCTTTTAATAGGGGTATGAGTAGGGGCTATTCTGTGCGCCCACCCCCCCCCCCCTCCTCCCCCCCCAACTCCCCTTGAACACCAACCTGTCTGGCTGCTCAGCCTGACCACCCCTCCCATCTCCTTCTACCCGCACAAAATGGAGAAAAAAGGCATTAACCATATTCTTTCTGTCATTCTCTCTCTTTGAATACCTCAAACCCCTTTAGCTTTAATCATTTCTGGATCAGGCTCAGTCCAAATAAGCCAAGCCATTTTCTGCACTCAATTACTCCCTTAACAGCATCAAAAAGAGAAAGGATTCAGGTATAGTGAGGAGAGAAAGAGGTGAGAGGGAGAAAATTGTGAAGCATCTTCATCTGCCGAAATGCTTTGAATGCTTTGAAAGGCTTTCTTTTTTAATGAAAACCAGTAATAAGAGATGGTTCTGACTATAACAAAATGTTTACAGTCTGTTCGCTAGCTGTGAACTCTTCACTCTCCCCAGATAAATCGTTGAAGGGAGAGGGGGAATAAAGGCTTGAAGAAATGGGCATCCAAATTACTACATTTCCACCGAATCCTGCTTTCATTACCAAGGAAAATATATCTGAAGGTACTTCACTCAGAAAGGTATTTTAATAATACATTACTTTTCTCATAACTACTCTTAACCTTTAGATACAATGCATTTTATATGAATGCTGCTGTCACGACTTGGTGTTCAGATAATGAGACATCCGACTCTTATTTACTGTTGTCTGTCTGAGCTACAGGAGGTTTCACACATTGTACCGAGAGTCTGGCTCCTATGTGGCTAGAGTATATATATATATATATGTGGGTGACACACAGTCAGTCCGGACTGCAAATATTCTCTGATGGGCCTGAATAAGGGTACAGCTCCATCCAACGCTTCTGGGTATTTCATCAAATGTATGCAGGAAGTGCATCTAAATAGGTTGCTCTTTTTCATAAAGTAGCACTCAATCCATAAGCACGGGCTTCGGGCATCAAAATGCTGCCCTGTTTTTCCTCATTGCCCAAATTGCCCACATTGTTCTAAACGCCCGCCAGTAGATACAAATCAAGTATGAAATGTGTGAACACCAACAGAGGTCAATAAAGCATGTCCACAGTAATATAATGTGATTGATTTTTCTCTGCAGCTCTTTCCATACGGGATTCTGCTGTGTGCACATTGCCGATGATTACACAAAAACTGCTGATGGTTAATCATAATGGCTCAGGGTGAGCACTTTACGTTGGTGCTCCCTCCTTCTCATACCCTGCGCTCATTTCCCCTCTTAGCCAGCCGATGGTCAGTCAGGTCAGCGTGACACACATGCATCCCAAAACGCCATCCACAGAGTGGAAGCCGCTGTTTGGATGCCTCACCAAAGAGCCTCTACTGGCAGCGGTATAGTTTCTCTCCACAGTCTCTCATTATATCAGTAGTACTCCAGCAGGTGCCGGGGTCGAACACTGGCCGCTTTTCTAGGGTCCTCAACGGAGAAATAATATCTTTGCCTGCCAGAGGAATGTAAACAGTAAACAGAGAAAGTAAACAGGTAGATGTGAACCTCTTGTGTTGCAATCGATACTCAGGTCTCGACCACCGAAGGAACAATCTCATAAAGTGTCAACATATTCAGTTTGAAGCTTTCATGCTCTGCATAGCTGGATTGCCGAGCACCTTATTCTTGCCAAAGGATTACAGTGTCATCAGCAAACTTTGCTGTCTCCTGTTTTATGTTGTTGTTGTGCACTTTTATGAAAATTCTTAACCAAATGACGGCAAATTACAAAAAAGAAGAGGATGAGTGAAGACGTGCCGTATTACATCGGACACTACTTTTGGCATCAAAGGGGGCAAAGAGAAGCTATGCCTTCGGGCTGTGAAAAGAGAAGAGACCTTTGCAATGTCTCTGCAAAGCACCTTTTAAAAACATACTCAAAATTATAGCTCTGCTCGTTGCCAAGATGATCATTTTTAGCGCAGGAACAAAGAGGCCGGCTACCTAGGATGCTAATTAAATCGAGATGCCTTTTAATGCATTTAAACACCAACTTTATATTTCCCACTTTGTATCTGTCCACAACACATTTTTACTCTTCCCTTATCATGCTCTTAAAGAAGAAAATCCAGGCCAAATAAATGTTTTCAGAAAAGAACAGAAGCTTTGACTCTTAATGGGCACGTTAGCTCAGCAAATTCGCTAATGGACGATGCTAATTATCACAAGCTTGGAAGGCCTCACAAAGGGAGCGGATCAATATGTGACGCATGCTCCAGTCATTCATAGACGTCGGATGATGACATTCGCTCGAAACATGGCACTAGACAAGAGTGCATTGTAGGTGTGGGATGGTGGGATGGGACAGGGAGGGCGAGGACCAAGAGAGCGTTCGGCTCTTTCATTCAAAGCGTGGTGGCTCAAATAGAATACCTAGTGCTTTCATAAAGGCAGACAACAGGCGAGGGAAGAGCAATGTGTGCTGGCAGATAAAGGAAAACAAGAGAGCCTCTGTCTCATTGAGTCTGGTTGTACGGTAAGGTTATCAGGTAGTGAGGTGAAGTGCTGGGGAAATATAGGGTTAGGGCTAGGAGCAGGATTGTCATCTTTCATAAGCTACATTCCTAAATTTAAATATAATTTGGTAAGGGGGATCAGTGACGGACTCCAGAAGATGCCTACCCTACTGGGTGTCTGACATAAATCTGCATCGATGACAGATGTGAATGAAATATAGAAGGAAGGTACTCCATGAGTACCAAAACACAGGGGTTTGTATGATTGTAAGTTATCAAAGCGACAATCTTTTTGTCTTCCATCTCAACAACTGTCAGTTAAACAGTAGGAGTACTGCATTCAAGTAACAAAGTCATCTACAATGAATTCACACATCTCTTCTATCTTCTAAATCTACATGTTCTTCAAAAATATGGCTGACCTGCACAACCACTTGACCATATGCATTTCTGTTTACATCTGGTTATTGCAAAGAAAACGACTTTAATTTGAACCAAACTACATGCGAACTACAGTTTAACTATCTACTATCATATTACTTGTTTTGTTTAAGAACATTCAAGTCCAGAGAAGCTTTTTTTCCCCCACATCAGCTTGACTGAAGAAAAGCTTGTTGGATAATTTTGTGCCATTGTTATCTGTAATACCAGTTTCAAAGTCAGATTCTTAGTAGGTGTGGCACGGGCATACAGCCAAAACAGGCAAGTGAACATTAAAACTAAAACATCTGAACAGGTAACAGGATCCCCCACAACTTTGGGGGTAATTTGGACACAGCGTGGCACACTTTCTTTGGTGCAATATCCTGCTCTGGACCCCTCCTCCTTCCTTCTCCTCCCCGGAGAGACCCATTGATCCGCTGTCTGGTGAGCCCTGTGTCTCCAGGATCAGAATAATTCCAGGAGGGATTGGTTTTCCCTTGTTACCTTGTTGTTGGAAGCCCTGTTCCTGCCCCTTCCTAATTCTCCCCGCCTTCACTTCCCAATGGCACTGGGCACGACCGGCAGACAAGGGTGTCTTTGTCCTCGGTTTGAGGCAGGAAATGGAAGAGATGTAGCTGAAATTTCTAAAGATGCTTCTCTTCCTCTATCAACAACATGAAAAAAGCCCCAAATGTATGTCATCTTGAAAGTGTTCAATCAAGCAAAGATGTGACTCACATCATTAAGGTTTTTGGAGATTTAAAGTGCTACAAACCTCCATTCATGACATCCACTGTGACTAACACGCATCATAAAGCACCTTCATCCAAATAAGACAAATTATAAACAGAAATAATCTCTCGAGATTTTATATTCGCTGATTTTACAAGCTATTCATTGTTTTTACTGTGCATTGCCCCATCCGATCCCGTACACACAGATGCACACAACACAAATGCTGAATTGATTTTGACCTAGTTTACATCATACAGAATTTATAATGCTGTAGCAACTGAAACATATGTCTGGTTCATATAACAGGTATTTTGTGACACGCATAATTAAAACACAATTAACCAAAAACATTAAAAAAATGTTTTTTTTTGTAGAAATACATTTGATTTCCCCTTCCCCTAACCATGTTAAACCGTAGCATGTAAACCGTGCACAAACAGGGCAATCATACCCAGAAAAAACTGTGTACTATTCACCAAAATTAGAATTTAGGCTGTCTGTGACACTGGACATCTCTTTCATCCAGCCCTGCTTTCCTCTACAAAAGTTTCCAGCGCAGGCAATTCTTATTTTCCTTTCATTGTCCGTGCCGGACAAGACAAACAAGCAAACAAGACTCGAGAGCGCATCATTTCATTTCCATATAGATGAAAAGTGTCCAATGAAATAAACAAGTGCCCATTTGTACACAAGGCACAATGGTTTTCATCTCGATGCTTCAGTATTGTTCAAAGTGCTCTATGAATTACCTGAACAAAACACTCGATGATATTCACTGCATTGTAATTTTAAAAGGGTACGAATATATTTTGCCAGTGTCCGAGCACTTGAGACGTGAAAGAGGTTAAAGCAACATGGGAACTGAGATGACAGTGTCCCTCTTCAGTCTTATTCACACAAGATGTCATTAATATCACTTACCCGCACTTGTGAACCGCATCCTATTCCTTTTGGAAGTTTGCAATGTTACATGAGCAACCTGGGATGGAGTCTGTATGGCGCATGAAATTGCTTTATTTATGCCCATTTAGCATTCATAATGTCTGTACCATCGAAGGTTACCTTGTGTCGCGGTGGAAACGTCACAAAACAACAAATAATTTGTATTTCACACCGAAGCTGACACAAATGTAGATTTGGGCGGCATCTGTTTTTTCATACCTTCATGACATTGCGGGGCATGCGGCGTATAATGGTATATGACAATACATGTCGGCCGAGCAAGACTCGGAGGAGCAGTTTGGCAGTAAAATGAGTGTAGCTCGTCAACATTAAAACCCAGCTCACTTCAAGAGATTGAGCTGGAGTTGTGGGTAACTTTGGGGATAACCCCCTTCACTTAAATCAACAGCACAGGCAAGCAAGCCACGGGAGATGTAGCATTCATTCACACACTAATACGGTACACACACTGCACTGCTATGTTATCGGTTCTTTTGATTATTTTCTGAAAAAAAGACATTACGAAAATAATTGCCATTGGTTTATTATTCTTGTATGTAAACAAATAGTCTTTCTTGAGCAGCAGTACAAAAAGTTCAAAATTCTTTAAAATACATTCGCAGCTAAACAATAAGCTAAGCGATTAGCTTTCATTTATTTGCTTATTGTTATTATCAAACTCCGTATGGCATCGCTAGAGTTACCTGCAGTGGACGAGGACGGGCGGCTGCCAGCCACACAGTCGAAAACAGTTAATTTCTGCAGATTTGTTATGCTTGTTCACCAAATGTTTTGCTAAATTGCTGGTATTACCTCCCTTAACTGTACGAGTTCTATTGGATTTGGGAGGAGAGTTATTATCAGCATCTACTCCACTAAAAATGGAGCCACACTTTTGATCTTTTTGTTCTCTCTGCCATGATGTGTGTCTCACGCTGTACTGAGCTGGAGTGAGTGTCAGAGTAAAGCACAGCTTCGCCCCTCGAAGACAGGCACAGAGACAGAGAGAGGAGGTTTGCGACGCTGCTATTTCCTGCGGAGATCTCGCTCAGTAACTTCTAAAGTACCGATAGCAGAACCGTTAACTCGGGACCTTCTCAATACTCCGGGTTTTACGAATTTAGAACCGGTTCCCATTTAGAAACGGGTTTTGAGGGGCATCCCTACCCAAAACACTCAGTCGCCGTCTTTTTGAGCTCAGCTGCCTGTTACATCACAGAGACCGACCTCTGTTGGTACATGCTTTGCACTATAATACAAAATGTACTGCTACTTAACAAAGTAGCAGTACAAACCCAAACTATGCTCTTTTCCAAACCCTAACCAAGTTGTTTAAGTGCCTAAACGTAACCAAACCCCATAGCCGATCATACAACAAATGTATTTTGCCATTAGTGATTTGTAATGGTTTTGGCAGGGACAACAAATGATGTTGTCCTGGTTGTGCTACATCAGTTAAAGCTTGTATGGTTTGTTCTAAAGGGTGATGACGAAGAGGGCGTTTCATTTGGAGGACCTGTTGTCTGTCACATATCTCCTGAAGTCCTTATCTAGTAGTATGAACAGTAAAGCTTGAAGCCTGCAACCAAATAAACTTAACTAAAAACCTTGGTGTAAATTTTGACGAGTACGTTACTCAATCCTAAGGAAAGGACAGCCTACATTTGGCGAAAGGCCTCTTTAATCAGAAAGATATTCGGATTACAGAAATCTACACGGGGCTCGGATGGATGCAATGATCGAGGTTTATATTCCTTTGATCTGGGAACCCCAGTTCTTTACTAAACCTCTCAAGACCAGTTTCCAGGCTTACATGCACACCAACATCTCTTATCTTGTGATGAAAAAGCTTGTGCGGTACACACAGCTAAACAATATTTCACTCCCAGGTTCCAGGTCCCATTTGAAGAGATCACATCAGGACATGAAAGCGTTCCTTTTTCCTTATATCCAACCCCACTCATGTTTGCCTGAAGCTTCGATCCTCT
The DNA here is from genome assembly GCF_949748355.1 of Melanostigma gelatinosum. Classification (NCBI taxonomy): domain Eukaryota; kingdom Metazoa; phylum Chordata; class Actinopteri; order Perciformes; family Zoarcidae; genus Melanostigma; species Melanostigma gelatinosum. The sequence continues at coordinate 8,518,936 of NC_136645.1, forward strand.
GATGGTGGTAAATGAGTTAGCGACTCGGTTAATGGAGTAGTGAGCTTTTAATGCTGCTCGAGTGGTTGTAACAAAGCACTGAAGAGACATAAAATGCAGAAATTGAAGAAAAAAAAACATACTGTCTTAGACATGTTGGATGATTGGAGATAACCACAAACAACACATTTGCAAGATGCTCCGAACTGAAGAAAGCCCATGTGCGCTAGATCCATTACGACTGAACTTACTTCAGTTTTAGTGTCCGACTGTTAACAACAGTTGTTAGTCAGTTGTCATGATTATTGTTGTAATGTCTAATTAAGCATCCTGGGATAAATGATGCTAATGTCACCGTTGAATAACTTTTCTCCTTTCATAAGAGGTTAGTTGTTTTAAATCTCGCCCAATTAGCACATTAAACACAAAGTGCTACAGAACCGAGCAGCACTGGAGCAAATGAGCCCACCAATCTAATTGGGAATTAATGAATACTTTAAAGTGCTAGCAGCCAGTGGAATTGTAATTCAAAACAAGAGAAAATTAATCACAATAATTTCTGGGAGAGAAAGTTAGCATTAACATAATTGAAGCAGAGAGGATAAAAAGGCCATGGCAGCGTTGGGGAGCTTGACTAATCAGTAATCCTCCATGGAGGAAATTGTTTGTTATTCCAATTAATTATCCACAGTACTTAATCACCTAAATTGCAACTGAAAACATTGTTTTGCTTCCATATCCCACATTTAGCTTGAGCTTCCATATCACAGAAGATGAACTGTCCAAGGGGTGTTTGTCGGTGGGTGGGAAAGGGGTCACTAAATGGCTGCAATGGGAGCAAAAGGAGTTCAGATTTTGCTGTGAAAAAAACACTGTTTCAAGCTAAATAATAGCTAGCTTTAATTTTGGAGTACTTTTCTCATTCGTTTCCCTCTGCTTTACTACCTTAAAGAGGTACTGCCGGTCACCTTTGCATGGGGAAAGAGACATTTTTACACCCCTGGTTCATGAATAAATGCCTTAAAAAATTGGAATTAATTGGCAGTGATGCAGTCTGCTTGATGTCCTTTGTGTTTTACAGTCCCATTGCAGGTATGATAGTCCTGAACAAGCAGCAACATTTATCCTGGGCATGGGCATGATTGCAATGATGTTGGGAGAGAATCAGAGCATCTGTTGCCAATGCGGGCGCAATGGCATTAGCAGCAAAAAGCCATGGAACATTAACCGCTCCCAACAGAACTTCCAGATGGATTTTGTTCTAATGGCATCATTATACACTAAATTAAAAGGCGGGTAAATGGAAGTGCAAAAAATTTAAATGACTGAAAAAAATCTCTCAAGCTTGAGCTGTCTTTAGTGGAGGGCCGCCGACAGAGACTGGGAGCTGAGCCATGCAATGAGTGTTAATCATACGCATATATAAAATAGTAATGAAGGAATGAATAGTACAGTAGGGTGGCAGTACACATTACACTCTGTTATGTTTAACGCACAAGCTGAGACTGAAATGGCTGCTTTGCAGATGATGTGTTCAGCTTACATCTTACTTGTCAACCTGTTAACTCTTTAAGTGATTTCTAAAGCGAATGTGGTGACTATGAAATAATCTTAACCCGTATGTTGATTGGCATTCACTTTTCCTCCTCATTGTTATGTGATGATAAAAATCATTGCAAAGTCAACCATTATTCTCTTTAGATAGATTTATTTCTTTTTAGGGTTATCTATGTTTGCCCAAAAGTAATATAGAGACACACATAAGGACAGAAGAAGAAATGTATGGTATCCTACATAGTGACATTACCTATGTGTGTTAAGGTCTGACTTCCTGTTCAAGTATTAATGGACAAACTACAAAACTCCAATAACAGAATTATACAAATAGATTTATTTAATATTTTGGAGGGGTAGAGTTGTGTAGAAAGTAATGTTAACGCCAATCAGATATAAAGCAACATCCAGGGCCCAGGGTCAATATCTATTCTATCTAGAGTCTCACTCATTTTCTCCTAGGTAAGCCACAGCGGCAGAAGTGCACACTCCACAGAAACATGAATGCAACTGTGAGCGCAGACTTGGGGTCACCTGGGGTCCTGACCCTGACTGAGACCTTCTGACCTATGTCTAGGCCTCGACAGACACTCGTGGCCTTAACCTTTACCCCTTGACAAGCTGTTGTGTCCAAAACCATCTATGAGCTCCCTGCATAAGGTCTGCTCCTCTCCTGGATCGATCAAACACAAGGAATGAACGTTAGCAAGGAAAGAACAAGGTCATCTGCGTATACAGGTCACCACGTTCAATCAAATTTTCTTATTTGGAGATTTTAATCACCCTTCAGATAAACACCGGTCTTTTATTTCTGAAAAAGACAAGGATGGTAACAGACAATCACAGCAAGTAACACCTGTTTATATATTTTTCATGCTGTCACGGTAGTTTTTTGCTCAAATTGCTCTGGTAATTGAGGCTGTGTTTTACACCGGAGGTACAGAGTGTGCTGTATTGCTGTTGGAAGGGGTCGGCACCACTCACTGTTGTGAAGAGGGATGAAAGAGAGGGAGTTTGAGCTGCTACCCTCTGACCCGATAATTAAAAAGCAGACATTCGACAAAACGCTATTATCAAAACAACTCTCCTAAACCCATTCAACATGACTTATTTCCTGAACACATAACAGCTAATGTAACTGAGCAACCCTCTGGGTAATGATTGCTATGCTCATATTGTCTGCATTTCGCATATTGTTTTTCTTAATTGTGTGGGTCATTTTTTTACTCTCCGTAACTGTGTAACTGCTATCATTTGCTCTTTATCTCCCCAAATAGGCACATTTCAGTTGCAGTGCTTTCTCTGACCCGTGCATCACAACTCTGCTACCACTAACATTTATGTGAATTTAACTTTCATGTAAAAGACCATTTTTTTATGATTTTGCCCGTGCCTACATTCAAATATCAGCCCCTTTTTTAATGTCCCTCCACCATGTTTGTTTGCCTTTACAAAAGCTTCATCAGAGAGTCCCAGCCATCCTGGTAATTGGACCCATTTATTTCAAAGGTACATTTAATGGTGTCTCTTATTTTTCAGCAGCATGCTGAGGATTAAAGTAGATCACAATGCCCCCTTTCTTATGGATCTATCTCCTTAATTTTAGAGGTGGTCAATTATTGAATTATTTTCACTTTTTCTTTCATCTACAACATACAATACATTGTAAGGACCTTTTTAGTTAATGGCCGAGGTGGCAGTGGGTGTCCACGTGCCTATGTGTGTTCACCTCCGGGTGCACTGAAGCCATGTGTATGAGCATGCATACTCGTGTCTGTGTTGTGTGATTTGTAAATATGCGGCGTTGTCTTATGTCAGTTTGGAATGTATGTTATGCATTTTCTGTTTGTATCTTGTACATTTACTTGTCTGGGTATGTGTGCATGCGTTTGTGTTTTAAAGGGAATTTCCATATCTACTGTTCACACTGCAAGGGGGCTGGGGGGCTGGGGGTGCGTGCAAGACACCCCTCAATCCTTTTATTACACACCCAAAAACATCAAAAGCCATGTAAGCAACCAAGGTGAAGAGAGATTACTTTGTGTGTGATTTCTCTGCCTCTGACTCTCATGTCAGCTCTCCCCTTTATGTCAGTAATTGTGGGTGATTATTTTAACTGTGAAAAGGGTAGCAGGTAATAGAGGCTGATTAAATCCAATGGACAGCAGCCCAGACAGCCCTTAAGACACAGCCATATAATAATAGTGAGAGCCAGCATCACCTACACAGCCCGTCCACTCACCTTATTTTCCGTGACATGAGGCCAGATGCAATTTAATGCATTTATTGTGGTGTTGGTCCCTATATTGACAGCTGTAAACAGTTGTGGTTAAATTGAATCTTGCAGCCCTGCCACGGTTCTCGATGGTAAAGCTTATGTGACAGTGACTGCGAGTGTACGAATGTGCTGGCATACACCGAAATGAAAAGAATGCACCCACACACACACTCGCACACACGCACGCACGCGCACACACACACACACACACGCACACACACACACGCACACAGGGAGAAGATGTACTATCATTTCGCAACCACAGGCTGACACAACAGGGATTAGTGTCAGCGCTGAGCTCTTTCTTTCAAAAAACCTAATGTGAAAACTATTACTGCCAAGAAGCATGAACTCCTCATTTTTCATTTCTAAACAAGACACCTAATCTCAACTCGAGATATTCAGTTGAAAGGCCTGTTGGAACAAGTGCAATGCAGTCATGATACTTGACCAAATAACACCTTTGTGCAAGCTGCTCATGATGTGCTAATTTGTTTGTCTTACTCAGGGGGGAAGTTTACATGACAGATTACATAGTGGAAAACGTGTCATTGTTCATACACACACTGCACATGTGCCATAGTGATGTGATGTCGAAATTACTTTTTTGTGTAAGATAAGGCTGGGCAAAAATTCAACATGATAATTTATCGTTTTTTTCTTTGGAATCGTGATGAAAATATATATCTTCAGATATTGTGATACACAATTACATAGACTAAATGAATAATAAGCATATGCTACATTTCTCAGATAATCTGATTATTTTGCACTAAAGTTCTTTGTTAAATGAGAAAACACAGGACTTTTCATCTGTCAAGTATTTAATTTAATTTCAAAAATCTAAAGCTTTTATCAACAGTTTTATCCGAGTTCTCATTTACAGATAGAATAGAATTTATACTATCTTTATGGGCTGCCAATGACAGGCACCCGGTGAGCTGGGGGTTCAGTGTATTGCTCAGGTACACTTCGACACGTGACACGTCCCAGTCGGGGACCGAACCGTTGACCTTCAGGTTCCCAGACGACCTCTTAACCCAGTGCGCCACAGTCGCTCCCAAAAGATATAGACATAGATATTTTACATCACCGAGTTGCATCCTCTCTTGCGAAAGTTTGACACCAAAAACTGTTAAAATGTCATATAGCCTGGAGTAACTTCTGAAACGTGACTATTTATTCAGAAAAAATAAATTAAATCACATCTGCTGAGTTTGGGGTGAATTCTAAATGTGATCTTTATTGATGAATGGGGCTGGTTGAACAGGCCATGAGCACAAAGAAGTTGGTCTGTTGGTGGTGGTTCCAAGGCTGATATAAATCACGTCCCCTCCATGCTATTAACTTTTGGAGCTATAGAGAGGTTAGGAGGGAGGCTGTTACAGGAACATCCCCTACAGAGACCCTTGGTGGATGGGGGACTTTACATCCAAGTAAACAACTCTCCCTGCCCAGAGGGCAGCACCAACAATAGCCCATCCATTACATAGAGTATAGAAAGAAAGAGGGTGGGAAACAAGGAAGGGAAAGAAACAACAAACATTTATTTACTGTCGCTTTTGTCACTTTTCTACCCATTTTTTTCATGATTTACGATTGGCTCGGAGAAGCTTGAGGTGAATTGATTGGCTCAGGTGAATTTAAGAAAGAGGCATTGGCCCTGGTATGGAAGCAGCTCACACGTCGAAAGAGCTGTTATATACAAAATAATAAAAGATTAAACTACATCACATTACATGACAAAATATGAAAAAACAGTCAAAAGCGTGCAGCACTAGGTTACAATAAACAAAAGACAAAAATGCACACTAATAACCCAGGCATTACCTAGAAAGTAAAGACTGCATCACCAACACCTACTTAACAGGAGTATGAATGCCTTTATAACATCTAACCACAACTAGCATTACAGAGAGTAAAATGCTGGATCAGAAATGTGGTTCTCTTTATTTGTGCAGACAAAAGCAGACAAAAGAATTCCTCAATCTAACACAAGTCTTCCCATTTATGACGGAGAGGCACCTGTCATCTCCTAGTGTGAGCCGTGAATTATGTCTCGGCTCCTGTGGGTTATACGATAATGAGGGTCTGATTATTTTAACTACTGCTGTCCACCAACCACCTCACCTGACAAAGATAAACTCAAATTCCAGAAATGCCTGTAGATGTGCCACAACTTCTCTGAATAGCCCAAAAACCACTTTGACATTACATGGCATAGAATATTATTTGGTCTTTAAATGATGTTATTCCCATTCCAGAATGAGGAGGAGACACTACAACTGCATTAAACAGCCAAGCACACACATACATAAACGAACAATAACGTTCTGGTGTTGTAGTTTCTATTGAACCAAAGAACTTTGATCTTTCGATAATGTCCTTGGCAAGTGTAAACGAACAGATTTAGTTGTGTCTGGTGGTACAGAGCATGTCTGGGATGGAAATTACAGTATAAGGTAACCGAGTCTTCCAGCTATGAACTCACCTGGATAAAGTGACCTGATGCAGGATGTATCATCTTTGCCTTCAAAGGCTGTACTATTGTTTTAAAAGAATGTCTAGATTATGTTTTAACTGTATGTATGTATTATTTTACATGTATGTATTATTTTACAGCCAGAGGAGCTTTCACTGTCCCTGTTAGTAATATTTTAGTAAATTTAAATGTAACTATTCTGTAATTTAGCTGGCTTCTTCACGATAAAGTGATGTTTTGTCACATTTTTCTTTTATGTTAATGCTCTTCACCATTTCACCCAGACACGAGAGCACATTTACGATAGTGGTAAGTCAAAAATGCTATGATAAAAGGGAGGAACACTTTATTGTCGTCTTGAGAGTGAAGGTTGCTAACCCCCATGATTCCACTACTAATACATTGTTGATACATTTCCACATCAATTTTACGATTCAGCGCCATTAGAGAGAGAACACTGCTGCCTGTTTTATAATATCCGACAATGCACAAGCAGCGAATGACAGGACGTTAAGTTGGGAATCTCCTTTCACTCCTATTTGCTCACATTCAGTTTTGCTCGATATTCATTTGTTCACCCTAACAGCTGGAAACTGAAAATATAGACAGACTGTCAGATTATTACTATGGTTGTTCGAGGGGTTCTCCTCTTTGCCTTGGTTGCACCACAAGCGAAAAATAGTTTTTCTAGACTGATCTGATAAGAGAGGCATCTCCTCAACAACGGAAAATCCTCTCTTTGAAATTCTTTCATAGTTAATGAAACTGATTTTCCTCTCTTTGTGCATAAGAGATGAAGATTGAGACACACATTTAATCTCTCGCTCGCTCTCTGTATCTTCAACCCCGTGTTGCTGCAGCTCTTACAATAGTCGCATAGCATTCAATCTGGATTCGTGTCGCGTGTAAAGTGTTACAGAAATGTTACAAGGTGTCATGTAATACGATTGCTGTTATGACTAGATGGCAACCTCCGGGTCTGAAAAGTGAAGCCAATGCGGAAGTGCCTTGAACCTGCATTGTTTTTAATGGCCATCAGGGGGCAGCTCTATAGGTTGCAAAAAGAAGTATGATTGTATAGAAGTCTATGAGAAAATTACACCTGCTTCTTACTTTATTTATTACCTCAGTAAACATTGTGAACACGAGTTTATGGTCTCAATCACGAGTGTCAAGTCTTTTACGATACAACATGATGTTCACTTCGTAAATTATGGTCCCATTTGAAGGGAAATATACAGTGATGCAGGGTATGCATTCGGGCCTGGCTACCTTGTGATTGACAGGTTGCTACCACAGTGTTGTCCTATCTGGTAGTTATCTGTGTTTTCGTGTTCCAACGTTAACCCTCTTACAGTGTGTTTTCAGTTTATGAAAGTTAATTGTACTCGGGTTACAAAAAGCCAAGATGGCGATGGCCAAAATGCAGAACTCGAGACTTGAAAACGTCAGCCCACAAACCAATGGTCACGGTGATTACGTCCACTTCGTATACAGTTGTGGCTTTTATAAAAGTTCTTATTCAGACATGAGATCAGCATGTTAAAATGTCACAATGTGCATGTCTGACTTGATTGCATGTTTGAAATGACAAAAAACAGAGTTAAGATGGCTTTTTAAGGCTTTACTTTTAATTATTTTTCATTTTAGTTAACTGAAGGCAATTGACCTATGAGCCAAAGTCACAGAGAGAATTGGAAAAGTAAATGTAGAATGGCAGTGGGGAGAGAAGGAATGGAAAGAAGAGGTACAGCAAGTGATTATTGAGAAGACAAAGACCCCACTGTCTTAGGCTTGACAGCACCCTTTACATCAGGTGCCCCCCCCCCATCCCTCCCTCCAAGATCGCCATCCAATTCCATCCAGACAAGGGAATTTCCTTCTCCCTACCACCCACCCGTCATCTATTTATCCCTCCATTCATCTCGCTTTTCCCCCAACAAATGGAAATAATAACACACAACGACACAACAACCAACAATTTCACCGTATTTTTCAACCTCACATCCAAATCTCAGATCCTCAGGATGATGGCTCTTTTGATCAGAGCTCTCGAGTCGGTCCCAATGGGTGGAAAGAGATACGTCTGAATCACGCAAAGAATGTAACTGGCAGGTTGTGGTGTGGTCTAGCCATCCTGTCTGCCAGCGAATTCCGCACAGAGCAGGCCAACAGTGGAGACGCCTGCGTTAACGCAAGTATTTGGTGTCGCAGACAAAGCTGGTTTTGCATTACATTAGATTAATACGACACTTTGAGACAACCGACCAACTCACAATAGAATTACAGATGAAGCACTTGCTTATAAAGGTTTACATTCTTAAGATAAGCAAGGACAGGAGTTGTTGACGGTGTGCCTAAACATTGTCTGGGTTGCTTCCAAGGGACACGAACTAGATGGTTGACTATTCTTACCTGTGGATTTCCCCGTGCCTTCAATCACAGCTCGGGCTGTCAGCATTGAATAAGGTGTTTGTGAGGCAGGAGATTTTTGACACCTAGTATAACAAAGTGTTAAAGGTGAAAGCAAAACGCAGAAAGCCATTCAGTACCTACGGTCAACTAATGGCACATGCGTTCTTTAGAAAGTAACATCCGCTTCTTCATCACCGGGCACAAGTCTAGAGTTAGACAGATGTACGCACACTTTGGAGTCAAATTTCTTCAGTTGGGCTCTGTCAAAAGACTTTTCTCCAAGACAAGACTGTTTCTGTTTTTTACAGACTGACAGAGTGCTTCGTCATAATGCAAAGACCTAAAGCTCAATATAAAAAAGAAATTAGCTTGTGATGGCCTACGAGAGGAACAGGTGGCCCCCTGTGAGATAAGGGTGGACTCATACAAATACCTTGAGGTCTAAATCTATTTTAAAAAAAGTGGACTGTACTCTGAGGAGTTCTCAGATCCTTCAGTGTGTGCAATAGGCTCTTCTATCATCTATCAGTCTGTTGTAGCCAGTGCTCTGTTCTTTGCTGGGGTGGTGGCATCAGGCACGGGGGTCAGCAGTCTGAACAATCCATTAAGGAAGGCCAGCTAGGTGGAGAGAAGGACGAGGGACAAAATCGAAGCCATCTTGGACGATCCTTCTCACCCTCTCTACAATGAAAATGAGGACGCTTCACACACATCTTCCACCCGGCAGCACAGAAGATCTATACAATCACCACAGCTTCAAGGTGGGCCCCCAAGAAGTGCCACCAAGTCAGTAGTTGACCAAATGTGATGGCATTTGGATAATGGCCAGAAAAATGTTTTTTTGCAGATCATTATGATGTCACAGTGAAGTTGACCTTTGACCTTTTGGATATGAAAAGTCACCTCTTTTGTGTGGATTTTTTTTCCGTAATTAGCACATGATTTTATTGAGTTATGGCCAATTGTTTTTGAGGTCACAAATCAGTGACCTTTGACAACCAAATTCTCGTCAGTTCATCATTGAGTCCAAGTGGACTTTTGTACCACATTTGAAGAAGGCGTTCCCGAGATATCGTATTGAAGAGAATGGGACGAACAGACAACCCTAAAAAAATAATGCTTCCAGTAATCGGGCTCTAATCGGGCCGGCCGTGCATGACTTTTAGAGCATGTGAGTCTCCCTGCTGTGCCCCAATGACAAGCTAATGGTTGCACTATTCTTGCCGTTTGCAGTGTTAGCTGCTGGCTAATGTTGAGAGCCGTGTGGAGGCAATAGATATGTACTGCATTCCTTATTGAGTATTGGAAATTGGTCATGAACATATATTTCCACTTTTTTTGTTAAAAGCTAAATATTTCCTAAAAAGGCTGGTCACTGTAGTTCTGCAAAACGTTACTCAAACAGGAATAAGTAGTGAATTTGTTGGGGACTATTTTTAGCTGCAGACTTGGTGCACTACTGAGTATTGTACAGCAGCAGGATGTTGTGTAAAGGGTCATCTCAAGATAAACTACAGCGCTCATGTTCATGATAGTGAAGGAACTTGTCACTCAGAGCAACGTTGTGAGTCACTGATGTGTTTTTATAGTTTTTGGACAACAATGGAGATGTTTGGCACAGACGAATAAGCTTTACCAGGCTTTGGCTACACAGGAAATACTAGTTATAGATCAATTCATTGTTGGTTTTGGTCATTTTTGGAATTTGTTGACAGTAAAAAAACATACAATCTCGCAATTATTCTTTAAGTATAAAAGGATACAAAGACACGGCAGTGTTTTACACGCTGGCCACAGGAGGATGTTGAGGTAAAATGAAGTGTTAAGGAAAAAACTGCATTGAGATATATATCCTTACCAGGAGATGGGGATCCTCGGGGCGCAGACATCAGACAAAAGAGCTTTTGCTCACACTTGTGACCCAGTGAGCTATGTGCCCTGCAGCGTGAAACACAAAGGGAACAACACAGGTGATTCTACACATGCTCCTGTCCTGCTTTTTCAACACTTGTACTCTCTGTCTCTGTCACCCTGTGCTACTTAGTGACATCAACCTCTGGCACACTGACAACCAAGTCTGGGTTTCAATTTACAGAGCGACATGAACATCCAAGAGATCTTCTTAACTTGCTGTAAAGAGTTCCCAGGTTTCGATTAGTGAAATGAATGATGGTGTTGTCTGTAGGAAGCAGAAAGTGTTGTTCACTATTCTGTTGCAATCGACGAAAAAGGGTCTAAAGTTGACAAAAAACATGCTTGCCAATTCAAGGGGATTTTTTTGACAGCGGTGTCACTTTCTTCCTTTCTGAATTTAGTTTCAATTGTACCAATGAACAATACAGTTGTCTCTGGAGATATGCCAATAAGAGGTCGGGACCTGAAACTGAACCCATGTGCCTAGAGTTTCAGGCGTAGTTAATCTTTGGCATTATTTTCTCCACACTTCCACACCCAAACAAATTAATCTTGAGACAGCCGACTTAATGCCTTAAATGCTTCCTAACGGCTCTTTTTGATTGCCTTTTAAATAACTGCGCAGGTAATGACAGCATCACAGTCAAGGTATGAGTTCATGCACAGATTGGAGAGCAATATCACAGACAGTTGTTTGACTGACAATTTAACTGGCATTGAGTAATTACACATACTTTGTGTGTGCTGGGGGATGTGTCATCACCTGCATGTTTGCCATTCAATCCACACAGCCTTTTCCTTGTTAATTTACACAATAGCTGAACATGAGCATGCATGGGGCCGCAGTTTTACCTGGAGCCAACAGTGCCGAGTTACAAGTGAACCCAGGTTAGAAAGGTAAAGCCACACCAGCAATGTCTTAGAAGCTGAGAGTTCAAGGAAGGAAACGTGTTCATGTGTGTAATGAAGTCAGTGTATTATAATATCTAAAGGTATGTGGTGTGACATTCAAGTTCAAAATCAGTGCATCAGAGTAGAAATTTTACAGAAAACGGAGCTACGTCACACAGCAGTGCCCAGAAATGTACTTTATCGTTATACAATCTTCATGTAAGAGATATAACAACATTATACTGCAAGATATGTGCACTGTGGGTTTTTTTTCCCAGCCTTTTGTCAGTTTTTGGGAAAGTCACTGTCTTAATTTAATCCCAGGTTTGGGAATTCCCAAAGTATTTACGGCTATCATTACCGTCTGGGCTGCCTTGTGTGATGAGCTACCTGATGCAACCAGACAAACAGTGTGCCTGCACTGAAAGCATTAATGTAACTGAAAGAGGCACACACATGGTTGGATGTTACGTGCACTTACACACAAGTGCGCACACACACACACACACACACACACACAGATCTCTACATTTTGGCAGGCTATATCATTCGCCGTCCACAATCTACTGCACTGTTTGGTCAAAAGCCATCCACTCCAACCCACACCTGCTCCGCAACACGACTTAGCATGTAGAGCACTGACAGTCTCTCCACAAACATCTGTTTTCAGCCAAAGCCCCATTAGGTGTGTAACGTGCTGTTTGGTGACATGCACCCTTTGGCTTAATCACCAGATTTGCAAAGTTATGACCTCAATCACTGTTTCTAACTTTAAAATAGCTCTGCCTTCAGCCCGACTTGGCTAACAGGAAACCATTAAAGCACAGTCAATTACCATTTCCATCCATCCACACGGTACCTATTTTATTTTAATCTGTTTAAGTGCATTTTCTACGCAAGGTTAAAATATGAATCCCTGCCGCCCCCTCCTCTCCTCGACCAGGCAGGGTTTTTCTGGCTTACTTGAGAGCACAATTTACGACTGATTTAATTTAGCCTCCGCAAACATTTCTAATGACATTAGGCCCGGTGCATATACTGACTGCCTCTCCCTCTTATTCCATTAACTCCTAAATCAGGTTTAAAGACCATACTGATGCTGGATGCTATTATGGGTGATTATCAAAACAACAGACAATGGGGCAAAGTGTTTACTAACTGGTTTAGCCATAATTTTGCGTAACCAGGACAGATGGGAACACTACAAATTACAAATCAATCTTTTCAATAATAAAGGACCTCACAGTGTGCTCACTCGGTCACGTCTGTTGTCGCATGAAGCAACACAACATGGTCAGTTTGTACCAAACCGTTTTTACCTGAATTGTTACTGATGGATGAAACGCGTTGTGGAAACGGATCGTAGTTAGACTTTGTGCAGGTAAGAACCAAAAAGAACATATCGTGTGATTAAGCTGATTTCAAAACAAGCTAAATGCCGGACCTTTCTCAGCTGTTATTCATTCATGACTAAAACCTGAAGTGCTCTCTTAGATCACGCCCATTCAGCTTGTTTGACAAGGACTAATGACGGCCGTCCATCTGCATACATGCTTACAGCTGCCCAACCCCATCCAGGTAATGATTGTGTTATTAACCCTGAACCCTTTTTCAAATTGTTATTAACTGCTGAGGGAGCGAATGGGACTCAAACTGTCTCCGCTCACCTGTCACCGAAGCACCGCGGAGGATGGTTTGATCCCGGCTGGCTATCAGTCATTGTCAAAGACAGAGCTACAACGGAGAGGGATCGCAACCACACACAGACGAGACACGCATTCAATTCTTTTGACTGAATATTTTGGTGGAACTGTGTTTTTAGTGTCTCATATTTTGTCACACACACAACAACTTTGCAAATCATCAAAATGCTTCACTTGGTGAGACACCAATCAATATGTTTTTGTCTTCTCTTAATGATACAGTGTAACAAAGATCCATCACTCTGCCCTGTGTGTCCAACGACACTACAAAAAGGATGAGAAAAAAAATCCATACAAAGAAAAACAGCGATTCTTGCTTTAGAATGTAGTTCATCCGCAAAGTACAATAAAAAACACCTTGTTTTCTGATGTTAATCTTTTCTACACTGTTGGAAACTGAAAGACTAGTTACTTTTTCACTTATGGAAACTGCTAGCTTCATCTCATCATCTCAGATAATCTCTCTCAGATAATCTCTAAAGTGCACAATTTCTTTTCTTCTGGTGGTTAAGTGTCATACTTTTTCCATTGCCGGGAACAGTCATTTCTTGGAGTCTCTTATTTACCCGTAAAAACAATCTTATAATACAAACATTTAGTTGAAACGTAACTAATAAATAGTTGGCTATGAATTTGTCAAACTAGCTTTGTCTTTTTCATTTAAAAACTTTCGGGAACTAAAGTTTAATTAGAAGTAGTGTATTTTTTCTGGGCAGTAATGAAGCTGATATTTTTATATCTATATGTGCTGTCATTAGTATTTCACTCCCCGTGTATTCTTTTCATTCGTAGATATATAGTAACACAAGACATTTTCCAGAGTTTGACACAACATGTTACAGCTTAGTTTGAAGGGTTTGACAGCTGTGGCTAAGGAGCCTTTACTGTTAATAAGCAATCAAAACAAACTGTTTCTTTAAAATGTTGAGCAAGATATCGGTTTTGTTGGTATTTAGCAATTAGCACAAAAAGTGTAACGTGATATAACCCCGAAATGTCTTCTTGCTCACCTCTTTTGTCATGCTTATATAATACCACTGTACAGATCAAAGATATATCCAAAAGTATGACAAAAAAGTGCTTCTATTTTTCATGACGTAGAGTACCGGTTGTCTGTGAATACCTTTAAAATGCAGTGTTACTGTCTCTGTTTTGTGAAACACTATCTCATTCCAATAAGTCTGTGAACCAGACACCAGTAAAAAGTAAATTGGCATTTGCGTCCGAGTGTATTTACTGTAAGACATCAGAGAAAGAGACCCATGAAGGACTCAATATTGTGTGTGGTTCCGTGTGTGTGTGGATGTGAAGGGTTTGAGGTGACGCGTATAGCCGCAGGTTGGACAGGACCTTGTGGCCTCTCCCAGTGATAGATATGCTAATACCCTCCACTCACTCCACTTCACTCCCTTTATTTCCCCCAATTAAAGCAAACGCCAGTGAAACTGTAATTAAGCCGTGTCCGGGCAAAAGACTGCCTGCTGCTTTTAATGAAGCCCCATTGATTCACCCTTTATTTGCTATTGGTCTCCCTATAACATCCACAGGCCTGAAATAAACGGAAGCTAAAAGTGCAGCTCTTTCCATCCAGGTTGTACATTGTACTGGACTGTTTAATTAAAAAACCAAGAGACGATAGCTCTAAGGACATTCAGCATTAGGGATGGTATGTGTACGTTTGTTTTGCTCACACTCTTGTATGTGTGGACATGTGGCTGTGTGTGTGTGTGTGTGTTTGTATGTTTGCCCAGCTGGTCTGCTAATGAGTAGAACTACTGTTCCCCGCTCACAAATCTGAATGGTTGAGAGCTTTACAAGTTTTCAAACAAAAGCAAGGCAGACTCTCGTATTTGTGAAACAGAGATGACCTCATTTCATCAATACCTTACAATAAAAAAAAAAAAAGAAAGGCTGAAACCAAATAGCTAGATCGAGCTATTGCTAAGGGCAAAATTGGTCTGATTGGAAGTCCATTGTGAGCACAATTAAAGAGAAAAGGTTTGGTCAGGCAGAAGGGCAGAGTCAAACTGTCAATTGATTAGAATCCCAGCTGGAGATACTCAGATACAGCCACTGTGGAACTAAAATGTACATTTATTTAAAAGAATTTGAAAATGAATATTGCTGCTACTATTCTGGTGAGTACGGTATAAGTAGCAGAAATAGTAGCATAAACCTGAACTACACAACCTACTCTGTAATCTCTGCTGTAGTTTAAATGCGCATAAAGTTATAAAGTGCATATTTAGCTATAATTTCCAGTCATTTCATTTGCATTTTTTAAAATGTACTAGATGTTGAGTAGGTTATTTGGGGGCTTTGTGCCAGTGCCAGCATTTGCATGCAAAAATATAATTATTGGTATTAAAACCTTTTTTTTTTTGCCCCATAATTTCATGACAAATCATGACAAAATGTGATGTATATCAGTAATTTGTTGTTTTCCCATCTCTAACAACAAAACATTGCTTTTTTTCCCCACTTCCTGCTTGCTTCCACACGGCAGCCTTTCAGGTAGCCTTTTGATGCAGCCGGTACTTATGACAACTTCACTTGAAAGATTTAAAAGTATGACAGATGTCAAAGTGGACTCAAGTTTATTTTTTACTTTTTGTCAAAACTGGATGAGCTTTGCATGGTCATATAAGTGAATGTGTGGACTCTTTTAAAGAACTTGCTCAGGTGTAATGGAGGCATTCAAATGCTGATGTGAGACTCTCTCAACAACATGCAAGAAGGTTAAACACCAACCAGCTTGATGCTTTTAAAGCATTTACAGTTTTTGAATGCCCTTGTGTCTGCACTTTCCCTAACCTGCACAATACCATTTGTTTGCGTCCTAACTGGCCGTGTGCGAGGCAGCACTGCACAGCGCAATGTTTTCAACTAAACTTTTGTCGGACACTGTTTCTATTCATCACTCGCTTTTAAAAGCACAGCAGTGAACGAGGAACAGCTGATTCATGAAGGGTATGAGGAGTATTTTTTACGATCCCTCATTTTTCTACAATAACCTCAATAAGGCCGGAGGGCGATCACAGGGCAGGTGAAAGTTCCATGTTGACTATATTGTACGCTATTTCCGGTATATATCATAAAATAACACCTGTGTTTCCTGTAGGGAGGCCCCCTCTTAATCCATTCGTCGCTTTTGTCTTCGTCGACTCAGATTTCTTCAGTCGATTAGTCGTTCCGTATGCGTTTTTTCAGGCTGAATGACTTATTTTCAAGAAACTTATGAGCACGTCTCCGGTAATACAAGATTTTAAGTGCTGCTTTGTTTTACAGACCCGTCGCTTAAATCAACTAATCAATGAGTCAACATGTTGTCTGCTTTTAAAGTACAAATGTAAAAAGATATCAAGTACTACTCACCCATATTTGAAGTGGTTACGTCTCCAGTCTGATCTGGAGCTCACAGCAGGTACGTGGTTTGTTTACAAGATGCAACGCAATGACTGCTGTTAGGACACAAATTCACTCTCTCTGCGGCCGAGTTCTCTGCCATCATTACGGCTGTGGTTGAATTATTCCTTGTTAAGCTTGACCTAAAATTATATTTCATTTTTAATCAATGAAAATGACGTTGTGTGACTTCGTCATATGGTACATTCAGTGCAAGCGAAGCAGACAGCAGTGGCAGCGATGTTTTGTATTCTTTCAATCAAATATTATTTTTTTAAATGTTTCTTTTTTTATTATTCAAATATATGTTCACATTCCTAGTGCAAGCCAGCATCATTAGCCAAAACATCATTGATTTTGTGCTCATCTACAGTCTTTCATCTAACTTAGTTTGGCTTCTGAATGTTTTCAGTTATTTTCTTCTTTAAATGTATAAATATATTTGTTTGTTTGCATGGCTTTCAACCAAACAAAGAGGGTATTTTTTAAACTGGCTAAAATAAACATCACTTACAGTAACAAAGCAGCTAATGTGTAAAAAAATCATTTCAGCGTTGTAAATGGTTTGACTGCATATATAGCTGGTATCACTTCAATTGACAGCTTATCACAAAATTCCTCCTTCAGAACATTTGGATATGCAAATAACATATTTGCACACCTAGTTTCTGTTACTGCCACAGTGTACGCTGCACATTTCTTTTTTATATGGGGAGGTGCTGCTGCAAGCAGTGTAAAACTGCACTTAATACTTCTTACCAACGGAGACAGCTCTCCACAGAAAAAACGGCGGCATCAGTCGTCTCAGAAAATGCCCAAACAATTTGATATGTTCACGTTCAAGTGACAAAGTCCTGTAGGAATACTGTCTGTTATCCACCACAAGCAAAGGAGGAAGTAGCAGGATGCGGCAGAGAAAGGAGGTTGGAGTGGCTGGATAAGTCAACAAAACATTGGACTTTGAACCCAGTAGATCAGTGCCAATGTCCGACCAATACTTACAAAATGTTTATTGCGGACGACTTGTTGGATACATCGAAATGTGTAATCGTCACATGACCATATTATACACCACACAACTCATTGCTGCAGAAAACTCACTGAAGACCTCAAAATCACAGATCTTGCAAGCAAATTACTTTTCAAATCCAAAGACCACTCTCAATTTCGACTTATTTTTCCCTGCTTGCACAAAAGTAATGAAGTGTGAATGCGTCAGATACATGCAGAGAGTGCTTTCAGCACTTTTTCTTCTTCTTTTTCTTCAGTCAACTGCCATGTTAACGAGGCCAATATTAAAAAACACATTTCTCAATGCGCCGGCCTGTGTGCGGCATTGTAATGGGTATCACATCAGAATTGAAGGCACATTAGTTTAAATGCAGTGCAGAAGCTTCTTGCTCATGCCGCCTGTGCTCGAAATGCGCACTGCAATTAGCCCAAAGGAATATCACCCTCTAATGGATTAATAGCAAGATTTGATGAAAAGCTATTAAGAGTAAACCAACAACAAAGGAAGATCAGGATGGTGGAGAGACGGAGAGAAAAGAGAGATTGGTGCGCCAAGCTTAATGGTTTTCCACCTGGGGGAAAGAGTAATTTAAACACGTATATTGTAGTCTTATTGAGTACATTTTGTCTCGCTCACCACAGAAAATGGCTCCAGCCTTCTTTCTTTTTACCTTGATAAACAAAAGGAACCACACAAAGGACCAGAAACATTTAAAGCCCGGCATCATATCCACACCATCAACAAGCCCCTCTTCTCCCCTCCTTTTCTGCCATTTCCCCAGCCCCTTGTATCCCCCTTTCTCTCCACTAAGTAACCACTCTCTTTATATAATTAAAAGCACAAGTAGTTAATGTAACTGTTGTCCTGTAAGCCTGTCTTCCTTTACAACACGGTAAACTGGTTTGGGTGCCGGCCAATGTGAAGAATAAGTCAAATTAACGAGCTGAATCCAAATGCAAACCTCTGGAGACAGATATGAAATGCATTTTCAATAACAAGAGGCCGATAATGTACTTCTCTTTTTGTGCCAACCCCTCCCCTCCTCCGCTGTTTTTCTCCTCCTTCTCCCCTTTTCATCCTCCCTAACAGATTTTCCGATAAATTAACTGCTTTTTAGTTTGCAGCTCCGGTCCCCATTAATCCATATGGGGAGAAGTGTAGTCAAGTTACACTAGAGAGAAGAGAACTGGTACATTTTAGCGATGCAATTAGGGCCCATTAGTCTTGGCTTTAATTAGAAAGCTGGAGCGTTGATATTTCAAGTGCTGGTTTGTGCTGGTGTTGTGTTTCCCCACAGCGTCGCTCGTCTCCGTCCTGGAGTAGGAGTCTGTCTGGCGCATGTGGCATTTTCTGCTTTTTTAGCTCGGTTTCTTTTCTGAATCTGTTTCCGTTTAAGTTCTGACTTTTCAGCGGAATTTTAAAAAGCAGACAGATAAGGTGTCTATTGAAAGGAGAGAACAAGGAAAAACAAAAAGGTAAGAGATGGTTCAGCATGAATTTCATTGCAGAGGAAATCAGAGGTGTTTACGTGCCAAAAAGGAGAATAAAAATAAACTGCAGCAGAGAAGAGAGCCGGTGAGTGAGAAATGAGTGAGGAGTTAAAACCTGAAGCCTCAAAGTCAAATTGATCTGCTTGAGGTGCCACATTTAATTGTTAGCCAACAGACAGACATGACATCTTAGCTCCGCTGCGCTCTCCCCGGCCACATTAGCCGACCGCACCGCTTCATGTTCACAGAGTGGAGGCAGACTGTCTGGAGGAGGAGCAACACTCACCGTCCCTCCATCCTCCTTCCTGACTCATCACTGCTCCTCTGACTCTCAGCCCACAACAGGAAAGGTCACAGCGGACCAAAATCATGGGGCGGAATTGACATTTCTCCCGGTTTCTATGGCAGATTGTCAAATTTATACATAAAGATGTAAAATGTTGCTGTACAAATTGAAGGAGGAAAATGCGTAGATGTGACGTCCTTCTACGTCAGAAAGATCAGGGAATGTTTGAATTAAAAACATCAACAGGAGTCTTGTACTCGGACTGCTTGATCCTGAAGCTCCCACCACTCCGCTCATTCACTGTGCCAGGAATAGATCATTAAAAACAACTGTGCTCATTACAGCCAATTAAGTCATGATTCATCTGTCTAGATAAACAAGCGGTGGCATGGCATTAATGTGATAAATTGGTTGTTTAGACTGCAACACGCACACAAACAGACACACGCACAAGGTAAAAAAACATTTAACTTTGTGTAGCTGTGAGGAAAATCACTTATAAAACATTGCCATGATGGTATTGTTTAGTAAATCGTCAAAATTAGTCACAGATGCATTCATATCTGCTGGGTTTGGTTAGTTAGACCATTGGAGACAATAAACTTGTTTTAAATACAAAGTTGATAATATGATAATGTAAAATATGATATGGCAGCTGCATCTGCTGTAAAACTGTATTTCTGCTGTATTTTTGCTTTAATTATGTTATAAACACGGTAAATGTATGTATTTTATCTGCAACTACTGTAAATTCATAATCATATATAACAGCAGATTTTTTTAGCAGAACCTGTTCTAAGTGTAGCTGCTATATTTCACTGAGGAGGTATCCTTAAATATAGTTAATTCATTAATTTATATTAATTATGTTAATTCATATTAATTAACTGCAGCTAGCCTATTTCTTTGTTATAAATGAACTGCAATATTAATCACTTTAAGTTCTACTTATACATGGCTATCTATTGTCGACAGGGTTACATAACATTAGTGGTCAATAATGAAACAATAACTACTTTTGTCCTATCAAAGCTTTCATTGTGGGATTTCTTTAACTATTTATGTATTTTCATACATTTGTGCAGCGTTGTCAACGCACCATAACAATACTTAACAGTCCTCACAAAGCTCTATTGTATTTGACATCTCGTCACACTGCAGAACCTGTTTGGTTTGCTCAAGGCACCCACTGTAACATAAGTTGTAAGATCCTGCACTCAGACAACAAATCTGTAACCTTTCTAGATTAAAACCTTGACACTTCCTTATCGGCCTATCAAAAGCAAACTAAACTTTCCCATAGTGGTTTTATCTTTCATCTGAATATGTTGTTCAATCTAATCAGACTCCCACCGTAGGCCGGGCAGCCCCCGGCAAAAGGCTGTCAACCTGTTCACGGACCTGTCGTGGCCCTCATGTTGACAGGCCAAGAGGAGGCCCAAGGGGATGAGGGAACCCAAACAACAAGAATCTATGATGTCTCAGTGTATTTCAGTGTGTTTTCAAAGCTACGAGGAAAAGAAAAACCAGGCTTGTCCTTGTGACAGAGAAAGTATAACATCTGAACATTGTTGATCAGACAACTAAGCAGTTATGAACACATCCCCTTATTAATGATGAGTGTTTTAACAATTTTTTTCAATTACAACAACACTGGCATAACCACCGTTTCATTAGCAACCTAATATCTCAGCGTATAGCGTAAAACAAATAAATTGTGTCAGAGTCGGGAGGGTGACTGTGTCCATTCAGGTGAATCTTTGGCAGCTCTGAGCGAGGCTGAGACCAGAGCTCCTTCATGTCTCTGTCTGTTTACAGGGCAAGCAAATCAAAGATGCGTCTCATTTCAGAGGCTGTAAAAGTGCGCCTGGGGATGGATCAGGTGTCTGTGATACACCCAATCCTCCCTGAGCAGCCTCTACTTACAGGCTACCAATCCATGTATCCTCCAAATGAACACTGCAAACAAGCAGTATAATTAAGTGTTCTCTGGAACAAAGCGTGTTATCTTTTCACGTAATCCTAAAAACTGGCAATCCGGTCATCACAAGAGGATAGTCTGCTTGTGCTTGTTGGAAGTGTTGCATTCCCGTGTTACTAAAATCTGAACTGAATCGGCCTGAACACCAATTTTGAGTTGACCAACAACCCTGAATATTGTGAAATGATAATCGACTGAACCTGGACGATTTCCGGGTTTACCAGCTATGACATTTTAAACGACAGTAACACAAACAGGGCATATCAGTTTATCATATGCAGCTCTTTTAGTCCTTTTAGTGCATCGCAGCGATGGGCTTTTTCCTCTCATTCTATGAGAAAGAAAAAAAAGAAAAATCAATGGAGGTCTTCTGTTGAGTCTTCCCTTTCAATATTTTGTTTCTTGCGGTGTATTTGTTTCCTGAGTGGTCACGAATAAAGCCCATCTAATCGAAATATCAATTTATTATCTGAAAGTGCTTGTTCAAAAAAATAAAAAAAATAAATACATTACACTTTTTACTGGAAACTTCACAGCCGCACATCCGCTGCGGCGTTGCTCCAACAAGCATGCCTGAAATGAAATACGACTTAATGTTTTCGATGCACTTTCACTCATCAAAGTTCTCGGGGATTTCATTTCTGTGGCGGTAAGTGAAGGAGCTGTTAGCTTGTCTCTAGTTGAGTGATTTAAGGTCGCAGAATGGACGTGTTGGCTGACTGGATGAGACAGTAGCAGTCCGGGCCATGCGTCTGGGGCATACATCTCCTGACGTTCAGCCCTCATGGTTTGCATTTCCAGCCCTTCTCCCAAATATGGCAGGGTGGGAAACGGCAGCATGTACAGGCCCATTACGGACAGCCAAACGGCCTCCATTTACAAATATTCTTTTGTAAATACCATATCATGTTCTTAACACAGCGCGTCCCCTGGGTTGTGCAAAGAGCCCTGTGAGAGTATGGGTGGATGTCAGTCTTGGGGACTGTATCGAACTGCTAGCATCTGGAGGCTGAAGGTGTCTGTCCCATGTTCTTGAGGGCAGAGAGCCTCCACGGATAACGTCCTGGGGGATCCTGCCTTCTGCTGCTTTAAGAGATTAAGAGATGCAAGCAAGGCCTCTTCTCCCCCCAACTCTCTCAGACACACACACACACACACACACACACACACACACAACTGCCACCACATGGACTCAAACATGTACCCACATTATACACACACAACACGTGGCGGCTCTTTCTTTCCATCCTTTCCTCCCCCTTCTCAATACATACAGGGACACACATGGTCTCCCACACACAGCAGCACGCTCCCCCTCCTGATTAGCTCATAATGGACGACTGATGTCCCCGAGACCCTCAGGACGTCCCTAGGGAGCCCTCCAACTCTGACCCCTATCTCCACCCTGCACTCCGCCTTCTTAAAACACACTAAATAATCTTTCATTTGACAGGAGCTTGAATGAAATTCAGCTTAGAGCTGCATCATTTGCCCTGGATCATAGAATATTGATAAATTAATCTTTTTATTCTCCTTTTTCTTTACGGATAGAAGAAAGGAGAAGGCTGTTCTGGGCAGATCATGTGATTATTTAACTCTATTATTATTCTATTTTGGTCCATGATGACGTCGCTGCTGCGGTGTATGTACATTAAGAATTCAAGTGAAATTGTTCATCAGTAGAAGAACTGAATATCAGAACATGTTGTAATCGTCCACAAAGGTAAATCAACATGTATTCATAGACCTTGTGCGATTGGGCCTGTGCCACCATGGAGACAACATCCGGCAGATTCATCAGAGCAGGCAATTAATCACCTCACTCTAAAATCAACAAAACAGGGATACTAAACATGTGCCTATTAAATCAGCAAGCGGGGCTGGATAGCTGCTTTTAGATGCAACGTTTACATGTAATTATCTTCTTATATAATTAAGTGCATTCAGTTAACAAGCATCTTGCTAACGGGCCACATTGCTTACCCAAACGAGCGGCGGGCAGCCCAGAACGCTGAGTGAGTGAGTAATTAGAGCTCAGCATGCCGGTGTTAATGGAAGTGATCTAAAAAAAAAAAAAATTCATCACCAGAGAGATAGAGAGAGAGAGCAAGAGAGAGAGCGAGAGAAAAGGAGGGGGGGGAGGAAAGGAAAGGAGTAAGAGATCAGGAAAGGTGAGGCATAAGGAAGCTTCAGAATTTATGATATTAAGGGAGCTGAGTGGGTGTAGTCATCGAATTGCTGGTTTGATGACCCCAAATTTCAACACCACCGAAATTAGTATCACTCAACACGAAGCTACATTTTTGCAATTAAGTTGTAATACGCTGCACCGACTACTTCAGAATATGCAAACATGCAGAACCTTAACGCTTAATCTCAAATTGCAATATAAACAAACAGACTTTGAGTACTGATGCCTTTGGCTGCACTCACTGTTTGAGTACAAAGTGCTCAAAATAAGATAAATAAAAGTAATGACCTAAATTGAAGACTTTGGACATAATTTAAGAAGACATGGTGAGACTATCTGCTGGAGTCTGCTCCTTGACATTTTGGGAAATATGATATAGTTAGAGCTTGCTGGTAGGTGTTTTCTTCTAGCCAGGCTCAATGTTTCCCCCTGATTTCAGTCTTTATGCTAAGCTAAGCGAAACGGCCTCCTGATGGCATTATATTTAACAGACAGATATGAGTGTGGTATTGATCTTCTCATCCAACTCCTGTCATGAAAATGAACATGCATACCTTCCCAACATTTTGAACTATTACTCAAAGAGTTCAAGTGACGGAGAGGTGTGTTTTACAAAACCTGGAACAGAGATACAGCCATTCAAAAAAACAAACAATGTTGAGTGACGAGTGTGTGCGTTTCACTGATGTTCACTGAGCGCTGACACTGCGACACCGAGGTCCTCCCTCAGTTCAAACAAACACTTCTCTTTGATTCCTCACTGCGCAGCGCTCATGAGCTCATCCAGCCCGGGGCAACATGGGGGACAAGAGAGTGAACTTTGTCACACTCTACTCTGATATATCGATTACTTACCTGTCTGAGAGAGAAATACATGGACATGTTTGATTCCAGGTGTATTATCGACAAAAAACTCTAACAATGCAAGTTCATACAAGTATTTGTCGTAGAGTACAAATGAAGATGCTTTTCCAGCTGTGGATTCCTGATGAAGTTATATTCTATTCTATTGCGTTGGTTTAGAATGAGTTGGAATGCTTCAATTGCATTATATTACTCCAATATATTAAAAGCATGAGTGTCTTCAATACTTTAGGTTTACAATCGTTGTACTAAGAGCATTTTTGGCCACCTAAAATCTTAAAAAATCCAAAACACTCTCTCTCTTAACCCGCAGTAGCCTTCACATGTCATGTCAAACCACAATCGTTTCAGTGCTCAACCCCATCTAAACCCCACCACATAACCTCCTAATTCTACACATGAAATCACAAAAGACCCTCAAAGTCATGGTTCGAGTTAATATCGGCCTTCAAGAGTAACCAGGTGGAACCCGCAACACAACCGGACCGGCTAGGGTTCAAAGAGCCACTCTGAACGGCTGCCAAAATTCCTCACACAGCGGCGATTGCAACAGCTTATAGTGAAATTATGATACAAACTATGCAGCAAGTGAGTAAGGAATATCAGGTCCCTTTGTCCCTGTGCTTTCTGTTGAGTTCAATAAACACTTATGGAGTCTAAAGGACTCAAGCTCAAGAAGGGACAATGGCTCCCTTCAGAACTCGACACCAGACCTTTAACAATACAAAAAATACTCTATCCTCCGAAGACTAATTGATGTTATTCGCCTTTTGATAAGTCAGAGGTAGGCAGACGTAATAGTAAAGAATATACGCACTGCTTTTGATGGCCCGTAACCTGAGTAACTGGAGTACAAAGAGGGGGAGACAACCAAAATGCTCCAATTTTGGTTGCTTATCACCAAAGCCATGATCATTTGTGTTTTCAGGGAAACAAGAGTGTAATTTGAATAGGGACAGACTTTGAAAGGGGAATCGCCGCTGTGTGCTTAGTGGACTTGGAACCGTTGGCCACTGTCCTGTGAGCATATTGGTTATTGATATTCTCTCTCTGTGTCACACACACACACACGCGCACACACTGCATCTGGCCTCTGAACACAACGGCTGAAAAAGCCCTCAGAGCCTGGGTGAAACAAATACATTTGCACTTTTTTCTTTGGCAGCCAGAGCTGGCAGGTGAAATTGGTGGCCGTGTTGCATGATGACTTGGCTGCAGTGCCATCTACTGGTGACAGACGGCAGGGCTGAGACGACCACACAACCGGGAAGCAGGAGGTGGATGGAAACAACAGCAGAAAGAGCAAAAGGATTCAGACTTTAGCTGAACAGATTTCAGATTTTACAATGTCATATCCGTCTCTTTTTCTCCTCATGGACATTCTGCAAAAAAAGGTACCACTCATTCATCAGCAAAAAAACATTTTCCAAAGCAGTAAAGTCATTTTATAGTTGTGCGGTAAGCCTATATCTCACCCACACAGCTATGGTTCAAATGTTGAACTAGTGCATATGCCACCAGGGACTGAAAAGGGAGGAGTTGCGGTTGAGACAGAAGAACGATAAAAGAATATAAACGTTGTCTAAACTGCTAGCTAGCCCTCCAGGGATCCAGAGAAGTTTAAACTTCACCAAACCACAAGACATGGGGAACTTAAACACAAAAGCACCATTTAAAGGCCTTTCACTGCAGATGACAAGTCTAATTGAGGCCCGCGATGCACCTGGCAGTGAAAAAGTAGCCCTTCAGTCATGTGACAGCCCCACTGACACAATTCATGCTCTTGTGTATGTATGATACATATTGTGTCATTCTGAAAAAAACACGTTTGGCTTTATAGGAAGACTGATGACAGATTCCTTGTGGTAAACAAATTGAAATCTTCAAGGTAAAGACATGGCTTTGATTATACATATATATATATTAAACATATACAAATATAAATATACATATAAAAAACAAAATACATATATCGATGTATATATCATTCATTTTTAACTTACTTCAGTATCTTTATCATCCTTCGGTCGAAAAGGCGAAATCATTTTCTACACAGCCTGCAATACATCACTGACCAACACAATGAAATGGGACGTTAAGGCTGCGGTGACATCATGCAGCAAGCCTCGAGGACAAATATAGATCATGTTTATCTTTAACAGATGATTCATTTGTGACATGGTAAAGAGATCTCCACTGGCTGTTAAGGAAATGTCCACGCATTTAACTGATCTACTGTTGGATCTCCAATGCTGCTGCGGTAAGTTAGAAAAAGTGAAAAAAATTCAGCATTAAATGTTACTTTCTTTTTTTTGTGAATATTTTAAATAGATGTTTGCACATGTGCCGTCCCGGGTTGTTGGCGAGCCAAAATTGCACATTGATTAACAATTAAACAACCGAGCTGAGAAAAGAGATTATTATGAACCTTAAACAACAAAAATAGACGAGGGACAAAAACAAAAGGCATAATGCAATCTCTCTTATACTTCAGTTTTTTTCACACCTTGCCTCCCTCCTCATCCCCCAAACCCTTGGGAAGCAGCACTCCAAGGTCTTTCATTTGAGCTTGTATTATGCCCCTGTATCTCTGCTCATTTTTCATCCGCAATGCATTAAGTATTGATATTGATTTCTTGTAAATGGTGGCGAAATGGATGGCTCGCACTTTTTTGTGTTATTGTTCTGCAGCACTTGTAGGTAATTTATTATGGCTGAGGGTCCGGTGAGGCCTCCCAGTTCTGCGTCCCTCCTCCTGATGGAGCATGCCAACCTGACTAACAAAACACACCGTGCACTGAAAGGCCACTCATGAGGAGAATGAAGCACGGAGCAGAAGGTGTGTATGCACACTAGCACCAGCGTGCACGTGCACTGTAGCCCTCTCATTCTCACCCTCAGCATCCCTCACATTCATGGTCCACCATAAGAGGGTCCCTTGGAAAAAACACATGGCGATAAAGTGAAAAACGCTAACTTTACAGGCATTTCTCAATCTTAACATGAGAGTTGTGCAGTGGGCAACTATTTTATTTCTCCTTTCCTCCTATTTTTGAATATTATTCTTTTTAGTGCTGTAGCAGCACTTGTACTGAAATCCATTCCCAGTTTTGTGACAAAGCGTGGCCTTCTTGACAAACTGGAGTGGTTTACTTGCATTGTCATCCTAGCCAATTTCTTTTCCCTGCTGCTGCGGCCCCAGCAGTCTATTTGCATTTCAATAGCCTCTCTGTCTGCCTCTATATTGCCTGATATTATGTCTGCCTTGTATGAATTCGAATTCAATGTCTGCATCTGCTGTTCCACTCCCAAGCAGTCCTCGTAAAAAGGTGAAACTGAAATAAGGCTTGCAAGCAAAATACATTGATGGCGTGTGATGATGTAAACCAAGACAAACACATTATTGGGGATTGTGTATAGATTTCCTTTGATAAAAAAAATCTGTTTACATGCATGTTCTGCTTTTACATAAAACTGCTGCAGAACAACCTCATGGCAAGGTGCCTGGGATTTCCGTGATCTATCATATACCTCCACGTCTCTCAATATGTTTTCACTTTTTCACGCTCGCTTGGCTATAGCTGCAATGTAGAGCATGCGCTCACAATACAGAGAGTAAGATCTGCTCTGAGGAAAAGGGAGGCGCTGCGGTAAAAGCGATACGTCCCGTTTACCGTCTGTGTCACCACAACACCAGCACTTGGCCACAAACCCTGGCTGGTGCCACAGAGTCGGACACCATGGCTCACATGACCCGCACCAGAGTCCCACAGAGGTGCCTCAAGTATCCCAGAATGCCCTCCTCTCTGGCTGACTCTCTCTCTCTGCTACAGGATGGGATATATGGGATGTCAGAAGGCCACAGGCAGCTACTATTAAAGCCAGGAGGTTTTACTGGAATTTCTCCTTTTAAAAAATACATAAAGCACCGATGGCTGATTAATCTCTGTTCATGGGATTTTGGAAAGAAGCTGTAAAGAGGAATATCAGTTGAGCTGCACATCCTGTGCTCCCTCTATGAAATAGTGTTTTGGATTTCACTTTACAGACCACAGTGCTGCAACCAATCCTTTTCCAAAAAAACTACAAGATTATTCTGTTGTACTTTGACAACATTCAAATATTCATTTTTTTTCTGATATTCAAATAAAAGCATTGAAAAGTGAAAAAAAATGTACACATGCCTCATTTCTAGATACAGACATAAAGTCAAAAAAAAAAGTCAAACCTCTGCCAAATGTAGCTTCTGTTCAGAAACTATTAATGCCAACCAGCGCTTGGGTGCGCAGGCAGGCTAACAGCTGTGTTTGGGCCACTTGTTGTGCCTCCAGCACAGATAATTACAGCAATCCAAAAGCAGAGCAGCCGCTCTGGGAGTTTAATAATGTACAAGTAGTCGCTATCTCTTTATAGATCATGTTACCGCAGCACTCACTGACGTGTAATTTAGATCAATCAAAAAATATGGCAGGGCTATGAAACCAGTGCCTTTGATAATAGTTGGCAGGTAGTAGTCACCCCCTGTTGTCGAAGCATCTGATATAAAAGGCTTCATTCCGCCCTCCATCAAGGGGCCTGGTGTGCTAGGAGGTGTAACCCAGGCAACAGATACATAAAGCATTATGGGACTTGATTTAATTTGTCTAAATGGGAGCTGGAGTATCTTGGTTCTCAGTTCGAATGTCCCTGTTAACCACCACTACAATGTAAAAGGCTGCTCAACTTGGAGCTGCTGATTGTGTCCTGCTGGTATGGGAGGTTTTCCACTGCTGTTTTCTGACTCTGTGTGTGTGTGTGTGCACGTATGTACAAACATGCTGCATGAGCGCAGCAACATACACAGACACATGCATGCAAATGTATAACAGTTTTTGTGATTAAAATAAAATGTGATCGTTCAACAATTTACTGAACTTAAATCACGGACAAATGTCTCAATGGGCAACAGCCATAAGAATAGAGTGACATGGTAAATATGGCATAAGTGATCCTGGGCTGTCAGGGCTTTGTTTCCTTGAAGTTCCCACCATCTACCTTTAAAATATGTTGGGGGCCAAAGCATTATTCAGCATTATTTAGCTTTGTTTTGTACATAGAAAAACATGGAAGTCATCACAGGTCAGGCTTTGTTGTGAGGTATGAACTCTGCTCGATTTGGTGCATTGTGTATTTTCATACCTATGAGCTCCCTGTTTCAACCCATTTGAAAAACTATTTGATCCAAGACAATTTAGCCTAATTTAATACCTGGGTATCATTTTCCGCCTTTGCATGGGACTCTCCTTGCCTCTGGCTTCGTTTAAACCATCAGAACAGTTGAAGTAGCTTCCTCTCCTTGTCCTACTTCCAACTTCCCCTCTTCTCCCGCCCTGCTTTCAACCCATGGGTCTTTGTTTTAAATGGCAATTCATCCCATTCGTCCGCGCAGCCACATTAAACATCAATTTCCTCACCGAGCACACATTACGACCCAATAGAAGAAATAAAATCTCAGCCATTTATTGCGCAACTCCCTCCTCCCCTTCTTGGCACCACTATCCACCACTGGCACCCTCATCAAAGCAGCCCACATCCAACAACACGAGAGCAGCTACACAACAATGCCGATGCCATTCGACTTCCTCTTAAGTCGTTTTATACTTACTGCAAAACAGTAACGATTTCAAGGGCCTCTGAATTCCTCCAAGAGCCACGGGGTTTATAAAACATGCATGAGGTGTTCAGTAAACAATGCCCAATGGTCTTATTCCTTTTAAATAAAACTATTTCCATGAGATGTAAGAGAGACTTTAATATTGCCTTAAATATTAAAAGAGAGAACTGAGCCTCATCAATTTTTCATTTATTGGGCCCGCGTGTAAGGAGTCATCAATCTCAAAAGAAATTACTGACATTTTCATTTCAAATAAAAAAGGGTACACTTTATCCAGTGGTAATAGGGATTGCCACTCTTACACAGGGAACATTAAATGGCTTCTGGAGTGCTGAAAATGAGAAAATGTTCTTTTTTTGTCTCAGAACAGATTGTGGTTTTTAACCTTGTGAAGCAAACATGCATGAAATTGCTAAATAAAATGCAACATATTACCCTGCCAACACTCGCTTTTAAGGGGGAATGTAGTTCATTACAAATCAATAATAGTCGACCTTAACAAGTGCATATTCCCGTTTCCAACAAGCCCCGACTCACTGAAGTAATAACCACCTGGTTGTTTTGCTGCTCGTTGATATTGATGTCCCGCGACATTAATTCATTGTTTGATTCCATTGCTGTTATGATATATTGTTAGAAATGTCTCCATCATTAAAGCTCCTCTCTGCCTGTTTGCCTTTAGGCTTGATGGTTTGTAATTACTGCACAATAAACAAATGGTTTGGGTAATGGGGGGGAAAGGGTCTGGGGCCTACAGGCACTGGGAGAGGATTACAGGGAAAGGAGCCTACTTTTCACCCCCAAAAACCCCTCAACCCTCACTGCAAGGCCTGTCCCACTTCCCACCACAGCTCCCCCTGTGGAATCACCCTCGCTGAATTATTAATCACTGAGCGGTGTTGATATATCATCAACCGTGTACATACATCGTAGAGGGGGGAAATAAGGGTTACAGTAGGCCAGGATTTATAACAAAAGCTTGACATATGCTGCTAATTCACCTTGACAACACTGTCACTTCCTGCTCAGTGAATAATTGTCCGACAGAAGAAGAGTTGTTATGCAGTCTCACTGTAAGGCACTTCCCGACGCACGCTACTCCACCCATAATGGATGAATATTTGTTTATAATTTCTGTACACAAGTCTGGCTGTCAGTCCCCTGCTCACCCCGCGCGCTGCTGTCTCATTTGCATAGGTAGATTGAGACGCCGCAAGCGTAACGAGGTCGAGCCTGCGTGTTGGTGATGGAGGACGCTGATGAATAGAGCTCTCTCCCCATCATGGCACCTTTGTAAATGTTTGATTAGTTTTGAATGGATTACTGTTAGATTATCGGGTTTGGGGCCCAAACCTGGAAACGGCTCTGCTGCTGTGAGACAGTCCCTTACGGGTGTCTTGTGACAGAACCGTGGCTGCGCGTTGACAAAGAGCGAGAAGGGAGGATGGCGGAGGCCATGCTTCTTTATGCAGAGTTGTCAAAATGTTTGATAATGCTGTGGCTCACCATTGTAAGAACTTCAATTCTGTAAAACCTTGAATTTGGGGGGGGGGGGGGTTGAAGTATCTTCTTGAGGTTGGAGGTATCACATATTAAGGTTAAAGTTGACACAGTGTAGAACGACAGAAATAAAAAGACGTACAGAAATGATCGAAATTTTTCAATTTGCAAACTTGTATTGAGTCTTATTTCATATTTCTAAAACCATCCGTGTTCCATTGCTCCCATATTGGCTCAGCATGCCGGGATATTTAACGGGTTGGTGGGAATCCCATTGTCAGACAGCTATAAATTCCCCGAGGCTGCTGTAAGACGCTCTTATATTGCTTGTGTGGCAATCAGACTGGTGATTATATGGGTAATGAAACATGTGCCTCCTCCCGGTGTCTGCCCCTTCCATTGCCTGTCTCTTTCTTTAAGTTTTCTTTCTCTCTCTGGTTGAAGCCGGTGATGGATGGGGCGTAACTATTTGAGGGAGCAGTAACCCATCAGTTCCAGGGCCTATTATGCACAGTTGGATGCTGGGTAAAGGGGGTAGAAGCCGTGGAACAGTGACACCGTAGCGCCGCTGCCCACCCCAGACGCCCCCCAATCCGTTTGCTCGAAAAACCTGTCTCGACAGCGCCGCCGCCGCCGCCATTGTGCTCCCTCTCTCTCAATCTGTTTAGCTTCCTGTTGTGACCTTTCATACAGTCAAATATATTAGCGAGTGGTGCACTCTCATTAAAACAGTGCATTAACCAAAAGACTCTTTGGAGTCTAAATGACAGCCGAAGGAACTGAAAGCTAATAGCCGTGGGCAGTTGGGGAAACTTAACTCATGAATCAGTGCGCTAATGCCAGAGCAGCAAGCCTGGAGCGCTGTAAGCGTATGGCACAATCTCCATTGCCCCCCTTCGCACTCGCTCTCTCCCTCTTGCTTCCTTGATCTCCTTCATTTTCCTCAGCGACTCCTTTTCCCTCTCACTCTCTCATTTTCCCTCTCAAACTGCTACTTATCTCTCATATCCACCATCACCGCTGTGTTCCCGTTCCACTTCCCTCTGACACATTTATTCTTTTCTCTCACTCTTTTATTCGTTCATCCTTCCCCTGTCCTGCTATCTTATTCGTTCATTTCATTCTGTGTTCCCCCTGTTCTATCGCATTTGTTGGTGCCATCATTTCTACTTTCTGCCTCCCTGCTCTTACAGTTCTCTCCCCTGAGCTCTCTCTAACTCTTTATCCTCTCTTATTGTTTTCAAAGAGGGGGAAAAAAAAAAAAAAAATCGTGCAGGAAAAAAGAAAGAGAGATGAAGATAGAGGAAAGAAGAAAAAAAAAAGAGCTACGAGAGAGGAGAGGGAGACGAGTAAAAGAGGAGAGACTAAAAGCTCATTACTTTCCCCCTGATGGGAGAAAATGAGTGAGGGGGCAATAATAAAGCTTGAATTTTTCAATACTGTTAAAAATGGGGCTCTGACAGCTCACCGCCAGTGCAAGGGACAGGCGCCGACAACGCATGGTGAGCCACCGAATTAGCAATACCATACATCATAAAATCTAATTAAATCAAGGAGGAGAATCAAATTAGTTTTCAGTGACTCAAACCGCCCGCCAAAAGGGCTCTATTAAATGAACTGTAGAGAGAGGATTAAATAATTCACAGTGAGGGATTTTGCATTTATACAAAAATTGTGCACTTAATTGTCCGTGCTATATTACAGATTTGGCCTTATGTTAACAATGAGCCTAAAGCACACTTACTCGTGCGCACTGGGCGCACATTAGGGCCTACATGGTTGACAAGGCTTCAAACTAAGGGGATATTAGAGTAACTGTTAGCTCGACGGCACTAGCATAGAACAGCATAGGGGTCTGGAGCAGGCAGAGGGTATCATACCCCAGTGATATGTTAGAATGAAAGACAGTAGTGTGTAAAATAGGGTTCAGCAG
This sequence comes from Melanostigma gelatinosum, assembly GCF_949748355.1. Lineage (NCBI taxonomy): Eukaryota > Metazoa > Chordata > Actinopteri > Perciformes > Zoarcidae > Melanostigma > Melanostigma gelatinosum. Next base: position 8,552,467 of record NC_136645.1, read on the forward strand.
TGACTGAGATGTGACTATTAGGCAAGATATTACATTTGATGGCTAAAAACACGTGTTTGGATCTACAGTATGACAGACTTATTGAGAAATCCGCAGGTAGCCCATCAAACTAAACATGTGAAATGAAGTTCTGTGATGAAAATGGAGCACTTTTGTTACAACGCTGTGCGAGCGCTCAACCATTCCAGCTGTTCTCTTCCGTCTCTCACCCTTTCTTTCAATCTCTCCATCGTCCGCGCTTCCCTCCCTGGCATCAAAACAGCACAACTTTATTATAGTCGCTGTCAATACCGTAATAATAAAAGAACGCGGAGGGGAAAGACTACCATATTACACTTTTAACGAGAATATAGCAGATGCACATTGAGTGAATATTGAGTTTTAAAACTTGTCGGCATGTGATTTGTGGCCTTGTCAGTACAAATATTTTTCAATGTCACGGCAGCAAGCCGGGGCTGTCACTTCGGCGGTCAGCTGGGACGGGGGGAGGCAAAACACAATGATCTGGCCCTTAATGGAGAACCGCTGGGACTGGCATGGAGGTGATGAAGCACTGTTTAGTTTGCGGCTGCCATATTTCTGCTTGGGGACGCTATTATAAAACATAGGGTTATTTTGTCAGATTTCAATCATGAGTCAGGTTATTTGTCACCTGCTGTCACAGTGTTGGGGCAAGTCAGGCTGACGGTGAAATATGGCCTGTCCCAGCCCAACCCCCCCTCCCCCCCCGGACCGGAGAAGACCAGAGTTTTCTTTTGTCTAGAGAAAAAGAGTAAACTAAACAACTGTATGGACTTCTTCGTACAGCGGCAAAAAATTGTGATTCTTTGTGGAGAGACCCAGTTTTACAGATCTGTCGATGAAATCAACAAATAGATTCGTTGGCCAAATTGTATGGATGTTAGGCGACTAAGAATGTCTTTGGACTACCATTGAAAATCACATAAAAAAAGGTTTTATCTTGTTTTTGGGCTTTTCTCTTCTTTCTCTGTACTCCTTTCTCTTTTCACTCCTCCCTTATTTTTCAATTCAGTTGTACCGTCATGGGGAGCCATCTTCGAGAGTAATCAGAGGTCTCTGTGTATCTTTGTTTAGCACGAGTGACAGTGTCAAGTGTCCTCATTGAGGAAGCACCAGGGAGCCGTGGTTTAATTTCCTCCAATAAAAAGTGCTATTCAGGTGGGCTCTACTCGCGTCTGACCGTATTGTGCTTGGTATTAAGATAATAACATTGTTCAGCCTTTCTCAACACCCCCTGTTGATAATAAAAGGTTACAAATGTCCAGTCAGACACAAGAACATCCAGGTGTGGCTCAAAATCAAAGGCCCCCTCTGCTCTTGAAGACTTATTTCTGGTCTTGAGAGCATCCATTTTTTTTGAGAATCCCTTTTGTAACATCCTGTGATCTAATAACACCTTGCTACATATTTCAGTGAATGCATTCATATGGAGTACAAATCACAGAGTGATTTAATTAAGTTCAAGCATGCAGTTCAGTGCAATATGATGAACATTATGCCCCTACATATTTATCTCTGACAGATACCATGTAGAATGCTATTTCATTCGCTATTTAATTTTCCTTCTCAGCGGTTACACCTTCGATGTCTGAAACGTAGAGGAAAACAAGAACCTGGATCCTCGATTTGCTTATTGACATTGAAATCTGCTTTTCAGTTCACTGTACACGTCAGCTACTCAGACACCCCTCAGTACCTTCATTTCCAAATTATATCAATTTTATTTCCTTGTCGCCCTTGTGTTTGAACGTCATGGCCTCTACCCAAACATAGAACAGGTGCAATTCACACTTTTTTAAATAACTGCATCATTACTTTAGACTGTTTGGATGCTGTCGAAACCAAACGCAGCCGATATAAAAAATATGCAAATATAATTTGGTTTCTAACACTGCATTCTGTTGGTTTAGACAGTGGTGACATTGTTTGTACATTCAGTCCCGAAATAAAGCTGCGGTATTTCTGTTGACGCCGAGCCCGCGCTGTCTGCATGTCTCATGTACATCATCGGACTGTTTAACAAACCGCTTCTGTGAATTGAGAAATATGTAAAGCGAGAAAAACCTGTTCCTTGTTGCCTGCCTTTCATTCCTTTCTGCATATACATCAGAGGTGAAAACGGAATTTTTCCTGGCTATGATTTTTATCCATGGCAAAGGCAGCAATTTATGCATAAACGTATGTAATAAAAGCTTTTACCTCATAAAATATGCTACTAGTGAGGAAGTCCTATTTCTCCATCCTGAACACAGAACTATCAAACTATATTTTAGAATAAGAATAGAACAAAAATATCTGTTTTAGTCAACCAGAATCAGGAAAAGCTAATATTTATTTTCTTGTCACTTTCATATTAACATGTGTGACTGTACACTGTCTCTTATTCTGACTGCACACTAACAATCTGAAGGGCCAGTGTCAAAGACGGACACAATCATCCTGCTGGGGACTGAAGTAGCATTTGTACCGTCAACTTTGGTACATTATTTTCATTATAGAAATAAGGAAGATTTCAAGTATTACATTGTACGAACACCCAACAAAAGGTTACAGGTCACAATAAACTGTAAACCCCAAAAGCCTCAATTATGCTGTGAATTTGAAAATACCAAAATGCATAGAGTAATAGTGTGTCATTTACCACCGTGGCTATATCCCAATGTATATGCCATTTTCTTTTGTAACCGTTTTATCCCGTTCTGCTTTTGCATCTGAAGGATGCAGCAGAGACAAGGAGCCATTTTTTTCCCCCTCGTCCCGATGATCGGCACATCTGGGTGATGCCGTCGATTGAGCAGTACCTGTGTTGCAAGTGTTCCCTATTCACATTGCGGTAGTAGCGCAGACACACGACGTCCACAACTGTCTCTCTCTCTTGCTGTTGAAGTCGCAAGCGGAGTCTTCCAGCTTCGCCATTTTCATTTGAGCTTGCTATCGTGGGACTGACCTCAGAACACGTTTCTAACAGCGTAGAAGTTTCTAACTACAACCTTTCTGGTGGAAACCTTGTAAGTAGGCTACGTCTTGCTATCCCATCCACAGACGTGTATAATACAGTACAAAACGCATACACACGAGGTCCAGCGCACACATAAGCAAACACACGCACCAACCATTAGCTTTGGCTGACACGGTGGCCATTAGCATACTGTGTCTAGTTGTGTAGTTCCATTTCAGAAGAAGAATCATTTGCATAATGTGTGTTTTCCCCAAACGGTGTGAACAACCGGCACTCTGTGTAGGTTTCCTGCTGGCAAATGTTTCAAACTGACCTTGGGAAGCGGTCAATCCGCAAACGCTACACAGTCGCATCCATAATGGACCTTTTACTTGTTTTTGTGTATAAGTGTGTATCTGCATGTGCACACTTATGCATTCCTGTGTGTGTCTGCTAGTGTCTACAGCTGATGACTCCGTGCCAGCCGGACGGCTTTTATACGTATTAATATTAATATGTGCCTGAGCTGCAGCCCATCACATCCCTGCCCCCTGGTGCAGAGTGTCCAAGGGCGGCCATTATCATCCAGTTGTGACTGTCAGCGAACCTGGAGAACAAGATGGGCATGTGGATTACCGCGCCGGGGTCAAACAGTCAGGCCAAAACAGCTCCAACCACCAGTAGTGTGGAGCAGACTGAAAAATGCGCTTGGATGACGTTTGTTTGTACTGCAATATGAAATGCATTCCCATATGGATATGTGTTTAAGGCCGACACACTACCAAACACAAACATTCACAGGCTTAGAGATATGCACAACCTGCTCTCATATACACACAATAACATAGAAAGGTATACCATATGTATACTGTAATAAAAAATAAAAAAATCCCTTCATACGGATGTTTATCAGGCACCTTATAATCTATGACAAGTACTATTCTTTTCAGAATAAGTTTGTGTCTTGGTCCCGAGGGCAGTATTGATGATAATGTTAACCATGTCCCATAAAATCAATCAATCAATGGAATATTAAATGTATATGTCTGGGAGATTGTCAGTGGAACGCTCTGGGGTGAATCTCCAATAGCCTGTCAAGGTTTATTGCCTTTTATGGGGGATTCACCAATGCGCTGTTTCCGTGGAAATACACCTGTACAGTATATCAAAGGGGTTGTGACATCAGAGCTACAGACAGAGAGTGAAGACAACTAAACACCCCCCCATCTCACTCTCTTTGATACACACAGGCAGAAGCGCACCCCACCACTACGCACCAAAATAGATGAATTTTGCTCCAACAAAGGCAGTATGGTAATTAAATGGAAGATAAGGCCATTCAGAATGCCCAAGACTGTGCCAGGCAAATATCCTGATCAGCTTAAAATCAACCAAGTGGGACAGAATAACAAAAATCCAAATTGGTTGGTCTAGATCAGCTTGATAGGGCTTTCAATATAATACACAACAATGGCCAAAATGAATAGGAATCAAATTACAAGAGCTGTGATATGGCATGAAACTGCATGGGGGAATTCAAGCACAATCACTTTTCAATGTGGCTTTCAATATTGCAGCCAATCCTCGCACGATTCATATCCGATCACAAATAATGTTTATCACCCTCATATCTCTCTCCCTAATGGAAAAGGCCTAGTGTTGGGGTTTAAGGAGCGCATTCATTTTTAATGAGGTCTGGGCATTGGCCAGAATGAAATGAACAGGCAGAGAGTTTTGGGCCGCAGTACAGCAACGACTGCCAGTAAAAGGTCGATCCATTACTTCTAATTTGACCAGGTTATGTGCGACTATAAGTTGCTAAGTTGTTTATTACAGCCAAGCTGCATTTTCACTATAATGTTACAGAGCTGTTTAGAAAAGGTGTAAAGCTCAACGGGTCTTAAAGAAGATTTTTTTTTCTCCTGGCAGGAACCGTCAAAAGGTTGCACCATGTTACAAAGGTGGAATACTACAAAAAAAAGCACAATGGTGTTTTTGAGTGGTTTCAAATCCATAATATTGACTCTCCAAGTATCATATAATCTAGGCTTGTAGGATTTATACATTCTATATGTTCACCTGATTTTCAACCAACACAGTCATGCACTACAGTGCTGAAAAGAGATGCTGCATCACTTGAACCAAGTCATTCTCTATAGTGTTAATGAGCAAAGAAGGAGCATCAAATTGCATGTAAAATAAGCTCTCATGCAGGAGCAGACAGTCATATTTTATGTCTAATTCTGGAGGAGAAGATGTATTTCCTGCTTCCCCAGGAAGCGTGATTGGTGTGTGACTGCGTGTCGTGACGAGATCACTTGGCGGGGCTAAGGATAAAATGTCGCTTAGGATAATGTGATTGCCCTTAAGGTACAAGGAGGTGAATTATATTCCCTGATTTATAATCTGAAAATTAAAGACTCACTCATTTTCTAATTTAATTCCACCTTCAATGGAACAATGTTCACTCTGAGCCAAATTGGCGAATAATGTTACTAATTCAGATGCAGATGTAATTTCTATTCGGGGGGCTGCGGCGCATAGTGATGAACGAGTCCCGGATGGATCGTTGCCACTCCTATCTCCCCGTCTCGACAATTCCCCAGCAGTTGTGATAATAACCTGAGCAATAAAGGAGGGAGAGGCAGTGCTACCCTGTTCCACTCCTCATACCCCAAGTCATCTGATACTTCATCTAATAGTATTTCTGTCCTTTCCTGTGTCACTCAGTCTTAAAGCAGCTGACACTGCGCTCTTCCACACGGGAAAACAGGGTCTGCCGAATACTGTCGATGTAAAACTGCATTAACATGAAGACTCTTAATAACCTGCATAATTACTGCTGCCTTCTGCAACACAAAAAAGTCATTGCAATAAATCTGCTGTTAAAAACTTGATTGAATGCAGGGTAAATGTCAAGGTAATTATGAGGCGGTGAGGGTTAAAAGCAACGTTAAATCCTCCCACAGAGTGGTGACATTCAAGCGAAGGAGGAAGAGATAAGCGAGCGAGGTAGGAGGAGAGCGACAGAGAGAGGGCCGAGTTTGTACATGTATCAGCCAATACGAATCCAACCGCTCCTCAATTGTCACTGCCCTTTTATTTATGACTGCGAACCATTTGAGATATGACCTATGTGCGACTGGTTTCTTCCTGCACGCTAATGGGTCCATTAAGGCCAAGAATTCATCATGCAACATATCATAATGACACAAACACGTTCCAGTCTGCACACGTGAGTGTTAAATTGTAGATTCCTGATATAGCTATTTCCATGTTAGCTCACTTGACCTGGCGAGGGAACACCTGCCCTCGACTCACACCTCAGCCAAAGGTGCAGAAGATCACCAAGTGGAGATGAACGGGGACAAAAGGAAATGTGCACGGCCAGTTCTTCACCCGTTTTGCACCCTACTCTATGCTGGGGATTAGAAAGGAAGTCTGCAGGATGTGTTCATCCATCTCAGCATCAAGCAGCCTTACAGATGCCGTAATACAAGTATGTAGCAGAGGGGCTAGAAGAGGTCAGGTCATTTACTCACCGTTCAGCTTTGGTGAGGAGTGGAGGGGTCGGGGGGAGGGGGGGGGCAGTACAGCTGAGAGATTTTGGGTTCTGTGTCGTGTGCCTCCTCTTCAGGGCCTAATGATCTGCTGAGCATAATGACCCCAAGATGACGGGGCCTCTACAAGGCCTCCTCCAGCCCCTGCTCACACTCACTTCACTTCAGAAACAATGTGAAAGAAAGGAATTTTCTTTACTTGCTGTTTTGTTCTCCCCTGATCTCTCCCCCTCTGCTATCCACCCCGCAGCCACTGTACAAGCCAGGGCTCCATGACAAAAAGCCAATAGAGTTAGCTGCCAAGGCTTGGAGCTCTGAGAGGGATAACTGGCGCAGAAGGTTAAAGCAACAATGTGCTCAGCCCCATTGAGCTGCTCCTTCTGTGTTGCTGGTGAATGTCTGTGTGTGTGTGTGTATCTCAAAATCAGTGTGAATATAACGTGTCAAGGGTTGTTAAAATGTATATGCACCGAAATATCTAAAAGAACACCTGTTCACTTGTGTATTCTGCAGCTACCCCAATATTGGGGGCCTCATTTGATTTCAATCAAACCTTAGTTATGAGTTTAAGAGTTGAGGAGAAACTCAATATGCATTGTGTCGGATAAAAGACCATGAAGAGTAAAGCGCACACACAGGCTTTATAATTGCCTCGGTAGAAATGCTTATTTGTTCTTTCATTTTGAAATGCCCGACAAATTTCAGTCATTTGACAGACTCTGAAGTGAAAAGCAACTGTCTGGATTTTTAGATTACAAATGGCTTTCTCTCGCTGGTAACAATTTCAAGGCTGCTGCTTTTCCACAGAAGGGACACGGCTACAATGAAAGGTGTGATATCCCCTCTCTGCGAACCATAATGGTGCCTTGTTTGAAAATGACAGGTGTACGAATGAGGCCCTCTCTTTTCCTAAGTATGGCAAACCGTGGTCATTCACTCTGCTTTGTTTTTAGCGTAATAGCCCCATTTACAAAATGTCGGTGAAATTAATGTGGGACAAACGCGGCGGTAACTGAGCCAACTAATTTTTGCTCATTCAACTTGAATTATTAATAGGTGAGAAATATACCATATGCTTTCAGAGGAACGTCATACATTCATTTTATACAGAATTGCTGCTGTTTTGTGAAAAGTATAAGTAGCTTAACTGCTCTTTTCAAAAGGGGTGACTTATATGGAGGTCTTAATGATGTATAAATCAGCCCGTGCAATTACGCTTCCAGCTGCTGCCTTGGGCCGGGTTGAAACTATAGGCCCTCAGCACCAAGACTGGAGCCTTCATCACCTGAATCCTTTTTAATCAACCAGCACTAGTTTTCTCTCCTCAGATCACATTATTATGACTTATTGAGAGAGAGGGTGGGGGGAGGGGGGGGGGAGACAGAGAGAGTGGATGTACTTATATGTGTTAGTGTGTTAATAGCTGTGAGTGAGAGAGTGTGTGTGTGTATAATAAAGGTATAATATGCATGTTAGTACATTTGTACATATGTTTAAGTGAGTGAAGCTGTGCTCATTCACTGGCACCATATACTTCTTTCTTTACTTTAACTTAAGCAACCTTTTGCAGACATTTACACACGCGTCTGAAAATGTAGACGAACAACTCGATTGACAAACATCATCAGTGATGGTAAGTTGATATTCTGTCACTCGTGACTAAAGCTTCATCACTCTGCTCAGTCTTTACAGGTTTAGTGCTGGGTTTGGCAGAAAAGTACCACCATGTGGTGTTGTCTTGGTGAAGAGATGGGGCACCACCTAGTGCACAGTCGCTGCCACAGCTTCGAGCCGTCATACCGAGTTCCACTGCAACATTTTACAACACATTCAACATACATGCACGTACTTGCAACAACTTCAGCTGTCGCTTTTTACACCTGCAGTACCATGTACTTTTTGAAGCCCTTTGCCTCTCTGTTGATGAACGCTGTGACTATATGCTACTGATGATGAAGTGGGTTTTAGACATCCGCATTAAGCAGGAAACCCTTCAAACTGAGCTACTTCCCCGTCTCCCACCTCACATCCGAAAGGAGACAAAATTCTTTCATGATGTTGTTGTTAGCACAAACATGGCAGGGAGCAATGGTGATGATGAGGAGCATGTCTGATGCCTTTGTATGAATTTCTATCTTTGAAAAAGCCATATGCTTTGCATATTAAAGCTCCATTTGTTTGGCAGAGTTGAGGAAAATGCAAAGCACTGTGGTCACACTAGCTTGGGATAGAGGGCACCCGGAAAACACAAAAGGTAAACCAATGACTTACTGTAAATGTACAATATGTTTCAGGATTGTTCCAGAGAAAAAGGTCAGGTAAATATTGTGTGGACATTTAAATGCAGAGACTGGATGTCTGTCAGTATCCTTTTGTGTCACACACTGCGTCCGTTATCATTTACATGTGGTCCTCATTCTGAGGTCACAAATGTGTCTTTTCATGCAAATGACTTCTGTATAACCTGACTCATATCTGCAGTCATTTTTTTAGTAATTGAATACAATGTGTCGGCGAAGTCAATAATTCAAGACAGATAATCTGAATAGTCACACACGCAAAGTATCTGTCACGAGGCAAACCAATGGAAAAATGCATCTGCTCATTTGTCCCTATACCCTTAAAACATACTGGATGTTGCAACAAAGGTGGACATCGTAATAGTGAGCAGAGTGAAACCATATTGGGATTATTGACCAAGCGCCTCCTTGTTAATTGTCACATCAAACAAACGGGTCCTAATTGGCAAAGGTTCCAGCTTGGTGCTAAGTGGACACAGAGTGGGCGCTGGCTCTAGATCGGTCTCTTTGTCTGCTTTCATTAGTTGGTCAAGCCCCGAACATTAAGAAGCTCACACTGGAGTCGTGTTTTCTTTGGTGGGTAATGAAACACACACCTGCTACTCTCAGCCAATGAATAGAAACTTGAATCTAATATCTCCGTCGTGTGGCTTCTATTAGTCTTTACAATGCCTGTGTTTTGTGTTGATTTTGCGTTAGTCTGTGTTGCAGTGTGCATACTTGTTTCTCAATATGTGCTGCAGCTTTAAGAGAGAAAATACGGGGACATAAACGAGCGATATACTGTATAGTGTGAGAGAGGAATAAAAGAGCAAAAAGGAACGGAGAGAGAAGAAGGGAAGCTCCCAAGCTCAACTTCTCACCACAGTCTGCAGTGCATCCTCTCTGCAGCTGCCAGGGGGAAATAACATCGAAACAAACAATACGAGTTTAATTTAGGATTTCATATCAGAGACATTCTTACATTTCATTATCCAGCTTATCTATTTTTTTAAATTAGATTGCTTACATTTACTTTGTCAAATGTATATACATGCACACACTCATATTAGGCACACACACACACACACACACACACACACATACACACAAACACGCTGCACCATCTTGAAATGTTAATTTATGATTAGCATCATTATGTAGTAGTGTAATTTCACAAAAGCCTTCCAACAGTGGTGCACAAAAGACTCATTCACCGCCAGAGCTGCTCTGTGTGGGGAAGAATTATGGCACGCAGATGAATTCATTCATGTGGGAAAGGATTTATTCGATAATTATAGACCTTCACAGTTTTAATGCCACTTAATGAGGAGCTTGCATAGTGTGATTCCTACTTGGGCTGACAAATGGATGTTAGTTTTTATTCTGGTGTTTTTTGTTTTGCTCCATGCAACATCTGTTGGCCTTTCTATGCTGAGAGCTAGCTGACGCAGTGCTTGTGGGGCCTTATTCCTCTACAATAGGTCACATTAAGTCGGCAATTAATTAATAGGCTGGTGGTCAGGTGAATAGATGGAGTAATAACGGTGCTAATACAAATAAAAAATACCACTACTCCCATTCAACTTCCACTCCTATAACATATATTATTGTAAATATAATACTTATTTTATTTGTACTAATTATATTAATAGTTTACAAAAAACACATGAGTTGGTTACTTTTTACCTGCCAGTATATGCTTTGTTTACCTCTGCTGGCAGCTGGCGATAAACACAGACTCATACATCACCCAGTTCAAGGCCGTCGCTCTCCGATAATGTTTACCATAATGTTTACCATAATGCCTCATAGTCATGTTGTTGTGGTGAGGTAATTAAGTTGCCAAAGTTTAATTGCTCAATCACCAGCAGTTAAGAAAGAGGAGTCAGCGCCCCCCCCCCCCCCCCTATACTTTCAACGTACTATATTTATAATGGCTCACAATTATAGTAAGGGCCCTTCAGCTGGGATCACACGAGTAAAAGCTGCTGGCACCAATGATAAGCTATAATCACTCCGCCCACAGCAGTTATTAGCAGCAAATTATGGGTCAGTTGAAGGGGCTAGCAGTTATATGCATTAAGATAAATAATGCTGCTGCTTGTAGCAAGTGCAGCAAATGAATGAATAGCATATGTACCTCTAACTCTAGCCATAATGCATGCTGACTTTCTTGGGTTTTTTAAATAGTGTTACTTTTTAATGATTTAACACCTTTTGCTCTGATATGTGGAATTTATTTTTTGTGCACGTGTTTACAGGTTGCATTTAGATGAAAAAATACAAAGAAATACTACTCAATGCAGCTTTTACCTGAGATATATATATATATATATATATATATATATATATATATATATATATATATATATGCATTCAGTATTCACTCTTGCCCAGTTTGTAGCCTTTACAAATCAACCCATTTTGTCAAGCATTTCTCAATCTTGATGGTCAGACTTCCAGATCAATGCATTTCCTTTTGCGAGCAGAAGTATGCTTTGCAAACTAATTGCAGCCTTATTATGCAGAGTGGGCTACACAGCCCCCCCCCCCCTATTCCTCTCTCTCCTTGTCTTTCTTTCAATCCTCCTCTCTCATCCTGTTGGGTTGCTCGGCCGGCCTCAGTGGAATGCTACGTCCCTTTGATCAAGTCTTCATTATGGGTGACTCTGTGATACTCGGCTGTCTGAGGTCATGGGCGCTAGCTGAGGGAGAAGCGTGGCCTCCATGTGCAAGAGGCCTCTCTACACAAGACCGAACAATCGCCAGGCATCCCGCCTCCATTAATGAGAAGCATCCCCATCCACCGCAGTCCCCAGGCAGCCTCCACCAGGTGGAATGCTCGGCCCCTGTCACTCATGGCATTGCTGAGGGCTATTAGCAATTCATTATGTGACTGACTGACTGCCTAGCTGTATCAATTAGGAGATAGTTGATATGTCTGTTGTTGTCAGACTCTGCTTGAGATTGCACTGCTTTTCACCCAATGTCTGGTTTTGGTTTTGTGCTGAGGCAGAGCTGTATTAGTTGTTTTGTGTGTAGTTTTTGTCTATGTGTGTGTGTGTGTGGTCTTGGCATGGCAATGCCCCAATAACCCCAAGATGATAAAGACTCGACCAATGAAAGGATAAAGATCGATTAATTCAGCTCTTTGCAGCATAGACAAATGATTTTGAGAAAACAGCAAAACAATAGTTATCTTGTTTTTTTTAACTCTGAAATCCTCCTCTCAAAAACAGAAATGGAAAATTGTTGCCATCTGGAGGTAAAATATAGGTATTGTCAGAATCAAAAGTCTTTGGCATCAGTGCAAACCTGAGCCTCTGTTGATGCAGGTAAGCTTTGGTTACAGTCGTCTAATTAAAATAAAACCCTCTCCCTTTATTTGAGGTGAAACGGTAAACTGGGCTTTCCATGGTACCAACTGCCGGTAAATCGGTTATATCATGTATTCATGAATGAACAGGAACAAGACATAAAGAGCCACTATGCCAACGTCCAAAGCCCTGATGTCAAAATTTGAACAATGTCTAATACAGTATATATAAAATTTGTTTAACAGCCAACGTCCTTGTGGCCTCGCCTGTCTAAATTATAAAATGTCCCCAAAGAGTTGACCGTTGTTTAGAGTCAGCTAGGCAAATCTCAGGCAAATTCCCCGTGTTGTTCACAAACACGATTCCTCATTTCGCGCCATGTATTTAGATACCAGCATCCTTCTTTGCATGCATATCTGATCATTCCGTCCATAGATTCAAACTGCGAACTCTTTGTTACACGAGCACAGAGGCACTCGATGAAAAAATAAAATAAAAGCTCCCACGTGTCTATTTACTCACCTAGGCCTTATTTGCATTTAAAAACTGCGAAGAGGTTCAGAGTCTCATTTACTCATTCACATTTGGTGGTCTGAGTTGACATCCACTCACTTTCAGGCAGTGAGATCTTGTGTAACATTTGCTAAATGACTTCAACTTATGTAAAAGTACACAAAATAATGGTTTTAAATTTGGAGTACACAGTAGTTCATTTGCTATTTGGAGTATTGACTTCTTTTTTTTTGTATATTCGGTGTCAAGTATTTTCTCTGCATTGTGGCGAAATCATGTTCCTCGTGATTTGACGATGGTGCTTCTGTACATACATACATACTTTAGATAGAAAAGTGTGCAAATACACACCTGTCACTGTAAAAGTGACATTTGCAAAGCCAAATTAAAGTTTAGCTGTGTCAAGTGAGGTTTAAATCAAGTTCCATATATCTTTTTAGTTTTTAATGCAAGGCAGTCAATATGCTGGTCAAAGATGTTTAAGTCTTGTGAGCATACATTGAAATAACTAAAATAGAGGTTTATAGATAGTTATGCAGTCCTTTGCATACCAACATATTATGCAGACAAATCATGTCACACTCCTTTGGTCTCAGTAATGTAAAAAACACAATCAGAAACTGCATTCTGATCAGAATGACACATAAAAAAAGCAACAAAAGACACGCTCATGATAATAATGCCAATTATTATATTTTGCTCAGGGGTCAGAGGCAACAGTATTAAACCAAGTCATTATTACACGATGAGTGGCTGAACAAAACTCTGTTCTCTCCTGTGAAATTGTTGGGCAGCCATTAGCAATGCAGTGTAATGCCAATGATTGACGTTGCTGTCTACTTAGCATTGACAAGGGATGCGTGTGTGTATTGGGAGGGGTCAGTAGGCTGGTGGGGGGGCAGTGCAGGGGATTGATCGGGGTCTGCGTTGTTACCAAACGGGGGGCGAGTGTGTATTGGCGCGTAGACAATGAGCCCCGGCCAGCGCTGAAAGGCCCATTCTGCGGATCCCTGTTAGCTGTCTATTATCCGCGGTCTCCAGGGGGCTGCTAAATAGAGGGCATGTGTTAGGCAGACATTTATCATGTAATTACAGCGCTAGGATCCGTTTCTGATGGTGTGTGATGATTACTAATAATTACTGTGCATTTCACGCCTCCAAAGGGCCCAGATGGGGTCCCAGGGCGTCAATACAAAGGAAGGGAGGGGAGGGGCGGGGGGGGGCAGGGAAAAATAAAAGAGGGATGAGGGCGGAAGGTGAAGAAATCGAAAGACGGATGAAGAGAAAGTGAGGAGAGATAGTGTCTCGCCTTTACCATTTAGAGGTGCTCATTAGCTAAATGAATTGAACCATATGTGTCCAATTCCTAATTAACTGGATGAAAGGAAAGGAGGGGAGGAAAATGGAGGAAACAGAACAAAACAAAATATACACAATTTTATATACAGTAACAGTATTTCTCAACCAAAAAGTTGACATCTATATAGTAATTATTGTGCAAACTGTAGAAATATACAACAAATCCAATCAAACTCAGCAACAATAAAAGAGCAAACAGTTTGATATGTGAACTCAAAGGTATTCACCTAAAACCAGGTCATGTTCCATAAGCAGTATCCACATTTACACTGCACAAAAACAACAGCAAGGTTTCCTGCTGCTTGATTTGTGGTATCATGACTGATATACAATCGTACTCAAAATGTTTCATATCTGTAGCAGAGGCTAAACGAATGGTGGGAGACTGGGGTTTAAATAAAAAAGAGAAACACCCTATTATGAAAGCAACCATCTTGCCTCTGTCAAAGTGGGCGAATAGCTCTGTGTGGTATTGGAACCAATGCAGGTGAAATACAGTGGCTCACTGTTGTATTTCTGCCCTCTACAGGAATCCAGATAAATCAAAGAGGTCAAGGTGCCACTGATATGATGTAGTAAGGAACCACAGGGATGGGTTGTGCTGTAGAGTGGTGTGTGTGTGTAGGTGTGTGTGTGTGAGTGAGTGTGTGTGCGCACATGCACGAGGGTTGAGTCGCCGTGCGTCACTGAGACCTGCAGCCATGAACTGGAAAGGAAAGATCAAGAGCAGAACGACATTTCCCTGAATGCTGAAGTCAAGTTTTTGTTAACCGACAACCTTTAGTGTTCATATTACCTGAAGCCCCTTGTGCCCCCCCCCCATAAATACTCACTTTAACCTGAACAGCAAAATGAGGGGTCCTCTTTCAGGGGGGCCCTAGTAAAGACTACGGGGTCTCCACCTGGTGAAGGTGAGCTCAAATGAAACCCATTGACTGGGGTTTTACCTGCAGCACAAAAACCAGCCGAATCAATATGCAAGTGTGCGTGCGTGTGTGTGTGTGTGTTGGGGGGGAGGGGGGGTGGTCGATTGGGGAAGATGAGGACCGTCCTGTTTAATAGAAACAAATTGCTCTCCACTTCCCGGTGACACAGATAGCAGACCATTTGTGCCTGCTGGCCTTTGTTGGGAACAACAGAAAGGAAATGTACTCATCCTGGCCAGGGATAAAGTTCGGGCTTTTTGTTACACGCCAGTTACCTTAGCCTCCGTGCCCACCCCCTTGAACAAGCACAGCGGTTAAGTAGTTCAGGTGCCTGCTACATTCTGTTAGATTAAAGGTCCCTGCTACTGGCCCGAGTTGAATTGCCTCAGCTGGAGTTGAAGAGAGAGGAGGGTGGTGGGGTGGGTGTGTGTGTTTGTGTGTGTGTGTGTGTGGGGGGGGGGGGGGGCACAGTTGTAGGACCATGGGGCATGAATGGACATCTTGTGCATGCTCACAGAGGCGAAACGCTTTGGGACAGCCGGCCGGCCTCTCTCTACACCAAGAACCTGAAAGAAAGTCTGTAGGGTGGGTTGGTGACTGGGGATGTGTGTGTGTGTGTGTGTGTGTGTGTGTGTGTGTGTGGGGGGGGGGGGCAACCCCTACTCACCCTCACTCCTCTGCTCACTATATCTTCACTCATATTTTCCCCAGGTTATACCAGAAAGCTGTCCATTTGTTTGCAACAAGGAGTAGCACAGGTGGGCAATGGGTTGGATCTCAAAGGCCTTTTTGAAAGCTGGAAACACACATCGTGTTGCCCCTATGGAACATGGACCTAAAGAAAATGGACACAATGCACACAGGACATGAGGGAGGGGTCTATGTAACTGTGCGCCAACTTGCACCTGGGCTACCCTTTCACTTATACAGCGCGGCAGTGGATGCAAGGTCCGGAGAAGACTGGGTTGAACCCTTGAGGACATAAAACAAAAAGTGATTGACATCTGACACGCAGCATGCGTAACTTGCACATCAGTTATTTATTGGCAGTGGCGGTGTGTTTGATTCTGAAAAGAAATCCACAGCGGTGTTCAGAGACAGCCTGCCGGAAATGAATATTTGACTTCCAAGAGCAGAATAAAATCTATTGTTGAGGTTTGGGTTCATCTATATGTACTGGAAGGTTGTGTCACCAGTCAGTTATTAAAATTCTCTCCGTCACACGCGCACACACTCGCTTCTGTTACTTTCTCTCAGATCAACCGGAGATTGATCAAGCAGAAATGCATAACACTGTCTGAGCTTGTCCGACTTCCACAAACTCATTCCCAAGGTATAGGGTCAAGTACGAGGGTCAAAGGTGAAGTCTGCCCCACAGGTTTAGATTCCAGTCTGTGGGGAAATACGGGGGGGGGAGAAAAAAAAAAGAAGTTGAGGGCAGGAGTAGTCTTTTAATGATTCAAGTGTGTATACATATGAATAAACACATTCATTGTTGAATATATTTTGATCACTTTAGTCAGTCCAAACTGCATCTGCTACCGATCTCCAAACCCAGTAACAATCAAATGAACACAAAGTATGAGCACATCTCTTTTGTATAACTATATCACTTGACTGGATTGCAAGAAGGTCAGGGTGCCGTATCACTTTATAGAACAAACCACATGCCTCCGTCTGTGTGACATGAAGTAAATGTTCAGTAATCCACATCTTGATCTTGTGCCGCGCTCGGCGCAGCTTAAAGAAACCGATACTCCTGTGACTACTTTAGCGGCTGATTGTGTTACCTTTACAATTCGGCTTCCCCTCCTTCCTGTTTTGTACCCTTGGAATGCCCGATAAAAGTATCCCCACTGTGGCTTTCCACCTGCACAGGACAGGATACGCCACTGGTCTGGGGTCAGAATTAATATGCAGCCCCATGGGTAAGCTTCACAATATTACCCTCTAACACAGGTTAGGAGGTAATATTAATGAAATTAAAAGATTATTTTAGAAAATATCAACACAACTATGTCAAATATGGCAAATATAAATGATTCAATGCAATTGTCAAATCACTATTCACACCATTTTCAAGCTGCTATAATCATTATACTAATAATGGATCACAAGACTTGTATGTGAAAGGGATTTATCACCTTTCTTTGAACTTCCTCTCAATGATTTCGTGATTTTCAAGTGATCATTTTCTGGCGCCCAAATCTACCATTGTGGTTCACTGTCATTGCTCTTATTGCATTTTCAGCTAAAAATGGCAGCTGTTTTTAGCAGAAAAAAGCTCTAAAAATCGTGACGACATGGTGAATAAAATGGAGCATTAGCTAAGGAGCCAGATGTATCATACCAACAAGGATTGGCTATCAGGAGTATCCTTTGGGAATACATAACGGCCTGGCCAGCTGATTAACTTATAATAAGAGATCTGCTCTAAAACATGCTTATATCATTGAAGTATACTTCAAATGAAATCAGATATCATTTTGAAATAAGTGAATAAAACACAAGTGCTTTGACATCTGTGCAGTTTTCTACACAAAGCTCGAAACATAAAATAAACAAATCGCTTGGTTTGTTGTGATGTCTAGTACATGAGATGTGTTACTTTCAATACAATAAGTAGTATTCATATGCAAAGTCTGTGGTTGGGATTGTCAGCAGACAGTAACATAATTCTTTTCTTCCTCTAAATTCTGTTTCATTCTGAGCGAGGGGGGGGGGAGAGGAGGCAATTTATCTGTCATGGCTTCTAAAAGAGGCAGCTCACTTTGCCCCCCCCCAACCCCCATTTTACTGACAGCAGTCTTATTAGCCACAAGGGAAACCGACCGCCACATGAATTTGGCCACTGTTCACCTCTGGGGCCGGGGCAAGCCTCCTTTTACAATAGCACCAATGACGCTGAGATTTTCTTTTCAGTTATTAATGTGATACATATATTAATTATGACCTGGGGATGACAGTCCAATCAGATTGTCAGGCGCCCAGTCGTGGGCCCCCACCGTCCACTTTGGTGATGAATTCTCTCAGGTTTCTACAGCTGTCATCCAGTGGGCTTGGACTCCTTATCAGCACTGGGACCATTCTGGGGAAAATTTCCTGTGTGTCATAATTAAATGGTGGCTCTCCGGTGGCGAGCAACTCCCCTTTTAAAGCAGGAACCTCTGAAGGTTTGTTTCTGTTGTGATGAGTTCGGATGGGGGCACACCCTTGATGGGGTCAAAATGCTGAAAGTTGAATCCGTTTGACCTATCCCGTAAAACACTGTTGAGAAAGAGTGCATGGTGATTTAGGTGCCTTTGTGATTTGTTTAGGTTGGTTGGAATCATAATAATAATAATAATAATAATAATAATAATAATAATGATTATTTGATTTCATCAAATCAGTTTCGTGTAATCGCCTCATTTCCCGTAGTTCTCTCAATAAAGATAAAATTTCTTGCAAGTTAGACTTGATTGGGCATTAAGTCAATGGTCAAATGTTTCTCATATTCTGTGGAAGTTCCATGATACACCCTCACCTCGAACACCACACACACAAAATGAAAGTACTAGAGAGTTCTCACACTAACAGGACATCTGCCGATGGCACCAATTTAGTGCCTTTAATTTAAGTTGAGAGAGTAAAGAAAGTTGAGAAAGGCACAGCAATCCTGGTCATGATGTAGTTGTAGTAGCTACATGTTTATACGACTATGTCTTCATGAACCTTGTCATGAGGTGTGTAGGATATGAGAATAGTTCTGTGGGTTGTTTTCACTCACGTCATATCATTTTCGCCAGCATCTTTTTCTTAATGGAAATATACAGAGAGCGACACATCAAAGCTGGCTACTTTTCAAAAAGCACTCTGCCTTGCAACTTTGTTGGCAGAGTAAAGCCCTTTCGAAAAAATGAAAGTTCTTTGAGTTGTGTGTTGTCAAACTGCTTTGTAAAATGAACCACCGGGTAAAAACCCCATGGACCGTCCAGACAGACCCATAAATCCAGTATCTGCTGGGTCAGACCATGTGTGCCTGGACGAAGACATGTGCACATCAGAGCGGCTACTTTTATTAGCAATGATGAAGAGCCCCACAATTAAATGTGCCAATCTGTGCAACTGAACCTGAAGAAGCCAAATGGGGGATAACCGCACCCATTGGGGAGGAAAGGTGAGGCCGGGGGTGGTGAATGTCCTATACACTGAAGTAGCAGGATGAACAGCTTCAGGGGTCTGTCAAGGGACGGGAGATTCAGGGGGAACCACTTAAGAAGGAGACAAGGAGGCGACGGAGAGAAGTGGAAGAGGTCGGAAAAGCGGCTCAGGTAGTGGAGGTGAACCCCTCAGCTGCTCCGGGAGAGTGTCTGGACACTCGAAGGAAGTGGGAACCAGGCCACAAAAAATTAGGAGCTCAGAGATAGCAGTTACACGACCTGGAGGGAGGTTTGACAAGGCAACCTGGATTCAACTTAGTCACCAACTAAATGCAAAATACAGTCTCTGTTGGGTCTATTTCTGGACCAATTATACTGTAACCACAGCAGTAACCGGCATCAAGGACTCAAATGTAGACACATAGTTTGGGGAGTAAATTATGTGATTGCTAAAAGCAGGAAAACCTATTGAGGGTGACAAGAGGGCAGATAACTCAAGGGAGGATGTTGATGGCATCACCATGACAATAAACATCAGTTACAAATATGTGTTGCATGAAATTGATCAGAAAACAACAGATAAAAGGTGGTCACATATGCAGTACTATTATAGTAGTAATATTCTTGTGGTTAAACACAAGCCCCCCTGCCAGGTATAGATTTAAAACATCAGTCAACAACAAACCATTGGTGATACACATGTAGGAAGCAGGTATGGCAGACAGTGCGGTACTAATGGAAGAGGAGACGTGAGACTGAGCTTACCATGCAAAGCAGCCCGCTGCTGGAACCATCACATCTCCCCCGTGCCACTGGGCCTTGTCTGACAGCCGTCTGGACTTTAAAAAGGGGTGATAACTTAATTTCTACTCATGTCAACACTGCTGCAGGGGCCAAGAGGAAACTGTGGGCCTATTGTGTGTCTGTCATATCATCCTGCATTTTGTGGCTCAAAGAATGAAAAATATTTAAGTGGCTTTGATGTCCTGGATCTTGTTGAACTGCTCTGAAAGCATTCGAGTTCCCTTGACACTCATCTCCCTTGTGTCTTTATCCTTTTATCCTTAGCACGTAAATGATCAAAAATTGTTTGCGTGTGTACGTGCACCGCTTGCTTGTTTTTAGGGCGACTCGCACACAGCCGGCCATAGTGCCACGTACCCTAGCTGCAGCAAACACAAGTGCAGGGCTTATACTGGAACAACCCTGAGCTTCAGCGCGTTGACAGCAGCTTCTATCTGCCAATCTCCCTGTGGATATTGTTGCAGTACTGGCAGACAGACAGCCAGGGCTTGTGGGCCGACAGATCCCCTCTGTCAGCAGGTTATCATTTCCAATTAAAGCCTTTCATCTAAACGTACAGTCAACTCCTTGGCAAGCCAAAAAAAATGACCCGAATAAGACGTTATTAGCCTATTTCAACAGGTCCCCCTTTCCCCCCCCCCCCCCCCCCCCCCCGAACCTCCGCCCTGTACCTGGAGGGGTTGGGCAATCTTTTAAAGCATTACGGTTCTAGATTCTTCAGCTATCTTGATCCAAATAGCTCAGAACTTCAGCCGTCTGCGGTGGTCACGTTCTGTTTGGAGATAAACTTTCAAAATTGCACTGGATTGACACACCGGCATGTCCCCTCTAACATGTGTACCAGCACAAGGGCCTTTTTGTCCAGCACTGTTGGGTCAGGACCCACTGTGGACAGCGCTGCTCCTATCCTCTATGCAGGAGACATGAAGGAATGCACGCGGAGCTCAGTAACTGTCTGTTGAAAAAGGCCTCACAACGTCTCATTTCCTTTAATGAGACGGCCTCTAAGGCATCCGGATGGACCAACTAAATACAGATTAACCCTCTGCATCATCGGCAGCCACTCAATCAACATGACTGACTCACTTGTGCATGCATACTTATACACGCAACTTGCATGAAGACTATACAGTCTGCAGTATAATGCTGACATTCTAAAAGGGGTTTTTATATTTGGTTTAATAGAAGAAGTCATATGTTCTTAATTTCTCCACTTGACCTCAGCATGCTTAGTTCAAGAACTCTGCCAACTGGGAGTTATCTAAAGCACATTATCATTTGAGACCAGATTACACTTCATTTAAAGAGTTACCTTTAAAAACACGGTAGAATTCACTTTCAATAATGGCCAGATGGTGCCATCAGAGGGATGCCAAAGAACTCCAAAACCACAATAAAGCAACGCTATAACCCGATTCTGTGAAACCCCGGAGTACATCCATAATTTTAAAAAAATATTTGCTTCCTACAATGTCTGTGTACAGCAACTACAGTATGATTGAGGTTAGGGAAAGATGGTTAATATAAGCATGAGAGTTGATTGCATGTCTGTGACAGAATGCAAACGCCAGCGTCCTTCTTTACTGTCGGACGTGCTTCACATACATCTCCCAACTTCCACAGTTACTTTCCCTCTTGCTGTACATATGACATATGAGCATTTGACATAATGAGATGCTCATTTGTTCATATGAACATAAGTCCTGGGACAATAATTTGGCTGCAGACTTACAAAGTCCCATATACACAGTACCTTTCCTCTTCATATCTCATTTGATAAAAAAAAATTAACAGATCTCATAAGCAGAATTTGTTGTTTTGACCCGCAACGACTGACCCCATGTTGGTCGTCTGCAAGTCGAAGCAAGTAAAAGCATACTCCCACGGCTTCAGGGCAAAACAAGCTAAAGTGCAGCTTGGCTCTAACCTATACACCTGCCTGTAGATCCCAGCCAACAGCTCTGGCATGTGAGTTTGCTTTGCGCTTCGTCTAGTTTTACAAAGAGGGGTTTTAAGTGCAATTCAATTCACAATTTCCTCTTTTAGCTCTACAGTGAGATACACTCTCCGAAATGTAGCCCCTCTAAACCACACCAACTTCCTGCTCAAAGACACAAAAGTGTACACTATGAAAGCAGTCAGGAAGCCCCTTTCCTTCTGCTTAATCTGCTTTAAACGGACAATAATACTTTATTTATCCAGAGCGCTGGTAGAGCTGTCCATTGGTGAGATGGAGAGGTTGCACTTTTAATCATTTAGATCATGCAGAAAGTAATCCTTGGAGGGAAAGGAAAAAGAAAGTGATAAAGGGGGAAAGACTAAAGAGAGGAAAGGAGGGAGGAGAGAGACAGAGAGAGCAAAAGAGGGGGAGTGTTATCGGGGCACCTGTACCTGAGGAAAAGAAACACCGTCAGAAATACTAGGATAATCCTCTTGGTTTTAATGGCTTTGAAATGCTATGAAAGATTAGGTAAACAGTGCATTTGATTAATGGGGAAAGAAGTCAATTGGCCGTGGAGCGTGAAGCAGCACACAATGCTCCTTTCATTTCCTCAGTGCTGCTGAGAGCAGAGATGGTCACAGGGATGTCTTTGCATGGACAGGATTTTGTACATACTTCCCCGGTGGAGAGTAGTCTCACACTTTGTGTTTGGAAACATGAGCGGGAAAGAGGAAGTATTAATGCATGACACACACACACACAGAGGAGTTAAAGTGGATCAGGAAATGGACGGAGAGTGATTACGAATGATAGCATTTGATGACAGGATTTTGTGTGAGGCTAAATGCTTCACTTACTCATCCCTTTACTCATCAAGTTTTGAAACCGACCCTTGACAAACTGGATGTCTGCAGCCTCCCCTCCTGATCCCTCTGTCTCCTCTCTGCGGGTAAAGGTCATCTAGCCCAGGTGCTTGCCCTCCACTTGACTCCTTTCCAGCAGGCTGTGGCTAAAGCAGAATCTGCAGTGACCCATTCTAACTCAATGTCATCTATGCATGATCAGATCCCCCCAAACAGCTTAGCTGGGCCGAGTCAAGGCCTTGGGTTTAGGCCGGGCTTTAGCCGTATGGCAGTTAGAACGGTAGAGGAGGACCAAGGCGCTGAGTGACTCGGTGTGACTATTTTTACTGCTTGATCTATTTTATATCTCAAAATCATTCTTTTGTCCTCTTTTCCCTTTTTTTTGTCTGAGTTGCTTCATCTTTTGTCATCCCACTTCCCCTAACTTACATTATATCTACATCACACACACACACACACATGCAGTCACTTCCTTAAGAAGGTTGCAATGCCTGTTTAAGAATGTATTCAAGTAGAAAACAGGTTAATCGCTGAACACAGTAAACACGATGATTTGTTGGGTTTGTTGGGGCTCTTGACCTCGACCCACGGCACATTCTTGACTGACGGACGACATGGGATCAGAAGGGAAAGTTTACCACGAGAAGACCAGCGTTGACCATTAACCACTTATTGGCCTTGACAACCGATTTGTCTGATAGTGTGAGTTTAAAAAGAGAGATAAGCTTAATATGATGTGACAAACAACTTCTTCATTGCACCTATATGTAGAATGTTTGTTTTTCTGCATGTATATTGATCTGCAAACATTTGAAGAGCTTTGACTCAACATGCTTCAGGATACCAGAGAATCCACAATGGCTGCTAATCCCCGACCAAAGCCAGAGGCAGCCCAAGGCAGCATAAGCTCTCCGGTCCTCCCTGCTATCACCTCCCCATTTACTGCCATGCCATCCCTACGGCGCTTTCAGCCACTCGCCTCTTTCTCCTTTCCATCCGCTAATCCTCTTTAAGGACATTACCTGCTAACATATCCAGTCAGAAGGTATAAAAGCCCAGCTATCTCTTTACTGCCATCGGCGGTACGCTAAATAGGCCATTAACGGAGGAAGGCAAATGGGGGATATCGTGGTTTTGACCCCAAATACGATTCAGATCCTGGTCTAGCTGAGTGGCTGTCTGAGGTGTAGCATGTGTCGCTCACAATGGAGCTGAGGGAGAGGAAGGGGATGATGGTGAAAGAGCTGAAGTCGAATTGGCCTTCAGTGTTTCAGACGTTTTAGATGAAATGTTTTCTGTGCTACTTGTGAGGTGTTTGTTACACAGTTAAAGGCCAGGTTTCAAACGGGTAAACGGGAAATCAGGGACTGCTGTAGTACCAAACATTTTACTTTACATTTTTACTCACACTAACTCGATGTTAAAGTAAAATGGGAAAACTTCAGACACTGGTGCCCCCACATGGCACAGAGTGGTAACTGTTGGAAAAATCTTAAATTCATCATCCAGAATTCATGTAAACTAACGTGAGTAAGCGGCAACACTCACGGTTCGTCTGTGATTGATCTACAAATAACAAAGGGACAGAAAGGGGTCAAATGTTGGTGATACCATCTCTTGCTAGACTGAAGGTATTATGTAGCTGTAAAGAAGAAAATGTGTGTTTTGATTTAAACTTACTCAAAAGAACCTCACACCCTATATATTTTATACTAGGGTTAGGGTCATTATGAAACACTGCTTTAAAAACACAAAAGGTGTTTTATTCACTGCTGACGGAAGCTGCAACGTCTTTATCAAACATTTTTGCAGTTTGTTCTCCGTTTCTGCTCACGGCCGGTTAACCTGCAGACCTCCCTGACCAACAAAGTCAGTGGTTGACTTGGCCCCGGGGCAGGGCAGCTGTTCATTGGACTGCTGATGGAGTACCACTGACATCACTTCAATGAAACGGCACAGGCGAGTGCTGACAGCTCAGACGGCACACCGCAGCATCAGCTCACCTCCACCACGTCTGGCTGGCAGAGTGTACAGAGAGCAGAGACTGCCCTCCTCTGGTCGAAACAGGAAATGACCACCACAAGGACCAGAGGTGCTCCGGTAAATACATTCCCCCCGACACTTCCTGTCTCAGTCAACTGATGAGGAAGAGTTGAATACAACTAGGGAATAACACTCATCCTAATCAGTTTAATAGACGAATTAAGTATGGTTAAAAGCTCAATAGGTGGTCAGATTACCTTATTAGTATTATCTCACCTCTTGTAGTCATTACAGAACACTGTACGTCAAAACAAAGACACAGGAGCAGTTTCTTCACGCATGCAATACATATAATCGGTCACTGTCACTATAAATCGTACTCCCGCTATACAGTATACATCTTTACCTACTGTACATAAACATCCATTCCATGTATATCGATTCAGTGTTTCTGTGCGCAATTTGTATTGTTGACAACTTACAGAACACTTGACTTATAAATGTTTAATTTCTATTTTATCGTTTGTCATTGATGCTTTTTACTTATAACGATATAATATTTATATGTACAACTATTTTTTAACTTCTTTTGTGCATAACAGCTCGAAACTTTACCTTTATTTTGTTGTCTTTGTTGAGTTGATTCAAATTCCTTGTATGTGCACACAATAAAGATTGTTCTGTTTCTGAGACTCCAATACAATATCTGCCTACTCGTTAACAGTTTTAAAATATTTGTTCTGATACGTTTTTTTTCTAACAATAATATATCATGTCATACAATTGCTCTGTCAAAGGAAAGAGTTATTTATTTCATACATGTTTTCATCCACTAGAGGGAAGCACTGTATCAAAGCTGTTATGCTATTCAATACTTCAGAATGGTTAGGAAGACATGGTGTTACAGTAAAATGTCTATTTTATAATAACTAATAACTAATTAATAATTTCTGTCACAGAATCAAGAACACTGCGAACATGACCGAAGACATTTTGTGAAGATGTTAAAATAATTGAAAGCTCTTTTCCCCCTTAGCATCAGTGCATGCTCAAACAGCTGTATGTGAATGTAATTAATCGTAGCAGCAACCGTCCCGACTGTCAGGGAGGAGCAGGGAACAGACGAATCGGCACATCCATCCACCCACCCACGCCGCAGACAGTGTGGGTGGAATCATTGGTGCCGCCGCCGTGTAACAACAGTGGCTTTTTATCACAGCAAGTAGACAAAAAAACTGGACGGATCCCACTTTCATCATTTCCCGTGAAGGGGCGCAGTACCTTCCTCCACACAGCGTGCTGAGGTGAGATGAGCCAGTGAACCATCAACATTCAAACACATTTAGTCTCACGCATCCTTCCCGTCTCTTTGGTTTAATGGTCAGAGGTAAGGAAGACACAGAGTTATGATGCATCGTACTAATCGACTGTATGAACAGCACTGAAACTTCAACGAGGTTTCAATTCTCATTCCTTTTGATATGTTTTCTTTCCGTCAAAGTACCAGCTGTAGCTCTCTGAATGGACATGTTGCATTAGGTTCCTGTAAAAGAAGAGTCTCCTCTTTCCCCACTTAAACCTATTACTTCTAGTGCTGTGTACCATTGAAACCATCATCCCACATCCACAAGTGGAGAGTGTAAACAATTGTTTTTAACAACCAAGCCAAACAGAGCTGCAACAGAATATCTGCCGCTCACAAGACTCTCTGTGCCTCAGCTGAGAAAAAAAAATACGCTGGAGCTAAATGATATTTTGCAGAATTTTTCATCTGTAAATCAAGGATCACGTCTTTACATCAGAGCAGCAACAACGACATAATAAGCATGAGTGTCTGTATGATATAGAAAAAAAAAATGGCTCCATCGATAGTCCCTGATTTATTTTTAGAAGTACAAAAGTCTGTAAAAAATGTGTGTGCTACTAATGAAGCTCTGGCGTAAGTTCAGTCAGACTATACTCTTGTATGCCTAAGCCCGTAGTTTATTTCTCATACTGTACATCTGCCATTCACTCCTCACGCATGCTCACTCATTATTTCTTTGCTGTCATTGCTCAGGGTTGTCAATCATGAAATCAGCTGTTTAAATCAGCTGGTCTTCTCTATCCAATAGCACAACAAAAACAATTACATCATTAGCCTATCATCTTGCTGCTGTCTCTTTTAAATACGATTGTCTCTCTACCTTCAGTCAGACTTTATCGTCACATACCATCTGTTAATAATAAACAATTGTCTTTTCTTCATCTGACTTGTCTCTCCTTATTGAACTAGCAGTTGGCCTTCACAGAATGTGCTTTTACAACAAAACATCCCCTCAAGAGAGGAAAATGCACAAACATGCATTCTTGTGATTTAGCCGCCGCTCCTCTGAGTCACCAAACTGACGTTTTAAAGTATGAATCTTGACATAGGACAAGCAGCTTGGCCGTGGATGTGAAGCTTACTCTGCAGAAGTGAGACGGCTGTCCAAGCACGAAAGAGACAAAGAATAATATGAAAAGACAGCCTCTGAAGTTGTGCATGAGCCAGTTGGAGCTGCAGCCAGGCGTGCATTTATTTAGCCAAAGGCACGAGTCATCTATTGCTGGCACTGCTGTCTGCATCACGCATATAGTACTGTTGCTTTATATGCTCATGCGGATGTTTTAATCGACGAAATTCTATCTAAGATGTCTGTCCTTGTAGAAACTAATGCCCACAATAATTGACAGTGAGGGAAACACACACATAGATTTGAAGCTGTGTGTCAGATATTAATAGAATAAAACCAGCCAGCTTCAGAAACATGCATGAAGGTGCTGACACGTACCATCGTGATCCCTCATTAAGACTCCCCGCTTCAGTTAAAAAATTGAAAAGCTGCTTCCTGTCATGCTTGTGTACAGCAATGTCACACTTATTAGCAGAGAAAGGACATCAAAGCAGATGGGCGAGCACGATTAACTGAGCCTGGAATCGCTGGGGGAATGTATGTACAGCAAAGATACAAGCAGCCATTTGAGGTTTAGCCAACAGGAAAAACCACAGCCTTCAGATCTACAGTAAAATAAAGAAGAAAGCAGCTCTGCATCTGACGAAGGGAGCGTACTCAGTAAACTCTGTTTTACAGGTGTGGAAGAGTGATACAGTCGGACGAAGAAAAAAGCAAAGTAAGATACCAACTATAAGATTTAAAAGTTCAGTGGTAGTGGAAAAATTGGAGTCAAATTGGAGTTATAGCAATTATTTCAAAACCTCAATCAAAACTCACCGAATTAAATCTGCTTTTAACCTGTGACTGAGAAAGTGAAACAATCTGCTCCTGCAGGTTGATGAAGCAGCAACTGTGCAAGTAGACACAGGAGATGTCCGGCTAAGCAGACAAATCAATAATAAAGTCAGTTTTAATTAGCTAATTCATAAAACTACACAAAACAGACAATGCTGACAATTCATGATATTGCTTGCAGAAAAATGACACTGACTACCACGTGTTCTTGAGAGCAGGCTCAAATTGTGTGGTCTCAAAAACGTTCTACCTGTTCTAGCTGGCCCATGGAAACCTGCCACTGCTTCAGGAACGAAGAAACACAGCCTTGCTTTCAGCTTGACCACCCTGTATTTTCGGTTTGTTCAAAGGGTTTTGAAAACGCTTCAAAAGACGAAACATGGGCAACAATTTGTATCTCTCGTCTACTACATTTCAAGCACCAGCAGGCTGTACACTAACCAGCACCAAACTGCCGACAGACAAAGTTAGCAATTATAGGAAGATGTATCAGCTCGAATGACACATTTTTTTCAGGTCCCGATGGAGCTCAAACAGAGCAGAAGGGACAGTAAAAATTGAACTCACATTCATGCTGGTCTGAACTCCAAATGAATGATAATGTTGCTCAATATTAATAATGTTACAGTTAATAAGAATCCGAACCCGAACGTGTTTTTGCTGACATGTTCACAACAAATTCATAAGGTGATATAATACATCAGTGTTGTGTCTGCTGTCCCCAAGCAGGCAAATAAATCGAATTCAGTCAGAGATTGCATGAAAAAAAAAAAAAAAAAAACACCACCAAACTGTCAGGGGAGAAAATGCCCCAAACGGATCAGCCCATACAGGAATATTCATGTTTATCACTTTGGAGATTAGCAACTAAAGTAAGCACTTGCTAGATAACGCCACAATAAATTAGCTTAATTTTGGGGATTTATACCAATGCAAATTAATAAACATACATTGAAAATGAGACATAGCAAACAACAATGCAGCCATATAGCTTCCTGGCATTGCCAAGCAAACACAACCTGAACTGAGTCCAAACATGCCATGGCACAATGCATGAATGAAAGCCCACGAGTAAACAAGTCAACTTAGCTGCAAACGGTCTCTGGATGTATTTGTTTTGATCTTTCATGTAGAATAGTCGTGAAGGTAGCCGTTAGATCAGGTAGAGCGCTTAAGTCTGAGTCCTTACCGCAGCGGCCAGAGTTCAAGTCCCGCCCACGGGCCCATTGCTGTCATCTATTCCCATCTCTGTCTCCTGCCTTCTGGTCCGTCTCTCTCACTGTCAAATAAAGCAGAAATGCCAAAAGTGTATTAAAAATATATATTTATAATAATAGTGGGGAAATATAGTTCTCCAAAGTTTATGAAACCAGAATGCATAATATAAATTAATTCTGGGTTTATTGAGATAAAAATATATTTGCTGTAAATGTGAATTTTGAAAGAACTTAAGTTCTCCAGAGGATTATATGTATGGCCGTGTGTAGCTGTAACCTTTCACCTCATTAACTCAAAGTCTGGAGCCAAATGAAGTTGAACTTTATCCTATTTAGGAGAGCACTGTAGAGACTTGATGCTTCGTAAAAATTAAAAATGAAATATATGTTTCACTGTCTGTTCCTTCACTTCCTGGCAGAAGTGAAAAGCCCCTCCCTCTCTCTCTGGGGAATTAATTAAAAATCTGCGCAGCCATTATTGGCAATTTTTCATTCCTGATAATTTATAGGATAGCTAGACAGCTGAACATGTGACAGCTGTTGTAACAAATAGATGGCTTCTCTTATACTTGTAGCCGGACAGAGAACAGAGCTCTTTCAATTAAGCACTATAGATCACATCCATGATTTTGGTCCTGGAACTAATGTGAAGCAAATCACTTTTTGCAAATGAGTAATTTTAACTTTCATCCTTACTAGGGGGTCTCATTGAGCATGTTAATTGAAATTTTGAAAGAGCTGAAATGCATGGTCATCTGTGACAGTGGTAAATGAGTCTATTCTGTATTCAAAGGTGAAAGTAGAAACTATATTACAAATATAATACAACGGTCATGCATCACAGTCTTCCCATGAAAAGCTTCATTCTTTTTGTACGTCCTGTTTTCTTTACAGTGTAGATCCCACTAGCACAGCTGTACAGGACGACAGTGAATCATTTACGTCTTCTCCCATCAGCAGGACGATCAGCAGACTCTCTGCCTCAGACATGACAGCAGACCTGGATCAAATAGTCTGTTCTAATCGACTGGAACACTCGATCAGTGGAGAAGATTTAGATTGAGGCGATTCACAGAAAAGTATTCTTCCTACACTATCCGCTGCTTGCTTGACAATGGATGTACTATGAATGTATGTAAATCTCAGTACATCCTGAACTGCAACAACACCAACACAGTCATATGATTTATCATTATCAGTGGTGAAATATAACTAAGTACATTTACCCAAGTACTGTAGGCTAGATGCAATGTTGACCTACCTAGACTTTACTATTTTCATTTTATGCAACTTCACATCAGGAAATATTGTCCTTTTTTACACCACTTCATTTTGCTCACAATATAGTTAAACTTCACTTTGGAAATTAAGATGTTACATACAACATGTATGTTCACTTAGTTTATAAGATATGATATGTCATTGCTACAGATTTAATTATCTAAATTAGCTGCAACATTACAATGCTGCTCAGACATTGATGCAAACATAACAATAAAATAATATACAGCGTTAATGTCTTGCGTTTTAGGTGGAAAATAACATTTGGACAAATGCAAACTCTGAAAATGAACAATTTGACATAATGTGACATTTCGACATTTTCATGCAGGTTTTAATCCAACTGGGCACGTACCTGTTCTCATCGACGTGTTGTTCCCCGCGTGTATATGCGGCCAGTTTGGGTAAGGCAACGTATGTTTGGACACTTTCACCACGTTGTCCTGCTGCTTTCAAGTCTGGCACTCCCCTCGGAGAGATGTTTGAGACCCTGAAAGTCTGTTGTTGACCCAGACATTATCCCATCCCAATAACACACGCGTGCTAGCGTCTATTTTTACCAGCAGTTTGGTTTGTGACAATATCCCGCAGCTGGTGGAGACCTCAATGTTTAATATTGAGCTTTTGCTCTAAAGGCAAACTTTTTAATTGTGTGTTTAAAAATATAATCTCTCCATCCACATCGTTCATGGTGACCGCAGTTTACGTTACCTTGCTCCATAGCCAAACTACGAGCCAATGACGACAACAGTACTTGGCGAACAGCCAATCAAATAGCAGCTGGGCAACAGGTGAAAATGTGTGCCATCCGCCTAACTTCCCTAACCAAACACGATTTATAAATCATTATTTGCAGTCACTGACTAAAATGATAAATAATACGATTCATGCCATGCATTAATCCAGAATTATATTGATTGATGAATATGTTGATAATCATAGGCCTACCATTAAAACCACATAAACCCCACATTCTGTAGCCAGCAGGTGGGGCTTTTCTGCATGGGGCATTTTTCTGCACAGGCACTTTTTGCTCATTATACTTGCTACTGTTATGCATGTAATGTAAGAATTTGAATGCAGGACTTTAACTGAACACCTCTTAGCCACTGAATAGTTTTGACCTTGTGGCCTCTATTCTTCTGACTTTACTCCTGTAGAAATGACAGCAGAGTTGGTCATTGTGGCCTTTCCTCCTGCTTTACTGTGGACTAATAATCTGGATGGAGTAGTCCAGCTACACCGCGTCCATATAAGGCTTTGAACACTACACTGATGAGGCTCTGTACATTTCTTGCTGCTGAGAAATTGTGTTATATAAAGTGTCGACGGTGATTCTATCTAGTGAGACACTGACTTGCAAAAATAAATAAACCAATACTAACGTTTAATACGCATGAACTAGATCGTTTTATGCAGGGTATTACTCGCACAAGTCATCTCATTACCAAAAACTGCTGTGTTCAACGTGATGCTCGTGACATCAGCTTTACCACCAACCACGCAATTGTGCGTGGTGCTTCTATTTTTTGCTCTCGAAAGCTATTTTTGAACAGGCGTGCACCAACGTGCTATAGACTGTAGCCAAGTAGACACTATAAGTAGCGACAGAGCCCGAAAGCTTGAAGTACTTTCATGTCTCTTTCAGAGCAGCGTGTCAATGCGCAATTGCGCAGCCAGGAAACTCTGAGCTGTGAGACCAGAGGCAAGGAGGATTCTTGAAAACTACCGCAGTGCCTGTCGGAAAAAAAGCCTCCTGCTGTGACCCCATTCCCATGGAAATTAATTTCAAATGTTACTCATTATGATCAGGTGAGCACTATTT